>NC_057816.1:24180796-24805796 GCF_910594005.1 Cervus elaphus | reverse complement strand
CCTCTTTGAATTTATATGTGAGTCCAATAAATGGTTGTATTATGCCACTATGACAAACCTAGACAGCATATTAAAAAGCAGAGATGCTACTTTGCCAACAAAGGTCTGTCTAGTCAAAGCTATGATTTTTCCAGTAGTCATGTATGGATGTGAGAGTTGGACCATGAGGAAAGCTGAGCACTGAAGAACTGATGCTTTTGAACTGTGGTGTTGGAGAACTCACTTGAGAGTCCCTTGTGCTGCAAGGAGATCAAATCAGTCCATCCTAAAGGAAATCAACCCTGAGTATTCATTAGAAGGACTGATGCTAAAGCTGAAGCTCCAGTATTTGGCCACCTGATGCAAAGAATTGGCTCATTGGAAAAGACCCTGATGCTGGGAAAGACTGAAGGCAGGAGGAGAAGGGGACAACAGAGAATGAGATGGTTGGATGGCATCACTGACTCTATGGACGAGTTTAAGCAAGCTCCGGGAGCTGGTGATAGACAGGGAAGCCTGGCATGCTGCAGTCCATGGGTCGCAAAGAGTCAGACATGACTGAGTGAACTGAACTGATTATGCCATTGTGTTTTGGAGAAATCTGTTACACAGTCATAATAACTGGAATACCTTAGTCTCCTGAGCAGAATTTGGGTTTTTAGAGCCAGGAAGACCTGTTTTTAAATCCCCACCCTGCCCTTTCCCAGTTGTGAGAAGCTGCCAGTTACTTAATCAGCCTGAGCCTCACTTTTCCTCTCTGTAGAATGGGAACAACATCTACCTCACATGGATGCTTTGAGGCATAAATGCCACCATGTGTATTATAAAGCAACTATTCCAGTACCGTGGGAAAAAGGGAAATTGCTATAAGCAGACTGGGTGTAGGGGTCACTATGGGGGCTCAATGGAGGAGGAAATGACTACCCACTCCAGCATTCTTGCCTGGAGAATCCCAAGGACAGGGGAGCACAGAGAGTCACAGAGTCAGACACAACTGAATGACTCAGCAGCAGCAGCAAGATGGGGCTAAACATGTCTGAGCAGCATTCTTGAAAGAGATGAGATGTGCATGGCCCTGAACAGTTGGGACCATAGCAGAGAAAATGCGAGGCTTCCATGTGCACCCAGAGAGTGATCTCTCTGGAACACCCCCAATGTGAGCCAGGTCTGGATGGGCCTGCCTGGGTGCCTGCCCCACATCCCTGCAGCCCCTGATCCAGTGGCTATCTGACAGTCATCCAGAGTTTCAGCGTCTCTCTGGAAACAATTCTGGCCTAAGCCAGGGGAAGAGCAATTTAGATGCCCCACTTGCCGCCTACTCTGTCCGGCCTCCCTAGTAGACAGCTAATAAAGGCAGATGCTGAGAATCCTGAAAAATCCCTGGCAACTGCGCAGGGCTTCCCCACATCCCTGCCCTCCCGCTTGCTCCCGCCCTGAGTTTGTCCCGCTTTTATCTCGGTACCTGCTCTTCACATTTGTAGAAGGATCTCGGTTTCCCCAGCTTGAACTTAAACGCTCTCTGAGGACTCTGGTTCCTTCCCATTTCCTGGTTCTTTCTGCTCAACCCCCACTCAACACATGCCTAACCACACTAATAAAGAGTAGCTACCATTGGTGGACCTTCCATGCCAGGCCCTTCCTCACATTATCCCATGGAAACCTCCAACAATCCTCTGAGGTTGGTACCATTGGTCCCATTTAAGATGAAA
This sequence comes from Cervus elaphus, assembly GCF_910594005.1. Taxonomy (NCBI): domain Eukaryota; kingdom Metazoa; phylum Chordata; class Mammalia; order Artiodactyla; family Cervidae; genus Cervus; species Cervus elaphus. The sequence continues at coordinate 24,804,108 of NC_057816.1, read as the reverse complement.
TACATGCCACTTGGAGAAATCAAATCACTAGTCCAAGAGCACAAACCCACTTTACCAACAAACTAGTAGTCAAGGCTCTGGGACCCCTAAAGTCTGCATATTCTTCACCTTGACACCATTCTTGGTCTTTGGGGCATGAACACACCCACCCCACAGCCTGCGGTTGCATCAGGTCCTTCCCCACTGCCTCCCTCAGCCTTCTAGCCTGGAGCCCTTCCCTGAGATTCTGCAGGCAGCTGTCTGGACACAGATCTCTCCACTGCTGCCTGGTCCCCACCAAGCAGGCAGGACACCCCTCTCCCCAATGGCCAGGCTACCTGGGATGAGGCAGGTCCTGGAAGTGGATCGACTAAAGGTGATGGGAAGGAGATGGGTTGGGATAAGGGAACAGAAGATGTCAAGGCAGTTCCTGAGGGTGCCTTCCCAGCCCTGGCCTTCCCTGGGAAGTCACTATGGGGCTCCCATCGTCAGGCCAACCCATGGGTGAGGCTCCAGCCAAGAAACTCTCAGAACCAGGTTTCCTGGAGTGGAGAAGGACAGTCTGCCTGTCTCTCCAGACAGTCCTCCTCACTTACTGCCACCAACTACCAAAGCAGTTGTCAAGCTGTTTATTGGAAACTGTCCCCCTCATCCAACTAAGCTGAAGGGAAATTACCTCCAACCATCAACAATCTGGGTCAACTTGATACAGTCAACACGGTAGGTGCTCAGAAATTATTCGATCAGATGCACGGATGAACACACTAAACTATAAGCTTCAGGAGGACAGACCCCAAGTCCGCTTTGCCCACCACTGTGCTCACAGTTGGAGGGCAGGGATTATTATAATCCAGGAGTGAGCACCTAGGTCTCAGGGGTGGCAGAAGGAAGGGGCAGATGAAAAAGACCCAAGAAGGAAAAAAATGGATGGGCCAGATGACAGATTTGGTATGGAGGGGGGAGGGAGGAGAGAGAGGCCAGGCTGTTCCTGAGTTCAGAGCCTGGGACACCGGAAGGTGCAGGAGGCTCTGGCCCAGCAGGTAGCAGAGGGCAGGAGATGCTGACCAGAGGCGCACGGGCCCAGCGTGAGAACTCAGCACGTGGTTGTGGTAGGAGGGCAGGGAAGGCATGCTGAGCCTGAGAGACCAGAAGGATGGCCACAGGAAACTGTCCAGCAGGTAGCTGGCGAGACAGAAGCCATCCTTCAGTGAGTCATCTGCAGAAGTGATCATTGAGGCTGGGGGAGGCAAGAGGCAGGGAGGAAGTCACCCTGGAGGAGGTGGGACACCAAGGAGCAAGCTTCCTGGCCAGGAGAGCACCACATTCAGCTAAGGGAAGGACCTCCCCTGTGAGCGCCTGGTCTGGCATGATGCATCTGAGGGCAGTCAACCTGTCCCAGGCGTGTAGGGTTTCCTACTAAAGCTGCAGGGACACCAAGATCGCAGGACCGAGACCAGGGAGGAGAGGGAGGGGAGCTGGGAAGCCAGTCAAATCATAAAAGTCAAAATCCAGATCAAAAAAGGTGAAGCCAGGAGTCTGGGAAAGGAAGGACAGAGAGCCAGCTTGGGGAAGGAGAGGGCAGCAAGGGAAGAGCTAGCCAATCGTCCAGGACAGAGGGGCTCACAACACACGGACAGGCATGTGGGCTCCACAGGAAGAGCCAGGACCTGGGAGATAAACCAGAGGGAGGGGGATGCAGATTTCAGCGCAGAAGCAAATATTTTTTCATATCCAAAGATGTGACAGAGTAACTGGAAAGGTACATATTTCCCATCCCTGGGGCTTATTTGACCCCAGGCTGGATGCCTCCTGGAAGGGACATGCAGAGCACACAGAATCTTCACCTGGGGCACTGGACCAAAGGACTTTTAGGGTCCATTCCACCCTGAGACACCAATTCTCACCAACCACCCTTTGTAACCCCATGGACTGTAGCCCACCAGGCTCCTCTGTCATTGGAATTCTCCAGGCAAGAATACTGGAGTAGCATTTCCCTTCTCCATGGACGTCCATGGAATTCCCCAGGCCAGAATACTGGAGTGAGTAGCCAGCCTCTCCCTTCTCCAGGGGATCTTCCCAACCCAGGGATCAAATTAAGGTCTCCCATATAGCAGGTGGATCCTTTACTCTCTAAGCCACCAGGGAAGCCCCTCTTCAGCCTGTCACCCTTCACTAATATTCAGCACTGCCTAACACTAGCTGAGATTTTCTTCTTCATTTACTAGTTTATAAGTTCTTTCCCCTTATTATCTTCGTTTACTGCATAACAAGCTGTCCCCAAACTCAGCGGCTTAAGAACAGCATTTACTATCTGTTTCTGTGGCTTGAGAATCCAGGGGCAGCAGGGTCCTCTGGCTCTGAGCTTCACTGGTTGCAATCAAGGTATTGGCTGGGGCTGCAGACCCCTCAAGGCTCAATAGGGTGGGTCCACTTTCTGGCTCCAGTATGCAGTCGCTAGCAGGACTCCGTTCCTCACAGTGAGAGACTGAGGTCTCAGTTTCTCAGGAGCTGCTAGCTGGAGTCCACCCTCATTTCCTGCAGTGGAGGTCTCTCCATAGAGCATCTCATGGCATTGATGGCTCCCTTCACTGGAGTGAGCAAGAGAGTGACAGAGAGAGAGAGAGCGTTAGCAAGATGGAAGTTAGTCTTTTGTGACCTAATCAGAAGTGACATCCCACCACTTTGGCTGTGTTCTCTTTTTTTGAAGTGAGTTGCTAGGCCAGCCACACTGAAGAAGAGTTGGGAATCACACAGGGCTGGGACCAGCAGGAGTCACAGCTGCCATCCCAGAGCTAAGGTCCATGACAGCAAGTACTTCATCTGCTCTGTTCACCTCCCCACCCTAGGGACTGACGCATAGTAGATACTCAACATATATATTTGAATGAATGAACAAAGTATACTCCAAGCTCTGTGTACTCCGGGCACTGCACTGTAGAATGCATACTCATTAAATGAATGGATGAATGAATGAATGATCTGCATGTCCCTTGGTGAACACTCAACACTATCACTATTAAAAATAAATTTAATAGACTGAGTGGCTTCGAGGGTACCATGGGCAATTAAGATTTTTCAGTTCTAATTGCCCATAAATCCTGTTTCCCAACCATGTGTCCATGAGGCCAACTTGACGATGCTTAAATAACCTAGGGATCTCTCCGGAAGATACGTGGCAAGAGGGTCCGTTGCTGGTAGAGAAAGGGACAGAAGGCTGACCGTGATGCCCTTGCCAGTTCCGGGGAGGGGCTCAGAGAGTTTATATTTGCATAATTACTTCCCCTTCGCTGAGCCCCACCCACAGCTCGGGCTGATCGCCTGGAGCTGCTTCTCCCAGGGACAAGTATGCTGTCAGCAAGATCCGGTCCATCCACCAGGCCCACTGATGGGCAGGCCTATTAAGTCACAAAGAGCGCCCCAAGTGAGCAACTTTGGGGACCTGCAGCAGGAGGCTGGTAAGAACACGTTCTCCCTGTCCCCACCCCCACTACGGCTGTTAATTATGAAGGGGAGCCTCAATAAATTATATTGAAAACAGACGATCAACTCGAGCTGTGTTTACTAAAGAAATAACCAATGGCATGATGCCAGCACGGATGAATCTCGCTGTAATCAGTGTATTTATTTTGCCCAAAAAATGCCTGTCTGGGCTTCTTTTTAAGCCTGATAAACTCATTATGCTAAGTTCCAGCCTCCACAGAACTAAGGCTTTTCTACATGTTAATTCATTTTAGCAAATAATTATCCTGTTTGAAGGAATGCATGTCTCTATCATTGGATAATTGGGAGGGTTATTCCATGTGATTAATAGGAATCATAAACAAATACTGAGAATATAATAAAGAGGGTCGGTGGGGACGCAGGAAAGATTCTCCCGTAATCCACCCCCTCTCTCCTTCTCCTTTCAGAGTTAGGGACTCCATACTTGGAATAGGAGAAATTGCCTTTCTTTTCTGCCCAAGACCCAATTCTGATACATAGCACACCTCTTTGGAGCTTTGAAACGTGTGTGTCTGCATGTGCGTGTGTGAGCGCCTGTGTTTGCATGTGTGTACACATGCATGTGTGCACATGTGTGCATGTGTGCACGTGTGTGCGCGTGCGTGTTTGCGTGTGTACGTGTGCAGGTACACATTGCACGTGTGTGCGTGCATGTGTGTGTTTGTGTTTGTGTGTACACATGCATGTGCGCACGTGTGTGTGCGTGTGTTGGTAAAAGGAGAGAAAGGGAGAAGTTGAGAGGAACTGGAGAGTCAGAGAAAGATGGGGGCAAGAATTTGAAGGATGGGTTCTTCCAGGCCAGAGGCTCCCACCTGAATCCCAACCTGTCTCTTTCAAGGCAACCAGTGATGTTTTCGCCAATCCTCAGCAAAATGAGATCTATCAAAACAATGCAGTAGCTTTCCCACCAAGCCAAAACACGCCCCAGTTTTTAAAAATTCTAAGATCATCTTTCACACAATTGGAGTGTTCAAAACATCCTTTCGTGAAATAATGAGCATTGGTCATATTGTTCCCCCTCTCTGTACCTAGAAAATGAACAACTGGCCAACTGTAACATTTTGGGGCACTTTTCGTTTAGAAATTGACCAGTCTGTGAAACCCCAAAGTCCTAGCACCTCTGCTTTTAAATCAGAGCTCTTCAACCTGGAGACCTCCAAATCTGATTTTTCTCGGATATTTCCTTGTTTATTAAGTAATGAAACTGATTAACCTATATATTAATCCAGCAATTCAAAAATAGCACTTGAGCACTGCTCTGTGCTATTCTTAGCACTGATGATAAAGGAGATGGTGTGTTTTAATAAATAATTGATCAATTTCGTTGAAGGAGTGCTAACCCTGTAAATATGGAGGTTTGCTGTAATGACTAAGGCAGTGACTACAGTGCCTTGTTCAGTGAAGTGAATGAACTGAATAAAGGAATGGTTATGAGGTAATAGGTATAAAGACCCCTGATATATTTCAATATTGTTGTTGTCATTGATTTCCTCCAGGAAATGGAACTTCTGGCCCCAGCAGGGCCCGATGGGAAGCCCTGTAGTGCCTACAGGAAGCCATGTGAACTGACACCCCACTATCACGTCAGACATGCTGGTCATCGGCGGCACCCTGGCTTCCCATGCCTGCGGCCCCCAAACCCCTGCTCCCTGACCCCAGCTCTCTCACACCTGACCTTTCTCAGCCCTGCCCGCCCTCACCCACTCTGGTCTCCGGGTCCGCTATCCAAGCTCAGGGTTCTTCCTCCACTGTCCCCACCCACTAGAATCTTCTTCCCAGACCAGAAGACACTGGTGTGGGCAAAGGCCGTGGGGGTGGGGCTGCCTCTCGCCAGGCACGCCTCCTCGCTCCCAGGAGCCCAGTGAACCCAGAGAAGTACAAGTCCTGAGGCCTGGCAGGCACCAGCGAGCTAGGCCAGGGACCACTGCTCCTCTTAGAAGCTGAAGTTACCTGCCTTGAAGCTGCAGAGGAGTAAAAGCTTCCAGATGCATCCTTTCACTCAGCAAATTTAATTTGTTGTTGATATACACCAGTCTTGGTGTGAGGCACATAGCAATGAACAAAGGAGCGAAATAGCTGCCCCCATGATGCTTGATTTCTGATAGACAAACACATAAATGATACACTGCCAGGGAGTGAGCAGTGTTATGAAGACAAAGCAGGGCAGAGAGGAAGGTGGCAGAGAGGGCCTCTCTGGGGAGGTAACATTGGAACAGAAAGGCATTCCAGCAGAGAGAACAGCAGGCACAAAGGCCCTGAGGCCCACGCACACTGGAATGTTTTAGAAATGACAATAGTAAGACCTGGCTGGCTGCAGATTGGCAAGAGCAGGGAAAATGGGCCACCAGTTCATGTGGCCCTGGTGGACAATTGTGAGGGCTGTGGATTTATTCTGAGTATTTAGGGAATCAAGAAATTTTCTGATAAATCAAAAGCAAGGGAAGGCGGGAGCTGAAGCCTGGCCTGACCAACCAACCACACGGTCATAAAAGAGGCAGCCTGTCTTCAGAGAATTCCTTCCAGGCTTTTCTTTTTCCTGTATCCCCCAGCCCCACCTGACACCCTTCTCACCCACCCTTGTAAGGTCTCTTGTGGCCTCTCATTCCCATTGCTCATGTGGTCACTGACTCATTAGCAAGCAATGCTAGAAGTAGGGGGATGGCCATCACCTGCCAAGCACCAAGCCATATCTGAGGTTGGGTGCTCAGATAAACATAATCAAAAGAAAGTCTGGTTTAGTAGAGATAGTACCAGACGCAGGATCACAGGAGCTGGTTCTAGTTCAGCTTTGCCATTTGATAGCTGTGTGACCTTGCACAGGTTACTTAATCTCTCTGGGCTGTCTTTACCTTTTTTAAAATTAATTTTTAACGGAGCATAGTCGATTTACAATGTTGTGTTCATTTCTGCTGCATAGCAAAGTGAATCGGTTATACATATAGATGCTCTTTTTTAGATTCTCTTCCTATATAGGTCACTACAGAGTATTGAATAGAGTTCCCTGTGGGTCTTTGTCTTTAAATGGCAACTGTAACCACTGCTCTGCTCACCTAATGTGGGTGAGGATCCCATGTGACAATGTTTCAGGTAAACTATAGAGCAATGTATGCATGTCAGCTCCTCATTATGGTCATTCAACCCTGAGCCTGCCTATAGGATCTCGCCCTGGCAGCTAAGTGCCTTCATACACACCATCCTTCCTGACTCCCCTGGGTCCTGGGTCCCAGGACTGTATCAGCCCCAGTCTCTCTTCCAAACTCCCCAGACCTCACTGTATCCCAGCTTCTAGGAAATAGTGACCTCTGAGATCCCAAAGGTCACAGGGAATATCTATGACATGTTAGGGCATTGCTGAGTGTTTCACACATCCAGTGGTGTGCTAGGACCTCCTCCAGATACTCACCTCAACAACCTCACCCACAGCCTCACCCACACACCCCCCGCCCCCCACACACACAGGTACACCCCTATCCTCTGCTTAGCTGATCCATGCAGTGGGGATGATGGAGAATCATTTCCTTTTCTCATCAAACATTTGCTTAGAGACTTCTCTGAGCTCAGCCAAGTTCCATGCTAGGCCCTGAGGCTCCGTCAGTGAAGCCTGCAGGCCTGGCCCTGGCCTAAAGGGCACTTACTCCAATGTACTGGCCTTACAACTGTGGTCAGCTTATCAGCACCCAGAAATCTCAGCTGTTTCCATCCAAGGGGTAAGAGTTGGCTAGCGCTCCTCTGAGGAAATGTCTGGGTCTCCTCTCTTGAAGACCAAGTTTGCTGTTCTGTGGAGTGGACCATGGGACAAATCGCCTTTCTCCATAGAAGTGCCCACCCTGCCATCCAGCAGCGGACAGCAAGCCAGGTGGCCAGGGATTCCGTCCTGGCTGTGCCATGCCAGATTGGTTTGTAACCCCGGACACATGCCTTCCACCCTCTGGGTCTCAGGCCCCCAGTCTGTCACAGGATGGGCAGCAGGAGCCAAGCTTTCCTAAACCTTCAGCTCTCCCTGAACCATCCTCATGACTTGTGCCCGTTCACCCCTTCCACCTTCAACTCCCTTAATTTTATCTGACAGTTACATATACAGTGCTTAGTATGAGCTGGAAAATGTTCTAAGTGCTTTATAAGTATTCATCTCAACACCCTTATAAAACGGCTCCTATTTTGCAGATAAGGAAGCTGCTCCACAGTGAAGTCTCCACCCATCACTCCTCAGACAGTAAGGGTGGATCTAGGAATCCCATCCAAGAAATCTGGCTTCAGAGTTCACTTTCTTAACTATTACGGTTAGCTACTCCTCTGAATATTTTTTTTAAACCAATTCACTTTTATGTCAACTTCTTTTTTAAAAACTTGTTCTCATGGCTCTCAATTGAAAAGCTATATGGCTTGCCATAAGTAGAAGAGACATTAAAATGCATGATTATTATGCTTAAAATGCAACATTTCCTACAATGAGGTATCACCTCACAGCAGTCAGAATGGCCATCTTTAAAAAGTCTACAAATGGGCTTCCCTGGTGGCCCAGTGGTTAAGACTCCCACTGCAGGAGATGTGGGTTCAATCCCTGGCTGGGGAACTAGCCAGGACTAACTGTCACATGCTGTGTCGTGCAGCCAAAAATGAAGATCTACAAATAATAAATGCTTGAGAGGGTGTGGAGAAAAGGGAATCCTCCTACGCCGTTGGTATGAATGGGAATTGGTGCAGGCTCTACAGAGAACAGTATGTAGATTCCTTAAGAAACTAAAAATAAAGGTACCACATGATTCAGAAATCCCATTCCTGGGCATATATCCAGAATAAAACCTCTAACTCAAAAAGACACATGCACCCCAATGTTCATTGCAGCATTATTTACAACAGCCAAGACATGGAAGCAACCCAAATGATCATCAACAATAAATGGATAAAGAATGTGGTGCATATATTATATACATACATATATATACATGTACAATGGAATATTACTCAACCACAGGAAAGAAGGAAATAATGCCATTTGTAGCAACATGGATGAACCTCGAAATTACCATACTAAGTGAAATAAGTCAAACAGAGAAAGACAAATACCATATGATATCACTTTTACAGCATATGGTATCTAAATATGATACAAATGAACTTACAAAACAAAAACAGACTCACACAGAAAACAAACATACGGTTATCAAAGGGGAAGAGGGAGGCGAGGGAGGGAGGGAGCGGTGAAGGAGGAATTAGGGATCGGCAGACACAAGCTACTGTGACATGTAAGATGTAAAGCTATAAAATAAAAAGGACCCATTGTATAGCACAGAGAACTATATTCAGTATGTGGTAATAAACTTCAACGGAAAAGAATATGAAAACAAATGTATATACGTATATACAAACAACGGTTTCCCAGCAGGAGCCACAGGAGACGTGGGTTTGATCCCTGGGTCAGGAAGATCGCCTGGAGGAGAGCATGGCAACCCACTCCAGTCTTCTTACCTGGAGAGTCCCATGGACAGAGGAGGCAAGTAGTCCATAGCGTCACAGAGAGATATGACTAAAGTGCCTGAGCATGCATGCACACATACACACGTATATAAATGTATCATTGAATCACTTTGCTATACACCAGAAACTAACACAACACTGTAAATTAATGATACTTCAATTTTTAAAAACTCAATATTTCTCCATGTGACTTCTAAGATCATCTCCCACACCACCAGGGGACACTCAGTCACACCTAGGAGGGGATGTGCTAATGGCCTTTCCAGCCCCATTACACTGGGATCTCTGTCAGTTCAAGGCACTGGATGCTTCTCCAAGAGGAGGGCTTGGAGATAGCCTTTCCTTCTAGCGCTCCTCTCCCACCTTCTGGATTCCACTCAGTGGCACACAGTCTGAGGACTTCCAGGGAATTCGGAACTTTGATGACTCACCCGCCTCCTCCCACTGTGGGTGAAGCTCCCATTCAGGGTTTGCTGATGCCCCGGCCCTCGGCTCCTTTTGCACTCTGCTTTCTCAAAAGACAAACCGCTGGAGATGTGCCCAACCTCCTGCCAGCGTAATGGACAATTTGCAATTGTCCCTGGTCCACAGGGGCCCTTCAGGGAATGCCAGCCCCAAGTGCAGGCGCTGGGGTAGGCGAGAGTGGGTGCTGGCATTGCTATCCTGCCAGAAAGGAGTTTTTAGGATAGTGGGCGTAAACCACACCTCTGCGGCTGCATCACATTGCAGACCGGGTGTTTCCCCCACCACACATCCCCCTGCCCTGCACCAGGCCCTTCATTATAAAACCAAGGATTGTCTTGTATTGACAATGGAAGGAAGGACAGGTGGGGAATGGATGGCATGGCAATGAAATGGTCCCCTACTGAACAGTTTTCTTGGAGTACAGATTCATGCAGGGATGATGTAATTGCTTAGGGAACCAAATTCTGCAAACGCCAGTGACCAGGGAGCTGGCAGCTTGTGGTGCCCCCTTGAGCCTCGATCACAGCACGTAGCTGAATCACGGAGGTGAGAGAAGCTGACCTGAGACTCCCAAATAAAGTTTGAACCCTGCCTCTAACCCCTCAGACCAGTGAATGTGTGACCTTGGGCAGTCGTTTATTCTCTTTCGCCCTCTGTTTCTTCATCTTAGAAGCTAGGATCATCTCCTGGCTTGCCCAGCACCAAAGGCCATTGTTGGGACCAAATGAGATGGCAGCTATGAATGTGCCCCAGAAGCAATGACACTTCCTGTAGAAGTGGGAGTCTGAGATGATGAGGTGTTAACCATCATCACCTGGTGATGCCTGGTAAGGCGGCAAGGATGGTTGGTCTCAGCTTCACCCTCTGAAAGTGAAGAAATGGCCCTGCCACCTCAGTGTCTGTAATGATTTGTCAAAAGGGACATCATTTGACCTATAAGATAACCAGACTTCTCAGGAGGGCAGGCAGTGACATGAATTCTTGACATAAGCAGAATTGAACATACTTTGAAATGCCTTATTTTGTTCGGGAATGAAAGAGCGGTCTGAGTCCTGTTATAACTTCCCATGATTTCATCAAGTGAAATCTGACTTGTCAGGGATGATGGGGGCACAGTTGTCGTTCAGTCGCTCAGTCGTGTCTGACTCTTTGCGCCAACCCCATGGACTGCAGCACACCAGGCTTCCCCATCCTTCACCATCTCCCAGAGTTTGCTCAAAGTCATGTCCATTGAATCCATGATGCCAACCAACCATCTCATCCTCTATCCCCCCTTCTCCTCCTGCCCTCAATCTTTCCCACCAGGGGACACAGAGACAACGTTAAGTCAAATTTCAATAGATGGCAGGTATATAGGTTAAGTTAAGCTTCCAAGCCGGAGGACCGTTTGCCCTGGTTTGGGTTTACGATCTGCTACATTTGGGGTTTCCTCGCCTTTTGTAATGGCGTTTGAGCAAGTGACATTGTCATACTACACTTTTCTAGTGTTTGCAGTCAGCACCCATTTGATAGATGACATTCAGAGTTGGCTATGCCTACTAAGAAAATAAGCTGCAGAGCCATTCACCCAGACACACAGGGCAAGCACTCACCCACTGCTTCATTCATTCACTCACCCATTCGTTCATTCACAAACATTTATTAAACTCCCACTGTGCCAGCATTCTCTCTAATGCTAGGAAAGTGAAAATAAGACTTAGTATCTGATCTCATGGTCAGGTGAGAAACAAGCCTGTAGTGAAATATATTACAACCTAGCGTGTCAGGAGCGATGGTCAAGGCCTATGCACGAAGCAGGACAAAGAACTGAAGCAGCAGTGCAGTCCAGGAAGTCTTCATGGAGGAGGGGGCCCCTAGTCTGTATCATGAAAGATAAGTTGAGGTTCACCAGCTAAATGACACTAACTACATCCTGATTCTCATTTACCAGTGTGTTTATTTCTGCACAAGTGCATGTGTGTGTATGCACCAGTGTACACAGAGCACTAGCATATCCACACAGTGAGGTGGGGGGACCTGGTCTCACTGCTACATCCCCGAGAACCTAGAACGATGAATGGCACGTATTTGTCAAATGAATTATAGGACTATTGCTGTCAAAGAGCATGGCTTGTTCAAAGTGCTCACTTAGAGGAATTAAGTTAACAAGGACAAAGAAGTGGTGTCCATTGACGCTGGAAGAGAAATCCTGTGAGCTGGCTCAGGAATGGGCAGCTGCTCAATCCAGTGGGCAGGAGGTTTGCCAAGGAGGAAGTTTTCTGACAATGAACAGGGAGATGTAGCTGAGGCTTTTAAGCGGCCGTATTTTTTGGAAGGGTTCAGATCCTCCACTCCACCCTACCCCCCCCCCCCCCACACACACACAATTTTTGCACTAAATTTGCCTGGAAATCAGCAGACAGAGCAGGCTGGCACCAGCCATAAGGGCAAAGGCATTAACCAGACTGAGAAAAACACCGCAGGAAAAGGACGGGTGGGCACCACCCATAAACCTTCCTCCCCTGACAAGCCAAGGTCCCCAGGATGGGCTAAGATGACAGCTACAGGGCCTAGAAGGCCATTCTTACAGAGCCGCCACTTGGAAGGCAGTGATAGGAGCAAATAACGCTCATTCCCAATTCCACGGGCTTAGGTTGAAGGATCTCGAGACAATCGAAGAGGCATGACTTGGAAGTGAAGTGAGAAGTGTACACCTTAACACCGCATTTATCACTTATTCCTGCGCCAGAGAGTAATCGGGGCCTTGGATCTGCAAGTATCAAATGGCAAACTAATGTCTGACCTTGCCAAAGTGTACGGACTATGTCACAAGAACGTGTCAGCCACGGCGGGCTCAGTTTGCGAAGGATCAGAGCAGGAGCAAAGGAGGGAAGTTAATTCTCCAAGGGGAGAGAGGCTGGTGCAGGCAGCACATGCTGCAGCCGGTTGCCCAGGTGGTTGCAAATAAAAAGATGGGACCTGCCTAAGTGTTCAAAGTGTAGAACAACTCCCAAGGAAGATGCATTTATCACAGCTTCAGAACAGACTTCAGAGAGAGGCATGCACACGAGGGAAGAGAGAAGTGCATTGATTCTGCTCACAAAGGCAGGCAGAGGAGCCTCCAGCCAGAAAACAAACCCATGCAAAGATAGTGGCGGAAAGCCACTTATTGGGCAGAAACGAAGAGAGAGGTGACACTCAGAAGAGGTAAAGCTTCAAGCAATGGGGTCGTCAAGGGGAACATGTAGATTTAACAGGTTGTGAAGATGCACCCATTAAGTGAATTAGGTCCCCTAAACCACACCTCTTCCTTTGAAGTGGTCACTGACTTCTAGCTGGCAGGGCCAGACCGTCCTGCAAAACAAACCCATCCCTCATCTTCCACAAGAGACACGATGATGTGGCAGGATGAAAGGGAAAGTGTCAGTCGCTCAGTCATGTCCGATTCTTGCCGACCCCATGGACTGCAGCCCACCAGGCTCCTCTGTCCATGGGATTTACCAGGCAAGAATACTGGGGTGGATTGCCATGCCCTTCTCCAGGGGATCTTCCTGACCCAGGACTCGAACCTGGGCTCCTGCATTGCAGGCAGATTCTCTACCATCTAAGTCACCAGGGAAGCCCCATGGCAGGATAAGCTGGGAGTCAAAAGTGCTTCCTCTCACTAGCTACTAGTCCCCGCAGCCTCTAAGCGGCAGGATCTTCATCAGGGATACAGGAAAAGTGAGGTCGATAGAACATGACTGTAGGGAAGCTTCTATCAGAGATGTGAAACTACATCAGAAAGGTTGGGCGTGTGCCTATATTTTTAACAGGTGAGGGCACTCAGGTTGAGTTCAGTTCAGTTCAGTCGCTCAGTCATGTCCGACTCTTTGTGACCCCATGAATCGCAGCACGCCAGGGCTCCCTGTCCATCATCAACTCCTGGAGTTCACCCGAGCCCATGTCCATTGAGTCGGTGATGCCATCCAGCCATCTCATCCTCTGTCATCCCCTTCTCCTCCTGCCCTCAATCTTTCCCCGCATCAGGGTCTTTTCCAGTGAGTCAGCTCTTCGAATCAGGTGGCCAAAGTATTGGAGTTTCAGCTTCAACATCAGTCCTTCCAATGAACACCCAGGACTGATCTCCTTTAGGATGGACTGGCTGGATCTCCTTGCAGTCCAAGGGATTCTCAAGACTCTTCTCCAACACCAAAGTTCAAAAGCATCAATTCTTTGGCGCTTAGCTTTCTTTATAGTCCAACTCTCACATCCATACATGACCACTGGAAAAACCATAGCTTTGACTAGATGGACCTTTGTTGGCAAAGTAATGTCTCTGCTTTTTAATATGCTATCTAGGTTGGTCATAACTTTCCTTCCAAGGAGTAAGTGTCTTTTAATTTCATGGCTGCAGTCACCATCTGTAGTGATTTTGGAGCCCAGAAAAATGTTGAGAGGTGAAGTGATTTTAGCCCAAGAAATCAGCAAAAGGGAAACAGAAGCAGAATTCCTGACTCTTCCCTTAGTGCACATCTTGTTTCCTCAGCAAGTTTCTCTGGGACAAGGATTATGTGCTCTCCACAGTTCAGGGTATTTAACAACAAAGACAACATGTATGGAGCTGTTAAATGGGGCTAGGCTTTGCTCTAAGGGATCTTCCTGCACTAACTCATTTATCTACCTGTGAAATCTATCAGGTAAAGTATTATCATCTCCATTATTACAGGTGCGGCAGCCGAGGTTCAGGTTAAGAAACCGGCCCGTATCACTCAGCAAGGAGTTTGGTGATATTTCTCTGCTGATACGTTTTACTGCAAAGCTCTGCTCTAGATACCTAAACAAAAGCACCAGGGTCACCCAGAGCTGCCTGCGCCACCCCCGAGAAGCCTGGCATAAGGCTTGTACACACCAAGGATGCAATCAACTGTGGATTCCCTTAACCTGAAGAAAATCCTGTGATTAAAAAAAATTAACCATCTTCAGCCCTGTCCCAGCTTCCTGCTCTTGGGATGACCTGAAACACTTCCCTCCTTCCCCTTCTCTCACAAAGGACTCAGGGAAATTTGTCCTAAAATGTGATGGACAGTCACAAAGAGACATTAACAAGCCAGGAGAAATCTTCACCCTCGCCGGGAGTCAAAAAACACAAATTAGAATTAGACAGTCTTTTCACCTGTCAAATTAGAAAAGATTTTTTCTAAATGATAATATCAAATGCTGACAAGTGTGCAGTCAAACAGACATCTTTACCTCCTGCTGGTAACAGGCTGCATTGACTGTACTTCTCTGGAAAAGTTTGGCCTTGTTCAGTCAATTCTTGCTATTCCCCATAGTTACATTTTATAAAGTCACCATGAACATTGAATTTTAGTGAATACTGAACCACAGCTCCTAGGGGGAATACAGGGTTAGATGACTGTGTGCCTCTGGTCATGAAAATTTTGTCAACCGATCAATACGTAACATATTTTATGTGTGTCTTTGTTTAAAGATCTCTCTTTCAATATTGGGCTTCCCAGGTGACTCAGACAGTAAAGAATTCGCCTGCCAGTGCAGGAGTTCTGGTTCGATCCCTGGGTCAGGAAGATCCCCTGGAGAAGGAAATGGCTATCCACTTCAGTATTGTTGCCTAGAGAATTCCATGGACAGAGATTTTAGAGGGCTACAGTTCACGGGGTTGCAAAGAGTTGGACACGACTGAGCGACTAACATTTGACTTCACTTTCATTCAATGTACTGGATATTGTTGACTTGTTAGTACTGAAGTCAGCAGCAGTAGAAGCAGGCCTAAGTGAAGCTTACCAAACACAAGTATTTTCTGTGTGAAGCACATCACAGCTTTCTTGTGCTTACAAGCACTAGACAGCACAGCAGGCGGGGGACACTTTGAACAGAAAAACCGCCAACAGAAAACCCCCAAAACGCATGGCCCTGAGCAGGCCACGTGAAGGATACTTCTTTATAAGGGAATGAGAAGGCAGGACATCTCAGCTGGAAGTAAGTCTGATGGAGACTCAAATTTTTCAGTAAATAACTGTAAATGCCCAGCAAGCACTGACTTGGAGGTTAACAACAAATTTTAGGAGGAGGTAAATTTGCAAATCCACTTAAAATGAGGAGCCACGGTGTCTATTAAGAACCTAAAAAGCACAGGAACCTTGAAAATGACAGGTGACACAAAGCCAGACTTGATTTCACAAGTACCTTCTGAACGCATCCCATTTCAGCTGAAAAAGATCCACCTGACTCTCAGAGTCAGGGCTTGCCTGGTGAGAACCACTGGGCGTTTCAGGCTGAGAATGGCAGTAAGGAGAGTTAAAGGCCCCCCACTTGGATTTGGGGATGGGGAACATCAGCACGCCAGGCACAGGCTCCTCTGCCCCCTCACAGACTCCAGGCTCTGTCCTCTGGGGGAAAGTTCCCAAGGATCACGCCCTCCTCAAGTCTGTGCCAAACCCTTGGCCCTTGGGACAGCCTGGGGTCCGAGGCCCCTTCTCCCTGACTAGTCTCTGTCCCACTGGCCTCCCTTCTGTTTCCTTGAATGCACCAGGCAGGGTGTGATCCCACCTCAAGGCCTTGGCACTTGCTGTCCACCCCACCTAGAACTCCTGCCCCCAAATCAATGGCTCTCTCCATCACCTGTTTCCTGTCTGCTCAGCGAGGCTTTCTCTGCCTGTCCTCACCCATCTCTCGACTCTCTCCTCTGCTTCATTTTTCTTTACCCATTATCATCTGACTTATCATTCACTTTACTTGTTCATTTACTGCTATCTTTCCCAACAGAAGCTAAAAGAAGGGGATTTTTATCTCTTTTTTACCCCCCATTCCTAAAAGAAGGCCTAACCCATGCTAGGCACTCAATATTTGTTGATCAAATGAATGAAACAAATTGGTGTCAGATACTAGTAGTAATACTAGTAATATAGCAACAGGAGTGAACATTTTGGTAATACTCACTGTACTGCGTGCTTTATACTTGTTTCTTCACTGACGTTCCAAGCTTTAACAGATGTGCACTATTAAGCCCATTTTATTGGTAAAGGCACCAAGGCACCGGGAGATAATACCCTTGAATTAACATCAACCAGTTAGTAAGCGACTGAGCTGCAATAAAGCCCAGATTTTTCTCATCCTATAGCTCCTACACCAATGCTTTTCAAACTGTCTGTGATGAAGGACCACTAGGGTGTTTCTTTCTCGGTCCATCCCAGACTGATATTAGAAAAATAAAATGAAAACAAATTATAAGATAGCATCGCCACTTGGATGTCGCCACAGTGTCAGAGTTTTCGAACGCTTTCAGAGTTTGTATATATCTCACCAGACTGGTGGAAACAGTGCCATCCAGACGGTACTGAGCAGGTCTGCCCTCACAGCTAAAGAATCAAACAGTCCTGAGTTTCCAGGGGGCCTGGGGAGCAGGGCTGAGGTTCCATGAGAAAAGTTCATAATCCTTTTCACACATAGAGAACTTGAAGATTTCACACATCAACCTTCCTTCATTCAACCCCTTATAGTTCTGTGAGGTGGGAAGTAGGTTTTCTCATCTTCAATATGCAGGTAAGAAAACCTGCTTTTCCCTCAGCCCAGAAGGCCCCTTCCCGGGACTGACTCCTCATCAGCCCCGGGGGGTGCGGGTGGGGGGTCTCTGCTCAGCATCACCTTCTCAGGATGCCCACTCCCCCAACCCCCGCATCCAAATAGCACCTCTGACCCTCTCTGTTCCACATCCTATTTATTTCTAGCACAGCACTCGTCGCTATCAGAAAGTGTCTTTTTTTCTCTGTGCTTTACCTGTTTAATTTCCCTCTTCCTTCTTTATAAAACAAACTCCAGGAGGGCAGAAACCTCCTTGGTTCATTGTCTCTGCCTAGGACCTGGCAGAGTTAGGCTCCCTGAAAGAAGTGTTGAAGGAACGCGTTAAAAAAAAACAAAAGCACAACAGAAACAGTGTGGTTAACTAGCTTACCTAAGGTCAAAATCAAGTAAGTGCAGGAACTCGAAAGCAAATCCATTCAGTCATTAGTCCAACAGGTAACCTGTCTGCGCCTCTTTCCCAGGGTCGGCCACATGGCCGGGCGCTGGGGTTGCTGGGGTGGGTAAGAGCAAGATCCCTGCCCTACAGAGGCTCACAGGGCTCAGTTTCCAAACCCAGGGGTCCTCCTCCCTGCCTTTCTGGCCCTCTCTAGTTTCTTTCACCTGTACGTAGCTTTCTGCCCACACTTTGTCACAATTGTGTTACATGTAGCAGGGAATGTTTTACACCTGTGTTTGCCAGATAAAACACAATTACATCTGAATTGGAAATAAACAGTAATTCTTTAGGATGGTCAGGAGGTACTTATTCTAAGAAATTACTGTTTATCTGAAATTCAAATTTGACTGGATGTTCTGGGGCTGTCCTTTTCTTCCTCTAAGCCTGGTAACATTACCCATTTTACAGATGAGGAGACTGAGCCTCAGTGAGACCAAGTGGCTTGCCCCAAGGGTACACAGCCAGTGGGAGAACCAGCACTAGCCTTATCCGCTGCCCCATAGTGACCTGTGTCCACATCCACTCAAAGACCCTGAACTTCTGTTGCTGTTGTCCAGTCACTCAGCCATGCCCGACTCTTTGTGACCCCATGGACTGCAGCATGCCAGGCTTCCCTGTCCTTCACCATCCCCCAGAGTTTGCGCAAACCCATGTCCACTGAGTTGGTGATGCCACGCGCTTCTGGGCCTGAGCCAGTTCCCGGATGGCTGTCTAAACCCGCATATTGTGAGGATCATCTTGCCGTTGAAATGTCTCCTTGGCCTCCAGCAAGTTTCTGTGTCTATATGTAAGCATTTTAACTAAATCTTTTTCTGATTATGAAAATACAGACCTGTAATATATTCCTACAATGGAATACTGCACACCAATGAAGAAGAACACACTTCCGCTGCACAGAACAACAGAACAGACTGGCGAGTCTTTACTGTATTTACACACATCAACTTAAATAATACTGAACAAAAGTCAGACATGAAAGAAGACAGCCTGTATAATTCCAGGCTGCAAAATACTCACAACTAACCCATGGTGATAGAAGAGTGGTTCCTAGCAGCAGAGGGGATCCCTGGGCAGGGATCCAAGGGAAACGTCAGGGGCTTAGGTAATGTTTATCTTGATCTGAGTGGAGGTTATGTATATAAACATACAAACCCAAACTGCTTACAATTTACATATCTTCCTTTTGTAGGTTGTACTTCAATGAAAAACTAAATATAAACAAACAAGAAAACTAATACATGCCCATTGTAAAAAATGAATAAAGGACAAACCAATATGAAACAAAACCAAACCATTGGTATTCTCACCACTGGGAGATGTTACCACTAACATCTTAGAATGCATCCTTCCAGATCTTTTCCCAATAGCATTAATGTTTCATTAGCATTTCCTAAGAAAGGAATTTGGGACCTAGAACCATTCATGGGAGGTGCTCATTTATTTTGGAGTCTGAATTTCTTGGACATTCTTCACTTACCCACAAAGCCCTGATACAAGTAGATTTAATTTGACTATTTTAGAAGAGCATGGAACAATTAACGGCAAATAAATGGAATTAAAATCAAATTGAATACAGCCTTTCAGGGATAAGACTTAGAATTTGATTTTAAATACACTAATGAATATAAAATGAAAGCTTAGCAGTGGAAGGCTAAAGGGCTCTAAGCCTCCTGTGACCCAGAGTGCCACCTACTGTTCACAATCTGCAATAACACCCCACTACCCCATTATCCAAATACATGGCTTTCTACTTAAAAGCCTCAAAATGACACCTCCTTTTCTTGTATGAGTTTATATATCTCTCCTAAGAGCTTTCTAGATGCCTTTGCTTCACTAGTGACCTGCAAATGTCCTAGAATATCAGTGTAGTAAATATTTATTGAATGAATGAATGAATGAAGGGATGATGGATGATCAAACAGATGGATGCTCTTATGGGTCATTGTGAAAAGAGAAAATAATCTCTGCTCTCCTCAGCTCACAGGATTTTTTTTGGCTTATTCTGTCTTTAATAAAAATGATGATTTGATACACATAATGAAATGCTTACCACAGTCAAGCTAACTAACACATCATCTCAGTTACCTTTGTGATGAAAGCACCGGAATTCTATTCTCTTAGCATATTTCCAGTATTCAACACAAAACTCTTAGAATAAGTTTCATGCCACACATTAGATCTCTAGACTAACTCACCCCACATAACAACCTTGTACCCTTTGACCAATGGCTTCTGATTTCCCCCACCTCCCACCCCCAGTAAATACCGTTCTACTGTCTGCTCCTACTTATTCAACTGTTTCAGAATCCATGTATAAGAGCCTGCAGTTTTTTTTCTTTCCTCATAGGCTTTTTTTGGGAGAGCGAACAAGACGATGCTTGGAGGAGACCAGACGAATGTGAGGGATTATCAAGACCACCCAGTGCCAGGGGGTGGAGGAGTCCAGCGCTGACCAGAGTGAGCTGTGAGCTTGCAGACAGATGCTTCATGAGAAACAGGAAATGCAAAGAAATGGGAAATGTCTTGAGCCAGACACTCAATAGGCAGGCACCTGCCAGGTGTTGGCTCTTTCCCCTTCCCTCCTCCTCTGTACAACCCAGCTCACAAATCCTTGAGCAGGACGTAAGAAGCTAAGGACGGAGATTTGTTCTTTCCCGGGCTCACTCAGAGGGGAGGCGATGTTCTAGGTTTGTCTGCTGTCAGTTTCTGAAACAGGGCAGGGTCACTGTGCTCGCAGTGTGAGCTGGCCTGTCAAAGCCCCGCGTCAGGAAAAGTGGTTTCTGAGCCATCACTGTCAGGCTGCCGGATGGCGAGGTGCCCATCTGAGCGTGTCCACTCTTGACAGCCAATGCTTGACAAGCGTCACGCCAGCCTTGCTTTTACATGCCACCCAGCAGGGGCTCTGCAAAAAAAAAAAAAAAAAAGTGGCCTGGTGCAGTTGAAAGAATACAGACAAAGGGTCAGAAGGCTGGGTTCGGTCAGCTACTTGCCAGGTGACCTTGAGCAAATTAGCTTGCCCTTTCTGGTATATAAACTGTCTTTAGCACAGTGAGCAGGATAATGCCTGGAAAAACAGTGTAAACTAAAGTACTGGACCAGGTTAAGGTGTGGCTATTAATGAAACCACAGATGAGCATCATGCCTGGGTGACCTGTATGAGCTCAAACAGCTGGGAGCCTCAGCTGCATTGATCTGAACCTGGCTTCTTCTAGTGGAATCCAATCCTGTTTCAGCAGCTGCATCACAATTATGGCTCGCCAATACCTACCCCCATTGGCTTTTTTAATATGGATTGCACCCCTTTGAGTATCAACTACTCCCTATTTGGGCAACTGCGTTTTCAAACTAAGTGTAGACTTTGTGTTACAGAGTTTGTGCTTAGTTGCTCAGCTGTGTCTGACTCTTTTTCGACCCTATGCATTGTAGCCAACCAGACCCCTCTGTCCATGGGATTCTCCAGGCAAGGATACTGGAGCGGGTAGCCATTCGCTTCTCCAGGGTATCTTCCCAACCTAGAGATCGAACCTCAGTCTCCTGCACTGCAAGCTGACTTTTTACCATCTGAGCTACCAGGAAAGCCCATACTTACACTAGGAAAATTTAATCTTATTGCTCTCATCTGTCTATAGTAATACTACCTTGGCCATCTTTCTCCCTGCTGACTTGGTGAGAATCATACATTTCAACAGTGTATAATCTATGCGTTTGTTCATTCAGTATACATTTACTGAGCAGCTACTATTCCCTAAACACTGTTAGGAACCAGGAGATTCAGTGTGTATATCTGATGGAGGGTAGCCACAGTAGAGGCTCAGAGAGCAGGGCATGCTATTGCTGTCAGCAGCATGGGAAGGCCACTAACCACTCGCCTCTTCTTTTCGAACAAACCACTCGACTGTATTTTCCAGCCCTGACAATTTCTAATGCTTCTGCATTAACAACCACATCTTTCTCCCTAGGCATATAAAGAGATGAAGTCCACTGTGAAAGGCTTCTCGTGGTTTCTTCTGCCTTCCAAGCAAAGAAACTGCAGGTTGGCAACAGCTAGCTTGCTTTTATTCATCTAACCTTATCACCCCATCCTCATCCCCTTGCCAGTACACACATCCATTCTGCAAATACCCAGACAGTTACTACGATGGACTAGCTCTGTTGGGCATTGCAGCGTTCTCTGAAATCCTGAGTTCTAAATCACACTGGGGAGCAGGTGCCTTCTCCATGCGGGCAGATCCCCTTCCCTAGACCTTTCATCCCAGCCAATATCAAGCTCAGAGTTTCTGCTTCTTCATACCCTGGCTTGGTACTTCTAGGCACTGTGTAAAGGTACCAAGTGAGGGAGGGAAGGAAGGAAGGGAGTTAAGACACAGTTTGTACTCCTGGTCTCTTCATTAGCAAAGCACCGTTGTGAGTAAAATTTGGACACGGATAGAAATCCAGACTTGAGTCCCAGATCTGCGACCAAGCAACATTGTGACTTTTGTGATGGCCTGTAAAACAAGCTGAGTAGCCCAGATCTTTGAGTTCCCCCCCCAACTCTAATATTCTGATTCTTTAGAGATAAACCCTCCACTCGCTTCTAAAATCTAGCTTTATAGAGGAATAAAAAATTTCCACAAAGAGGCAGAAGAAAGGGAAGAGCTTCGCCAGCCTCCCTTCCAATGAAGCATCTGCTGGCAAGAATGAGCCTGAAGAAGCTAAAAAACAAATGCTAAGAGCTATAACTTCAGAATATAAAAAATTCTTCCTTGCCTCTAACCTGATTTCTTTTAGGCTCAGCCTAATCTTGCCCAGACTCGGGCTCCATGCTGTCAAGACCAGCTTGAATTATTCATGGAATTTCCACATTGACATGGTTTGGGAGATGTTCTTTGCAGACATATTCATCCTTTCCTGTCTGCAGGAACTCTTAATAACAAGCTGTTTGGATAGGCGAGTCCCTTCAGTTTCACGGGCCTCCGTTTCTTCACCTGTAAACAAAGGAGGCAGCTCCTCCCAGAATATCTTTGGTTCTGTGATGGCAGGTGCCTTAGCCAGGAATTCTACACGCAGCTGACAACCAGCAGCAAACCATGGAGACAGAAAAAAAAAAAAAGGATGCCATCCGACGATTAAATGCAAAAGGAATTATGCAATTAGCAAAGGACGTTGATCACAGAACATGGGAGTCTAATTGCAGCACATGCAAATGTCTGCTAAATTAGATAAATATGGGTTTGCAGTCACTCCGGTGCACAGATTGAGTTGTAAAGTTAAGGAAAATATAAAAGTTAATTATGATATGAGATGGGAGTGATAAACATAGGGTACATGCAGTAGGCCGATTAGGATTATTAACCAAGTAATCATCTCACACCAAAAGTGGAGTGTTACAGGAGTCCCAGGCCCATTGTCAGCATAGAGTGCACCGAAATTACCACGTGTCACAGGACATGGAAAACACACTTCACTTTTACATAGCACCAGTCACCTGAGGGAGCCCAGCACTCGGGGCTGGTTCCATTGGCCAATATGCCCGGTGCACATTGCCAAGGTGGTCCAGGCTCCGTGCGCTGGCTCACAGAAGAAAAGCTGGATCCTAAAGGTTCTCAGACTCTCCTGCACCTGTTGCAAGTCATAAACCTATTAAGCTCATCAAGCAGCTCTTACAAGAATGTATCTATCAGCCGGCTGGGACATTTCAGGGAGGGGGCAAAGAGTCCCGGAAAGGCAGCTACAGTGAAAGCCTAGGCTCTAGAGGCAGACTGCATGGCTTTGAATCCTGGGTCCACCACTCATCCTCTGACAAGTTGGCTTACTTTGCTGTGCCCTGGCTTCCTCATCTCTGCCAGGGGAACAACAACATCACTTACCTCTTGAGGTAGTTGCAAGGATTAGAGGGGTTATGACCAACAACCTGAACCCTGGCTGGCACATAGCACACGCTCAATAAGTACCTTGCTTCTTACTCTCTGGTTTCCCCTACTCAGTAGACCATTCATTCAACCAAGTAAGGATCTGGTGGGCAAAAGTGAAATGGAAAGCCGCTCAGTCGTGTCTGACTCTTTGCGACCCCGTGGACTATACATACAGTCCATGGATTTCTCCAGGTCAGAATACTAGGGTGGGTAGCCTTTCCTTTCTCCGGGGGAATCTCCCAACCCAGGGATCAAATCCAGGTCCCGCACTGCAGGTGGATTCTTTACCAGCTGAGCCTCAAGGGAAGCCCAAGGATACTGGAGTGGGTAGCCTATCCCTTCTCCAGGGGATCTTCCCGTCCCAGGAATAGAACCAGGGTCTCCTGTGAGACACTATGCTAATGAGAATGATCATGAGGGTGGGATGGGGGGACACACACACACAGTTTCCACCCTCACATTGGGAATAGAGAGGAAACGGCACACAGATAACAGCAGTGAAGCCACAGGGAAGTACACTGCTTAAGTGTTATGAAAATGCTCAAGGGCACACCATTTCTGCAAGGTGACTGGGGAAAGTTTCATTGAAGACAGGCCACTTTCAGGTGGGCCATGGTGAGATTTTAATGGATGACAGGCTGGGTGGAAAGATGCATGACATTCAGGCAGAGAATATGTTCGTGAGCAAAGATGTCAAGGTCAGAACATCAAGTCATGGCAGGAAGTGACGGATAAGACTGGGAAGGAGTTTTAAGGTCAATTGTGGCAGTGGAAGGGTGGGAAGGTCTTAATGTCAAGGCCTGAGTATCGACTTTGTCCTGTGAGCCACAAAGAATCCTTGGGATGTTTTAGATAAAACATTTCAGGACAAAGCAGCGTTAAAGGAAGATGAACCTGGCGGGGCGAGCCAAAAGGATAGAAAAACAGAAAGAATAGTGATAATGGCTACTGCAATAGTCCAAGTGCGAAGTAATGATACAAATGAAAAGAAATGCAAGAGAAGGACAAACTGACAGGATTCAGTGAACAAGAGAACATGCAGACCACGGATAGAGAGGAGGCGATAACAGAAGGTTTTGAACCTGGGGAGCGTGGACAGAAAAGGAGGCTTGCTAGTCAAGCCAAGATTGATTCCTAGTCCCCCAGCCTATTAACCAAGCAAAGCTCTACCAGTAGGAGGGAGCATAGAGAAGTTCTGAATGCAGGTTTGAGAGGCCACATTAGAGGGTCCCTGCTCAGCTGCTTGCTAGCTGTGTTACCCTCAGCCGGGCTTCATCTCCTAGAGCTTGCCTCGTTTGCAAAATAGGGATTAAAAACAACCTCCCTCTGAGGGATGTGGTGAAGATTAAATGAGATAATGTGATGATAATGTAAAACACCTGGAAAGTGCCTGCCCCCTTGGGGACCTCTCATTACACGCTGAAAAAAAAAAAGGAAACCAATGTCTCAAACTAGCCAAGACAAAAATAAAAGGTCCTACATAACCCTGAAATTCTCCTCAACGTAGCTTGTTCACGTTTTGACAATTCAGAAGCTCTTTCTGGAAGAGCTGGGCAGGAGTCTCACATATCCCTCCACGGACACATGGTGGGCACAGGTCAGAGTAAAGATAAACTAGCTCACTATACTGATTCTGAGCCTGAAGAAGGGAGGGCAGTGAGCACCAATCCCAGATCCTGCTGATGGACCCAGACCCTGACTTTGGGTAAATTTCTCCCCTGAGAAATTTTCCATCAGGGACCTCACCATTTCCTTCTCTTGCCCCTCAGGGGCAAAAAGCCAGCTTTGACATGTTTCTCCTGATTTCCTGGGACAAAGTTTATGGAGGTGATCCAGGGCTGCTGACCTATCCACTGGGGTGTGTGGACTTCAGAAGCCTGCTGACAAGCTGCAGGCACATGCCTGGGCTGGGGGTTGATGGTGGGAGACAGGCCTGTTTGAAATGCTTGAGTTACTCTTTGAGTGCAGAAGAAACAATGGCAAGGGGACCAATAAACCATCCCAGCTCTTGGAGCACTGTTATTTATTCAAAAAAAAATTCAACATGCAAAAAAGCAAACTGGTCCTAGCAAATGGGCCGCTGGCTTTTGGAAATTCCAGACCGGAACCTTGGCCTGATCCATTTCATCACTGTGGAGCACTGCTCACAGCTGACGTCTTCCTGCAGGCTAACCTACCCTCTAGTCAAACTGCAGTTCTCTGAGACAATTTTTAAGGGCCCAGAAAGACAAAAAGACAGCAAGCTGTGAAGTGGGGGACTGACCCCAGTCTATCAGCCTTCAAAGCCTGCACTTTTTCCAGTTCCCAAAGGACGCTCAACATTAGCATAAAATTATACAGCGTTGGGAGATGTAGGTAAATAAGTCCACTCTCTCCACATCATAGGTTACACTCTATCCAAAACTACAGTTCAGAGGAGTTGAGTGACTTGCTTAAGATCACACCATGCATGGTAGCTCCTACTACAGAAATCAACAAGCTCACAAGAGATTTGCTCATACTAATAAGACCATTTTCTTGTAATCAAATCACAATGCATGTTTCCAATTATTTTTTACATATGTTGCTTTGCTTGGTCTCTCACGATCAGTGAAATTTAGGCCACAAACATTACCAGCTCCTTCCAGAGAAGGAATCTGAGGCTTAGAGAGGTTCAGGGGTCTACACTAGGGCACAGAGGCAGAAGGTGCCGCAGCCAAGGCTAGGGCCCAGTCCTTGTATTCTAATCCAGTTGGCAAACTCTATGCCCAGGCCTAGGATGAGAGCCGTTAAGATGTTTGTGTGCTGGGAGCAGACAGACAGGAAAACAAAGAGGAGACCCAATATGTACTAGCAGAGCCAATAAACTAGGCAGTAAACCTTCAATGATGATGTATTTACTGATTCTAATCAGAGATAAGAGTGTGTTATCTTTGAGCATTTTTCCTCTTCCAAGTATCTTTCTCAAGCATTTCTATAAATTAAGGACTTAAAAAAGGCTCTAAATTCTAGGGCTTCCAAGAACACTGGACGTGTGCCCCCGACACTGAGCACAGAACCTCCTTCAGGGGCAGGAGGAAGAATAGGGTGGAAAGATGCAGACTCTGCTGGTAAAAAGAAACAATTTCCTGGCCAAACCATCTGGTTACTGGGAATCTCTTTCCCCAGAGTGATTAAAATCGGGAAAAAACAACATGAAAAATGAAAAACTGAAAAATTTTTTAAAAAAATGAACATTGCTCTGCCTGGATTTGTTTGGGTTATAATAACATGTAATAATAACTGTTCAACAACTCAGATATGCAAATGATACCACTCTAATGGCAGAAAACAAAGAAAACTAAAGAGCCTCTTGATGAAGGTGAAAGAGGGAAGTGAAAAAGCTGACTCAAAACTCAACATTCAAAAAACTAAGATCAAGACATCTGGTCCTATCACTTCATGGCAAATAGATCTGGGAAAAAGTGGAAACAATGGCAGATTTTATTTTCTTGAGCTCTAAAATCACTATTGATGGTGACTGCAGCCACAAAATTAAAAGACACTGGTTCCTTCGAAGAAAAGCTATGACCAACCTAGACAGCATGTTAAAAGCAGAGACATCACTTTGCCCACCAAGGTCAGTATAATCAAAGCTATGGTT
Organism: Cervus elaphus; assembly: GCF_910594005.1. Lineage (NCBI taxonomy): Eukaryota > Metazoa > Chordata > Mammalia > Artiodactyla > Cervidae > Cervus > Cervus elaphus. The sequence goes on along the minus strand of NC_057816.1, from coordinate 24,777,173 downwards.
TTTCCAGTAGTCATGTATGGATGTGAGAGTTGGACCATAAAGAAGGCTGAGCACCAAAGAATTGACGCTTTTGAATTCTGGTGTTGGAGAAGACTCTTTAGAGTCCCTTGGACTGCAAGGAGATCAAGCCAGTAAATCCTAAAGGAAATCAGTCCTGAATAATCATTGGAAGGACTGATGCTGAAGCTGAAGCTCCAATATTTTGGCCACCTGACACGAAGAGCCAACTCATTGGAAAAGACCCTGATGCTGGAAAAGATTAAAGGCAGGAGGAGAAGGGGACGACAGAGGATGAGATGGTTGGATGGCATCACCGACTCGATGGATATGAGTTTGAGCAAACTCCGGGAGATAGTGAAGGACAGGAAAGCCTGGTGTGCTGCAGTTCGCAAATGTTGGGTGTGACTTAGCGACTGAAAAACAACAATAACTATATTGAGTACTTATTGTAAAATGTTAAACATTGTGCTGAGATCTTTAAGTGCGTGCTCGATAACAGTTATCACCTCACCCAATCCTCACAACAACCCGTCAAGGTGGGTATTTTGATCCCCGTTTTAGTGAGGAGGGAAAAGTGAGTTTCAGAGAGGTTAAATAATTTGCTTAAGGTTATACAGTCAACTTCACTCCAAAGTCCTAACTTGTATCCACACTGTATCCTCTCTCAAGGAAGATGACTGACTAGAAGATGCCTCTCCATCCTCCAAACCCTGAGTTTCACTAAGAAGTGGCCACGGATGGTATGTTATAGATAGGAAATAATTATCACAATGATGGTGGCTCAGCTGGTAAAGAACCTGCCCGCCAATGCAAGAGACACAAGAGATGCAGGTTCGATCCCTGGGTCAGGAAGATCCCCCTGGAGAAGGAAATGGTAACCCACTCCAGTATTCTTGCCTGGAAAATTTCATGGACAGAGGATCCTGGCAGGCTACAGTCCACGGGGTCATAAAAGGTTGGACATGACTGAGCACACACACACACACACATACACATATCACAATGATACCAAGATAACCAGCATCTAAAAACTCTGATTACCAAATACCTTTCCCTTTTTTCATAAAAAGTAATGTCATTTCATATTATTCAAATTAACTTTAAAACAATTGTACATTTTTATTCCAAAAACTGAATTTGAAACAAAGCTTAGCTCTATTATTTATTGAAAGAGTTAAACTTTAAAGCTTAGCTCTATTTATAAATGCATATGTAGAACTACTTATTTTGTGGGCACATTCATATGCAATTACTCCAGCCAATTTCCATACTGAAAAATATTGTGAGCTTTTATTGAGCATTTGCAATTAAAGCTGAGAGGACCGCTATGCACTAAGTATTTTGTCAACAAAATTAATTATGTACATCCTATCCAATCTCTGTACTACATGATGAAGCAGTGGTAGTGAGCCATTAAACCATAATATGTCGGGGTACCAGGGTACATTAGGTCAAGTCAGAACCTAAAAACTATGACTTGAGGGGAATTCACAAGTGCCAGTGAGTTAGAAGAAATGTGTAAGGGGAAGAAGTGGATTTTTAGAGGGTCTTGGTGACTTCCTGTAACACAGTGCAGGAGACGCCCCTAGCCCAACTTGGCCTGTCTTCCTGGCTCCCATCTCCAAGACTTGGCAAACAAGAGCAAGCCAGGATTTAACTAACCCACTTAAATTTGACCTCAGTAACCATTCCAGGAGAAATCGGGCTGCCTCCAGAAACTCTGGAACAGCAGGCTGAAAGCCTCAGAAAAGCAGACAAGTTGTCCAGGTGAAGTCTGTGTCCCTGGAAAAGACAGAGAGAGAAAGAGAAAGGATGGTGGTGAGGAAGTGAAAGGTTGGTTTTGTTGCTGGGATCCGAGGGCAGGCACTGGGTCCTAGAGCAGGTGCCCAGCATGGCCCCCTAGGCTCAGAGCAAGAGACCTATACATGTGAGCTGAAAGAAAGAAAAATCAGAACTTGGGTTCCTAAGGAAGAAAAATACCTACAGAAAACTTAAAAAAAAAAAGTACTATAGAGGTAGGACACAGAAAAAGAGACATTTAGTAATTGAGGGGTGACAGGGAAGTCTCACATTTACAGGAAAAAAAAAAGAAAAAAAAGATGATAGTAGCAATAATAAGAGCAGCTAACACTTTGTGCCAAACACTGTTTTACTACTTGACTGTAAATTCCAGTAGGACAAGGACTTTGCCTCTTTCACTCACCTATATACACCAAGTACCTATGTCAGGGCTTGGGGCCATAATAGGCATTCAGGATACTATGCTTTAGTGAATGAACAGATAAAACAGAAGTCATGGGGAGGGGAGGGGAGGTGGAAATAGCATTTAGCTAAAAGTAAAAAAAAATAAGAAGAAGAAGAATTAAAGGATGATAATTATGAGCTCGTTTCTTTCTAACATTATTGAGCACCAAGTTAAGTGCCAGGCATTGAACTTGACCCTGAAGATAGAGATTAAGACAAGGTATATTCTGGGCTTGGTGAGATGGCGCTTATTCAATCAACCAACACTTATCAAGTCTCTGCTCTGGGCCAGGCATCCAGCTGAGCACTGGGGGGACAGAGATATAAGGAAGTTCCTCTCCCTGCCATTCAGGAGCTCACAGTGGTATGGGTGGGGTGTGTGTAACAGAGACGCACACACAGGATTATGGTCAGGATGGGGTGTGAGGAACCTACCTAAAAGGGGCCAGCACAGCTACCCTTCCCTACCAGACCTCAAGCGAAGGGTAGCCATCGCTCATCAGAGAGGTTATGGGATTCTTCCATTAACTGGGACTTTTTCATGTAATAATTCCTGCCCCTACTCCCAGGAATCAGCATATATTTTCAATAGTGTGGAACCTGGAAAATGGGCTCTTCCAATCCCAAATAAGTGCTAAACATAAAGACCCTCAGCTTTACCACTGTTTTAAGATCAGATGATACAGTAAGGGGGCTTCCCCGGTGGCTCAGCAGTAGAGAATCCGCCTGCTAATGCAGGAGACATGGGCTCAATTCTCAGGTGGGGAAGATCCCTTGGAGAAGAAAATGGCAACCTACCCCAGTATCCTTGCCTGGAGAATCCCATGGACAGAGCAGCCTGGAGGGCTACAGTTCGTAGGGTCACACAAAGTCAGACAGGACTGAAGAGACCACGCACGCATGCACATGATGCAGTAAGGCAATGAGGACAGAACTCAGACTCCAGTTCTATAAAAATGGCCCTTGGTATTTTGTGTTGTTATTCCCAAAGCATTGTAAAAATTTAGGTGCAATAATTGCTCAATAAATGGCAGCAACTGTTGCTGCAGCAGCTGAGTCTAGAACTGCAAATACCCTTCCAGGGCTCAAAGTTGAGTGGAGTTCCACGCAGGAAGTCACAGGAGAGTTGGAACCAACCTCACACACAGCCCCGTCAAAGTTGAGTGGAGTTCCACGCGGGAAGTCACAGGAGAGTTGGAACCAACCTCACACACAGCCCCGCCGGCTCTGACCAATTCTGGCTCCACCCCGTGGTCAGCATAAGTCAACTCCAAGCTCTCCCGCCCTCTCCTGCATCCCTTGCTAAATCAACCCTCCTTAAACTCTGCCCAAAGTGGACACGTCACCCTTCATTTTCAGGAAGAGCAACCAACTAGTTAAAAAGCCCAGGGAGGGCTGAGATTTGCTTGGGAGCAGCTGCGATCTAACCCAGCACATGGGGATTTGTGCAATTGAAAGCTGTAGACAGCTGTTTTGCAGAGCCTGTGCTGCAGAAAAGCACAAGCCCGAACTGCCCCCTACTGGGTCAGGAAGTAGAACTGGTGACCCCACTGGGTCAGGAAGTAGAGCTGGTGATAGAGGCTCGTGGGAGTGGAGGCAGTGAGAGAGCAAGGGGGAAGTCCTAGGATCCCACTGGCTAGAGCAACCTTTTTCTTAGCCCCTTAGCCTGCCCCAGTGAACAGGGAAGAACTTGTTCTTTTCACACTCTGTGTGTAAGGCTCTGGTGATAATGAAAAGGGATATGATTCCAAATCCCCAATGTTACTTTTGAATCTAGACACATCAGGTGACCCCCAGCTTTCCCCCTTACTGCAGATCTCTTTTTTACACTGTTTAATGCTGAATGTGTTACATAACATCTCACCCTCAAGTTATACTAGCATAATGGTGGCAGCAGAAAATCGAAAGTCAAGCCTTGTTCAGCGAGACACAGATTACACAACATGGTAAACAAAAGACCAGAAACAAATGCACAAATAGTCCCTTGGACTACATAACTAGAAAATACAACTGATGGTAACACAAGAAAAACATTTCAAATCTGTCCCTTCAACCTTTTCTTCATGGTTGTGCAGTAAACATCAGTTTTCAACAGTCTTGTATCTTTCCTTTCCATTCAGGCTGAATTTCAAATCAGACACATGATACAGTGTTGAGTAGAATTGTTTCAGCTTGGTTTCTTTCTTCATTTCCTTTCAACCCATGAAGGAGTTACTAAAACTTTAAAACTATATCATTTTCCTCTTAATAGGGTCACCTTCCATCCTAGTCGGGCTTCCCTGATGGCTCAGTTGATAAAGAATCTGCCTGCAATACAGAAGACCCTAGTTCGTATTCCTGGGTCGGGAAGATCCCCTGGAGAAGGGATAGGCTACCCACACCAGTATTCTTGGGCTTCCCTTGTGACTCAGCTGGTAAAGAATCTGCCTGCAATGCGGGAGGCCTGGGTTTGATCCCTGGATTGGGAAGTTCCCCTGGAGAAGGGAAAGGCTACCCACTCCAGAATTCTGGCCTGGAGAATTCCATGGACTGTATAGTCAATGGGGTCTCAAAGAGTTGGACACGACTGAGCAACTTTCACTTTTTTCACTTTCCATTCTAGTCAGTGAGCTGGATTTCATTTGGCATGCTTCAGTAAGACAACTGTCATTCAAACAAGGATTACAGATCCCATTTTTTTCTATATTTTGTTATGTTAGAGGAAGGGTTATGTGGTTACAAGAGTGGTCTAAGGTGTCACCAACACTGCTTTTTTAGGAGCTTTCTGAGGCATTGGAATGGGATATATGAAGTGGGGGCAGATAGACCTGGATTATAATCCTGACTCTATAGCTAACTTGGCCATCACTTAAACCTTTTGGTGCCTCAGTTTTCTTCTCTATAAAATGAGGCACAACTATCCTGTGAAGCACCCAACCCAAGCACAGTGGAGAACATGGCTTTCAGTGGAAAGCCCTTAAGAGTTAAAGAGACTTGGCTTCAAATCCCAGACCAGCCACTTACCTTAAGACTGGGGTTTGTTAGTTAAAAATGCTCTACTTTGGGGTTGGTAGAGGCAAACTATTACATATAGAATGGATAAGCAGCAGGTTCTACTGGATAGCATAGGGAACTATATTCAATATCCTGGGGTAAACCATAACGGAAAAGAATATAAGGAAGAATGTACATATGTGGACAACTGAGTCACTTTGCTGCAGAGCAGAAATTAACACAGCATTGTAAATCAACTAAACTTCAATTAAAAAATTAAAATTAAAAAAAAAAAAGAGGCATTTCACTTTCCAGATGGTAACCCACAGTTAACAACTATGCTGAGTACTGAATGTGATGCCATCTGTGCAGCCTAGTGAGAGGTGGCTGCCCCAAGCATTATTTGTGGCATTCAGACACCTGGGAAAAGGAATGCCCCTGCAGTCACAGACATGAGCACGGCAGTCACCGGTTCTGAACACAGCGGCATCAGACTGTCGCTTTAAAAAGGATTCCCAGCTTGCATTAATAAAAAAATTAAGGTAGGCTGGGCAGAGGGGGACACCACGCACTGCTATAAACGTTGGTGAGGAAAGGGGAACAACCTGTGAAACAAAGGCTAACTCAGAAGCGCCAACTGCCCACCTTTTGTTGATGTATATAAAAACTTACACCTTGCTCCAGAAAAGATGCACGGGGCTCAGTAAGAAACAGTTGCTCTGTGCAGTCTAGGGCGGGGCCCTGCCCGGTGATCGCACTTTATTTTAAATCTGAGGGCTCTAGGTGACCGCTGGTTTCTGCACGGCACTGATCCTAAGGCCGGTTTTCAGGTGGCGGCGCGCTCTTGAGCGACACTTGCCTGAAGCCGGGTGGCGGAGAGCAAGAACCGACCCAGCGCGACGCTGACAGTTCGGGGCAGCCACCCTGCGCGCCCTGAGGTTGCGTTCCGCGAAGAGAAAGAACCACGGTCCGCCACCGGGACTCCCCCGGCCCTACAGCCTGCAGCTACAGCACGGCGACCTTGGCCTCAGTACCAGAGTATCCCCGCCCTTATATCGCGACCGGGAATATAAAACTATCTGGCGCTGCAAGTCATTGACACACATGAATACGAGACAGGACAAGGGGATCGCGGCCCCGGGCTTTGCTGGAGCTTAAAAGATGCGAGATTACAAAAGAGGAGGAAGAGCTCAAACCAAACTGTCGATAGATGGGCCCCTTGATCTGGGCGCTATTGGGCAATACGTGCGGTCCCGCAACTCCGGCACAGGTCCCCAGAAAAGGGAAGCGCTAGAAAGCCGAGTAGAGCCAAGCAAGACAACGCGGGCGCAAACAATCCAGGCACAACCAAGGGCAGCGGTGCCGCGCGGCGTCTCAGTCTCCCCATCTGCAAAGCAGAGCATTGGACTAGAGTGTCTCCCAAAACTCTTATTAATCTAGAAGTCAAAAATATTCCATGCTGGAGCTGCCCGAGGCTTGGAAACCGGAAAAAGAGAGGAAAGCGAGGGAAGACGACAGAGAGGCGGGAAGGGAGGAGCCGGTGGGAGACTTGGAGAGGGAAGACAGGGGACGCCCGGAACAGGCTTGGCGGGTTTTCAATCTTACTCCTCCTCCTCCTCCTACACCTGAGTTCTCTCGTTTGGGCCAAGACCCCGCGCCCATCAAATGGGAGCACCAGTTAGCCAAGCTTCTCCCTCCACGCCCCAGTTTCTTAGAAGCCATGGGCAGATGGTGGGCAGCACAATAATGCATGCCATGGATGGAAGGGGAAATGGTCCCGGCTGGGGTCTCCAGCACAGGTCTCCAGCACAGGTGAGCGGACCTGGGACTGGGCAGGCCGTGGGACGGACCCAGGATGGGGATAGCGGAGCGTCCGCGTCTCAACCCGCGTGTCCTCGGCTGACTAAATTTAATTTCCCAACTTTGAGCAAGGGGAGGGGGTGTTTGCCCCCCCCAAAAAAAAAGTTTCTGAACTTTTCCCCCAACTCTGCCGTGAAGGCGGCACCGGAGGGCGGTGCCTGCACCCTGATTCGCCGCCGGCTCCGGTCTGGAGACTCGGATTGGCGCGCGTGGTCCGGGGCCGGGAAGAGCGGGCGTGGGGGAGGGGAGCGGCCCTCCCCGCCCGCGGGATCGGCTCGCGCCGGGAGCGGGTTAATTTCAAATCGGGGGCTTGACTGCTCCTGGACGGTCACGTCCACTCTGCCCGCCCGCCGGCCCGCCAGTCCCGGTCCGGGCGTTTCCCTCGGGCACCCACCTCAGCGCGGCGTTTAAGGACCGACTGACGGCCCGACACGCGGGCTCCCAGGCCTGAGCGGGGAAGGGGTGCAGAGGCGTCCCCGCTCAGCCCCCATCGGCTCCAAGAGTGAGGTGAACTGACAGGTCAGCGGGGCGCAGAGGGGCGCGGCGCAGGGCCAGACTGGCACCGGGAGAGGGATCGGGAAGGCAGCGGCAGCGGCGGCCGTTTCCCGCCTCTCGCTCCGCCGGGGGCAGTGGAGGGAGGAGCCGAGATCCCGCGCAGAGGGGAGGGGGCGAGCGAGGGGGAGGGGCGGGGACGCCGTGGTTCCGGGCGCGGGTTTGCCCGCGCTCTAGCCCCGCGCAGCTCAAGGGGCGGCGCCGACCACGGGATGGCTTTCCGCGCCAAATTTTTAAATCGAAGGCGGAAGGTCCAGACCCGCCCCTGGCGCCGCCAGCCAATCGCAGGCCTGCAGCCAACGCTCTGATTGGTTGGGAATCGTTGCCCTAGAAACCGCGAGGATGCTGTCCGGGAACTGCCTGACTGGCGGCGCGCGTACTGGGCCCAGGGGGGAGGGGAGTTGGCCTGGAGCTAGGGGAAGCGCGCCGGGCGCGGGAGCGGGTGGCGACTGTACCTGGTTGCCTTGCTGAGCAAATGCAGCTTTCCATGGTAGGGTCCAGGATTGTGGCGTGAACTGGCCACCTGAATAGCAAGTACATTTTTTAAGTCGCAACTTTACGGAAGTCTTAAAAAAAGTTTTAATCGGAAGGCGCTCTTTAAATGCCCAGGAGCTTAAGGATTGAATTTGGAAGTTACCTATCAAGCTTTTCCCCCCAAGACTTTGTTGCTGATCCCATGCACGTGTGTGTCAAGGGAGAAACTCAAGCATCTAGATGTAGACTTTTATCCAGATACTCGGGGTTGTAGCTCCTTAGCCGGAACCTGGGCTCATGCGCTTGAGTCCGGAACTCTGATCTGTGAACAGGTGGGTGCTTGTGCGCGCTGGAGTCCATTCGGTGGGGTCCGGAGAATGCTTTGCCCTCTCTTAAGGTGGACAAGGGCTGTCACTGGAATTTCTGTGGGTTGCTTGAAGTCTTACTGACGGCAGATCGGCTTGCTGAAGTAATTTACGGGCGTTTGATGGGCGTCCTCTGCCCTGTGGGGCTATCTCCGGTCGGGAATAAAATGTTAAGTATAGTTTATCAGTTTTCTTTACCTTAGCCTTTGTTTCAGCAGACTGGCGTCCCGTCAAGGTATTTTCAACAGATCTCCTGCATTTTTCTTTAACTTTTTCTATTTTCTTTTTTTCTTTAAGGATATTAAACTTCTTAACTGGACTACCTGAACTACTTGAACCATCAGGATAAAGAACTCCAGATTTTTCATTTTTAAAGAAACTAAATGTATGAGGAATTTACAGAATGGAGAACGAAAAGGTACTTTTTTAGCTTCAGTATTCATCCTTGTAGTTTTAAATGCAACATTATCCTGATTTTACTGAATAATTTTTCAGTATCCAACATCTTACTAATGCTACATTCTTTTTTGGTTAACCCCTATAAAAACCTAGAAGGAAGGGAAATTTAATTTTTGAAAAGGGGAAATGTTACCCAGGATTAATCTTTCTAGTTTTTAGTGATTTGGTGGAAGTTTCAAAGAGATAAGTAGAGAGAAAAGATATTTTTAAGAATAATAAAGTTTGTTAGCTGCTTTATGGTATTTCTGAGAATTCTTAAACTGTAAGAATTCAGAAAGGGCATTTGACATGATTTGACATTAGATCTCTTGTTAAGATAATTTTCTACCAAATCACCAGTTTCTTTTAACTATAGGGGCCACTGTCACTGGGGATATCTTGATTGATGTCTAAATACTGATAGGGTTAAAAAATGAAATATACAAATTTCCTAAAAATTTTAGATGTAAACAAATAAGAGAACTGCTGTTGCTTCTGACGGTCAGAGGCAAAGGACAGCAGCCCTGAGAAAAATCCCATTCTTGGATCAGAACCTCTCAAGTGTACCATCTCGGTGCACTTACCTGCCATCCCAAGCATTTTCTTTAAAATAGATACAGATGATGAGAATGTGTGAAGTCGCCAGTGGCCAAAAGTAGAAGAAACATAGTCTCCTTTAGTCTTTAAGGTATATGGAGAAGGCAATGGCAACCCACTCCAGTACTCTTGCCTGGAAAATCCCATGGATGGAGGAGCCTGGTAGGCTGCAGTCCATGGAGTCGCTAAGAGTCGGACACGACTAAAGCAACTTAGCAGCAGCAGCAGCAGTCTTAGGTATGAACTGCTGTTAATTTACCCTCTTACGTCTCAGTGGCAGCCCAGTCTCTGCCAGGAACCAGCTTTGTGGTCTTGGGTTAACTAATTTTACTTCTCTGGGTTCCATTTTCTCCATCTGTAAAGTGAAAAGGGTAAATATTCAAAGAGCAGAATTTTCTCCTTGTAGCCACTCTGGATTTTGCTCCCGAGTGGATTTTGCTAACAAGTCTGACCACATGCTAGCCCTCACCCTGTTTCCTTGGCTCTCTGACTTTTTTTCATCAGTGGTATTTTACTGAGTATCCACTGCATGCAACTGTTGTACTAGGTGTACACATAAGTGAATGGCATATGGTTTCTGCCATGGAGACCTTATACTTATTACAGTGTCATGAGTCAAGTCACTCCAAGGAGTTTGTGGTCACTTAAAATTATCAGTCCTATCAAGAGGAGTTAAGTAAAAGGTATATGGGAACTCTCTGGAGGATCTTTGCAACTCTAAATCTAAAATTATTTCAAAATAAAAAATTTTAAATAGTAAGTCTTAAAGATTTCTTTTTAAATTCTTGGAACATAAGATGAAAATTTTAAATCCATGCATTGTTGCAGAATTAAAAATGGGGAATTTAGCTGTTATGGACAAATGTCAAAGTGATCACTGGAATATAGTCGCTAATTTAATCATCTCTTACAACCTCACTGAGCATGTTTCCTAAGTACTATTTCTATTTATACAATTCTTAGAGTCAAAAGCTATCTGATAAATCTTTTTTTTATACTGGATTTAATGATTGACTTGTTTTGAACCAGGAAAATCTCTTTTTCGAGCCACATAAAAGGGGACTGATGAAAACACCTCTGAAAGAATCCACTGCAGCAAATATAGTGTTGGCAGAGATCCAGCCTGACTTTGGCCCTTTAACCACACCCACCAAGCCCCAGGAGATCTCCCAGGGGGAACCGTGGACCCCAACAGCCAACCTCAAAATGCTCATCAGTGCCGTGAGCCCCGAGATCCGGAACAGGGATCAGAAAAGGGGTTTGTTTGACAACAGAAACGGATTACCTGAGGTCAAAGATTGTTTACATGTAGGTTGGTTTGCAGAGGACTGGGTGGAAACTGGGGGATTTGGGGAGCTAGGAAGGGGGGTGGCTGTTGAGGAGGCAACTGGCAATATAAAGCGCTATCCCAGTCAGAGCACTGGAAAGGTTTGGACCCCATCAAATACAGCTCTGGGAAATCTGAATCTGTCACTTATTTATGAGCTTCTTCCCTTTCAGATCCTTCAAGCAGTTTATCCTGACTTCTCCCCACTTATCTTCCCAATTTTGCAGCCACTGAAGCAAACTATATATATAAGTGTAAGTCATTGAGCACTAATGCCTCCAATAAATCTTTCTCAATAAGACGTTATTTACATCTTTCTTTGTAGGAACACTTCTCTGGAGATGAATATGAGAAATCCCAACCCAGTCGAAAAGAGAAAAGTTTAGGATTGTTGTGTCATAAGTTTTTAGCTCGATACCCTAACTATCCCAACCCTGCTGTGAATAATGACATCTGTCTTGACGAAGTAGCCGAAGAACTTAGTAAGTATGCAAAGAGCTCGCTGAAATGGTCAGTCATTAAAGGCACCTCACAGACTGAGTCCTTCAGACCCACGCTCCTTCTGGCCAGTGTTTGTAATGACACAAGGCCACACGGAAATTATCCATTGGTCAAGCCCTATTAATTTCAGAATAATAGCATGTAGTTCCCAGTCACATTTAAGTCTTAAAACAGAAGCAGAAAATCACAATGGAGATTGCTCTGACTGCACTGTGAAAGCTCTGAAGCTTTAAAGTAAGGCAACATTGTGTTATGACTTATTTCACAAACAGCTACAACTCTGAACTTGCATCTTGTTTCTCATTGAGGAGCCAGGCTGCCAAATGCTTTCTTCACAGTTGACATGAGGGTCAGCCTCTGGGCATGGGAGCCAAGCTTTAGCCCTCTCTGCCATTCAGCACTTTCTGAATGTTTTGTTTGCCAAAAGTTACTGTATCCCCCTTCCCTCTTTTCCTCCTCTCTTCATGGACTCAAATCTAGTTAGAGCTTAAAAAGGAATCCGTGGCAAATGTGGGATACCTTTGGAGGCATGAAAATACTATGACCTGAATCTGTAAAGAGATATACAGGATATTTTAGTATATAGCTATCACCCCATGAAGGACAGTTTTGCCTTTCTAATACATGTTTATATGTATCAACTTTAAGAAATGCCATTTAGATTCCTCTCTTCACATACACTTCATTATAGCTATAGAGGGTGTACCATTTAATTTAGCAGGTATCTGGATTACCTACTATGGCAGGCAATGTCGTAGCAGCTGGGATAACATCAGTGGACAGAAAGAACAAAGTTCCTGCTCCTGTGGAACCTGCTTTCCAGTGGAGACAATAGACAATATGCAAAGGACATAATAAGTGGGTAATTAGGATGTAAGAAGGTAATGTGTGCTAAAGAAAAGCAAATGCAGACCAGGCTAGATGGAAATCCAGAGTGCTAAGAGTGTGCTCTGTAATTTTAAACTTCATTTTAAATTAAGTAGTTGGGTCAGGCCTTGTTAGGAGGGTGACATCTGAGCAAGGACTCAAGAATAGAGGTGGGGAACCATGAGGACATCTGGGAGAGGGATTCCAGCTGGAAGGAACAGCCTAGCACACAAAGGCCCTCTGGCAAGTTCCAGGAACCAAGGAATCGCAGCACCTTGTACCAATCATATGACAGCCATGTTTGTGTGTGTGTGTTGGGAACTAATATAAGAAATGGAGTGTAGAGGGTGGAATTTAGAGCTCTAAAGACTTGATTTTGCCACTTACTAGCTCTGTGCTCTTAGCTGCTCTTTGAGCAGCTTAACCAGCCTGACCCTCTTATCTCCTCATCATTAAAGCATGGATAATAAGGAGAAGTTTCAAAATGGCAACCCACTCCGGTGCTCTTGCCTGGGAAATCCCATGGACAGAGGAGCCTGGCAGGCTACGGTCCACAGGAGTCCCAAAGAGTTGGACACGACTTAGCAACTAAGTAACTTTCACACTCAGGATTTTCTAGCTCAAGTCTCCCTTTGAGGAACTGCCTCATTTTGTACTGCTCTGTGTAAAAGTAAAGACTATTGTTAAAGAAATAAAAAAGCATGGATAATAATCACCTACGTCACAAAATCTTCCTAAACTTGTATGATGCATCAAAGACCCTCAATAAATGTCACCTTTCTAATTTATATTAACTGTACCCTTTGAGAACAGGGGCATGCCTTTCTCATCTTCATACTCTTTAGCATGTGCTATGCTCAGACACTTAGTTGTATTTGACTCTTTTTGACCCTATGGACCATAGCCCACCAAGCTGCTCGGTCCATGGGGATTCTCCAGGCAAGAATACTGGAGTGGGTTGCCATGCTCTCCTCCAGGGGATCTTCCCACCCCAGAGATCGAATCCAGGTCTCCCACATTGCAGGCAGATTCTTTACCATCTGAGCCACTAAAGTTATTTAATCCAGAACCTACGGACTAAGAATCCCTGGGGAAAAGAAAGGTATTCGATTCTATCCACATTACAATATCTGATCCTAGTAAGATGCCATTGCTTGTTCTCCGCAGATGTTGAGCGCCGACGCATTTATGATATTGTCAACGTCCTAGAGAGTCTACATATGGTGAGCCGGCTCGCCAAAAACAGGTACACTTGGCACGGGCGACACAACCTCAACCAGACCCTTGGGACTTTGAAAAGCGTCGGGGAGGAGAACAAGTACGCCGAGCAGATTATGATGATCAAAAAGAAAGAATATGAACAAGAGTTTGACTTTAGTAAGAGTTACAGTATAGAGGATCCCATCATCAAATCAAACACTGGCCAAAATGGACACCCAGACATGTGTTTTGTCGAACTCCCTGGAGTGGAATTTCGGGCAGGTGAGAGAGCTGGTATTGAAAAGCTCAGGTGGAAGGGAACTTCTTGGAGGTCTAAAGACCAGGTTCCTTAGGGAACCCAGCTCAAAGCTACTGCTGCTTTTCATATGAAAAAAATGCTGCATGTCAACCGTGGGATCAGGTTGCAGTATTTTTAGCTTTGTTACTTTAGAAAGCCCTTGTCCCTTCATGAATTTTAATTCTCTAATCCTCTTCCTTTTCCAAAGCCTCTGTAAACAGCCGCAAAGACAAGTCTTTAAGAGTGATGAGCCAAAAATTTGTGATGCTGTTTTTGGTGTCAACGCCTCAGATAGTAAGCTTGGAAATTGCTGCCAAGATTTTAATTGGGGAGGACCATGTGGAAGATTTGGATAAAAGCAAGTTTAAAAGTAAGTGGCCCAACTGCCGTGGACTTTTGGACCTACTCTTAAATTACTTTCAAATACATGGGCTATGTAAACAGATCATCTCTAGTTAGGCTATTATATCTTCACTTCTCCCCAGAATTCATGAAGATACTGCTTGAGCTAGCTTGTAGGATTCAAAGATATGTATATAGCTACTCTTACCTGACACTTTGATTTATCTACCTCACTTGATACTGTAACACTGCCTCCATTTTACAGCGTCTGAAGTCTAAATAAGCAGTAAAATGGGACTGGAACCCAAGTCTCTGTTCTCTCCACTGACTCTCGTATTTGAGGGTATAAATAACTTCTAACACTGTCTCCAGAAGTGACCCGCAACACAGTGGATTGGACATTTTGAAAGAGTGGTTTTACAGTGTCCCCGCTCTGCACTTACTACCTTAGACAGTTCGAGTCCATAGTGACTTGGCTGGCCCAGGCAACCCAGCCTGTCTAGCATGGTAGGCAAGGCTTGCTCTCTGCCTGAAACCAGAGCCTGACACTCTGTCCTGTGTGCGGACGACCGCCATCAGGAGCCATCCCAAGGGCTTGCTCCTGAGAGTCTGCCCCATCTTTAAGCAAGGAGTTACCTAACAGTAATTGCTCTTCTTTTTACAAGCAGAAATGTTTATTTAAATATTGGATTTTCTTTCACGGCTACTAATTATTTCCAATTCTTAAATAAAACTACTTGATTTCACTATGGGAAAAAAAAAAAAGCATGATTTTAGCCAGAATATCTGCTCTCTGTTGGGAAGAAATCATAGATTGGAGTCTTAAAACAGCTCTGCCCTTGCCTCTAGAAAAGACTTTGCAGGAACTGTCCCATGCATACACAAAGAGGAGCAGAGAGAAGGTGTAGAAGGCATTAGCTGACCTCCGAGCAGGGCATTAGGCTGGCCTGGACATGGATCACTCAGGGGACCGGCTGACTGGTGACCCCGAGGCATAGCAGAGGCTGAGGGAATGCCTGGGAGGTGTCATGCAGACCCCTTCCCATCCCTGTGAAGCTGTACTGGTCCCATGAAAGTATTGAGACACCTCCAGTTTGATGGTGTCTCCATAAAGACAAAATGAGTAGAGATTAAGGCAGTAAGGCTAGCATTTGGCTTAGGAGATTTGTCATTTCAGAAAACACATCCCAGTCCTACCGATGGGCCGCCTGCTTTCTCTGAGTCACCAGTTTTCAGCTCTTTATTTCACTGGTTAGTCACAGCCTTGGAAACTATTCCAGGAACTACACATGTGTAATTTGCTGAATCCCTAGGGAATTCAGAACCTTCTTGCATGGCTGTGAAGGCGGGGCTCAATCTGCAGCTTTGTACTATAAGCTAAAGTAAAGGCAGACTTCTGTAGAAGAGCTTTTCATGATATGTAAGACTTACAGAATTAGCAAATCTATGCTTTGCGTATACATATGGACAGTATACATGTTTATAAATTTTGATAGGTATAAAAATTTTCCATGCTTGTGAAATACATTTATTTTCACAAATTATCACAAGCTGGAAAATAATACATTTATCATTGATTATTTCTATTTGTTCCTAAAATTCTGAATCCTCATTAGGAGATGCCCAGCAGTGGTAACTTTTTATTAGAAAATCTGTAACATGTTTCCCAATAGGGTGATCCAATTGAGTCATTTTTCCTTTTTCAACGTGTGCTTTTGTTTCAAAATCCAGTATCAGCAGTAATTGAGTCTCAATATTTAAAACTTTTTTGTTTTAATTAAAGCAGTATCACTATAATAACTCAAGAAAAGTCACATTTTTCTCTGACATTGATGGTTAGGATAGCTCTTTGAGTGTACACTGTACTCGTGAAGTCCTTAGGAAGCAAAGTCCTTTGATCTTTCATTATTCCATTAAGTGATATATATACTTTTTTCCCCCAGCAAAAATTAGGAGGTTGTATGATATAGCTAATGTTCTGAGTAGCCTGGATCTTATCAAGAAAGTTCATGTTACAGAGGAAAGAGGCCGAAAACCAGCTTTTAAATGGACAGGCCCAGAAATCAGTCCAAAGCCTAGTGGTATGTATTTATTTCCTTTTATTCATTGCTTCATTACTTTGAATTAATGCACATTTAGAAATATACTTCCTTTCTCTTCCTACCCTTACTCCCACATGGGAAGAGCATATATAAGTGACTGAAAAGACAAAGATGAGCACCAACATGGACAGCCTGGCCCTTGGTTCCGTCAGTAACTCAAGGCCCATAACCATCACACCCATGTGTAGGAGGCAAAATCTGTGTGTAAAAGAATTTGACAAAGTTGAAACAGAGCCTCTGCATGTGGAGAATATGAAATGGATTCACTCCAGAATGAATATTCTGTCTCCATCTCAACTCTGGGATTCTTACCTTTTGTGTTCTACCAAGACCCCACACACAGAAGTTCTGGAAAATGGCAAGAACACAGGCCACGGAAGCAGAGGGGAAGCTTAGGTTCCAGTCCCAAGTCTGTCACTTATTCCAGCTGTGTGGCCTTGGGCAGGTGACTTCTATAAGACTGCTTCCTCACCCCTAGTAGAAAGAACGACAGCGCCTTTGCGAGGTTATTGTGGTTTTGGATATAACCTCAATGAGAGGTCCTTCAGTGCAGGGGTTTGGAGGACAGGCTCTGGGCTAGACTGATCAAGTTCATATCCCAGGCCCACGTTCTTCTAGCTGAGAGACCCCGAAACAGTTAGTTAATGTCTGAAACGTCTCTGAAATGAGGGTGCATTTCCTGAGAAGTACCTGCCTGAGTTGTGGAGAGTATCTTAGTCTGTTCAGGCTGCCACAACAGAGTACCATCGACTCGGTGGCTGATAAACAATATATTTACTTCTTATAGTTCTGGAGGCTTGGAAGTCCAAGATCAAGTTGCTGGCAGAATCAGTGTCTGGTGAGGACCTGCTTTCTAGACTTTTCTAGTCTTTTCATAGTAACCTCACATAGTGGAAGAAGACTAGAGAGCTCTGTGGAGTCCCTTTTATAAGAACACTAATCCTATTCAAGAGGGTTCCACCCTCATGAACATCTCCCAAAGGCCCCACCTCCCAGTACCATCACATTGGACAACAGGTTTCAACATGTGAATTTGGGGAGAGGGGATGGGGCAAGGGATGCGAACATTCAGTCCATAGCAGGGAGGGTCACCCTATTTCATCAGATGAAGTCTCCACTGATTCTGAGATACCCGATGTTTTATATTTCAATAAGAAATAAGAACCACTAACAGTCACCCTGAGAGCATACCGCTGGTATGCCGCCTGGGCTGGAGAGACAATCTGTAAGATGACAAAGTCTTTCAGAGATGTTAAAGTGAATTATTATCTCAGAATTCATTCAGAATAAGATGAACAAGTTTTTTTAGGTAAAGCCCTTGAAATGGTATCTAGCACATAGTAGGCACATAACTGTTGCCACTTTAATCTGAAATCATTTTAGAACCATTCCCAGGTGGCTCAGTGGTAAAGAACCCATCTACAAATGCAGGAGACACAGGAGATGCCAGTTCGATCCCTGAGTCAGGAAGATCCCCTGGAGGAGGAAATGGCAAGTGTTCTTGCCTGGAGAATCCCTATGAACAGAGGAACCTGGCGGGCTACAGTCCACAGGGTCGCACAGAGTTGGACATAACTGAGCAAGCGCACACTCACTGACCTCATACCCCAGAAGGAGGCTGAACCACTCATGTCTTAACACATTGCCCTTTCCTGTTTCAGGTCTCAGCCCAGTCCTTCCTTTTGCTGCCTCTGATTTGGAAGCAAGGCGGTCTTCAAAAGACAACTGTGCCAAAAACCTCTTTTCCACACGTGGGAAACCAAACTTCACTCGACACCCATCTCTCATCAAACTGGTAAAGAGCATAGAGAGTGACCGGAGAAAGATAAATTCTGCTCCCAGTAGCCCTATCAAAACCCACAAAGGTATGTTTGCTATCATGTCAGGGCTCTGCTTGAAAGAATCCCTCTCCATCTGACTTTTAGCTTCCTTGATCCCTCCTCGGGACTTGCTAGAGAATTGTTTGTTTCCATAGTCCCAAACACACTTGAAACCCAACTTACATATGAATTAAAGGATAAAATGTGAATTGTGGGGTTTATCATTTAATTACTGTGTGATTTGGGGGAGGAGGGCAGTGCAATTTTTCTGTTCCTTTGACCTCAGTGATGTTTCATTTGTGTGAAGATTCATTCTTTTGCTTTGACCAACTCCCTACCCCACCTTCTTTTTATTTTACCAGCTGAGAGCTCTCAGAATTCTGCACCTTTCCCGAGTAAAATGGCTCAGCTCGCAGCTATCTGCAAAATGCAGTTAGAAGAGCAATCAAGGTAGGTGGGCAACGCTCTTCAGTAACAGGATGCATCACTTTACATTGCATCATTAGGATTACTTATTTCATGTAAGAATAGGCAATAACCTTGGAAACTGGTGAGAGAATCGTCTCTAACTCATAATGTGGAATCATGACAGAAACTATCTGCTAGTTTCATAAAAGCGTAGCTTCAATCTGGGGCAATCTAAAATGGTAGAACGTTTTAGAGAACATGTGTTTCCACTGTCTCATGTTTTCAATCTTGTCTTTTAGTGAACCCAGAAAGAAAGTGAAGGTACAGCTGGTAGGATCTGGGCACTGCAAACCTGTGGCCCCTCTGGACACTCCAGCAAATGCCGAGCTAGAGATGTCGGCACCGTCCCTCATCCAGCCCCTGGGGGTGGTCCCCCTCCTCCCCAGCCCGTTGTCACCAGCAGTGCCCGTGATCCTACCTCAGGCCCCTTCGGGCCCATCGTATGCCATCTACTTGCAGCCTGCCCAGGCCCAAACTCTAACGCCACCCCCAGGCCCGAGCCCCACGGTCTGCCCCACCACCTCTTCTAGCGCTATGAGGTCAGAAGACTCCGCTGATGCCACCGGTGAGAATGCAGACGGTGACTCCCCAAAGTCCAGTGCATCCACCAGGCCTGGAAGTTTGCCGCCCGGGCTGGAGAGACAAGGTGCAAAGAACCGAGAGAGGGAGCCAGCTGGAGAAAAAGGCTCAAAGAGGGCGAGCGCGCTCGAGGACAGTGGTTCCAAAAAGAAATTTAAAGAAGACTCGAAAGCTCCTGAAAATGTCTCCACAGTAAGTACAGCCTTGAACTGTGCAAAGCTTTAGGTACTCCCCAGTTGATTAGGAGGGACTCTGCTGGCTTGTGAAATTTACCAGAGCAAAGAGCAGTCTCCCAGAAAACAGGGGAACTGTTCCTTAGCGTCCCATAATCCAAACAAGGCCTCGGACAGCTAATCCCCTGACTGGGATGGCGGCAGGGGCATTTTTAACCTTTGGAGGAAGGGATTATCTGCTCTCTTTTTAAAGCACCGTGGGTGGTTGTCCTTAAGTCCATTTCTCTGTCCCCCACTGGAATGCAAACACCTGCCATGAAAGTCTTAAATAATTTACAAGCAGACGTGACCCCAAATGAATGGATGGACGCATAGGGTTCCTCTAACTCCTGCTTTCTGAGTCATTACTTGATATTTGTTTGACGTCATGTAAGTGGCATCTGTGGCCAAGCAGAGAAATGGCTCCCCCCCGTTTTTACTTTCTTCGTCAAATTTAAACCAAAATTTCCATGTTGTGCAAAAAGAAAAATCAGACTTAGCTTGGCAAGGTTTAGGTGTATTTGATGCATTGGTATCTAGATGTTTTGATGTTCTAGACAGTTTTTTCCTGGATGGAGTTTAATTCGGGAAGGAAAGAACATGTATTGGCTGCCTACCCACATGCTAGATGGCAGAAGTGTTAAGCACTTTTGCATACGTTATCTCATTTTCCACTCTGGGGACAATTGTATATGAAAGACAGCATCACCAGATAAACAAACATCACTAAACATGGAAGCAGAAGTTAATCTCTCATTTTATCCCTGCTGTTAACTCAGGTTACTTTACTTCTCTACGTCTTGTTTTCCCACATCTATAAAGAATTTGTTCTGCCAGTTTTTCCTGATTGTCTACTGGGTATGAAGCACTGGTGCTCCGGATCAAATCAGCACCTGCCTTTGGGGATGATTGCTTTTGAGAACTTGCCCCAGGGCCTTATTACAGTTTTTGTGAGGTTAAGTGAATTTATGACATGATGATATACATAAAGGGGTTTGTGATCCTTTCAAGGCACTATAGAAGCTGAAGGGTATTATCTGTAACTGTTGTTGTTAAGGAGGCTTTAGAGTCTGTCAGATCTTCCCTGAGGATGGCCTCCTAGTAACCATTCAAAACATCCATTATCTTAGCATAGTATCATTTTGCATTTAATACACATGCTAGGGGGAAAATCACAAGGCTTCAGCTTGATTTGATTTTCTGGGAGGTCCATAATCTCTTTGGGGCAATGGGTATGATTTAATAATGGTCTCCTGTTGCTCACTTAGTTATTCAGGATTAGGGTTTTCACTGGATAGATTCCTCACACCCACTTCTCTTCTTTTCATCTCTGACTTCATTTTGACCATTTCTTTTTAGCATGGACTGAGCAGCACAAAGAAAGGGAGAGATTCACGTGTTAATTCTTTCAACAAACATTTACTGAGAATCTACACTTCTAGGGGTGGAGAGAAGAGAGTATACAAACAAATGCAAGCATATCAGGTAGTGAATAATAAGAAATATAGTGAAAACAAAAGAGGATAGTGTCCTAGGAAGAGGGGTAGGAGTGCTCATATAGTCTGGGTGAGAAGATGTACAAGTGGCAATATGTCAAATTATTTTCATCCTGCTACTTTAATAGTTCTAATTTTAAAAAAGGAATTGGCATTATAGATGAAACAATTTTATGATGAATGTAGTTTATAGGAAAAGGAAAAGTAATTATTATTAGAGTTTTGCTGGAGATTTGAAGAGAGTTAAACCAGAAAACATTGTACTATAAGATGCCAAAGAGCAACTGTTGGTAAAACACCTAAATCTACCCCTTGAAAATTCTCTATTCCTGCAGCCTTCAAGGAACCTGCTAGTAAAGATATTGAACAGAACCAAGCATCTAAGAAACAAAATTGAAAGTTTGTGGTACCCCTTAGCACTGGGGATTCTGACCGCACCTATTAACAGCTAGATCAAAACATAGGCCGTTGTTTTGACAGTGGTGAGAAGAAAGATCTGCAGGGAGATGAAAGGTGGGCCTCTGGTTTACAAGGGCTGCTTTTCGCTTTTACCAGTCCTGTTCCTGCTAAGACCGATCAGACTTTGCAGGCAGCTCAGCCACCCATGTAGGCTCTGTTGGAAAAGTACTGTGATGAGCAGGCGTGCTGCAGACACACACAGCCCAACACTCTGGCCATTTCTGTGTGGAATGTAACTTTATTCCCTAAAGCTTTTTCTGCGTGATATTTGGACATCTAATATGAATTAATCAGTTCTCTTATCTGTCATTTTTGAAACCTGGTATCCTGCCCTTTCATTTGTATATTATACAAGTGTTTGCTTGGTATCATTGGAACCTAAAGTACTAGGGGGAAAAAAGATCTATAGTTGTATAATTCCTTTATTCCAAATCAGGAGTCAGCAAACTTTTCTGTACAGATTGTGTGGTTTAGTCACTAAGTCATGTCCAACTCTTTGCGACCCCATGGACTGTAGTCTGCCAGGCTCCTCTGTCCATGGAATTCTCCAGACAAGAATACTGCAGTAGGTTGCCATTTCTATCTCCAGGTGATCTTCCTGACCCAGGGATTGAACCCACATCTCCTGCATTGCAGGCAGTCTCTTGTATTTCAGGTGGATTCTCTACCAACTGAGCCACAAGGGAAGCTTTCTGTAAAGGGCCAGAGAGTAAATGCTTTTGGCTCTGTGGGCCATAAGGTTTCTGTTACACCTATTCAACTCTGCCATTGTAAAAATTTTTTAAAAAGTAGGAATGCATCTGCAGACAATATGTAAATGAATGGGCATGGCTATATTCCAGTACAATTTTATTTGCAAAAACAGCCAAGAGGCTATATTTGGGCCTGTGGTTTGACATTCCCTTTCTCTAAATCAACATTTCTTAACATGTTTTTTTTTCCCTTAAATACCAATATTACCAAACATTTAGTTGCTGAATAGCCTGGGAAGTGTTATATGATGAACACTCTCTTGGAGATTCACATTGTATGCCATCATGAAAGTCCCTTAGAAATTATGTCATAAAGATTCCATTTTCCTTTGTTGAATTCAACATTTCCCCAAACATAATTTAACTATGATTCAAGTAGTACCTGCTTGCATCCCATAGAAAGAACTAGAGTCCCTCAGAAGAGTCTCTGGGAAATACCATCCCACATAATTCAAGAACAATCACATAATAACCCAGCAGTGCCACTACGGTATCGGCTGCATTCAGCTTGTTCTGACAGCACCACATCATACCAAGAATTCTGGAAACAGACTTAGGATGTTGAGGGTGGTGGGGAGTGCTAGGTAAATCTTGCCCTTAAGCAGACTCAGTGCTAACTTTAGGACACTTCCTAAGACCCCAGCTGGCATTTAAGAAACATGTGGTTATTCAGGACAACCGTTGGGATGGGAAGGACGGATACTGTCTTCAAAGAGCCATAGAGCTGGCCTGCCGTGGCCCATACCACTGAAGGCTTTGGTCTGATGAGACAACCAACCACCAAGGGATATTAGTCCCAGAAGAGGCACGTGGTCATTTTTCTTCCTGTTGTTTTTGTTTGGTCGCTTACTTGTGTCCGACTCTTTGCAACCCCATGGACTGCCACGCCAGGATTCTCTGTCCTTCACCATCTCCCAGAGCTTGCTCAAACTCATGTCCATCGAGTTGGTGATGCCATCCAACCATCTCATCCTCTGTTGTCCCTTTCTCCTCCTGCCTTCAACCTTTCCTAGTATTAGGGTCTTTTCTAATGAGCCCGTTCTTTGCATCAGGTGGCCAAAGTATTGGAGCTTCAGCTTCAGCATCAGTCCTTCTAATGAATATTCAGGATTGATTTCCTTTAAGATTGACTTGTTTGTCTCACCACAAAGAAGGCTAAGCGCCTTCTTTGGAAGAATGAAAGGATGAGAGAGTGAAGTGATTAAAGGCCTGCCTTCCTTGCAAACCCAGGAAGACTGCTCAAGGGACTCTCAAGAGTCTGCTCCAACACCAAAAGTTCAAAAGCATCAATTCTTTGGTGCTCAGCCTTTATGGTCCAGCTCTCACATCCATACATGACTACTGGGAAAACCATAGCTTTGACTAGACATACCTTTGTCTGCAAAGTGATGTCGCTGCTTTTTAATATGCTATCTAGGTTTCTCATAGCTTTTCTTCCAAGGGGCAAGCGTCTTTTAATTTCATGTCTGCAGTCACCATCTACAGTGATTATGAAGCCCAAGAAAATAAGGTCTGTCACTTTTTCCATTGTTTCTTTCTGTATTCCTGTGTAAAATAAACCCTTCCTCTTTGTTTTCTAGACCGTGTTCCCATCAGGATACCTAATTCCTCTCACCCAGTGCTCAACCCTGGGGGCAGAGTCCATTCTGTCTAGTAATGAAAACTCAGGTACACTTTCCCCAAATCACAGGATCTACAGCTCCCCGATTGCAGGTGAGTGTACTTGAAAACATCTTTCAAACACAGTCATTCTCAAGCTAACTTGAGCCTTATATACTTCTTGGAAAAATGCCTGTGCTTTTAAGATATTCTCCTGCCTTTTCTTTCCAGGTGTTATTCCAGTGACATCATCTGAACTCACTGCTGTTAATTTTCCCTCTTTTCATGTAACACCTTTGAAGCTAATGGTCTCACCAACTTCCATGGCAGCCGTCCCTGTCGGGAACAGCCCGGCTCTCTCTTCGAGCCACCCAGTTCCCATCCAGAACCCAAGCTCAGCCATTGTAAACTTCACCCTGCAGCACTTGGGCCTCATCTCCCCCGGGGTGCAGGTGTCTGCCAGCCCCGCACCCGGAACCTCTGCCGTGTCGCCAAGAATAGAGGCTGTTAGTGTCACACCCGAACATGCAGGCGTTCAGCAAGGAAGGGCCACCAAGTATGACTCATCCATCCTGAGCCAGAACCAACCAAATGGACAATCAGCTGTAGGGACAGGGGCACAACAGGTGAGAGTGTGTCCATTCATTGATGTTTTTTTCTCTTTCAGTTATTAGGTCCCAAATATCAGTATCATGGGAGGCTCATTTTTGCTTTCGGACAAGGAAAGGATGGGAGAAGGAAATGCTTAAAGGCCTGCCTTCCTTGTAAATCCAGCGAGAATGCTCAAGGAGTCCAGATTATGGGGTTATCATGAGCTTTTTTCCCCCTTAACAAAAATAGTTGAGAGTGTGAAACTCAGGCAGACTCACTTAGCAGATTTCGGAGCATTCGAGGTTCCCATCATGTGACACGTCCTTCCAGTCCACTTTGCTGAGTTTGCCGGGACATGTACTTGTCTGTTTGGGTCTGACTTTTCCCCATTCTTCTTTCTAATCAGCCTGTTCCTGTGACACCCAAAGGGTCCCAGCCAGTGGCCGAAAGCTTCTTCCGTACTCCAGGTGGACCAACAAAGCCAACAGGCTCCACCTGCATGGATTTTGATGGTGCTAGTCACACCTCTGTAGGAACTCTCTTCATCCCACAGCGAAAACTGGAAGTCTCAACGGAGGATGTCCATTAATTGACATATTTGGCTTCGTTTAATCTTCTGAAGAGTTGTTTAACAGAGAAGATGACCTCAGACTGATTTGGAGAACACGTTCTCTGAAAATACTGTAAATACGTTGAGGGTTTACTTAATTGCAAAACCGACACTTATTTTCATACTTAAATATATATATATCCACACAGACATATAAATATATATTTGTATTAAGCTAAGTTCAGCCATCAGTCCTACAAAATAAAATGTTGAACTAAGGTATATTAACTTCTGGGGGAAGGGGTTCATTTTTTTCAGCTGTGCCTATCCTATTATGCCAAGTAACTGTGTTACTTCCCTTTGGGTGAACCTGTGACAGGCCTAACACAGCGCTCTCTTCAACTTTGCACAAAGAAAACGCTGTGATGTATAATGTATTTTTAAATGGGAGAACTGTAGCTATATTTTTTTGTAATTTCTTTCCGCTGTTGTTGCAGTAAGTCTTTTTGTAAAGTTCGCAACAATCCTTAATCAAGTCTATGGAAAAATTATTTATAAAATGTATTTTTAATCATAAGTTGTTCAAATTAAAACTTTTCTAAAATGTATTTAACATCTTCATTTGGCCTGTTGGAAGAAAGTCTTGGTATGGAGCATGCATCCTGGTTCCCCTTAGATATGCCAAGCTTATCACCTATGTTCTTCCCCTCTTTTGATCCTGTATATGGCTCCACTTTTACAGAAGTGAGAATGGCTTCAGAGAAGCCGCTGCTTGGCCAAGGACAACCAGCTTAGTCCTGTGTGCTTTCCACCACACCCTGGGAGGTTGGAAATGAGAGGTGGGGGTCGGGGTGCTCCCTGCCCTACCCTAGCATGGCCAGCATCCACCCCAGGCCTCCCACTGTCAATAGAAGAGGGGCTGCAGTTACAGTCCTCCTTCCAAATGGCCCAGCTCCAGGGATGGGCAAATAGGATTCTGATTTCGAATCCTATACACACAAGGAATTACCGCATCAAACCCTCCATGAGCTTCAAGAGAAGGAATGAGCTACAATGTGTTCAGCATGCATTTTCTTGATCCTCTGGTTATGTGATGAATTGTACCTTAAGAATTGACACGTGCCTTCTCTGGTTGGGGTTCTTAAAGGATCATCATAATATCTATTTCCTGCATGTTTACTAAGTGCCAGGCATCACCTTACACATTCTAAAGGCATTACCTCTACAAGCTAGTATGACAAGGTCACTGAGGCTTCCAGAGATTCAAGCAGCAAGTCCAGGGTCACACTGCGAGTTTATGCAAGGACTTAACCCATGTCTTTATCCATTTATTACCCATCTGTCTCCAGATGCGTGCCCAGCAGCTCTAGGAGAACCAGGCACATCATTTCAGGGTAATCTGAATGTTTATAAACTCACCCCTTTCAAATACATTTGGTTTGAACAACCAAGTACAGCTAAGAGGGCAGATTTTCTTGCATTTTTTAAAATTTTTATTGAAGTATAGTTGACCTCCAATGTTGTGTTAGTTTCAGGTGTATAGCAAAGTGTATCAGTTTTACATACGCATTGTTGTTCAGTTGCTAAGTCATGTCCAACTCTTTCATTCCTTCCAATGAATATTCAGCCGTGACACCTTGACTACAGCCTTATAAGAAAACCCATCTAAGCCATTCGCAGACTCCTGACCCACAGAAACTAAGAGATAATAAATTCACACTGTTTGAAGACACTAAGTTTGCAGTGATATTGTCATGCAATAACCAACACAGCTACATAACCCACTGGTCTTCATAGATGTCTTTTTCCAGTTTATCTTATTATTGTTCACTGGTTTTATAGGCATTCATAGAAACAAACATCACTGAGACACAGAAGCCCCAAAGGGTTTCATGGGAGAATCACTCTCCATTTTTAAAGCTGGAAGCAACTTTAAAGATGCCAGATAGTAGAGTGGACAAAGTTACCTGCCCAGCACGAAATTTCTTCCTCAAACTGCCTCCTGAATTTCCTCTTAAGGAATAACTAGGTGGAGCCCAGCGGAATGTAACTGGGGTTCCCAACCCATATCAAGTAAAAGGGGGCTTGTCATCCAGTCTAAACCAACGTCCCTGGAATTTGATATTCATTTCATCCTTGCAGTAGCATTCTTACTACTCTGTCCCCACGGCAAGACTTGCTGGGGTTCCTGCTTCCCAGCCTCTGGAAAAGCCATGACACCTGCCGGAGTTCAAGCGTGATTTTCAGTCTCTGCTGACGCTGCACATCTTAGCTATCCTTCCAAGAAATGTCCTTTGCGGCAAGCGGCTGATCACACCTGTGACTGGCAAACAAAGGACCCTTACCAGATCACAGAGTGAAACTCAGAGCCAAGGTTTCCCAGCTCCCGGACTCTGTTCCCTGGGCCTGGTGAAATCCACCCAAAGGCTGAATAGAAGAGACCCTAAGAAATGCTTGGTGACAAAAGGTCTGTAAAGTCAAAGATATGGTTTTTCCACTAGTTGTGTACAGATGTGAGAATCAGGCTAGAAAGAAGTCTGAGCGCTGAAGAATTTATGCTTTCGAATTGTGATGACTGGAGAAGACTGTTGAGAGTCCCTTGGACTGCAAGGAGATCAAACCAGTAAATCCTAAAGGAAATCAACCCTGAAGGTTCATTGGAAGGACTGATGCTGAAGCTCTAAAACTCTGGCCCATCTGATGCAAAGAGCTGACTTTGATCAGAAAAGACTCTGAGGCTGGGAAGGACTAAAGGCTAAAGGAGAAGAGGGCAACAGGATGAGATGGTTAGATAGCATCACTGACTCAGTGAACATGAATCTGAGCAAACTGGGAGATTGTGGAGGACAAAGGAGCCTGGCTTGCTACAGTCTCAGGGATTGCAAAGAGTGAGACACAATTTAGTTACTAAACAACAGCAGTAGCTGATTCATGTTGTTGTACAACAGAAACTAGCACAATATTGTAAAGCAATTATCCTCCAATTAAAAATTTAAAAAAATTAAAATTAAAAAAAAAAAAGAAAGAAATGCTTGAGCTTCCCTGGTGGCTCAGAGGGTAAAGAATCTGCCTGCAATGCATGAAACCCAGGTTCAATCCCTAGGTTGGGAAGATCCCCTGGAGAAAGTAATGACAACCTACTTTAGGATTCTTGCCTGGAGAATTTGATGGACAGAGGAGCCTGGCAGGCAACAGTCCATAGGGGTGCAAAGAGGTGGACACAACTGAGCAATTACACTTTCACTTTAAGAAATGCTTATCTCACCAGAAAACGTAAGCAACTCACATATGCTCAAATGAATGCAACATGCTATTCAAAATACCTAGAAGGGTAGTGATAGTACGAAGAAGAGATGCAAGTAACCCAGGGAATTAGAGCATCAGAATTTGCTGCAGAAAAAAAAAAAAAAAATTGTTTAAACCCAGCTTTAAAACAAGTTTTCCTCAGCCTTGTCCTTTTCAAGCGATTAGTGTTTCTGCAGATAAAGGATAAAGAGATTTTCAGAATTTAAGCAGATAAGCTGCCTGAGCAATCCTATTAATTATACAGAAGAGTGTGGGTTGACTGCAGATTCTTTACTGTATTTACCACTGACTGGTAGTTTTTAAATCTTGAGAACCTAAAAGAAGAGATAAGCTGGAAAGAAAATTATCATTATTCTAGGTTGAAAAAAAAAAAGTATCAACCTTTTAATCAACTTAGAGTGATTTTATATCGCAAAGTTCTGTTGAGGGCATTCAGGTCAATTACTTGCTCAGTTGGATCAGTAACTAAATTAGATTTATTGTGATTGTCAACAATTTGTAGAAAAGTAGGTAGAGAATATATTATCAGTGTCCTTCAACAGTCAGGTAATTGACTACATTTCTGAGAGATTTCAAGAGAATCTTCCATATTCCATGAGTTAAGTTCAGAGTCCAATCTGCCCTGCATAATCTGATTTCTATTTTAAAAGCATTATTTTAGTTCAATCTCAGGTTTCATTCCCCCCCCAAAATAAAGCATTTATTCAATTTTTACCATATGCTCAGCATTGTTATGGTAAAACAATGCCAATTATCCTACTTTTGATAATAAAATATCCTCTGTGACTCTTCTAAAAGTTTATCCTTCATAAATTTTTCATTTTAGTTACTACTAATTAAAGTCTTTCTAAAATGATAATATAGCTTTCCAGATTCCTAAACAGAGTACTGTGAATATAACTAAAATATAACTTTTATAAAATATAACTTTTCTTCATGTTTCAGAGGTTCATGAGCATTATTTTATTAAATTCAAATTCAACAAACAATTTTGGGCATCTATAATAGAGTAATGTCCCCAAGGGCTATCAAATATATAGGTCTGTATCCTCCTAAAATTAATGGCTACAGAATAATTATGCTTTTCAAGTTCTGTTCTTCTGCTTCTCTTTCTCCAATTTTGATATCAGCTTCAACTTGCCTCTTTCTTCTAACTTCATGATTAATGAATCTCTCTCCTAACCTAGGAATATGGAAGGATTCCAGGAGAGCTGATGTCACCTCACTCACCTTTATAAACCAAGTCAATACAGAGGGATGGATAAAGATGCGGCACATATATACAGTGGAATATTACTCAGCCATCAAAAAGAATGAAATAATGCCATTTGCAGCAACATGGATGAACTGAGTGTCATACTGAATGATGTAAGTCAGACAGAGACAGAGAAATATCATATGACATCCCTTATATGTGGAATCTAAAAAGAAATGATACAAATGAACTAATTTACAAAACAGAAAGAGATTCACGGACTTAGAAAATGAACTTATGGTTGCCAGGGGGAAGGGATAGTTAGGGAGTTTGGAATGGTCATGTACACACTACTATATTTAAAACAGATAACCAACAAGCACCTATTATATAGCACATGGAACTCAGCTCAATGTTATGAGGCAGCCTGGACGGGAGGGGAGTTTGGGGCAGAATGGACACATGTATATGTATGTCTGAGTTCCTTTGTTGGTCACCTGAAACTATCACAACATTGTTAACTGGCTATACCCCAATACAAAATAAAAAGTTCAAAAATAAATAAGCCAAGTCAATAGATTCCTAACTACTGACAGAGCACTCTATTTCTCTCCTGTGGGGTCAAGTCCATGAGCTTCATCAGATGTTTCTCTTGCCAAATAGTGGTCCTTTCACTGTCGATACAAATCCAAAATTGTTGATACTAGGAATCTGGGACATGATGGAGTGCCAGGATTGCTGAATATAAATTATATACCTAGACTCATGATCAAAATCCAATACTTAGACAATAAGAGCATTCCTACACGGAGATATTCTGAGAAATAGTACATGTCTTAGATGTACTAGGAGAAAGGGTGGAACTAGATAAATAAAAGGAATCATTTTTATTAGAGCATCTACTAGTATACCTACTCCAAATCAGTATTATGGTCTGATTACGACTGGCCCCATTTACGAATGAGAAAGCAAATATGTAGCTTTTCAGAAAGTATAGCTCCAATCCCACAGTAAGTGTACAAAGCCAGCATGCATGTGCAGATCAGCCTGGCGACAAAGCTATTCTGATGCCAAAATATCCCACGTACCAGAGCTCCGTCACACTAAAGCTGTCACACGTTTTCAGACTGTGGTGAAACAGGCTGATTCCAGATTGTTCATGACAAATGAGAACAGAGCCAGGAACATTACTCTCAAAGCATGACAGCTATTTCTATTTTAGGCTCCCTACCTATAGTGATTAATGTGGTATCAAGTTGCTTAAGCCAAAACACCATTTCACAAAAACCCCTTCGTGTAATGGCTGTGCTTCTGAGTTCACCAAAAGAGGAGTGCTTGGCTCCTTGGACTGACAGGTTGGTGCCAGCCCTGATTCTCCATTTCACCCTTTCAAACCTTTACTCGCCCAGCTCCTCCTACAATGGTGCAAGGTCTAATTCCTGTAAAAAAAAAAAAATATATATATATATATGTGTGTGTGTATATATATATAATATATCCCTTATCGAGGTTCTGCTTCTCTGATTTAACCCTGACTATAAAACACTATGCAGCACATTTAAAAGGAAATGGGGTCGGTGGAGCTCCAGAGGTGACCAAGGGCTGTCTAGTGCCCAGTGTGCAGAGAATAGGATGTGCCAATATGTTGGCACTTTATAAGTTGTGGGTCATTTTGGTTGCCAAGATTTTCGTAACTGCAAATCCAGGAGCTAAAGCATTTTTAGGTCAACGTGTCCTTTACAAATGCGCTGCATGTAACTTAGTCACTGCGCACCCACTGCAGCATCTGACCCGGCTCAGTTATGATGCCAGGAGACTTTGCATCCGAAATCTCACCTGCCTCAGCTCAGTCAGACAGAAAATATGTGGCTTGGGAGCCAACGGCTGGCTTCTGGCCCCAGCTCTGACCCCCTAATTAAGACACATAACTGTGCAGGCCTGGTTTCCTCTTGTATCATTAGAGGTGTAAGCCCAAGGAAATGATTTCTGAGGTCCCTTAGAAATAAATTTTGAAAGCATGTTATGAAAAGCAAATTTAAAGTCCCTAGTGATTCCTAGCACATAGCAGAAACTGCACTCAACCAAAAGAAGTTTGTCAAATATATGGGAAAGGGATAATCCTAGAGAGAAAAGGAGCCACTTAATGAAACCACTAATCCTCAGACCTGAAAATACATAGTCTCCCCTCCTGGCTAACACCACATAAAGCAGATTGAGAATTTGTCACTGCTGTTATTACAAGAAGTTCTCATTTCCAATGAAACTCATCTTACAGGTTGAAACTCTGTTCGTTTCCCTGTTGGTATTACTATTTGATTTTGCCTATCAGTTCTATATATTTTTGGTCTGCTCTGTGGCATTATTTGAGACGACCTATGTGATCCAGAGCAACAGTTACATATTTGAAGGAAATGTATAGACAGGCACCTCCCTTAACAAGCAGCTTTCTGAATGGAATAGTCTCAACATAGAGCCTGAGGACTCATGGTTGAAAAGGACCTTAGAAATCATCTCATCCAGGGCTTCTCACACTTCCAGCTCAGATCTTAAGTCTGAGTGCCCCGCCCCCAAAACTGGTGCCAGGTTGGCTATATCAGAAACTGAGAAGCATCTTCTACAAATTCTTAGATTTCCATCTTCAAGAGATGAGTCTGGGAATTTTTTTTTTTTTTTTTCATTTTTATTGGAGTTAGTTTCTACTATACAGCAAAGTGAATCAGCTATACGTTTGCATATAGTCCCTCCTTTTTGGATTTCCTTTCCATTTAGGTCACCACAGAGCACAGTAGAGTTCCCTGTGCGGAACAGTAGGTTCTCATAAGTTATCAGTTTTATACATAGTAGCAATAGTATCAATCCCAATCTTCCGTTTCCCCCTTGGTATCCATACATTTGTTCTCTATGTCTGTGTCTCTGGAATTTTTTTTTTCTTAAGCTTGCCAGCTAATCAAATTTGTTGCTAGGTTTGAGAATAACTCTCTGCAAGAACCATCATTTGGCATTTAACTTGTCATTACAGAATTTCTGGTGCTGATCAAGACAGAGCGAGCCCATTATAGCCTCTCTCTCCCATTGATTATAACTAAAACCTCTGGAGAGAACACAATAGCAACTAGCTGAGGACTCTGAAAAATGAACAGTAGCAAGTAGATTGAGAAGGGAAGTCAAAATCTGAAGAGCAACTGGTGTGGCAGTGAGATGACTTGGTTTTTCTTTCCTGTATCTCTTGGCTTTGATCCAAGGATGGGCTAAGGCCTGCAACTGTTCACCAAGTATAGACTGCAACAACAAATCAAAAGGAAACCCCCTTTTCTTTCTTTTTTTTTTAATTTTTTTATTTTTACGTCAGACAGGTAATGTGCCGATGTCGTAACAAGGTTTGGAGGGAGGCACATGTCACGCAGCAGCGTGAGCACCCAGTCATCATGCTCATGAACTACAAAAGGATCAGAAACCCCCTTTTCTAACTGGAGGATCAGGAAAGTGGGCTTGCCAAGCAAAGAAGATGGGAGAGAATCTCTTTTTCTTTTTCTTTCCCTCCCAGACCTCAATGCCAGCCAAAGTCCTAAAGCTTCACTGTCATGATGGTGGCCGCAGAGTTGTGGGCACCTAAAACTCAAACAACCATCTCTCAGTTTACACAAAATTGGGAGAGGAAGTCCCAATGGCCTGAAGAGTGTGGGAGGATTCCTGTTATCTTTCTCTCTTCTTCCTCTTCATGTTGCCTAGGAAGCACCACAGGTGCTCAGAAAGTGCACGGGCTAAAATTCTGGGAGAAACAGTGGGTTTCTAGCCAGAAGACTGCCAAAAAGGACCCTTGAGAGCCAGAGGGAGTCAGGGAAAGTCCGAGGATGAGAAAGTTGGAGAAGGAAATCCATTAGTTCCGAATACGAACTATTACCAGTCTCAGACTCACTCCTGGGTTACACATTGCGCAACACAGACCCAGAGAATAATGGAGAAGGTTTTGGAAACTCAGTTATGATGTAAGTCACTGCCCAAGGAACAGATAAACACCTGAATGGTGCATGCGCTGGGCAGACACACAAGCACAGCAGAAGCTTTGAGAACTGAACTGACGTTGGAACCACCCCTCTCAGAAGGCAAGACACAGCTTGGGGTACGAGCCTAACCAGGTACATTGTCTACTAAAATAAACAAACAAAAATTAATGATCTCCAGAGGATTTTAATACAACCCAGAATCTCACAACCTAATATTCAAAATTCCAGAATACAATTCAAAATTACTCGACTCACAAAAAATGCAACAAAGAAAAGAGAAAATCTGCACAATTCTCAAAGGAAAAGAGCATCATCAGATGCCAAACCCAAGACAATCCAGGTGCTGGAATTATAAAGATTTTAAAGCGATGACTATAACCATGATCCATGATGTTGGACACTCTTGAAATGAATGGAAATATAGCTGTTTTCACCAGAAAAAAAAAAAACAGAAATTATAGATAAGAACAAAGTGGAAATTTTAGACCCTTAAAATAGAGCTTCTGAAACAGAAAATTCACTGGGTGGCTCAATAACACAAATAAAAACTAACATTCTCCAGAGATTTTAGAGGTACCCAGAATCAACAGAGATCAGAAATAGACCCATACAAATATGGTCAATTAACTCAATATAATTTTTTTATAAAAGTGCAAAAAAGTTTTAATGGAGAAAGAATAGTCATTTCAGCAAGTAGTGACAGAACAGTTAGACATCCATACCCACAAGAGTCAACCTCAACATACACCCTATGCCATATACAAAAATAAACTCATTA
Organism: Cervus elaphus; assembly: GCF_910594005.1. Taxonomy (NCBI): domain Eukaryota; kingdom Metazoa; phylum Chordata; class Mammalia; order Artiodactyla; family Cervidae; genus Cervus; species Cervus elaphus. The sequence goes on along the minus strand of NC_057816.1, from coordinate 24,743,224 downwards.
TGGGTAATATGCCCAAATATAAAGTATAAACCTATCAAACATCTTGAAGGAACCATTGGAGAAAATCTTTGTTATTTTGAGTCAGGAAAAGTTCTTAAATACAACCTCCAAAACATCCATAAGTAACAAAAGACATTATTATTAACCTGGACTCCATCAAAATGAAAAATACGGAGTCATAAAAGGCTTTCGAGACCAAAAAAAAAAGAAAAAAGTCTTTCCCCCATGGCTCAGCAGTAAAGAATTCACCTGCAATGCAGGAGACGAGGGTTTGATCCATGGGTTAGGAAGATCTCCTGGAGGAGGAAATGGCAACCCACTCTAGTATTCTTGCCTGGACAGTCCCATGGACAGAGAAGCTACAGTCTATGGTGTCACAAAGAGCTGGACACGATTGAGCAAATGAGCACACACACACATTCATAAAAGGCTTTAAAAATGTTTTTAAAATGAAAAGAACATCACAGACTGGGCAAAAATATTTGAAAATCACATAACTGATAAGGAACTTGTATCCAGAATATATAAAGAACTCTCAAAACTCAACAACAAGAAAATAATCCAATTTTTTAAATAGGCAAAAGATTTGAACAGTTTACCAAAGAAAATATATGGATGGCACATGAAAAGATTTTCAACATCATTATTCACTGAGGAAATGCAAATTAAAACCACTTATTAGAATAACTGATTAAAATACCATTATTAGAATGACTAAAATTTTAAAATCAAGAAACTGATCATACCAAATACTGGTAAGGATATAGAATATGGAGTTCTCATTTATTGCTGATGGGAATGCAAAATCATACAGATTTTGGGAAACAATTGGGCAGTTTCTTATAAAATTAAATATGGAGTTACTTTATGACCAGAAATTCTCCTTGGTTTATTTACTTCAAAAAATGAAGAGTTACGTTCACACAAAAACCTATATGCTGCTAATGTTTGTAGTATTAGTAGTTTATTCATTCTAAACTGGAAACAACCCAAACATTCTTGAAATTTATCCTAATTGGTGTTCTCTGAGATTCCTAGATCCATGGTTTGGTGTCTGGCATTAATTTTGGGAAATTCTCAGTTATTATTGCTTCAAATATATTTTTTTCTGTTCCTTCCTCTCTTCTGGTACATTATACCTTTTGTAGTTATCCCACAGTTCTTGGATATTCTGTTCCAGCTTTTTTCCATCTTTTTTCTCTTTGCTTTAGTTTTGGAAATTTCTGTTAGCATGTTCTCATGCTCACTGATTCTTTCCTCAGTTGTGTCCAGTCTAGTAATGAGCCCATTAAAGGCATTCTTCATTTCTATTTTGGTATTTTTGATTTCTAGCATTTCTTCTTGATTCTTTCTTGGGATTTCCATCTCTGGATTTCCACCTATCTGTTCTTGCATGTTGTCTACTTTTATCATTAAAACTTTTAGCATATTAATCACGTGTGCTCAGTCACTTTAGTCACGCCCTAATATTTGCATCCCTATGGACTGTAACCCCACCAGGCTTCTCTGTCCATGGAGTTCTCCAGGCAGTAATACTGGAGTGGGTTGTCATGCTCTCCTCCACAGGGGATCTTCCCAACCCAGGGGTTGAACCTGCATCTCCTGTATTGCAGGCAGATTCTTTCTCACTGAGCCACTGAGCCATAGTTGTTTTAAATTCCTGGACTGACAGTTCTAACATTCTTGCCATATCTAAGTTTGGCTTTGTCTCCTCAAACTCTGTTTGTTGCCTGTTGACATACTTTGTAATTTTTGTTGAAAGCGGGATATGACGTACTGCGTAAAAGAAACCCAGTAATCATTCTCATGAGATTCTCAGAACCTACTTGTAGGTTTCTGTTCCAATAAATTGTGCTTCTCTGTATCCACCTATCTCTCTCTTCAATTTCAGGAGCAGTAGTCTTTCCTGTAATCGCAATTCTCTGATGAATATAAGAAAAGTTGTTGATTTTCAATTTGTTCAGCTTTTAAATTGTTGTTAGGATGGAGACATGACTTCCAAGCTCCTTACATGCCACACTAGAAACCAGAAGTCACTTAGATTTTCTTCAACTGGTGAATGGAGGGACAATGTGGTATATCTGTACAACGGAGTACTACTCAGCAGTAAAAAGGAACAAACCCTGGATGAGTCAACGATATGGGTGAATCTCAAACATACTATGCTGAGTGAAAGAAACATGTTCCAAAAGGCTGGATAGTATATACATTCATTTACATGGCATTCTAGGAAAGTCCCAGGCTTTCCTGATAGCTCAGTTGGTGAAGAATCCAACTGTAACACAGGAGACCCTGGTACAATCCTTGTGTTGGGAAGATCCCTTGGAGAAGAGAAAGGCTACCCACTCCAGTATTCTGGCCTGGAGAATTCCATGGACTGTCTTGTCCATGGGGTCTCAAAGAGTTGGACACAATTGAGCGGCTTCCACTTTCACTGGGAAAGTAAAAACTTTACGGTAGAGAACAGGTCAGTGGTTGCCAGTGCTAAGGGATGGGTGTTGATTTGACTACAATGGGGAAGCACAAAATAATTTTGGAGGATGGTGATGATTCTGTATCTTGATTGTTGTGGTAGTTGTAGGGGTCCATGCATTTGTCAGAATTCATAAAACAATACAATGAAAAGTTCATACATTTTAAATAATTTTTTTAATTGCCATTATAGCAGCCCATCTAGATTGTTTCCAAACTCTGCCTGAAGGTTGCCTATGATGAGGAATTTACTTTTTTCAGAGACCACTGATCATATTATTAAAGAATTTCCCCATAAATATGCTGTGAATGGATTACAGATTGTCAAGATATTAAACATCTCAGCCCTCAGGCAGGCAGGAGTCACTGAACCACTCTTTTCTACAATGAGCTGTAAAAATTCTTTCATTTTCTATAATTGCCATAAAGTTAAAAAGGATGCACTGTTAAAAGGATTTTTTATACATTGAAACAATATCAGCCTATCTATAATGTCTATTCTTATTGGTCCTAATTTTTCCTTGAAACAAATGTATTGTTTCCTTATATATATTGAAGCTCATCAGGTATTTGAAGATTTGCTATAGGTTTTCCTGCTCCCACCATCACCAGTTCTTCTCTGGTTCCTTGGGCTGTTCCTCACACGGCATATTCTAAGATTCTTTATTACCTCCTGGAACATGATTTTTATTTTCAGTATTCCTTCCCAATCTCCAGAATATGGTATTCAATTTTCAGCTAGCGTAGGATCTATAAGGAAAACATTTTTTACTGAAGTTGGTCCCCTGCTATCTACCTTCCCATATCCATCAGAAAGTGAAAACTGCAATCTTTCTTTGCAGACTGAAAATACTACAGTGTCTCATGATGTTCGAGTTTTGTGGTTTAACTGTACTGGCTCTGTGGCCTCTACGAGTTCTTGGAGCACTTTCAAATTCTAGCATTTGGAGACAACTCACTAGAAGGAATTCATAGACTCAAAATATCACCAAGCAAGTCAACAATAACTACAGCACAACCACCAGCAGCATATCTCAGCATCTATAAAAGTACCCACATCTATAAAAAGATCCACAGTTGTCACACCATATACTTGGCCACCCTCCACCACCGTGGCATTCTGTAACTAGAGCTCCTTATTGCTCTGACCCCTTTCTTTCAAATACTCATGGGGCAAAGCTCTCCTCTCATCCAGGAAACAGACCTTTCTTGGGTTCCAGCTAATCCTCTTAGGAAACTGTTCCTCACTCACATCAACTCACCGTCTACTTAACCCACATTCCAGCTGACAGACGTTGCCATAATATTATATATACGTAGTCAGAAATAAATTTTATCTACTGTGGGTTTGGGGGACATTAGTTTAAATCCCTTGGTCTATGACCTCAGATATAGCAAAAATGAATTTAAGAAATTAACTCACACGCCTATGGATACCAGATTATTTTTGACAAAGGGGGCAAGAATATACAATGGGAAAAAGACAGTCTCTTCAATAAGTGCTGCTGGGAGAACTGGACAACTAAGCATAAAAGAATGAAATTAGAACACTTCCTAACACCATACAAAAAGATAAGCTCAAAATGGATTACAGACCTAAATGTAAGACCAGAAACTTTAAAATTCTTAGAAGAAAACACAAGCAGAACACTGTATGACATAAATCATAGCAAGATCCTTTATGACCCACCTCCTAGAATAATGGAAATAAAAACAAAAATAAACAAGTGGAACCTAATTAAACTTAAAAGCTTTTGCATAGCAAAGGAAACTATAAATAAGGTGAAAAGACAACTCTCAGAATGGGAGAAAATAATACCAAATAAAACAACTGACAAAGGATTAATTTCCAAAATACACAAGCAGCTCATACAACTCATTACCAGAAAAATAAACAACCCAATCAAAAAGTGGGCAAGAGACCTAAATAGACATGTCTCCAAAGAAGACATACAGATGTCTAACAAATATATGAAAAGATGCTCAACATCACTCATTATTAGAGAAATGCAAGTCAAAACTACAATGAGATATCACCTCACACTGATCAGAATGGCCATCATCAAAAAGTCCACAAACAACTAGTGCTGGAGAGGGTATGGAGAAAAAGGGAACCCTCTTGCACTGCTGGTGAAAATGTAAATTGCTATAGCCACTATGGAAGACAGTATGGATATTCTTTAAAAAAAATAGGAATAAAACCACCATATGACCCAGCAATACCACTTCTAGGGATATATTCTGAGGAAGCCAAAACTGAAAAAGACACAGGTACTCCAATGTTCATTGCAGCATTATTTACAATAGCCGGGACATAGAAGCAATCTAGCTATCCATCGACAGATGAGTGGATAAAGAAGCTGTTGTACATATATACAATGGAATATTGCTCAGCCATAAAAAGGAACACATTTGAATCGGTTCTAATGAGGTGAATGAACCTAGAGCCTATTATACAGAGTGGAGTAAGTAAAAAAGAGAAAAACAAATATCGCATATTAACACACATATATGGAATCTAGAAAGATGGCACTGATAAACCTATTCTCAGGGCAGCAATGGAGACACAAACATAGAGAACAGACTTATGGACAAGGGCAGGAGAGAGGAAGGAGAGGGTGAGATGAATGGAGAGAGTAGGATGGAAGCATACACACTAACGTATGTAAAAGAGATAGTCAATGGAAATTTGCTATATGATTCAGGGAACTCAAACCAGGGCTCTGATGTTGAAGCTGAAACCCCAATACTTTGGCCTGGCCACCTGATGAGAAGAGCTGACTCATTTGAAAAGACCCTGATGCTGGGAAAGATTGAGGGCAGGCGGAGAAGGGGACGACAGAGGATGAGATGGTTTGATGACATCACTGACTCAACTGACATGAGCTTGGGTGGACCCCGGGAGTTGGTGATGGACAGGGAGGCCTGGTGTGCTGCAGTCCACGGAGTCGCAAAGAGTCGGACACGACTGAGCGACTGAACTGAACTGAACTGAAACCAGGGCTCTGTAATAACCTAGAGATGTCAGAAAGTGTAGGAGGTGGGAGACAGGGGACATAAATACATTTATTGCTAATTCATGTTAATGTCTGACAGAAATCAAACCAATATTACAAAGCAATCATCAATTAAAAATAAATAAATACAATCTTCTAGAAAAAGAAATTGGCTTGAAGTCTCCCAACCCCAAGTCATCCCCTCAATGGATCTTTGAAACACATCCTGCAAGTTATAACTCAAATCTGATGACAGATGATTTCCCCAACTTCTATTTATAACTCTTAAATCAAGGAAATACAAATGAAAATAGTCTATTTCTATAGGTTAGAAAGAAATTTCTGGATAACAAGGATTTCTGCTAAACAATTTAAAAGTAGAATTTTGCTTGAAAAGATCTATTAAAAATGAGACCGGATCCACAGAAATGGGTTTCTAGTCTTACCTCTGCCATGAACTGAGCTGTGTGCCCTTTGGCAAGTCAGTCCCCCTTTTGGATTTCTTTATTTACAAAATGTTCATGCTGGGAATTCATGCAGTGAAAACAGAATAAGGATACAAGTCACAGATGGAAGAAAACATTTGCAAAAGACATATCTGATAAAGGACTGTTATCCAAAATATACAAAGAACTCTTAAAACTTAACAGGAAGAAAATGAACAACCCAAATAAAAGATGGGCAAAAGCCCTGATCAGACACCTCACCATAAAGACATGCAGATGGCAAATAAATAGATGAACAGATGCTCAATATCATATGTCATTAGGGAACTGAAAATCAACACAATACACCTTTTAGAATGGCCAAAATCCAGAAAACTGACAACAGCAAATGCTGACAAGGATATAGAACAACAAGAACTTTCATTAATTGCTGGTGGGAATGCAAAATAATACAGCCATTTTGGAAGATGGTTTGGCAGTTTCTTATAAAATTAAACGTATTTTTACCATATGCTTCAGCAATTGCACTCCTTAGTATGTACCCAAAAGAACTGAAGACGTTAAAAACCTGCACATGGATGTTTATAGCGGTTTTATTCATAACTGCCAAAACTTAGAAGCACTCAAGATGTCCTTCAGTGGAAGAATGGCTAATAAACTGTGGTACATCCAGACAATGGAATAATACTAAACACTAAAAAAAAAAAAAAGAAAAAGCTATCAAGCCATGAAAAGACATGAAGGAAGCTTAAATGCATATTATGAAGTAAAAGAATCCAATCAGCAAAGGCTACATACTATGTGATTCCAACCACATAACATTCCAGAAAAGGCGAAACCATGGAGGCAATAAAAAGCTCCAGAAGTTAGTGAGTGAAAGAGATTGAATAGACACAGCATACAGAATTTATAGGACATCGAAACTATTCTGTATGAAAATATGACTGTGGGAACATGTCCTTACACATTTGTCAAAACGCATAGACTATAAAACACCCAGAGTGAACCCTAATGTAAAACTATGGAATTAGGATGATAATGATGTGCAGTGCAGGTCCATTGATTCAGTCAAATGCACCACTTCTGTGCAGGACACATATCAGAAGAGGCTGTGCATGTATATGAAAATTCTCAGTACCTTCCACACGACATTACCATGAACCTAAAATTCCTCTAAGAAATAAAGCCTAGTTTTAAAAAATAGCATTTCAGAATACTAGAAGACTTTCAAGTTTCCTGTACACAAAAGGAAATTGTTAGGTGCTGTGACATCACTTCACTCAACACCTTGAGGATTTCCAATTCTCTTTGCCCCTGTGACATACTGTAGACTGCATTCCTCAAAGACTTGAGTTTAAAGCCCCACCTCCAAGCATCTTCTCCTTCTCCTCCAAACCATCTTCGTGTACCACCCGACCCCTTTATTCTCTCCTCCATCTTTCTGAAACCATCAGATCTACTAATCTTTCTGAGGTCTTTTTCTTGGCCTTATGCATGGCCTTTCAACTTTAAAGGACCAAAGCCCTAACATTTTGTCAGTAAGGAGTTTTCTTGTTAGTTAATTTTGCTTTTTTTTTTTTACCCTATATCAAAAACTCTTGCTTCATAAAATATTTGGTACTATCTCTAATACATACATTTTATGTAATAGGGCCACAGTAGGAGAATGGTGTTTCTATGACAATATAGAATGCCTGCTCTTTTTGCTAAGGGACCATCACACACAAAAGGAAATAGAGACTTACTTTCCCTAACTAGAAAATAACAATATTCACATTTTAGAACTAGAAGACACCTTAAAGTCATTTGGTCCAGCATGAACTTTTGGCTGTGCTGTGCAACTTTCAGGATCCTAGTGCCCCGACTAGAGATTGAACACACGCCCTCGATAGTGAAAGCATGGAGACCCAACCACTGAATTGCCAGGGAATTCCCAGCATGAACATTTTGTAAATAAGGAAATCCGAAAGGGAGACTGACTTGCCAAAGGGCACACAGCTCAGTTCATGGCAGAGGTAAGACTAGAAACCCATTTCTGTCCATTCCAACCTGGTGCTATTTCTACTTCAGGCTGTATGGAGTGGTTACATGCTTAAATAAGGAACTTCTTCTTGCTGATTTTGTGCTGTCTCTTTTGCTGTTTATCTAAGATCTGGAAGGAATTTAGCCCTTTCAAGACTTCTCAAAACCACTCAGTTAGATGAATAAATTCAACCAAAATTTTTCAAATGCCTGCAGGTGCCAACACAGAGGACACAAAGATAAATATGATGCTCTCTGTTCCCCTAAGGAGTTCACTATCTCATGAGCCAAAATGACATATGACAAATTAGCCAAAATTCCTTGAAGGAGGCATGTGAAAGGAGTGTTTGTGGGCCAGCACACAGAGTGGCATATCCCACGTGGAAAGGGGCAGGTGAGGAGGCCTGCACTGAAGAGGTGGCATTTGAACTGCTCATGGAAGGCCAAGGAAGATTCCACCCGAGGGGGTAGGTAAGGAGGGGAGGACATTCCAGGCAGAGGATGGAGTGTGAGCAGAGCAGAGAGGCACGATAGAGGGCTGGCTATTTTTAGAGAATAGTGATTAGCTTGGAGAGGCTGGAAGATAGGAATAAAGGAAAGTAGGGTGGTGGGAGAAAAGGTTGGAATGCTAATCTGCGGCTAGAAGAAGAAACGAAATGCGATGTCAAAGTTTTGGTATGACTGCATACTAATGGGGTGTTAATGGGGCAGGGGTCTTTTTGAAAGCTCCCATTCTCAGATATGTGTTTCCAAAGACAGACGTTCTTGTAGCAGCGTGAGAGATGGAAGAGAGGTGGGGAAACTGAGCAGGAAGCTTCCCAAAAAAATCTAGGCAAGACATCTGAACTAAGACAGTAAGAGAAGCAGGCATAAAAAGAAAGACTGGATCCAAAAGCATTTCTATAGTTGATATGAGGGCTTCGCTGCTGGCTCAGTGGTAAAGAATCTGTCTACAGTGCTAGAGATGCAGGTTTGATCCCTGGGTCGGGAAGATCCCCTGGAGAAGGAAATGGTAACCCACTCCAGTATTCTTGCCTGGAGAATTCCATGGACAGAGGAGCCTGGGTGGGCTACAGTCCATAGGGTTGCAAAAGTGTCGGACACGACTTAGCGACACAACAGCAACAGCAAATTGTTGATATGTGTGAGCAGTGATAGATGCCACTCAAGCCATAGCAATCACTCCTAAAATGATCCCACTGATGCTCTTCTGAACCTCCTTGTGTTAATCTCCATCTGTCAATTTGCTGGCCCTGTGAGACCCACCTAAGGGTTTGCACTGCTTCGGGCTCCTCCTAGAGGCTTTACCCTGGCTGAACAGTGAATATAAATACAGCCTCTACTGAACCCCAGGGAACATTGATGCAAATTAAGCCCTGCTAATCTCTCAGGGCAAGGTGAAGTTGAGTTGCTGCTTTAACGGCAGGGTTGTTCTGACCTGCAGGGGCCTGCCCCTGCACTGTCCTCTCTCCCAACTACACAGTGAGATCAGATCAGCTGAAACTTCCCTCAGGGCATTGGCTCTGAGGCAGAGAACTGGAGCAGGTTCTCACTTTACCATTTACTGGCTATATGACCTTACCTCTCAAATCAGGTTCTTCATCTGTTAAAAAAATAAAAGGGGGGGGGGGGGCGGAAATAATACAGACTTCTCTGGTGATCCAGTGGTTTTAAAAGTCTTCACTCCCAATGCAGGGGCCCAGGTTCAATCCCTGGTCACGGAACTAGATTCCACATGATGCAACTAAGACTTTGCATGCCGCCACAAAGATCAAAAATCTTGCATGCCGCAACTAAGACACAGCACAAATAATAAATAAAAATAAATATTTTTAAAAAGAGAAAGGGAATAATAACACCTATCTATACCCTCCCATTGCTTGAGAAACAGAGAGAAAGGGACAGAGAGAGGAGAATCACATCTGAGAGAGAATCAAACGCTCGATGATGCCTTTAAAATAAAGGGGTTATGTAAGGAACCCTGTCATCACTACAATCAGCAGGGATATATGGTCATAAAAACAAAGAGGCCAGTAAAAAAAAAAAATCTGAACGATGCAAGTACATCAATTATTTGTTTCTCCAAGTCTCACTTCATTGCAGTGAGGATGACTATATATATATATATATATATATATATATATATATATATATCTTGGGGAAAAGGAACCATTTTGGTGCTTGTTGCTTTGCCCATTTCTCTGCCTTTCATGAAAGAACCACATGGCCAGGGGCAACCTTTGAATGGTAGTTTTAAATTAACTCTCTCTTGGAAATAAGAGCCAATGACAAATGTCAGACCACTGGTGCAGGAGAAATAGTGAAAAGCCCTATTTACTCTAAGAATGCGGCTGACGTTGAATACATTATAGTCCAATTATGTTTCTTTTCAGAGTGGTTTGGAGGAGCGGATGGAAGCTAAGATTCCCAGGCCTGTAAGTTCTCCCACTGCACATTTTCTCTGTGTCTGACATGGTTTAGAACAGTGGTTTTCAAAATGGAAGGGAGGCCAGCATCCTAGACAGCATGTGAAATACTAGAGCATGAGAAAAAGAATTAGAACATTTATTTTTATGCTTTTTAGTGCATGGTATGGAGTGTGTTTTATAGTATATATGACAGTAATATGTTGGGGCTTCCCCCGTGGCTCATAAGGTAAAGAATCTGCCTGCAAGGTAAGAGACTTGGGTTTGATCCCTGGATCAGGAAGACCAGGAATGGCCACCCACTCCAGCATTCTTGCCTGATGAATTCCAGGAACAGAGGAGCCTGGTGGGCCAAAGTCCATGGGGTCTCAAAAAGTAGGATGTTACTGACTGATTAACACTTTTTCATGGAGTGTGTTTTATACTGTATATTATAGTAATACATCTATAATTTACATATATATGTGTGTGTAAGGATATAAACAAAAATGTTTACTGAGGGGTCAATGATTCAATGAATCTGGGAACCAATGTTGTAGAAGGGATTTGAAATTCTATCTGGGTTTGAATTTCCTGTCTCCTTAAGAGATCTGTGTTTCCCAGTGACTTCTCAATTTTTGGTTATCCTAGGTGAACGGAAGGGAGGAAACAGTGATTCTAGTCCTGATATTGCTACTGACTCACTGTTGACTCTGCTGTATGGCCTTGAGGGAGTTACCTAGCTTTCAAGAGCTGTATTTATTTCATTCCTCACTCATGGGTATAGTAATGGGTACAGAAATATTTTCTTTACAAAGTCATTGAGAGAATTAAATAAAATACAGCTTATTCTGATCTGGGTATAAAGACTGTTTTCAGGCATGTATTTAAAATCATCATCCCATCTCATCCTCTTGCCTGATCTTATTTGTGTTCTATGTTTCACAAGTGACTCATTTGTGACTATTCTGGGGGAACAATGGGGCGGGAACAGTGGGTTCTGATCCTAGTATTACTATTTACTCACTGTTGAGTCAACACTCAGCTAGCATTGATTAGACACCCTGCCATGTGTCCAGTGCATGCTTAATATTATCTAGTCCTTGTAGAATCCAAAAGGCATTTGCTTCATTTTTCAGAAGAAGAAACTCTAGAGCAGTGCTAGTTAATAGAACTTCTGCACTGATGGAAACACGCTACAGCTGCACTGTCCAAGGTGTAGGCAGGAGCCACACGTGGGCAGTAAGGGCTTGGACTATGGCTACTGTGACTGCGGAACTGAATTTTTCATTTTGTTTGATTTTAAATAATTTCAATTCAGCTGCAGGTGACTACTGGCTACTGTATTGGACAGTACAATTCTGGAGACTGCTGAGCTAGCATTCAGGTACAGGCAAAATTGACCCTGTTATGGGCTGAATTGTTCCTCCCAAATTTCTGTCGAAGACCTAACCCCTGGAACCTCAGAATGAGACTGTATTTGAAGATAAGGCCTTTAAAAATAAAATGAGGTCCTATGACTACTGGGCCCTAAATCCAACATGACTGGTATCCTTTTAAAGAGAGAAGATTAGAACATAGACACACAAGGGGGAAGACCATCTGCAAACATGTGAGAAAGATGGCCATCAACAAGCCAAGCGGAAAGGCCTCAGAAGAAACCAGCCCTACTGACAACTTGATCTTGGACTTCTAGCTCCAGAATTGTGAGAAAATTAATTTCTGTTGTTTAAGCCACCCAGTGTATGTCTGTTACAGCAGTTCTAGCAAACATAATTTTCAATTATGTGTAAAACCCAAAATACTGTCATGGGTTAACTCTGGGAAAGAGAGTAGGATTGTGGGAGGGCACATTCTTGGCTTTTGTCCCACAAATACAGTTTGTGGGATCTTAGTTTCTGGACCAGAGGTAGAATCTGTGCCCCCTGCAGTGGAAACACAGGGTTTGAACCACTGGACCACCAGAGAAGTCCTGGGAGGGCACTTTTACGATTTATCCCAAGTACATCTTTACCATTTAGTCTTTCACAATAAAAACACATTCTTGTGTTACTTGTGTCATTAGAAGACATTTTTATTTTAAGATCAGAAACATTAGAGTCAAACCTAGATTTTCTGGCTCCAGAAATTACTCTACTGTACACATTGCATTTCCCTTTGAGCAAAATAAATCTCTTCTTTAGGCCTTAATATTTGGACTGATAAAATGAAAGTTGTGGGCTACATTTGTGACTTTCAAATTTTGTCTCAAAGAGGTATTTTAGAAGCTACTTTAGAGGTTCAGAGAAAGGCTATGTAAGTAGATCACCTACGTTTTTCAAGCAGTGAAGTTCCTATTTTATTTGATTTATATATTTATGTCCCAGTGAGGCTTCTCTGATAGCTTAGTTGGTAAAAAAAAAAAATCTAAAAAAAAAAAAAAAAAAATCTGCCTGCAGTACAGGAGACCCTGGTTCGATCCCTGGGTTGGGAAGATCCCCTGGAGAAGGAATAGGTTACCCACTCCAGTATTCTTGGGCTTTGCTTGTGGCTCAGTTGGTAAAGAATCTGCCTGCAATGTGGGAGACCTGGGTTCAATCCCTGGGTTAGGAAGATCCCCTGGAGGAGGGAAAGGCTACCCAGTCCAGTATTCTGGCCTAGAGAATTTTATGATCTATACAGTCTATGGGGTTGCAAAGAGTCAGATACGACTGAGCAACGTTCACTCACTCGCTATATTTGTGTCCCATTTAACACTATTTATAGAAAATAGTATTATAATTCTAAAAAAGACACACCAAAGTCTGGAAGCTGCTTTCCCTATATGACTTCTAAGTTCCTTCTAACTTGAACATCCTAGAGTACTTACCATTTCAATAACAAACACATTTTTGTATGAAAACACAGACTAGGGAAATCTCATATTGGGTTTTGCTGTATTCATATTTGTGAAATTATCACAAGCTTCTTTACAGTGAGGTATTCCATCAGTTAACCAACAGCTTTGGGTCATGTGATTAACAGGCTAATACGACTGATTTGGAGGGCTGGATTTCACACAACTCTTGGTTGGGTATTACCCACACCTAATCTCAACATCCAGATCAACACTAGTGGAAAGTACCTTTCCCTAAGAAACAGATAACTTGAATTTTGATCTAGGACCTGCCAAGTCCTAGATACACAGAAGAACTGTACAAAAAAAGATCTTCACGACCCAGATAATCACGATGGTGTGATCACTCACCTAGAGCCAGGCATCCTGGGATGTGAAGTCAAGTGGGCCTTACAAAGCATCACTATGAACAAAGCTAGTGGAGGTGATGGAATTCCAGTTGAGCTATTTCAAATCCTAAAAGATGATGTGTGAAAGTGCTGCACTCAATATGCCAGCAAATTTGGAAAACTCAGCAGTGGCCACAGGACTGGAAAAGGTCAGTTTTCATTAAAATCCCAAAGAATGCCAAAACTACCGCACAACTATACTCATCTCACATGCTAATCAAGTAATGCTCAAAATTCTCCAAGCCAGGCTTCAACAATATGTGAACTGTGAACTTCCAGATGTTCAAGCTGGTTTTAGAAAAGGCAGAAGAATCAGAGATCTAATTGCCAACATCTGGGGGATCATTGAAAAAGCAAGAGAGTTCCAGAAAAACATCTCCCTCTGCTTTATTGACCATGCCAAAGCCTTTGACTGTGTATATCACAGTAAACTGTGGAAAATTCTGAAAGAGATAGGAATACCAGACCTGCCTCTTGAGAAATCTGTATGTAGGTCAGGAAGCAACAGTTAGAACTGGACATGGAACAACAGACTGGTTCCAGATTGAGAAAGAAGCATGTCAAGGCTGTATATTGTCACCCTGCTTATTTAACTTATAAGCAGAGTACATCAGGAGAAATGCTGGGCTGGAAGAAGCACAAGCTGGAATCAAGATTGCCAGGAGAAATATCACTAATCTCAGATATGCAGATGACACCACTCTTACGGCATAAAGTGAAGAAGAACTAAAGAGCCTCTTGATGAAAGTGAAAGAGGAGAGCAAAAAAGTTGGCTTAAAGCTTACCATTCAGAAAACTAAGATTATGGCATCTGGTCCCATCACTTTATGGCAAATAGATGGGGAAACAGTGGAAACAGTGGCAGAATTTATTTTTTTTGGCTCCAAATTCACTGCAAATGGTGATTGCAGCCATGAAATTAAAAGTCGCTTACTCCTTGGAAGGAAAGTTATGACCAACCTAGATAGCATATTAAAAAGCAGAGACATTACTTTGCCAACAAAGGTCCGTCTAGTCAAGGCTATGGTTTTTCCAATAGTCATGTATGGATGTGAGAGTTGGACTATAAAGAAAGCTGAGCACAGAAGAATTGATGCTTTTGAATTGTGGTGTTGGAGAAGACTCTTGAGAGTCCCTTGGACTGCAAGCAGATCCAACCAGTCCATCCTAAAGGAAATCAGTCCTGAATATTCATTGGAAGGCCTGATGCTGAAGCTGAAACTCCAATACTTTGGCCACTTGATGGGAAGAGCTGACTCACTTGAAAAGACCCTGATGCTGGGAAAGATTGAAGGTGGGAGGAAAAGGGGACGACAGAGGATGAGATGGTTGGATGGCATCACCAACTCAATGGACATGAGTTTGAGTAAACTCTGGGAGGTGGTGATGGACAGGGAAGCCTGGCGTGCTGCAGTCCATGGGGTCGCAAAGAGTCAGACACAACTGAGCTGAACTCAAGTCCTAGATCTGGCCTTGACCTCATGGCCAGACCTCATGGTCTGGCCTTGAACAAGTTAGGCACCTGTTTCTTTAGCCATAACATAAAGACTTGGTCTACTGGGACTTCCTTGGTGGTCAAATTGGCTAACACTCTGTGCTCCCAATGCAGGGGGCCCAGGTTCAATCACTGGACAAGGAACTAGATCCCATATGCTGCAACTAAGACCTGGTACAGCCAAATAAATAAATGTATATATTATATATATATATATAAAATTTGTAAAAAAGAAAGCAATTTGTCTATTAAACCTCTGAACTTCTTGTCAGCTATCAAATTCTATAATTCATTAAGTCCTTGATGCTTGATCAAAACACATTTGCGCTTCAGGCAGCGAGAAATTAGATCTCAGAAAAAAAATGTGGGTTTACAAAGATTTGTCAAGACTTACTTTAATAGGATGCACAGCCATGTTAAATTCTTAAATCGAAAAAGATAACAAAGTAACTGAAAACTTTGGAGACAAAACTTTTCCTCATAGGATAGCAAGCCATGAAGTGACAGGACTTTAATGATTAGCTGACCTTATTTTCCCAAGCTGCTTTGAAGAGATTATCTAAGTATCATTCCAGACACCCATCACTCTTATTTTTAGCTCTGAGTTTCCTTCACAAGAACAGTGACCTGTGTCTTAGAGTTCCAGAGGGTGCCCAGATATGGTTCATGATTCATGTGCAGGTACTTTGCATTGATTTCCAGGAAGGTCAGGGGAGTGGGAGCCTGGAAAAATGATTTTAGGTGTAATATCCTTCCTTGGTTTTGTTCCTGTTCCCCCCACTTGATCAGAAATGCATACTCCACAAATTGATCCCTGCATGCCAAAGGCGATTGGCAAATACAACAAAACCCAGGCGATACGGTTCTCCAAGGGCCTCGCAGCTGGTGTGGGGGGAACGACACTCAGGGCTTTGGTCACAAGCTATTTTCAGCCTCTGATAGCAGTTGTGTTACTCATGTCTCATTCACCCCCTCCCCTCAGCCTCCCTCCCCTTCCCTGAACCGCGGGCCAAGGCTGGTGACGGCCCCCCCTATTTAAAGAGGACGTGAGCCCCCTTATGCAGCTGAGCCGACAGAGATCACAGACAGGTGAGTGGAGCGAAGGGCATCAGGCCTGGAGATGGGCTGGCCTGGGGGCCCGTTGGGACTAGGAGGGGTCCTGTAGAGTAAGGGTGTGTTTCACAGAGTAAGTGTGTATTTCTTTCAAGTGCCACCAGCCACTCTGGTTCTGTGTGAGGAGGCTCAAGTTATGCTCGACTCTGGGGTGGACCCAGTTGTCTACAACACTCCTAAAAGGGTGATTAGCATTTGAGGGTGCAAGGAAAGCTCACAGAGAATGAGTCTGGGATCATTTTTGGTCTAAAACTATTTTAATGGAATAATGTTTCTTATTGTCTTAGTCAAAAGACGTGCATTCTGGTCCTAGGATCACGTAAAGAATGATGTGTGACTTTGAGAAAGTTCCTGCCCTCAGGGTCTTGGTCCCCCCTGCCAGGATCAATATAAATGAGCTGACATTTTCCTAAACTGTGAAGCACTGCGCAAAGTGGTTACAATAGACATGATACAGCAGAAGCCACCTTTCCAATGCTTAAAATACAAGGATTTGTTCTTTTTCAAAAGGTGTGAGTGAGTGACTCAGATTTCTACAGTTCACCTTATCCTGTCTTGTACTTCAGTAAAACTCAAGAGTCATTGATTTTAAAACTGATTTTATATCCCAAGGATGTTCAGCAACAGGCTTGCTCTTAGTCATTTGAAACTAATTGAAACAAACTCCCCCAAAAAGACATGGCTCTGTTGAAAATCCATTAAAATTTCTGTTTCCTGGGAAGATAATTCCTAGCTGGGGCTTGAGGGGTGATTCCCATTGTTTCCTCTAGATTTCAGTACAGGATTTTGCTGTTGCTGTTGTTGTTATATCCCAGGGAATGACAGGCATGAGTGTGGCTGAGAATGAGAAACAAGTGAAAATGCTGCCCAAGGATCAGAGCCTCTAATTCCTGTTCCCTTCACTGAGCCAAGGTGATGGTGAACAGGTCTGAGGACCCCTGTCTCTGCAGTACAATTTACAATTCATTGCCATCGATGAGCTTGTACTGACTGTCTCCTGAATGCAAGGAAGGATGGGCATCAATACAAAAAGGGCAAGAAAATGGGGAAAACCTGTGTCCTCAGTTTATAATATTTTGGGGACTGAACTGCAACGCTGGGTACATTCAATTCATCACAATGTATATAAAACTTCTTTATGACCCAGAAAATGTTAGAGATTCTTCTGGCTTGACTTCGGTTCCATTCTGAACAACTCAGTCCTTAAAATGAGCCCTGCCTGTTGGTAGGGGCACAGGTGACCCCCAGGCTCAGCACCCTCTCAAACGGGCAGACAGCTGCTCCGCAGCCCCCCACACAAGCCATCCACTGGAGATGGAGGAGGTAGGGGGTTGGGGGACAGAGAAAGAGAAGGAAAGAGTGAGCAGGATCTTTCAACAGACGAATCGCTACCATCCTCTTGGAAAAAGTGGAGACAGACTCTTGGGAGAATACAAATTCAGAAATCCTGGGGGGCTTCCTTGGTGGCCCAGTGGTTAAGAATCCACTTTCCAATGCAGGGAATGTGGGTTTGATCCCTGGCTGGACTTCCCTGATCTCTCAGTTGGTAAAGAATCTGCCTGCAATGCTAAAGACCCTGCTTTAATTCCTGGGTGGGCAAGATCCCCTGGAGAAGGGATAGGCTACCCACTCCAGTATTCTTGGGCTTCCCTTGTGGCTTAGCTGGTAAAGAACCCGCCTGCCATGCGGGAGACCTGGGTTTGATCCCTGGGTGGGCAAGATCCCCTGGAGAAGGAATAGGCTACCCACTCCAGTATTCTGGCCTGGAGAATCCCATGGACTGTAGAGTCTATGGGGTCGCAAAGAGTCAGACACGACTGAGCAACTTTCACTTTCTTTCACTGGGGATCTAAGATCCCACATGCCATAGGGCAACTAAGACTTTGTACCAGCCTGCACACTGCAAAGAAGACCCAGTGCAGCTAAAAAAAAAAAAGTTCATGCTTAAAAAAAAAAGAAAGAAATTCTGGGAAGGAAATAGAAACAAATGAAGAGCCTCAGCCATAGAGGCAGTTCAAATTCTAGCTTTGAATGTCACTTCTCTGAGTTTCCATTTCTGAACAGTAAAAATTAAAGTTAGGACACCTATCCCAAGGGCATTTGTTAGAAACAAATGGAATAAAGTATGAGAAACTAGTCTGTAAGCTTAGTAAAACTGGACAAATAGTCAAGGCCTCAGAGAAAAGGCAAAATCGAACCCGGGTCTCCTGCATGTGCAGGCAGATTCTTTACCATCTGAGTCACTACAAGTGTGATGATAGAAGTCGAAGCAAATAACAAGCTGACCAAGAGTTAGATGATTAACCTGTTTTACAAGAGGAAGGACACAGACAAGGAATATAATACACAGGAAACAGGCAGACTTCCAATTAGAAGTGTGCCGCTCAGATTTTTGGGAGTACTATATCCAAGAGCAG
The DNA here is from genome assembly GCF_910594005.1 of Cervus elaphus. Classification (NCBI taxonomy): domain Eukaryota; kingdom Metazoa; phylum Chordata; class Mammalia; order Artiodactyla; family Cervidae; genus Cervus; species Cervus elaphus. The sequence goes on along the minus strand of NC_057816.1, from coordinate 24,724,594 downwards.
GACTTCACAGCCAAAGAGAAATGGGATGCCTTCAACTGTGAAGAATCACAGTTATTCATCGCAATGAAGGAAAGCAGGAGAAGAGACAATCATTGTCTTCTTATTGGGGCCAAAAAAGACAGAAGCTTCCCTGAGCCTGACCAGGGACCTGATCATGGGAAAGGGGGAGGATCATGAATTGTTGGTTGTTTACTGCCCTGTGAACAAAGTTAGTCTATTTAAGTGTCACCAAAAGTTCTGCAAGACATCATTCTTCAGAGGAAGTAACGAAAGTTCAAAGAAGCAAAGTAATCACTCAGGGGCACACGGCTAGGAAGTGGCTGAATCAGCATGCAAACTAGAGTGCAACATGGTCTTTAAAAACAAATTATAAGGGCCAAGAGAGAACCAAGTGAGTTTCTGTCAGTAACAGTCAGCCACATCTCAGAGACGATTTCAGAAAAGATAGAATATGACCCGTGCGCTACAGCCTTAGTGTGAGGGGCAGGTGTGTCTACTCTGTCTGAATTTTAAAAGAGCTGGGTTTATTTTTGTACTAGGATTAAGTGACCTATGCTCCCCGGGCTTTGAGAAAGGGCCTCTGGAAGGGGGACTTCATGTATTTCTTCAGAAGCTTAGCAGGAAGCTGCTGACCTTGAATGTCCTACCCAGGGGGAGCCCCAGTCTCCCTGGGCCACAGGGACGCTGTTTGGGTTCACTGCTTCCCTTCCAAGTCCAGAGCACCAGCAAGGTCAGCGGGTATTAGGCACCAGAACTGCCAAAGTGAGGAAGTGGGTGACCCGGGGCACAGGCTCAGGACCCTGCCAATGTGCTGTCCCTGGTGCCAGGCATCCTGACCCCTATCCCCCTGCCCCCCAAGGAGGCTTCATCTGTTCTTGGGTATAGCACACTCTGAAGGCTGAAAAACAGAGTGGGTTCACAGTCTGAACAGAACAGCCATGGAGAAGGAGTGGGAAAGATTTATTTAAGAAAATGGATTTTAGGGACTTTCCTGGTGGCCCAGTGGCTAAGATTCTGTGCTCCCAATGCAGGGGGCCCAGGTTCAACCCCTGGTTGAGGAACTAGATCCCACATGCCATAACTAAAGATTTTGCATGCTGCAACAAAGATCGAAGATCTGGCTCAGCCTAGTAAATACATTTTTAAAAAAGAAAAGAAAATGGATTTTAAAACTGGAGATTAAAAACACTAACAGTAATAATGAAAGCAACTAAAATTATTAAACACCTGCTATGTGTAAGCATTTATATATAGTATCTTCGCTATTACTGCTGTCTTATTTAACCAAAAACAACCTTCTAAGAAAAGCCTTCTCATCCTCTCTTTATGTACATGATGACACTGAGCTCAAAGATTTTGAGTAATTTGCCCACAGTTGAATAGATAGTGTTTCTTGAACCCTGGTTTGGTTCTTTCCAAAGCCCTTGCTTTCCCACATTATCTGTTTTACCTGGATGAAGAAACTAAAGAGGCAGTATTTAAGAACAAACACCTCTGGGCAGCTTCTCTGCTAGGTGAGGCTCCAATCACCAATCAGATCCCTAAATCTGTATCAGGGCTTGAAGCACCCTTGAAAGGGCTTCACTACATTGCAGACACTTGGCCATCCATCCCAAACTAAGTCAAGAGGGAGAAAGAACTCTCCAGTCCTAAAGGAGCTCTTTCCATGTGTGAGGAGCACTGACTCTAAGAAAGTCCTTTATTTTACTGAATTGAATTCTGCTGCCCCATTACTCCCACCAGTGAGTACTCTCTCCGCCCCACGGAGAGATGACAGGTCAGTAAGACCCCAGTTCCTGCCACCTGTGAAGGTTGGTTAAAGGAGTTGCCAACCCTGGACCCCTCTCCAGGGACGTGGGACACAGAACCAGCTTAACTGGGGCTTGCATTATGGTTCTGCTGCTTACTGGCTACGGGACCTCAGACTTTAGCTTTAGCTTTCTGTGCCTCGGTTTTCTCATCTACAAAATGGGAATCACAACATTTGCTCTACAGGGCTGTTGTATTAAAAGTAGCGTATATAGAGCAACTGACACTCGGTAAACAATAAATAGTAGCTAAGGTTAACAGAAGCACACAGCTTTGGACTTAGAGCCACCTAAGTCCCACCCTAGCCATAGGACACAAACTATCCAAGTATGGCCGGAACCACTAGCCACCTGAGCAATGTAATTTCCCTCAGATTCCTTGCTTCTGTCTCTAAAGTGAATGTTGTAAGCACCTATCTTGAAGCGTGGCTGTGAAGATTAAATGAGATTTGCCACAGGGCCTGGTCCAAGGGCCAGGCTCCAGACAATTTGACTCAATAACAACATGACTATATTAGTACTGATTACCACTTAGATTCCAGATATGTGTTTCTATGATCCAAAATCTTTGCTTCAGCCAGTGTAGACAATTTAACTCACTATGTGGAATCAGGCCTCTAACAGAACAACCAACACTGAGATGAAAACAGCATTGTCGCTGGCGGTGTCTGCTCAAAGCCCATGGCCTAAGGATTCCCTCCCTGGGTCTTTAATGGACCCCTAATAAAGAAAAAGCAGAATCACTGAGCACCCATGTTATCTACCTCACCCACTTTTGCCCTAAGGTATTACCTTTCAGCTCTATAGTTGGTAGTTTAAAAAAGAAAAAGTATTGAATTAGGAAGAATGTGTCCAAAATACACAGTACAGTAATATTTTTTAAAATTAAGACAGATGTGTGACAACTTAGAGTTATTGCAGGACTCATCAGCTTTTACATTTTATAATACTCTGCAATTTCACTCACTCAAACAACTACCATCCTCCCAAAAATAGTGAAATAGATGAGACTCTTATGCCTATTTTAGAGAGAGAGATTGAAGTTCAGAGAGCCTGCATGGTTTTCCCAGATCACACAGCTTCGAAAAGGCCAGGCAGAACTAGAACTCTGGCCTCCTACATCTTGTTTACTGTCTTCAGTCCCCACAATAGCGCATTCCCAGTATAATCTCTTCCACAGCATTATTCATTAAGAAATCCACCCAGGTAGCTCTCACTGGGACCTGGGTGTTCAGCAGTCTGGAGTCCACCCTCTCCCTAGTTGACACGGTAGGGTCTGGCATTCTCTTTCATCCTCCTAAATCCCAGACTGTCCCCTGTTTTAATCCTGACTCACAGACAAGACCATCTCTGGGCCTGGCCCAGGGAGTAGCGCCAGGTGATGTGATGGAGACTCTGATCCAGGTGACAGATGGAGCTGAGTGACGGGCAAGCCTATATTTGGTGTCCCACCTTCAGTGACCCTTGCCTGTGCCAGGCAACGCTGATAAACAAGTGGCCCATCCCTTGTACCTTGCCAGAGTAAACTTGCACTCCCGGCCTGGCTCGGGGAATGTTGAGACACAGGAGGAATTCCAAAGCCACGCGAGAGGCTGAGAAGGTTAGGTATGTAAGCCAAGACCTAAAGGTTCTTTCAAATCATAGGGACTTAATTAGCAAATGGGTTCTATTTGAATAACCTGAAATAAAGTGAGTTAACAATGACTTACTGTTGAACAGCTTCTCAATGCTGCTTTAAATTCCATCATCTTTCCATGACCTTCACAAGGATCCTGTGAGGAAAGTGCAGGACATAACCTTGTCATTTTTCAACCACTTTCAAGGCCGCAAGGTCAAGATTAAAACCTGTGTCTTCCCATTCAGGCTGCTTTACAACACACTCTGCCTTTTGGCCATTGAGCATCCAAAGAAGAAATCAGAGACATCTCTTGCGTTAAGCCCCCATAGCTATGCTTCCATCTTTAGAAGTGGAACAGAGCACCTGTTTAATTGAATGCTTATGGATTTCTATTTTGTGTCCTGATGTCTTGATAAATGTATGTCAGATATTTATGATCACTTAAAAACAACCTGTGCAGGCTCCATTACCTTGTGAATAGCTATTATCTGTAATCTTATACTTACTTTGAAAAGTACCATGTGTAGACAACTGCTGAACACACACGCACAATCCCCCTAAGAGGCATCTCTGTCTCCCATTAAATTGCAAGACATGCCAATGAAATCTCCATTGAAGACGTGAAATGAGAAATTTGACCTGGGGTTGTTTTCATTGAAAATTTTCATGTCATTAATTTCACAAGTCACATTTCTAGATATGTGTGACATTTCTTCTCTATTTTATATTATGTTGAAACTCAGGATCAAAATGAACACGAGCAAAATTACATGATTCTACCCTTTTCCAAAAATGTATCATCTTTAGTTAGAGAAGGATGGATCTTCGAAAAAGAAGTTGGCTAAAATATTACCCCCAAATGTCTACTTTTCATGCTTCATCTTGTGTGTACATGAGGTCACAATATTAAAAATCTAATCTGCCCCTGAAAGTAAATATAAACAATTTGAGCTCTTCTGGGTGTTTTAAGATCACCAAGCCTCTCTATGTGCTCTTTTCTGTGCCTGAAATGCTCTTTTTCCTTTTCTCTGTCCTGTAAACTCTTATCCACCTTCCAATCCCCATTTAGACGTGATGTTTTCTGTGATCCTCTAACAACTCACTGCTTTCTTCCCCAATCTAAATGTAGGTAATTGGGTAAGTCATTTCCTCCTCTAAATTTGCATAGCACATCCCCAAAGACTCTTCTCTGGTACAGAGTATTCTGGTTCTTGCCTATCTTCCTAGATATCTTCCTAGAATGTAGGCTTCTCAAGGCTAGGGGATGGGACACAAAGTATCCATCTTTATAAGCTTTCTCCTCCTCGATTCTCTCACCAAGAAATTAGAGCAGTATCTGACACACGACAGAACGTGAAAGGTAAAAGTGAAGTCGCTCAGTCGTGTCCGACTCTTTGCGACCCCATGGTCCGACTCTTTGCGACCCCATGGACTATACAGCCCTTGGAATTCTCCAGGCCAGAGTAATGGAGTGGGTGGCCTTTCCCTTCTCCAAGGGATCATCCCAACCCAGAGATCAAACCCAGGTCTCCTGCATCACAGGTGGATTCTTTAGCAGCTGAGCCACAAGGGAAGCCCAAGAATACTGGAGAGGGTAGCCTATCCCTTTCTCCAGAGGATCTTCCCGACCCAGGAATTGAACCGGGTCTCCTGCATCGCAGGTGGATTCTTTACCAACTGAGTTATTAGGGAAGCCCAATACATGACACATGATAGGTGGCCCTAAATGCATGGTGATTAAATGAATGAATGAATGAATGCAGACTTGACCCCAAGCCTTTCAATTAAAAATCCATTACTCTTGCCACTCTATTAAACAACCTGAACTATAGAAATAGCACTAAAGGTTTCCTTTTTAAAAAAACGTTTTAGGGAATTTCCTGGAGGAGTGGTTAGGGGGCTTCCCAGGTGGCTCAGTGGGTAAAGAATCCACCTGCAATGCAGGAGACAAAGGAGATGTGGGTTCAGTCCCCAGGTTGGGAAGATCCCTTGGAGGAGGGCAAGGCAACCCACTCCAGTATTCTTGCCTGGAGGATCCCACAGAGAGAGGAGCCTGGCAGGGCTACCAGTCCATGGGGTCACAAAGAGTCAGGCACGTCTAAAGCAACTGAACACGCATGCATGCCAGTGGTTAGGACTTGGCGCTTTCATTGCTAAGGGCTCAGGGTTCAATCCTTGGTTGGGGAACTCAGATCCCACAAGCCTCATGGTGTGGTTATATTTTCTAAGATTTTACTGGATGAAAAGAAGAGCCTGTTTCTCTGAGAGGAAGGGTAGGATGTTTCTAGCCAACCTAACCCATTTTTGGAAGCAAGGAAAGCTCCTTGTAAAGCATGTAGATGGAGAGTTTCCCTTTTGTGCTAGTGTTGGGTTCCATGATCTGTTTGCTGTTTACCTTCTGTTTCTTAGCAAAACCTGTCTCTGTTATGAGGCTGGAAGACACAGTCCATACCAGGTGACCCAGGAGGCTTAGTGTTAATCGCCAACTATTATAAGAAGGTGACTGGCTTCCTGGAAGGGAAGGAGAAAGTCGAAGCAGCCACTTGGAATGGTCTGATAGCACTTGGTGCCAATGACAAGATGACACACCAGGCTTCTTACAAACCAAAGGACCCCAGAGAAAACTCAGCCCCCTGGGAGTGACAGGATTTCAGAGATTTCACTGAGCATTGATAGCTTATTTTAGAGCTCCTCTGGGGAAATGGAAAACTGGATTCATTCTTATACACAGACACAGAAGGAAAGAGGAATGATGCCTCTCCTAGTCTGATATCTCTTAAACACAGTTCTCTAGTAAGGGGACAAGGGTGGCCTAGGGCTGGCTGTCAGCAGCTCCTGGCAACAGAAGGTGCTTAAAGGATGTGGGCAGACTCACAGGAACATCACCTGGCTCCTGGAATCACACTGTCCCTGAGAGCAGTGATAAGCACCTTCCTGCACATCCTCTAAACAACTCTGTGAAGCAGCAAAGAAAAGAAGGACTCTCTTCATAGCACAGGTAGGAAAACAGATGTAAAGAGACACTATGAAGTTCATTTCCATGCACACGGCAAGTTGCCAGTAGCCCTAAAGGCAGGAGGTAGGTTTCCAAACCACTGATCTAGTATGATGCCAACATAGCTCATTGCCTGGGCAATGATATTTCTTAAAAAGGAATTAATGGGTAGATGAAATGAATCTGAAGAGAGTTTTAAAATATTACATATGTATATATATTTTTATCAGGGCTTCCCAGGTGGCACTAGTGATAAAGAACCTGCTTACCAGTGCAGGAGACCTAAGAGATGTGGGTTCAATCCCTGGGTGGGGAAGATCCCCTGGAGGAGGGCAACCCACTCCAGTCTTCTTGCCTGGTGAATCCCATGGACAGAGAAGCCTGGCAGGCTACAGTCCATGGGATCTCACAGAGTCGGATACAACTGAAGTGACTCAGCACACACGCAAGATTGGCGAAGGCTTTGCTAACCAAAGGATGGTTCACTCCTAGCAGCATCAGCCCATCCTGGAGTCTGAGACATGCAGAACTTCCTCCCCTCCTCAAATCAACCAAAGCAGAATCTGCATCTTAGCAAGATCCAAGAGGACTCAGGAAACACTTAGCTAGAAAAGAATACCATCATCATAGGTTCTTTCCACTTCTGAAGGAACAGTTTTAAAAACACCTACATGGAAGAAAATAACAATACTGAATATTTGCATACAATTTCAGATACACAAAACCAGTTTATCCATTCTTTCTGAAAACCCTGTGAGGTACACAGGAGCAGTGACTATCAATTTTTAACAAAAGAGGAAACTGAGACCCACAGTAGCAAAGTGACTGGCTCAGAGCTTGCTCTGAGTGTCTGAGCTTATCCGTCGACTTACACACAGTAACCATTTGCTGAATGAATGAATGAGCCACCAACAAACTGGGGCTTGACCCTGGTCTGCAGACCATCGCATTACCAAGGGTTGGTTCATTTTCTTTTTTTTTCTTATTGAAGTATAGTTGATTCACAATGTTGTGTTACTTTCTTCTGCACAGGAAAATGAATCCATTATAAATATATCCACTCTTTTTAATATTCTTTTCCCATACAGGTCATTACAGAGTATCGAGTGGTGTTCCCTGTGTTATTCAGTAGGTCCTTATTAGCTATCTATTTTATATACAGTACTGTGTATATGTCGACCATGATTGGTTCACTCTGGAGGCCACCTAAATTGAGGGTATTTGCTTTATATCCTGCTAGACTTGACCTTGATCAGAGCGTCTTCAAGATGCCTAACTGGGGTGGAGGAGCGAAATGCGGAGCCTGTGAGAAGACTGTCTACCACGCGGAGGAAATCCAGTGCAACGGGAGGAGTTTCCACAAGACCTGCTTCCACTGCAGTGAGTTGGATGTGAACACCATGACAGTCCCTGAGCGTACCAAGGGCACACCAAAGCTCACCCTTAGCCACAGATACTATGATCAGCTGTTCTCAGCAGATGGCCCCGGGACCCACGGCATCAGCATCCCCGGGGACCTTGTTAGGACTTTCACGCTGGGGCACCGCCTAAAGAAGGGACGGTGCTCTCCTGAGCACCCCCTCTCCAACCACGTGCCCGGCTCAAAGGCAGTTTCCCTGCAGCTCAGAATCAGAACAAGCTCCCAGTGGTGAAAACCTTGACCCCGTGGCGACATTTACAAAGTGTGACTTGGCAGAGAAAGGAAGCCATCACTTATCTGCAGCCAGGGTGGACTTGGCTCAGTGGGTTGTTCCCACAGGCCAGCGGTCGCTAAAGCCAGCTGCAATGGGTCTTTCCTAAGAAAAAGCCGGTGTCAGGCGAGGGGACAGCAGGGGCCGATTCTGGAAGGGTCAGAAAGGGAAGAGTTTGGGGCACCATCAACTTGACAAGGGGAATCTTTACTGTCCCCTGCTGGACACAGTTTCACAAATGTCAAAACTAGGGGGACATTTAAGACCCTGTGGTCCACCCGGGAGCCAGGCTCTGCCCAACTCATGTGACTCTGGACAAGTCATTTCTCATCTCTAAGCCTGGGTCACAGGCATCTGCAACAGAGCCAGGAGCAGAGTCTGTACCTTCAGACTCCCAGTCTAGTCTCCTCAACCCGACTGCCTTCTAGTCTCCTAGCAGCTTATTCCTATTTTAGCAGAGCAGTTCTGTTTTGGGCACTTACCTTCTTTGCTTCCCTCCAGTAGGTCTGGCTTAAGGGTTAGTCTTACTGGACATTTGGCAGACGCTCTCCCTGCCTAGTGCTCCATCCACCCTCATGTCTTACCCAGCAGCCGCAAGGCATCACGCTGCCTCAAACTGTTTCAAACAGAACTGCAAGGGTCGGGCTCCATCTGTTAGGGCATGGAGACCCTTCATCCTCTGGTAACAGTAATGTTTTATCTGCTGCAGAAGTTTCCACTATCCTGTTTCCAGGATACCTCCCACAACAAATATAATTCTCACCGAGCAACAGGGGAAAACGCTGCTTTGAGTGATTGGATTGGTGAATTTACCAATGCTTTAGGTTTTAATGATGGGTAATTAATTTTAAGTCATCATACATCCATCAGATTCACCATTATCACCACAATTATCCAGAAGTTGTTGCTCAAAAGGATTTATTCCATAACCCTCTGACTTCTGTCCCAAAATAGCGAGTGTTCTTTTAAAAGAGTAGGGATAAGAAATACTGGAAAGAACATTGGAATTGGAGTAAAAATGACTAGGGTTTGAGTTTGAACCCTGCCATGCACTATAACTGTGTGACCATGGAAGTCATTTCACCATGGTGAGCCTCAATTTCCCCATTTATAAAACAGAGATGGTTATACCTGCCACACTAGTTGTTATAAGAAGAAAGCTGGGGTTCTTCGCCTGAAGTCCAGTTCTCTAGGCCTTTATTTTCCTTTCATCAACTTGGATATCTGAGTGGGAGCAGGCAATGATAGCAATGCTTTCCATGGTGAGGGGTGTCTTGTCTTTTCCAGGAAGCAGGAAGATGCCCTATTTAATGGACCATGTAGAAAGGATGTGAGCATTTACATCCCTTTCAACCCTTGGATATTCTTAGAACTCGCGGGTGGGATGGGGGTCTGAGCAGGTTTCAGCAGTGGTGGACAGAAGCATTCTGGAGCAGAGCATGCTTTTCTATAGTTCCATCACAAGACTGATCTGTCCACACGTCACCCTGTAATTGCTGGAAATAGGGGCAGAATACCTTAGTTTGTCTTTTGGCCAGTGTTCTCCAAACTTCTAGACAAATCTTAATCCTTCCTACCAGCGCTGTACAAAAAAAATATAATGCAAGCCACATATAGAAAATTTTTCCAGTAACTCTATTTTTAAAAACATAAAAAGAAACAGGTGAAAATTTTAAACATTCAACCCAACATATAAAAAATAATAATTTCAATGTGTCACCAATACACACATTATTACCTCATGTGGTGGGCAAGTGGCTACGGTATTACACAGCACAGCTCTGCTGCGCCTGGGTGTGAAAGTTGGTCAGAAGTCAGGGAGTGGCTACAGAACTATTTAGGACAAGACAGGGTCCAGGAAGTCCCGGAGTGATGGGAATGAGCACTGGTGTAGGGTCAACGGGATCTGAGGCTGGCTCTGCAATTTACTGCTGTAAAATCACGGACAAGTCACTGATGCATGCATGCATCAATTCACTCACTCATTCACTCAACAAATGTTTACAGAGGACTGACTTTGGACTAGGCTCTGTGCTGTGTTCTGGGGATATTAACACAGTTTTCCCCTCAAAGAACTCAGTCTATAACATCAATAAATATTCAACAAGTTGTTCTGGAGATTAGGAATGACAGTGACAAGAAGGGCAGAGATAGGTATATACTTAATACGCTGAAATATAAGGCACTTCCCCCCCCCAGATTATTCCTCACAAAAAGGGTTCACCTTGGCTTCAAAGCCTTATAAAGTCTTTCATGCTAGAGGATGGTCTCTCAGTTTATTTAAACTTTTTTAATCAGAAAATTTAACACACATAATATTGACATGATTGTTTAATGAACTCCCATATGCCTGTTTCTCCAGCCACATAAACACTGACCTCTGGCCAACCCCACCTCTTCTACAACCTTATCTTCTCTCTCTCTTGTATTCAATTACTTACTTTTTGAAAAAAAATAAATTACCATTTGAGAAAGGCATATTAGCTTGAAACAATGTCATTAAATGTTGGATTGCTTATAGAGGTCACTTAATGGAACTGGTTTTCTAAAATGGAGGCAAACAAATTGAATGCACATGTATTATTATTCCTGGGAATATGACCTCACTATTATAAGCACTGCTTATCACCATAAACAGTCTTTAAGGCTCATCATTACAATGTGATACAGCAAGGTATTAAGCTGTGGAAATCCTACATACTTTTAAAGCTGCCCTAATATTATTGTTATTAGGTACTTCTCGTTGAGACACAGATTTCAAGGTGACAGCCTCCTGCTCAAGGAGACAGGGTTGCCTCTCAGATACAGACAGACATGGGGATGAGCTGCTCTGGGGAGCTGGGTCAGCTGCCCCAGGAAGACACTTGAGAAGGGAGATGTTGAAGTTGAAGCTGCAGAGAAATAATTTGGATGCAATTTGTTTCCTGAATTTGTGTTAGATTAGAAAAAAGGTAATGTCTCCAAAGCAACATATTTTTTATTTATATTATTAGATATTATAAGTGGGTATTTGACACCTTCATTTTATCCTTAAACATTTATTTATTCAAGTTGGCAAAAATTTTTTTCTATCAATTGAAAATTTTAATAGATTTTCTATGAAACTTCTTTTTGGAAAAATAGTCTTATGTAATATGTATAATCTATGTAATAACTATACTAATGTCTAATATCACCCACACTTTACATTAGGTGATACACAGTGACTTGAGTCAATGGAAGCCTAAGAGCAGGTCTACCCTTTCATTACTTCCCCTGCTTCCAGAACTGGATCAAAAGTAGTCTCAGCAGTAATTATCTCCCTGAATAATCACAGTGCTCTTCAAAGTCCATTTTAAATAGAGAAACTGCTCACTGCTGATTCTGATGTGATTAAAAAAAAAAAAAAGTTCCTCCCCTGCCTCACCCCCTGCCTACCCCCACACATATACACTCACACTTTCCGAAGTCATTTGGGGTGAGACACTCAGAAATGCAGGTTGTCCATGCTCAAGGACAGCTATTCTTAGCCGGTCTGAGACCACACACTGGGTTCCAGTCCTGGTTGCCACCTCTTTCCAGCTGGGCACCGCTGAAAACACTACTTCCCTTCTCTGTGCCCTCATTTCCTCATCTGTGAAACAGGACTGTCTCGGAAATCTGTCTCAAGACAGATGCACAGGTCAGGAATCAAAGTTGTGTGCTTGGCTTGGGGGGCCCTTGTGCTGGGCCCCTTGGTCCTTGGCAAGGGGGCCCTTGCACTAGTTGTTCACGGAAGGAGGGAAGAACCGCAGCCCTAACTCCCTGACCCTCCCCTCCCCGGCAGTGGCCTGCAGGAAGGCGCTGGACAGCACCACGGTGGCGGCTCACGAGTCAGAGATCTACTGTAAGGTCTGCTACGGGCGCAGGTACGGCCCCAAGGGGATCGGGTACGGACAAGGCGCTGGCTGCCTCAGCACGGACACAGGCGAACACCTGGGCCTCCAGTTCCAACAGTGAGTTACTGCCCCGCTTCTCCCTGCCAGGAAAGCCCCAGCTCTCAGGGTAGTTCATTCTGTTCCCATGGCAACGTCTTCTGGAGATGGGAGAATGGACCCCATTGTTGACTTGCCAACAACAGGAATACTCAGTCTGACCAAGTTCTAACAATGTGTCATCTCTCTGAAGACTCTCTTTAAATTATCTGCCTTTCTAAAGGGCAATCACTTTTACACCATGGCTCTTGGTTTGCATGTCAAGAGAAAACCCAGAATGTACAGATGTCCTATTGTTTGACCTTTGCAAAACTACATGGAGTCTCTTTCCTTCCCCTTTGAGCATTTCTGTGTAAATTACATATAGACGGCAGGGACGCAATGGCCCTTCTCTGTGTGTGTGTCACTGGAAGATCTCTCCCCTCGGGTTGTAAGATGACTAATGTCTACATTGTAGGGGGGAGTGGGTCCGGGGGGATGGACTGTGCTGAGTAAACAATCAATTCTGACTGTTCTTCGGGTCTCCTGGCTGCCCTGTCTGTTACCAGGACAGTGTTGAGGTTTCCCTAGCATTATCCTAGGGAAGCAGGGATTTCACACTGTGCCACCTCCATCTACCAGTCTGTTCTACTTGATGATCGTGCTGACCTCCAGCCCAAAACTGAGTATACAGACTGAAAGTCACTGGCCTGCAGCTGCTGTCTGGCCAGCTGGTACCCGGGCTCAGCTCTGCAGTGGGACTGGCAGAAAGGCCCAACCCAGTGGAGGCAGCGTCCCCCAGAGATCAATGAGAGCATCTGAAAAGTCATCTGGTCCCTTTCAAAGAGCACAGCCCATGGTAGAGCCTGTAAAAGTGCAGGGATGTGTGATTTGTCATTTAAATTTTTCTCATCACTCAACTCCAACTGGAGATGCTATTTAAAAAAGAAAGATGCTACCAGCTGCAATCTCTGCTTCACATTACCCAAAGCTCACTGTTCTATGCTAGGACTTTTCTGGGGTGCTGCACAGACAGAAAGAGAGTCTGGAGACCTGGCTTTCATCCCAGCTCCACCAGTTATGAGCTGCTGACACCTTGGGCAGTTACCCCTCTGGCCCTTACTCTCCAGCTACTCCTACCTACTTTAGAGGGTTATGATGAGACTCAAACGATAAATGTACAAGGAAACACCAAAAGATAAGGAAACGCAGGGTTATTACTGTGCCTCTATCTTAGACATGGCTCTCAAGAGGGCAGGTGACCTTTGGATGCAGGGTGACGATCTGAATTGTGACGAGGCATGCATCAGCTCACTGGACTATGGTTTGTTCAGTATCAACTGTCCAGATGCCATCTTGCCTCGTAATATTTTTACTCATTTTGGAAAGCAGACCTGTGGGTTTCCAGACGGTACAGATAAACCCTAAATGTGCAATCAGGATAATAACACAACAGCAATAATACAAGCTACATACATGGAACACTTGCTAAGTGCTTTACAACGGAAAGGAAAGACGTAAATGAATTCCTGCTAACATTCATTAGCCCTTACAGCATGCCAGGCGGGTGCTGCTCCAAGTGCTGTAGTCACCTGGCCTCATTTAACCTTCTCAACAGTGAGGAAGGTTACAGCCGGGAAGGCACTGTAACTATTCCCACTCTCAGATGAGGAGTCTAAGGCACAGGGAAGTTTAGTGACTGGCTCAAGGTCACACAGCTAGTACTATTTGCCAAGGGAAGTCTCTAGGTTTCATTCATTTGTCTATTTCGACCAGGTCCCCAAAGCAGGCACGTTCAGCCACCACCAGCAGCAACCCTTCCAAGTTCGCCAAGTTTGGAGAATCAGAGAAGTGCCCTCGATGCGGAAAGTCAGTCTATGCTGCTGAGAAGGTGATGGGAGGTGGTAAGGTAAGGACTTCCACAGGAGCCAGATGGGGACGTGTCTACCTCCACCCCTTGGGTTGGGAGGAATGATAGAAGGAGGCAGACCCTTCTTAGGTCCCAGGAGCCACTCATCCTCACCTGCCTTCCTGGACTGTGACGGTCACCCTGCAGTGCCCTAGGAAACCGGAACTAGTGGAATTTGATGCAATATGCATTAACTCACTAAAGGGAAGGCACCTAGCTAGGAGCTCTAGAGATACAAAGATACACAAGCTCCCTTGTCTTCAGTGTCCACAATCGTTTCAGAAAGTGTCAGTTCTGGAAGCTGAGGCCACTGCATAATTCAGTCTGTGCACCACACTGCACACAGCAAACACCCCACAGCAGCTAGAAGTATCCTCACTCAGAAACGCTGTGGCAACAGGGAAGAGTCCTCGACCTCTGAGACAGTAACGCACACCTGTCCACAAGCTGCAGTTCCAGTCCTGAAGCCAGGGATTCACCCAGGGATTTGCGCCTGAAGACAGACAAAGATCCTGTTTATACTAAACAGGGGGAGGAAGGCCACAGAGAGTGTCTTACTCCAAATATAGGGACTGTCTCCACCCCAGGACGGGCCATTTAAATATAGGTGAGGACCCTGGGCTGTGCATGGGGGACATGCAGATACCCAGAAGGCAGGCAATCTTCTGGATCATCTTAAGCCACACAACTTTCTTCCATCAGAAATACAAGGAGAGTGCCAAAAAGACTACAAATAACAAATGCTAGAGGGGGTGTGGCGAGAAGGGAACCCTCCCAAACACTGTTGGTGGGAATGTAAATTGGTACAGCCACTAAGGGAAACTGTAGGGAAGTTCCGTAAAAAACTAAAAATAGAGTTATCATATGACCCCACAATCCCACTCCTGGGCATATGTCAGAAAAGATGAAAACTCTTAATTTGAAAAGATACATCCACCCCAAAGTTTATTGCAGCACTATTTATAAGAGCTAAGACACAGAAGCAACATAAATGTCTACCAACACAGGAATGGATAACAAATGTACACACATACACAATGGAATATTACTCAGACATCTAATGAAATGATGCCATTTGCAGTAACATGGATAGACCTAGAGATTATCATACTAAGTCAGAAAGAGACAGGCAAGTATCACAGGATATCACTTACATGTGGAATCTAAAACAATGTTAGAAACGAACTTATTTACAAAACAGAAATAGACTCACAGACACAGAAAAGGAACTTCTGGTTACCAAAGGGGAAGGGTGTGAAGGGATAAATTAGGAGTTTGTGGTTAACAGACACGCACTACTATATATAAAATAGATAAATAACAAGGACCTACCTGTATAAACAAAGGAACTATATTCCATATCTCATAACTTATAATGGAAAAGAATCTGAAAAAGAATACACACACACACACATACATGTATCACTTTGCTGCATACGTGAACCCAACACTGTAAATCAACTTGCTTCAGTAAAACAAAGAGATACAGAGAGTTGAAAATGAGCCTGAATTCCCTAGATGATGGCCCGTTTCTTCACCTTTCTTTTTTCATTTTATATTCAACATGTTACCCACTGCCTCAAGTCCAAGTTCCCCTCTCTCCAGTTTATTTCTTGATCTTCTAGAAAGAGGAATCCTTCTTCTATTTAGTCTGTTCTGAAGGGATATATATGGAAATCACTTTGATAAATCCAGTTTCAGGGGTCCTAAGAATCGCTAGTCAAGCCATTTTCCTCAAACCCCTGGAAAAATGATTCTGGGAGCCAATCAGGTGGGTCAATGATTAGGACAAGGGCACTCCTTTATATGCTGCTGGTCAGGGGACTTAACAAGGAAGCAAATGTTCTGCCTGCCCTATTAAATATCCAACTACCCTGCTCTCCTGTGCCCCACAGCCTTGGCACAAGACCTGTTTTCGCTGCGCCATCTGTGGGAAGAGTCTAGAGTCCACAAACGTCACTGACAAAGATGGGGAACTTTACTGCAAAGGTGAGTGGTTCCAGAGACTCTCCTGAGATGTTTTCCTAGGGAGGGTCTTTGGGAGGGAAAGCTGTGTCCCTGCTGAGAGGCCTGTGCCTGCCTAGAGGCATAGCTTCTCAGCCTGACCCGGGTTTGGGCTCCCAGGATGCAGGGCAAAGCCAGCCACCGAAGGGAAAGTAACCTCCTGCTTGACCCACTTCTGGCCCCCTCCATAGAAGCACGTGGAGGGACCTGATACTTAATAGATGCTCAGGGAAGTTCAGGGCAGCTGGGCACCTGGCGAGAGGGAGGCCAAGGAGGCAGCAGAGTCCTGACTGGCCTTGGAAGGGGCCTCAGGTCTGGGCAAAAACATCACAGTCCCTTCCAAAAACCTGAATGCTCTGTGTACGTGACTGGCAGATAGGGGTGATGGGAGGTTGGGGAGGATGAACTCCGTTTGGCCTCTGATGAATTTATCAAGACACACCTGTCTCCTCCCTCCCTCCTTCCTTCCTGACATGTCCGGTTCTGAAGTTGCACGTCACTTAGTGATCACACAGAACTGACAAGCTGGTTTGCCTTCTGGTTGGTCCTCACAGGTCTGCCCCAAACTGCCTCCATCATCCCTCTGTCTTGCGGAGAGGAAGAGAGGCTTAGCTCCTTCCTGACACCGAGAAGAAGGGATGCTTTAGGGCCATGGCAGTGTGTCTGATCCTCAGAGCCTCTCCCAGCCCTATTCTGTTTCTCCGCAGGGTCCTCCCACCCTTTCCACTCAGTGATGGTGTTTAGGATCTCCGAACGTGTGTTAGAGCCGGGGAGGAGTGAGAGGGAGGATATTACTAACCAAGACCGCAGGTGGCCCAGCTGCTCCCAGGCTGGGACCGGGTGGAAGCTGATGCAGTATCTGACAGGGACTGCCTGCTCCCGGTAGGAGAGGATACAGAGGGTCCTCAGCATTCACGGGCCAGAAGACTCTAGGCTGCTGCGGCAGCTGGTAGGGAGATCAACCTGCAGGGAAGTATTAATAACTGCATTCCCAAGTGCTGCAAGCTCTAGTAGAGGATGCCACACAATGCAGGGCATGGAAAGTGATTCAGAAAATTTTCTTAGAAGAGAAGCTTCCTCTGGCTTTGGGAGGGGGTGTCCCAGGAACAGGGGTCAGTGAGTGCCAAGGCACCGAAGCTGGGACATCGTGGCTCATTTTAAGCACTGCAAGTAGCTGTGTGTACCTGGAGGGCAGGGAGGGAGGCAGGAGGCAGGAAAGGATGGGGCTGGGCAAGCAACTGGCAGCCAGATTATGGTGACTCAGAGAAAACGTCTCTGAACACACTTAGGAGGGTGCAAAGAAGCCTAAACACTTTTATAGACAGATATAAAATACAGTTCAACTTAAAAGGTAACTTATAAACACATTTATCAAAAGGATGCCTGAAAAAAAAAAAAAAAAAAAGGATGCTTGACCCAGGTAAAATAACTGTGCTCAGATGGAGGGAACTGAGATAATGGTGCTGACTGACCCATCCTCTCCCCCGTTCTCTTCTCTCTCATCCACAGTGTGCTATGCCAAAAACTTTGGCCCTACAGGTATTGGGTTTGGGGGCCTCACACACCAAGTGGAAAAGAAAGATTGAAACGAGCACCGTGTCTCAGGTCTCTCACCAGCCTAAAGCATTTCCCAAGTAATCCTGCCCAGATGGAAACCCCTCCCCAACCTCCTCTCATTGGGAGCTGAACAGTATCTCTCCTCAGAAGTGATCACAGTCTTTACCCGAAGTTAGAAGAGCTCTTTGGAAGAAAATTACTAACAGTCAAGTCCAAAACAAAATGCTTTATTATTTATGATACCCGGGGTGAGACAGACCAGAAATAAAATTTAAGTGACACCTTGTATGTCTCTGTATCTTTTCTTTCAAATAGGGGGACATTAAAAAAAAAAGTTTTTTAACAAGTTGTGCAGAGCACGTAATGGATTTTGGTGTCAGCTGAGGTGAGGAGGGGGAGGAGGCAACAGGCAGAGGGAAGCAGTCTTCTAGAATCTGTCGGCTAAGCTTCTTTCTATTTAGCACAAATGGAGAAGAAAGCAGGGGATCTCTGAGGAAACAACGTGGCAGCAAATTCTAAAAGGAATATCAAACTAATCAAACTGCTGAAGACCTCATCCTTTTCTCCTTACCACGGGCTTTGCAATATTACACATTTCGTGAAGACTCAGACATGGCAACAAAATGTGAAGTCTGCTTCTGTGGTAAACACAACTGAGCATGATTTTCTTTCATTCCGGGGCGATTCCCTAAGGTTTAGCAATTTTCTTAAAACTTCTCTGTCAAACTGCCAGCCTCACAAATGAAAGCCAGCCTCACAAATGAAAATGCAGCTGAGGAGGTCTGCCTCCTCAGCAAGACCTTGGCGGCTCAAGAGGGTGTGTTTTCTCACCTCTGCTTCTAACAATCACAGCATTTCTCCCACTACCATGCAATTCTCAATTCTTTGCAGCAAATGAAAATCTACTGACAAAAATTATGAAACACGAGACTAAACTGTGGGGCTTTCTGTGCTCCAAGACCCAAGGAGATGTTTTTAAAATGAGCATTTGTCCGGGGCTGCATACTTGCTGTCACAGACAAGGCCCTGCACCGAGTTCATTCAGGTCAGTTCAGTCGCTCAGTCATGTCCGACTCTTTGCGACCCCATGGACTGCAGCACGTCCATCACCAACTCCCAGAGCTCGCTCAAACTCATGTCCATCGAGTCGGTGATGCCATCCAACCATCTCATCCTCTGTTGTCTCCTTCTCCTCCTGCCTTCAATCTTTCCCAGCATCAGGGTCTTTTCAAATGAGTCAGTTCTTCGCATCAGGTGGGCCAAAGTATTGGAGTTTCAGCTTCAGCATCAGTCCTTCCAATAAATATTCAGGACTGATTTCCTTTAGGATTACCTGGTTGGATCTCCTTGCAGTCCAAGGGACTCTCAAGAGTCTTCTCCAACACCACAGTTCAAAAGCATCAATTCTTCAGCACTCAGCTTTCTTTATAGGCCAACTCTCACATCCATACATGACTACTGGAAAAACCATAGCTTTGACTAGATGGACCTTTGTTGACAAAGTAATGTCTCTGCTTCTTTATTATGCTGTCTAGGCTAGTCATGGCTTTTCTTCCAAGGAGTAGGCATCTTTTAATTTCATGGCTGAAGTCACCATCTGCAGTGATTCTGGAGTCCAAAAAATAAAGTCTGTCACTATTTCCATTGTTTCCCCGTCTATGAAGTGACGGGACTGGGTGCCATGATCTTAAGTTTTTTGAACGTTGAGTTTTAAGCCAGCTTTTCATAATACTGACTTCACTATTTACCTATTTATTATTTTCTGATGTTCAAAATGCAAATACATTTAACCATTTTGTTTGATTGGCATAAAAAGAATGGTTCAGGAAAAAAAGAAAAACAGCTGGCCAGGGTTGTGTCCCATTACACTTTCAAACAAGTAATATACAAGTATGCTTCACTCACCCAGAGATTCTTGCTGGGGTGATTCAACCACTGAGTTCCTCTCAAATAGCCTGAGGATAGAAATATTGTACATTCCAAATTCTCTGGGAAGGAAGCCCAGGACAGTGTATTTTTGATTTGTAAACTTTTTTCCAGAGTTCCCATCATTGTCAGTCAAACAATAATGCCAGTAGTGAACTGAATTAATTCAACCAAGTTCTCTTTAATCTGAAGTGACTTTAAAAGCTATACACTAACTTGGCCCTTCACTAGGAGGTCCCCCATACCAGGGACTTCCAGGTTTGCTGAGGGGTGACACACATAGGAAATGATCACCAGACAATGAATGCAACCTTCTCCTCCACTGCAGTGTAGCTACCAGCGTCACTATCCATCCACCTGGGAGACTGAGAGCTAAAAACTTCGGTCATCCTTAGCTCTGCCCTCTCAGACATCCTTCCTTGCCTCATTCCCCAAGCCTCCCTGATTCTACTTCAAAATGTCCCTAGAATATACCCCCTCTATCCCCATTCTTTGATATGTGTATCAGTCGGCTGGGGCTACAGTTGCAAAGTACCGTGGAATAGATGGCTTAAATCACAGAAATTGTTTTTCGCAGTTCCAGAGCCTAGAAGTCTGAGATTAAGGTGTCAGCAGAGTTGCTGTCTTCTGAAGTCTCTCTCCCTGGCTTGTAGATGGCTATCTTCTCCCTGTGTCTTCACATGGCCTTCCCTTTGTGTGTGTGTGTTTTCTAATTATCATAACTACCTCTTCTTATAAGGACACAAGTCATTTCGAATTAGGGACCACCTGAATGATCCTATTTAAATTTATTTCTGTAAGATTCCAACTCCAAATACATCACATTCTGAGATACTGAGGGTTAGGACCTGAACACAGAATTTGGGGGGCAGGGTGGGGAGCACAGTTGTGTTTGTAACAGTATGTCATAGAAAGGACACAAACTGCCTCGGACTTAACTCATTCAACTTAGCTTTAGACCATCTCTTCCATGTGAGCCCAGCTACACTCAAAGATGCAAAGCTTTCTGAATACACCAACTCCCGCACCTCATCATGCTTTTGCAAATGTTATTCTGGAATGCCAAGAACATGGAACCCACTCCCAACTCCTTAGCCTGCCGAACTCCTAGAAATCAAGCCACAGATCCAATGTCAATTAATCCACCTCTGTGTTCCCACGGCCGGTATATAATGAACATAGCATTTGTCTCACTGCCTTGAATTTTTAAACTTTGATCTGCCTTCTTGTTAGAATGTAACACACTTGCATTCACAGTGCTTAAAAAACAGCAGGCATTTAATAAACATGTATGGAGTGAGTGATGCGTGAGAGACTGTAGGCTGAACTAAAAGTGAATTCTGCTAAAATTTAGAAGAAGGTATCATTATACATGGGAGCAAAGGAGCTTGGAAATGGAAAAAAAAAAGCAAGAACTTTATTGTGGTTAGGCAGCGTTTGTGTTTCTCCTCTGCTTCCTGGGCATGTGGTTCTACTGAATTTCCCAGGCTCCCAGTCAGCGACTAGGACACATGACGGAGTTGGCCAATGGAGGCCCAGCCCCCAAGACCCCCAGGGCAGTCTCCACTCTCCCTTCGCACATCTGTGGATACAGAAAGTCTGGTGGACACTGAGGCCCTAGGAGATGGTGGCACCATTAGCTGGGAAGCAGCATGGGTCCCAGCATAGAACACCTGCTAGTTCTAAATACTGTGACAAGAGGGAGACACAAACCTGATGTTGTGTGAGGCCGCTGAGATTTGGGGATATTTACTATAGTGTTAACTCCCTTGACTAATACGTACCTAAAATATTGGATGTGCTGCATCCAAGACATTCACTGTCAAGTGTCCATCTCATCCATTTAGGTCACAGGGAGCATCATCAGGATTTTGCCTAACATTTGTGAAAATGATTCAGATGTGTCATCTCCAATGTGACTATACGGGCATTTGGGAAAAGGAATGAAGCTATGGGAAGATAGCATAAGAGTCACATGATTGGGCTTGCTTTGGTGTTAAAACCAAACAAAAACAAAGCCTTGCTATTCACCCACCGCCTTCTCCTCATTTTCAGAGCCAAACCATTAAGACTAAGACTCATTTATTCCTTAGCATCTCAGTATTTGGTTTCCAATACTCCCCTCAGCACTGATCACAAACTCTCTGGTCTTGCCTCAATTGTTCTTCTCAGCCTCGCCTTAGCTCCTGACAACTGCTCTCTCTTTGAAGGTAGTTCCCCCGCCTTGAATGCTATGACTGTCTCCTGATTACCCTCCTACCCAACCTCCTCTCAGCCCACCCCTTCTTCTCCAGCTCCCTAGATCCATATTCCCTAAGGTCAAGGTCCTGCCCTTCTCCTCTCTCTTTTCTTTTTGTTTTCGTTGGTTTTCATCTTTGGTCCACTTTTAGAACTGACCTTCCCGTTTTGGGAGGGCAACTCTCTTTTTATTTTCCTCTCATTTTTCTGTCTCTCCTGTGACAATCTCACTCATCGGCACTGGTGACTCCCATGCATGCCCTGGCTGAGTTCCAGCTGTCTTTTACTTCTTCCAGTGGATGGTTTACAAGTACCTCAAACAGACCCAACTACCAAACTCACCCCCCAGTCTCTTCACAGTTTTCCTTACTTCTCAAAATTGCACCCCCACCCCCCACCCCCCATTCACTGGATTCAACACTGCAAAGCCATCTTTGTCTCCTCCTCTTCTACCCACATTTAATCAGTAATACAGCTGGCCAGATCTCTCCTGCTCCTTTATTATTTGTTGCCTAGACCACAATTAAAAGTTTCTCTCTAAAAATTTTTATCTGTCCGGGTCCAGTCAGAAAAACAAACCACACTATTTTTTTTAAAAAGAGAGAAAATAATAGCAGAAATTGGCTAAACGGGTGCTAAAACATTTGAAAAATTAACAAGGTACACACTGACTTAACACAGAGATACAGGACACAGCTCCACCAACCCTGGGGCTGGGAAACAAAGAAGAGATGGTGGTACCCTCATCTACACGCCTCAAGGACAGCTCTCCCAGGGGCTTGGAGTCAGATCTCTGAGGAGAGCGCTCGGTCTGCAGACGGTTGTTGCTTCCAAGGGGCACCACGGAGCTCAAGTTAGACACTGCCTCCAGCTGTCATCACTGGGGTGAAGGGCCATTGTTTGAGCAACACTGAGGGGAACAGCTGGTGAGCAGAATGGAGTCAGTCCCTTCTCCCCTCCTCCTTCCAGCCTACTGGCAGAACTTAACACAAAGTCGGCTGGCAAAGAGATGATCATTTTCAGAGTCCAAACGTGGACGCACAATGTAGAGGAGAGAGGTAGACTGGGCACATTTCCTTACCAATAGCTTCTCTCTTTACAAGGATTTCTGAATAGCCAGCATTGATTGAGCCCTTACTATGTGTCAATGACAATTCTAAGCACTTTATATGATCAACTCTGATAATCCTCACCATAACACTTGGAGGTGTTCATAGTAACACTTGGAGGTATGCACTGTACTATAACTAATCAGAATACAAACAAGGAAACTGAGGCACTAGGAACACATGTGCCCAAAGAGACGAAAGTAACTTACAACTGACATACTCAGGATACAAACCCAGGGCGCCCAGTATAAAACAGATGCCCAAGCTTTTTTGTAACTTTCACACCCATGTATACCTGAGGCAGACACCAAAATAGAATAATGGATGTAAGATTCCTTAAGCAAATGATTTTCAAACTGTAGCATGTCTATGTGAGAATCGCCTGGGGAACCTGACAAAAATTCAGATTTCAGGACACTCTCTCAGAGACTGACTTAAAAGGTCTGAGATGAGAAATCTGAATTTTCAACACACTATCCCTGGACGCCAACCGTTCCTCCCACCCCAGCCCCTTATTCTGATGTGAACACAGTCTGTGGACCACCATTTGAGAACACGAACTTGGCAGGGGTTGGTGAGAGAAGCAGAGAGGATATAACTTGAAAAAGTCCACCTACCCCCAAACTGAAAATCGGTCCTCAAACACAACTCGGATGATATCATGTTCTGCTCAAAATCCCTTCAATTCCATTCAACAGATTCATTCAAATACTTACTGAATATATACTACATGCTAGACAGCATTCTAGGTGCTTAGGATACATCAGTGAACAGAACAAAGAGCCCTCATGG
Source organism: Cervus elaphus (assembly GCF_910594005.1). Classification (NCBI taxonomy): domain Eukaryota; kingdom Metazoa; phylum Chordata; class Mammalia; order Artiodactyla; family Cervidae; genus Cervus; species Cervus elaphus. The sequence goes on along the minus strand of NC_057816.1, from coordinate 24,701,015 downwards.
ACCTTATATTCTAATGGGGTGGAGAGGGAGGCAGTATGCAGTAGACACAATGAGTAAATAACATGGTATGTTTGAAGGCGGTAAGTGCTAGGGGGAAAAAATGTAGTGTGGGGCAAAGAGGAGGAAAGGGGCAAGAAAAGGATGTTACAACTTTCAAAACGTGGATGAAGGCAGGCCTCATTGAGAAGTGGACATTTCAAAGAAAGCTGGGAGGAAAGGCACTGTAGATTTCTGGGGTTACAGCAGTCGCGGCAGAGAGAACAGGCGGGGAAAGGCCTGAGGCAGAAGTGTGCAGGGTGTGTGGGATGATCAAGGGGGAAGCAGGGCAAGCGGCCAGCCTGATCCTGCAGGCCAGTCAGGGCTTCGCCTCTTCCCCTGGTGACATGTTGAGACACTGGAGGACTCCTGAGACCAGGAGTGCTGTGATTCAATCTGCCTTGTACAGGGATTACTCCACTGCTTGTAACTGGGTGAGGGTGGAAAACAGGAGAGCGAATAAGAGGGCTGTAGTAATGCAGGCAAGAAGTGATGTAACTCGGTGGCCACAAGTCACTTCTGGATATATTCTGAAGACAGAGCCAGTAGGATTTCTCAAAGGAATGACTATGCAGTATTATGGGAAAAAGTGATCAAGAAAAAATTCTGAAGTTTTGGCCTCGGTAATGGAAAGGATTAAATTTCTGATCAATGGGTACAAAGAACACTGAGGGTAGGAAATAAGGTTGTTTACTTTTTATTCACTTATTTTAAAATATGTTCTATTTTTGTCTATTTTTAAAAATCTATGTTGTGCAGGTGGAGCTAGGATAGAAATCAGAAGTTGAGTTTCAATTTGGACAAGTAAATTTTAATATGTCTACTATTAGATGTTGAAGTGGATACATCAGGTACACAGTTTGGAGTCTGAGAAGGAAGCCTGAACTGGAGTTAATAACCTGGGGTGTATGTCACCACGAAATCAGATGAGATTATCAAGGAGGAGGAAGCGAGCTTAGATAAAGAGCAAGGAGATCAAGGACTCGCCTGTGGGACATTCCAGCATGAAATGGTAGGGGCGGAAAAACAACAAGAAGATGTTAGGCTCTCAGGAGCAACCAGTGAGATGAGGAGGAAACTCAGGAGTGCTCGCTTCTGGAGGCTGGGTGAGGAACTGTCAGATGCTGCTGTGGGTTCTGTACGATGGGCTTGGAGCTAACACTGAATTAACACGGAGCACTGGACAAGAGCAGCTTCCATGAAGTACTGGAGGTCAAAGCCTGCCTGCAGATGAGTTAGGAGGAGGATGGGAGAGAGAACCGGGAGAGAGTGACAAGGTTTTCAAGAACTTTTACTGACATGAGAGTAAAGAAACAGCTCCTTGGGACTTCCCTAGTAGTCCAGTGTCTAAAAGTCCAAGCTTCCAATGCAGGGGGCCCGTGTTCGATACCTAGTCAGGGAACTAGATCCCCGATGCTGCAACTAAACATCCTGCATGTCACAACTAAGACCTGTGCAGACAAATATATGTGTGTGTGTGTGTATATAAAGAAATAGCTCCTTATTGCTCACTTTAATCTTATAACTCCTTAAATTAACATTCAAGACCCCTGGTGATCTACTAATAGCTCCTGTATACCTTTCCAACTTATTAACCAAGCTCCCCACTTCCAATACTCTATGGGCCCAGGGTGTCATCATTCTGACTAGAGAGTTTTCTGTTGTCTTTTCTCAAAGTTCTCTCCATGAGAATGCCTTTCAATTCCAACCATCTACTTTCAAACTCAGTATCACAGAAGACTGTGATACTTTCTAATGCCCTGTCATCCATAAACACGTCCCTGATCACACCACTAAGGCTCTCCCTAACCTCTAAACTCTAACAATATTTTATTTGTATCCCTCTTATGGCTTTTAGTAGTTTCTACATTATACTATAGTTTCATTTATCTTAGCTTCCCCTCTAGACTGTAAATGCCAAGATTAGTATGCCCAACTAAATGTTTTCTGGCCTAGAATACCTAACATGGTGCTCCGTAAGTATTTGTGGGGTAATTTTATTTTATTTTTGTGGGTGTGGGGGGTAATTTTAAAATGAATGAAATGTGCTTTCCATGTTACATATCAATTAGATGTGCTAGACTACAGTGGCTCTGGGAATCTGAATCATAAACAAGTGAGCTCCAGGTCCCTGCCCTATCCCTGTGGTTCTGATCTAAACGGTCTATGGATCACAATTTGAGAATATTTACTTGGCAGGAGTTGATAGGAAAGGAATGGAGAGAGGATATAGCCTGAAAAATGTCATTCTGCCTCTCAAATGAGAATCAGCCTTCAGGCACAATTCTGGTCACATCATTTCTTGCTTTAAAACCACACATTTAACAAGTTAACTCAAATATTTACTGAACACATACGTGTCAGGCAGTATTCTAGGAGGCCAGCACTCTAGAGTGGGGAGCCTGGTTAGTATCCATGTGACCTTGGAGAACATGCAAACTTCTTTAGGCTTTACTTTCCTTATCTCAAAGGCTCTGTAGAAAAAAATGAGAACAGATCGTTGAGGAACTGAAAGATCTATGTGGTTAGAGGACAAAGTGTGGTCCAAAGTAAGATGGTAAACAAAATAAGGCTCTATCATGCAAGGCTATCTTGAGAAGGAAATGGCAGCCCACTCCAGTATTCTTGCCTGGGAAATCCCACAGATGGAGGAGACTGGTGGGCTACAGTCCATGGGGTGCAAAGCTGTTGGACATGACTTAGCGACTAAACAACAACAGTACAGGGTCAGCAGGACATGGTGGGAATTTTAGCTTTTACCCCCAGAGCAACAGGAAGCTAAGGAAGGGTTTTCAGCAGGTAGGAGTCATGTCCAGGGATGTATATATATCTGTGTGTGTGTGTATATATGTAAGTGTGTGTGTGTGTATACATATATGTATATAAATAACACCAAGAGTTAAAGTTGAACTAGCATTTCCTCCAGAAGGGGGAAATTAGCATTTATAATCACATCCATCTAATATTTTGAAGGTACTAAGTAAAAATTCTAATTAGTCTTTAATACTTCCAAAGTTCAATTTTCTAAGTATAACAGAAAACAAAATAAAAAATTGCTTATTTGTATTAACAATGATCTCACCTCATTCCTGGAACTGGGAATGTTTCTTCAGTCCTAAATACACCTTTTCTTAATTTAAGATTCAAGAAGTGTCAAGTTTCAGAAACTAAGTCTCAGCTACAAAAAAAACTGTTTTATTACATGTGAAAGCAAAACAGGTACATCTATTTAAATATTTTTTTACATATTTATAGATAAAACAAAGACAAATAATTTATCAAAAATTACAAGTTTAAAGAATAGTACTACTTTGAAACAGCCAATAAAGTATCTGAAAATACCACACTTTCTGCATAATTGGTGAATATTATCGCCAAAAAAAAAAGAAGGAAATTGCATTTTCTCGTGAAAAATATAAAAGTTCTTTTTAGACGTTGGCTAAGATTGTTCAGGAGCAGTCCGTCTTACTAAACCTGAAAAACTGTAAATGCTTTCTTGAGAACTTCTGTTTTTACCAAATGGCTTTAAAAGCCACCTGTGCTTTCCTTTGGGCTTAGGTGAACTCTAAATCTTCATTTCACTTGCAGACCACAGAGCATTGACATAAGTACAAACAAATCAAAGTGAGAGTTACGGGCTGCTCTTCTTCATACTGAGCGAAGAACTTTCTCTTTAGCCGGGTGAAAGACCATGGTGTACTGTGAAGTCCAGTCTACTGCACAGGGCTTGACCAAGCCAAAGCAGCCGCACTGGAAGAAATCTGCGAGGTTCTGTGTGAACCCAAGGCTGCCAAGAAAGGAACAGAACATGTCTTACTACATTTCCTGTTAGCACTCGATAAACATTCCTTCAAACCTTAAATGTGCACTGAGAACTTACAATACACATCCTTCTAAGATCCCAAAGAAATCCAGAGGTGAATCAGACAGTTCCTTGAATCTGTGGCCCTTAAAACTGAAGCCTGGCTCCATTTCTGAATGTGAATCCCTATTTTGAGATTCCTGGCAACTTAAGTTCATTTTGGATCCTCACTCACTGGAAGAGTCACCACCACTATTAAGTTTTTGTTTTTTCATTCCCACTGCTCTAATTCAGACCTGGACTATCTCAAAGGCCAGACAGGCCAGAAAACAACAACACCACCACCACACACACACACACAATAAATAAGATGGGATTCTTCTAAGGAACTCTCTAAATGTTTCTGTCTCAACTCCCCTTCTAATTCATCTTACATACTAGAGACTGGGCCTCCAAAAACATGACACATAATAGCTCCTCACCTCCCAATCAAAACCCTTTAAAGACATTCCTCTTTCCAGAGGCTCAAATCCAAATTCCTCATCTTTGTACTCAGAGCCCTACACAATAAAGCCCCAAGACTGCTTGGGTTTCGATGCTTCCAAACATACATTTTGTGATAGCTACCCTGGCTTTACTTTCCCCGTGATCACAACTGCATGGGCCATTCTACTGCCCTGGAACCCACATCTCCCTAATCTTGTATCAGGTAACACCCTCATCCTCGTAAGTCCTACCAGTTCTCAAGGCCCAGGGCAAGGCCCAGTTCGCCTTTGGGGCTGTCCTGACTGCATATATCTTCAGCATCTTTATTTTCCTCCACTAAATTCCTGACTGCTACTATCCGTTCCAGTTAGCATGAATATTCACTTTTATGCATGTGCCCCGTCTTACATGAGAACACCTCTGTGAGTGAGGATGAGTGAGTGAGGATGAGTGAGGGCCATCAGGAGGAGTTCCAAGGCTGCTGAGCAGGCAGAGCGCTGTCCACGTGGGACTGACGGGGTAAAAGCGGGAAGGCACGCTGGAGATCGACAGGGCCCAGCTCAGGAGCTGGCTATGAGTAAAACTAACTTAGGGAGGACAACTAAGACAGATCTTTGGGTTGAGCAGCATTTGGAAGCCAGATTCAAGGTGGCTCCAAGGCTTTACCATTAGTTCCTCCAGGGATGCTGCCATTACTTGTCATGCTCCAGCTCGTTCACCTCTGGCCCTTTATTCACTCTTCTCCGGGGCTTAGAATGCCCTTCCTTCCTTGTCTCCAACCCCATGTCTTTCAAGGCTCAGCTTAAAATTCCACCTCTATCACAAAGAGGTCCATACTTCGGTGGACTAAATATTTATTCCTCTGGTTACATCCCTGAGAAAGGGACTTATTACCACTGCCAGTCTCAAGCAATCAACACAAGCTTAACACCACTCTCTACTCTCCATCACTTTGGTCCCCTCTTCCCAATTAAGTCAATTTCTCTCCTCTAAACACACATCACAGTCATATTACAGGCTCTGATTTCCCTGTCTAACAGCCTAACAGTTTCATCTTGTACCATGAGTGTGCTTTAAAATAGACTGCTCATGAGATATGCAGTAAGCGCTCAAATCCCTGGAGGGCCCTGGGTCACCTCTGCAGTGCTCCCAGCCTCCAGATCCCGATATATGTGACAAGGAGATAAGCTTCAAAGCCTGATCGTTCACATCATAAGAGGATGGCCTTCCTACAGACACCCTCATTTTCGACGGAGGACGAGTTCCATACAGCTGGTCCTCTGGGGAGAACATATCCCAAACCTGAAAAAGTAGCTTTTCTTTGACACGGGTGGGCTCATTAAACCATAGGACTAAAAGAATTACTGGTGATAGAAAGTCAGGTTGAAAACCCTGGCAAAGCTTGCAATCTAACGCTTTCGGCAGAGAGCCTTGTGCCTGGCTTTCTCAGCCACGTGCTCACTTATCTCACACTGACTTCATGCCAGCAATATGCAACCTTGTGACCATGTGGCTTGACTGAAAAGATCCCCCGGCTTGGCAAAACTTCAAAGTCACTTACTGTTTGTGCTCAGTCCAGGAGACTAAATCCCAAATTCTTACCACCTTGGGGCTCATGACCTTACCACTCATCTGCTGTCACTAAGGCTTCCAAGAAAGAACAGGTTCGACTCCATCAGAAAGCCATGGCAGCAGGGCCACGGGTGGTGATGGCGAGGCCAGCCCCTTCCACAGGCCTGGCAGGAGGGACAGGTTTCACTTACTTGTACGGGGTCCTCCTGAGGGACAACGTCTGTTTCATGTGCTTGCTCTGCTTCAGCAGGCTGGTTCTCTCATAGGAGGTCAGGCCCAGAAAAGCAATCTGAAAAAGAATATTGGAAGGTATGCAAAAAAAAAAAAAAAAAAACGCCACCACACTGAGGCTCATCACTCTTGGCAGAGCATCAACAGCACACTGATAAACAATCAGCTCTTCGCCCCAAAGACAACATCACCAAGCCTTCTAACCAAGGATCGTGATAAGGGCAAGGACTTGACAGCTCGACACCAGACTCACCTATGTACATCTAGTAGCTGGGCTTTTTTTTTTTTTGGATTGTCTGCTTTTTATTAACCTTCAAGAAAGCAGAGGGCATTGACTGATAGTCATGAAATGATGTGGCTTATGGCCGTGTTTATAGATTCTCAACACATTCAGCATTCAAATTTCAGATGAATCAAACAACATAATATCAGTATTAATGCAATTATCTCAACCTCTATATGCTTCTCAGTATCTCTTTGAAAAGGGTCAAATAAAGTTAATCTGAAATGAAGGACATTTTAAAATCATCCTTTATAAGGACAGCCATAAATTTGGGGAAGGGTAAGAATTAAAGAAACTTTAAAAATTCTCAAGAAAAAAAAAATAAATAAATAAAAATTCTCGAAGCATTAAAACCAATATTATTCACTGAGATATCTCATCCAATCCTCAAAACAACTCAAACATCAAGTTCCTTATCTGTAAAACACAGATTATCACAGCACCCACTTCAGCTTGTCTAAGGACTTGCGATAATATGTTTAAAATGATCTAGTGCAGAGGTTGATAGAGGTGAAGCAACTGGTCCAAGGCCACACAGCTTAGAAAATGACAGAACTGGGATGGACACCTCAGTCAGCCTGAGAATAAAGTCCATGGTCCCTGTCAGCAGTCTACACTCTCAGTTTGACTTGCTACAGTCAAAACCATGACTCACCAGAGCACTTAGGAAATCAAAGACTTCAACTAATTAGACTATTTTCTTTATTAAGAAAACAACTTTACTCTGAATTCTCGTATTTGAAAACTATCCAAAACTTTGAGCCCACTTTCCTGCCTTAGAGAGTATAAACAAACTTTCTTTTAAAAAGCAAAGATATTATATCCTCAAATACTTGTACTTCTTTTAAGAGCCCAGACAGAAAGAAAGAAAATTAGAACTGATGTCTCAAAATCTTAGGTTTTGCCTCTAACTGAGCCCTATGGCCATAAGTAAGGTACTCAACATCTCTTAGGCTTATCTTTCTCATCCATAAAATGGACACATGACTTCGGCACAGTCTCCATCTCAAATGTTTGTGAGGCCACTGACAGGAAAGTGCTTTGGAATACTGAAAACATATATAAATAATAATTTGCATTAATAATACCTAATATTTATATATGCTCCTAATATTTATATATGCTTTACATATTCCAAAGCACCTTCCCATCAATGGGCTCACAAACATTTGAGATGGAGACTGTGCCGAAGTTGTGTGTCCATTTTATGGATGAGAAAGCTAAGCCTAAGAGATGTTGAGTGCCTTGCTTATGGCTGGGCTTCCCTGGTGGCTCAGATGTTAAAGAATCTGCCTGTAATGCAGGAGACCCAGGTTCAATCTCTGGGTTGGGAAGAGCCCCTGGAGGAAGGCATGGCAACCCACTCCAGTATTCTTGCCTGGAAAATCCCATGGACAGAGAAGCATGGTGGGCTGAAGTCCATGGGGTCACCAAGAATCAGACATGACTGAGTGACCAACACATTTACTTAATCAGAGGTGGAGTTAGAGGCAGAACCTAGGATTTGAGACATCAGTTCTAATTTTCTTTCTCCTTTCCTGGACTCTTAGAACAAACTTATAAATGATTATGGCTTCCCAGGTCGTGTGAGTGGTAAAGAATCCACCTGCCAATGCAGGAGACACAAGAGACAAGGGTTTGATCCCTTTCAGGAAGATCCCCTGGAGTAGAAAATGACAACCCACTCCAGTATTCTTGCCTGGAAAATTCCATGGACAGAGGAACCTGGTGGGCTACAGCCCACGGGGCCACAAAGAGTTGGACATGACTGAGCATACACACATTACAAATGATTATTATAATATCAATAATCATTGATGCTAATATTCATTCTTTTTTTAAATTATTTTTTGGCCACACCACATGGCATTCGGGATCTTAGTTCCCATACCAGGGATCGAACCCACACCCCGTGTAGTGGAAGCAAGGAGTCTTAACCACTGGACCAACAGGGAAGTCCTGCTAATATCCATTCCTACTGTCCGAGTCTATAGATGGTGGATAGGAGATTAGGACAAATATTCAGAAACCTCAATTCAGTCAGTATGATAAGCTTAATTCTTTTCTTCAGCATTTCCCCCCCTTTTCGTCTTTTACTTTTTACTATTATTGCAGAATTGGTTACTTCCTCATAAAACTGGAATACATTTTGCTTTTGTTGAGTAATGCTCCAGTTATCTGACGTCTGGCAGTAATCGGCTCAGACTGATCATGGCTGTCCATTCCATGAGGGAGGCCGTAGCAACAATGGGAATTAGGTTACGCTCTTAAAGGCAGGCACGCAGCAGGGAAGAAACAGAAGCTTCACAGAAAGCTGAAGGTGGTGGCTACTGCCCTGGAGCGTGACCTTTCTAATGGTCATGACCTTCTCTGCAAGTATAATTACCATGCCCATCTTTCATTTCTTCCCCACTTCCATGCCCTTAAGGACCACATAATAACAAGGATAACAAACAGGGCTAGGAAAAGGGAGGGAACATAATCATCTCACGTCTGCCCAATGCTTTACAGTTTATAACATGCTTTTACACACCACATAGTTTAATTATAGGATGGAAAAAGCCCTTGAATGGAATTGTCAGAAGACCTGTTACCAGTTCTGATTTTTGCCATGCAGTGGGTGACCTTGAGCAGTTCAGTTCACCTCCCTGACCTCTATCTGTTAAAGAGGTCAGCTTAGATAACTCTTATGACTATACTAACACCTTATTACTCTAACCTTTAAACCATTCTGTTAGAGTTGACAGCAATTACTATCCCCCCCACTTTACAGGAAATTGCAATTCAGGGGTCAAATGACATGCCCAGACCCACAGCATAAATGACAGAGGTAGAACTCAAATCTAAGTTTTCTGACTTGAAATTTAAGTCCTTCTACCTCACTATGTGTTACTGGATATGCATTATAAGAAAATAAATACCTGAAAAAGTTGATTTATTAATAAAAACATTGACCATGAGAAATGAAAACTTGCTAACATGAAGATATACATGACCCAAGGGGAACAGGTCACAGTCTGATTGAGGTAGGTCCACAGTCCATCTTCTTTGAAAGTTGTGGTACAATGATTTGACCAATCTGTGAATTCACAAAAGAGGGGTCCATTATTTAAAAAGGTAACAAGCTAGTGGTCATTCTTCAAGAGGAAAAAAATCGCTGCAGTTCTATTTAGGGAGAAGAGAAAGTAACACATAATGGCACAGATCAGAACTCAACTTAAAGATTTTATCTTCCAAATAAATGTCAGCTTACCAAAGTTTTTTTTTTAAATGGTGTTGTTAAGGCTATGACAATACTGCATTGGTAGTTGGCAGTGAAGGAATAAAAGCCAAAACCTTTATAAAACCATCACTGAAATCAGCATATTCAGCATGAAATAGACTGGCCAGAAGTTATTCAAGGACTTGATAACTGAGAATGATTATATATTCAATAAGTACTTGTCTGAGAAAATTCTCTATCTTATCTGTGTTACAGCAAGACAAGGGTCTGTTACAGAATTGAACATAAATTCTTATTAAGGGCTCAGCTCAACAGGCCATTGTTGAGGACACAAAAAATCCTATAAGCACCTGGGTGTCACTGTAACACAACCTAGAGCATGTAGTTACTGACTGTACTTGTGCTTTGGGACCATAATTAATCCCACAGTGGGAGAAAAGCCAGGTGAGAGAACTCACGAGTCAGCAACTCAGTTTCTCCCCAGGAACATCTATTCATATGTCAATCAAAAGTGAGGTCTCCATGATACTGACCCCCTAACCCAGGAAGCCAAGAGCATCAGTAGGGAGAACACAGGCAGGAATAGGCAGAAAAAAAGGAACAGATCTTCCAGGTAGTGAAAGTGAAAGTCACTCAGTCATGTCCGACTCTGCGACCCCATGGACTGTAGCCTGCCAGGCTCCTCTGTCCATGGGATTCTCCAGGCAAGAATACTGGAATGAGTAGCTGTTCCCTTCTCCAGGGGATCTTCCCAACCCAGGGATCAAACCCAGGTCTCCCACATTGCAGGCAATCCTTTACTGAGCCACCGGGGAAGCCCAATGTAAAAACCAGTGACTTCAAACAGGCATCACGAGCATTCACAAAGGACAAGGAAATAAGAATTGTGTAGATGTGCACCCTGAGGTTTTATAAATGCCTCTGATAATTTGAGAAGTAGTTTCAGACATTTTCCCAAAGCAGCACTTAAGAGCTCCTGGGACATAAACAAATGAGTCCATGACTTAACTATCAACTGTCTGACCATTTTAGTCCTGAAAAAAAATTTTTCTTTTCTGAGTTTGATTTCCAACAATCTTTCATGAATATATGCCAAAGGCATTCTAAGGGCAATCATCACAGAGCAACAATCAAGGTTAAAAAAAACTTTAAGGCAAATTACACTCTCTTTAAAGCTGCTCATTAGGACAGCAAACAAAGATACATTCCACATACTTACCTGATACAAGAACAAAAAAATATGTATATAATTTCCAACAGCAGGCTTAGGAAACAGCTGCTGAGCGGGAAAGAGTATCTACTCTCTTTCTGCTTATGAATGTCTACTGCTCCCTTCTGGGAATTTTTTGATAACACAGCATGACTTTGAACAGGAATTTTCAGAGGACTGATTTCAGATTTATCAAAGATATGGCTGCAAACAGCCACATACATTATGTTATGCAGTACAACACTTTAATGTGTACTAATAATACATTTTTATCAGGTGGCCACTGGCTAATAACAGGGAACTCATATTGCTCCAGATCAATCATTTTCATCTTTAAATAGCTCTGACAGTTATGGTGTTCTTTCTAACAATGATCTAAAAATCTTTGTCCCTGTAGCTCATAGGATGTTGACACTTTGACTGACTTACTGTCCACCCTGAAAACAGACCTCACAAAAGGGAAAACGCATGGAGATTGCTCAAAACCAGAGTAGCTAGAACTGGATCCCACGAGGAGGAGGGTACACAGCAATGTTCTAGCACCAGGAGTGTTAATGATAAAGAAGGTGGGATGACAATGAGGCCTTGTTAGAAAAATGGAGTGAAAGTTCACTTTTGCTGTCTGTGAAATAATGATAAACGGACACGATGCTCTCATCCAGTATAAAGAAATACTGTGACCACCACAAAATAGCAAAACAATAAATTAAAGTAACAAAACACGTTCAGCTAGTCTACACAGTTGTTAGGGAATGTAAGGTGGGATTGTTTCTAAGAAACAAAAAATGTAATACAAAAACTGTTTGGAGCCAGAGAATAAAGACAAAGAGGAGGGAAGAACCAAATGAATGTAATACAGAAGCAACTTGGAAAGAATGAATGTGATGGAAAATTACTTCTGTCCTTATCAATACAGTCTTATGCTGGACACAGCCACCGCACAAAGGGGACTATTTTTAGTGACAAGAGAGAGTGCAGAGAGACAAGTGTGGCATAAAATCTGGCTCTTCTCCCTGAGGATCAAGTCCAAGGGACAAGCTGGTCCAGGGGCCCAGCTACAAAAGGTTTTCCAGGAATATGCTTTATTTTCAGGCCTTTAAAAGGGCAGCTCTTTCAACAGAAAGAAGCATTAAAAAAAAAAAAATCTTTAATTTCTTATACCACAGGACATAATAATCTATGCAGTTTTATACTTTCAATGCTCAGGATTACTGATGGTCTTTGACAAGAACTGAGGTCAGGGATCACAACCTACTGACTCAGCTCCATTTGAGATGGTGGCGGTCACGCTAAGCTCCAAAAGCATCCCCTAGTGATCAGAGACACCAAAGATGTCTGGTAGAAACAGGGCTGTCAAGGCAACTGAGGTCTTCTCCATGCCTATGGCAGGGCTAAAAACAGACCATTTCATGAATATCAATTAACAATCTCTAAACAAAACAAAAGGGACTCTAGAGAGTCCTTTGGACTGCAAGGAGATCAAACCAGTCCATCCTAAAGGAAATCAGCCCTGAATATTCGTTAGAAGGACTGAAGCTGAAGATGAAGCTCCAATACTTTGGCCACATGATATGTGAAGAACTGACTCATTGGAAAAGACCCTGATGCTGGGAAAGACTGAAGGCAAAAGGATAAAGGGGTTGCAGAGGATCAGATCGTTAGGTAACATCACTGACTCAATAGACATGAGTTTGAGCAAACTCCAGGAGATAGTGAAGGACAGGGAAGCCAGGTGTGCTGCAGTTCATGGGGTCGCAAACAACTGACACAGCTGAGTGACTGAACAACAACAGAACACAACTTGTAATACTGGATGGTTCTGGAAGGATATCTGAGAGGCTGCGGACAGCACACTGAAAAACGACCTTCCAAAAACTAAACAAAATTTAACCTAGAGAAAGCCAGCTGGTGAGTGGGGTGGGGAGAGTAAGGAGTGGAGAACGTGGGATTCTAAAGAGGAAAAGAAAAAATGTAGGAATAAATTTTCCACATCTGCTAGAATCATTCCACATTTTAGCTCAAGCAACAGACTTGTATCCTACTGGCAAAATCCAAGACTTGAGCATGAATATAATGGGAGTGTGGATGGAAACAGATCAGCAGTAAAGCCTCTGCCTCTAGAAACAAATGCTCCTAAAACCTTCAGAATAAATAAATAATAAACAGTTAAACCAATAAAATCAAAATAAACTATAAGCTCTGTAAGTTTTTCCAGTTAGGTAGCCTATTCTTAGGTCTGAAAAGCATAGTCATGCGATTCTTAAGAGCTAATCAAAACCCTTCTTGCTTCAATTTAAACCCTCTTCTTATTCGATCACGTTGGAACAACTGGACGTCACTCCCTACACGAGCCCCCCCCACCCCCACCAGCCCCCGATGACCTCCTACATGGCTACTGAAAAGTTGTTTTCCTTTCTCAGGGAAGCAGAATAAGTGATCTGCTGTTTTCTTCCAAGTTATTATTTCCAACCTTTCAATCACTGTCACTGTTTTCCCATCAGTTCTAAGTCCTGACTTGATATTTATATCAAATGGCACAAGCTTTCAGAGTCCTGTGGCTTAAGTACCATGACCACCTCCAACCCACTCTCTCAGCCTCTCTACCACCAACTTTCCCCCCTATTTTATTTACTTATCACTTCCCCTTGCTTTGTATTTGAGCGACTGATTTTTACTCATCTCACTGAGGGATAAATCTGCACTTAAATGAGTCTATTTTTGACCACTTCTCAAACTTATCAAGGTCACTTCAGAGTTCAATCTCTTCCAAACTACTGACAACTAACCTCTCCTAGCATTTCTTACAGATTCCCGATGTTGAGAGAGTCTTAAGGGCATTCGTTTCACTTTTATTAGGGTATGGTTTATAGTCATCCAGCCACAATGTGATATAAAAGAGTTCACAAGAAACAGCGTATTGAGTGTGGGTGTGTAAGTCTGCTATAAGAAAAATGTATACTTACAGATGAAAGATTCATATATAATCCAGTCACACACGATGGAAAGGAAAAATAAGAATAATATGTAATAGTGATGGTTGCCAAAACCTACATCAAAAAAGAAAAACAACATACTTAACACTTTCTTACAATGATTTTCCAGAACAAGGTCTTATTAAACACTTTCCTGTCAAAAGCTTTCACTAAAGTAAAAAAGAACTAAGCTGTTGTTTTGCTTTTAAATGCCATTAAACCCAAACCAAACAGCTTTGATATGTCCTGTTCAAATGTCCACATCAACTGAACTAATATTTATTCATTACTTACTAAAAGAAGATACTTTTTTTTGGACAGAACAAAGCTTACTAAGTAAATCCTATACAGCCCCAGGATGGCCTCTACAGTGCTGGCGGCAGGTGAGTGGGCAGGACTTGGGGCAAATCATATCCTGTCTCTTCCTTCCTTCCATGTAATGAGTTTACACAAGTACAATTTCTGGACATCAAGGACTGACTCAATCAGGGGAACCCAGAAAACAAACAGGGGGAACAGATATCTTGCAGGGAACTGGATACAGCAGAAGAGGGGCAACCTGTGATACCTGAGAAAGGTCTACAGAGGCAAGAAAAGGGGGAGGGTGCCAGGTATCCCAGCCCCACTGTGGCATGTGCGGCCCCCTCCCCATGCTGGAAAAGGCAGCATTTTGACAGCTAATGACAACAAAGCTCCTTAGCCACCATCATGTTCCCAGCTTCTCAAAGCCCAGCAGAAGGAACAACACCCACTGGAATCAGGAGATCCTGATTTACAAATGACAAGTTGTGTGACTATAGGTAGGTCATTTAACTTCTGATTCAGTGTTCTCATAACATGAGGAAAGTATCTCTTCTGTCTACTTCATAAGCCTGTGGCAACCAAAGAGGATGATATAAATGAAAATACTACACAAACGCGGTGTGATAAAAACATGTGGGCTTATACTATTGTTTTCCCACTGCCATTCAAAGCTGCCTGTCATTAATGCCATTCATCTCATCTCTATGGTGGGATGGGGTCCACAAAGCCTGGGAACACAGAAATGACCTCTTCACCTGTTCTGTAGACACAAAAGCTCACAGAAGTGTTAAGTCACTCAGTCATGTCCGACTCTTTGTGACCCCATGGACTGTACCCCACCAGGCTCTGTCCATGGGATTCTCCAGGTGAGAATATTAGAGTAGGTTGCCATTTCCTTCTCCAGGGGATCTCCCTGATAGTAGAGAACATCAAAATGCACCACGGAAAGGTGTCTTTTGTTCATCAAGATTCTACAAGCACAGCTTCCCCTTGAAGACTCATGAGACTGAAGTTCCTCATAATAAAGCCCTGCCTTTTACTGTGATGGCTCAGAGGAAACCCAGGGCTGCAGATCAGGACAATGAATACTCCCTGGGAAGGCAGACCCCAGAACTCTGCCATCTCTGGCTCTGGTGCCTACCTGAGCCTGGGAGGCAAGGAGAAAAGGTGAATAAAAGGGATAAGATACAAATTATGGAAAGAACATGCTATCTGGAGTGGAAAACTGATACTACTAAAGTGAACTCAAGCAAATAATTTGACCTTTAGTATTTTTTCCAACTCTAAAATGAAGATAGTAATACCAACCTCTGATGATCAAATAGGATACTATCTATAAAGGTGCTTTATAAATTATTATCAACCTCAACAATCAGTGTTCCAAAAGTATTAGACCACAGGGCTGATCCTCTGACAAGCAAGAGCTACAGATGCTTAGATCCTCTAATGCTTCCTGCTTTTTCTGAGCCACACGCATTGATGAAAAGAGAGCTGAACTTCAGATGGAAACCTGACACTCACCTATGCACCGTCCGGTCCACAGGCAGTGTTGGTCGTAGCGAGCCACACAGGAGTTGCACACGTGGCAATGCAGTGACCTTAAGGGCTTCCTCATCTAAGGCAACAATTACGAGAGCGAAAAGCAGGTATCAGAATCCCAAAGCGGTAACAAACCAAAAGCAAAATCTTCTTTCTAAATTATAAAGACACACTGGCACAAATAATCCTATGTTGATCATCAATTCACTTAGGCTCTGGAAGGCCTTGTTACTCTTACTTCCAGATGTCTACTTTAATTAGGCCATCACTAAGGGGGATTCGAAGTCCAGAGCCTTCTGACACTGACAAAGGGCAAATGAGGCAGCACCACACAGGATGAGTATCGGACTAAGAAAAAGCGAACACGAGTTACATTTCTGGCTCTGTCAGTAATTTGGGGAAAGTTACTTCCTCCTTTAGGCCATGAATCTTCAGTTGCTAAATCAAAGGTTTCACTAGGTGGTTTCTAGGGTCACCATGATCCTGAGACTCCAAGTCAGTTCTAACATATGCTTCGTGGCAGGAAAAAGCAAACCAAACACATAAAGAGATTTAACCATAAGCAACTTCAAGAGATTATGAACATCATTCTCTTATATGTTCAAGGCAGAAAATTTTTCTGACAGCAATGCGAAATTTATAAAAACCAATTTTATACCTGGTAAAAAGAAAGGTGTATAAATATACCAGGAAGATGTGAAAAATGCTTACATGGGCATTGTAACAAAGAATTTGCTTTTACTATGGGAAAAGAATTATAGATGAAAAGACTCACTCACAAGACAGGATGTACAAAATGTTCTGAAGTCCAGGCAGCCGGTCTCTGCAAGGGTGATGATACTCTGAAAGACATTAAGTTTGACCTTACGTTTGCTTTTTACTGGGGGAATGGATGATGCATGGTTATATCCCATTCTCACAGTTCTCTCTCCAAACTGCAATAGCTAGAAAAGCAATTTAGAAGACCTGCCACCATATCATTCTGTGCCTGAAATATGTGACTTTTCAAGGCTGCATTTTCAACCACAGTCAATAAATTAGAATGCATAAAAACCGCACCTCCTCCCTGTATTCCATGAATGGCAATGATCTTTCAGTTATAATATGCTAGAGAAAAATAAACACACACATTATACACTCATAAAAAAGGAACAAAAACCACCTATACATCAGAATTGATGGTTATAAGTGTCAAAGGCAGTCTTTCAGGAATACTGGCTTTGGGTAACAAAGAAGACAACAGTCTCCCCAACTTCTAACACTCACGAGCAATGGGAGACATACCATGACTCCTGACAATTTCAGTCTGAGGACAAGAAAGGGCATCTCCTCAGCCAGTAAGAAGAAGGACTCCCCTTGGCCCCATCCTAGATACTCTCCATATATTTAATAGGGGAATTTAAGTTGTATTATCATTACCTAAGTATTATTATAAAGAAGTAGGAGCTCATATCTACTGACAGAAATTATATCTGAAAAAGTCTTGGTGGTGTATTACTGTAATGGAAAATAAAAACATTTTTTAAACTTTCATATAAATAAATGACAGTGAAGAAATCTGTTTGCTGATTTAATTATTCCACATTTACGCTGTATCTTTTATGCGCCAGGCTTCCCTGGTGGCTCAGATGGTAAACAATTCGGCTGTAATGAGGAGACTCGAGTTCGATCCCTGGGTTGGGAAGATCCCTTGGGGAAGGGAATGGTAATTCACTTCAGTAATCTTGCCTGGAGAATCCCATGGGCAGAGAAGCCTGGTGGCGACAGTCCATGGGGTCACAAAGAGTTTGTCACGACTGAAGCGACTAACACAGTGATTAGCTGCGAGGCACTAGAGATGCAATCACAGTAAAAACTGACATAGTTTACATGCCCTTCTGTAAAACAAATCAGTAACGTTACAGAGAAGACTCACCATTTTCTTTTCTTCTTCTGAAGCCTTAGTGAACCCTGGGTCAGTTGCCCAAGTCTTGTAGAAAAAATAGAGGAAGGCTACTATGCTGATAATGAAAAGGAAATATAAAGGTGTGCCTGCGACATGTGAAAGCTGAGTTAAGGAACATATCAGACTTCCAGGAAGAAGAGCCTAACTGTGATGTAGGCACATTTCATCACTGGTGCTCAAAAGTCTCTTTACTCTGCACTCTACCCTTACCTTTCCTACACACACATACCACTATGTAGACTAACCCTAAAACCTGGTCCCATCCTATGTTCTACTCCTATACGAATTTGCTCATAGTTGACTAATAATTATCTCTTCTCATTAGGTGAAATTCATGAGAGGAATAGTTGCGGTATATGAAGAACCTCCTAAATACTGAAAAACCTTCCAGATCCAAACAAATTAATATCTAATGGTGTAACTGTGGCTCTCTTGTGTGCATCTAAAATGGTATTTTCTGATCATTCAATAAATTTTAACAAAACTATTCAAAGAAACAAATCACTGAATTCAGAGCTTCTAATTAAAAATATTCCTCTATATATTAGATTAATGCTAGCAAACATTTCTTACACCGAAGTTTAATAATGTAATTCTTCTCCTAGTAGTATTAGGCTGAGTTAATTCAGAAACAAACAAATTGCTCTCCTTGCAAAGTGGTTACAAATTAGATACTATTTGGAAAGGCAGATACTATGGATAAGTTAAGATAAAGTGTTTCAAAGATAGACATTACCCACTTTCAAGTGCTTTTAAAGTGGTTCAAATCCTTTGTATCAAAAAGGAAAATTTTGCTCCAGGGAAGGATAAATGAATGTGCAATAATGAACCAATAAACCAGCAGTAAGCCAGTTCTCCTTGTCCAATTAAAATCATTATATTGACACGGTAACCGTATCTGCCTTCCAAGGTATTGCCAAGCTGCCTGGTGCTAAACTTCAGAGTGGAAAAACGTAGCCATAGAACAAACTCTAAACTCTTGCTTCTCAAAGTGTGGTCTGTGGACCCATAGCAATGGCTTTACCTGGGAGCTTATTAGAACGCTTGAGCTCCAGACCTCACCCCAGACCTGCAGAAGCAGACTCTGGAGTTTACCAAGATCCCTAGCGGATGCACACGCACATTATAGTTTGAGAAGCACTGCTCTTACCCACAAAAAACAAGCAGTACCACATCTGGTTCTGGTAGGAAGGAATGGATCTTGTTGGTTTAGTTTATTAGTTTATCTGCAGATGGGCCTGGCTTTATGAAAAAGACAGGATCCAAAAATTTTTTTTAGAAAAAGCTGTGTGAAATTGAAATTGAATTCCCCTAAAATCCTGATCAACATACATGACACAGTCTCAAAAACCTCCAACTGAATCACAGGATAATCTCACATACTGAGTGGAACAAATATGGGGCTCCTGTTCTGAATAATCTTAAAGACAAATCCTGCAGAAATCGATGGATCCTCTCCTTCCAAATAAAAGGATCCCTTCACTATTTCCTCACATGAAAGCCAAGCATTCCTTGTTCCCATGCCCTTGCTTTGTATGGCTCACTGTTCTCAAGTGTTCCCCACTTCCCCCATCTACTTCTAAAATCATACTTTTAGGATGTCCAAGTCCTAACTGCCTTCAAGACCTGACTTATAGCCTTCCTTTCACTTGAGGTCTTTCCCTGTGGAAAAGGATTCTCTCCCTTCCCTGAACCCAAGAATGTTAATTCTATGGCACTCAGCCCTGGATTATAGTTATCTGTAGACAATTTAGCCTCCCCAGTTAGCTTGTGACCCTTTTGCAGCTAAAATACTTCTCAACATCAATCTGAGATCTGCCATTTTATAACTTGGATTAACTGGTTTTCATTCTTTAGCTCCTTTATATCTACACTGTAGATCCACACTATAGTTGCCCTATAGGCAGATGCTACAGGAGCTGCTTCCAACATTTTTATTGAGTGCTCATTCTGTACAATGCACTGGCTTCCAAATGGCAGACTTTCAGGCACTTGAAATTGGAAGGCAGAGCTTACACCTCCAGGATAAGCAGCAATATCACTGCTCGTACAACCCGCTTTCCTGCATATGTTCCTCTGTTCGCCACTGTCTCTTTTCAAAAGAACAGAATTTGAAACAGAGCAAACACATCTCAGGTGTGTTCTGACCAGTGCAGTAGACAGTGAGATGCTGATGTCTTTTGCTTGGACACTCACATCCTCCTAATACTACTAGACAATACACTGGTTTCCTCGAAAGTCGCATCACTACACATACCAGGCTTCTAGTCAAAGCTCCTGGTTCTTCTTCATTTGCTCTGAAGCTGTGTCATTCTCACCACGATGTGTACTTGTATCACGCTGATTCTCTGAAACTCAGTATCAGGACTTCACATATTTATCCTTCTTAAACTTAACTTAGCTATAGCTGGAATCCGAAACGTCATGTTCAGAGGTTCACCATCTCTTTGCTAAATCTTAATCTTACTTCCAAACTTATCAGTAAGGCCTTCTCTCCTTCTCTCAAACCTGCCTCATAAAAGCCACAAGTACACACAAAAGGCACTAAAAGAAAGTGTTCCTCTCAAGAGCTAACCTAGAGCTGCTCTTAAAATTCCAACGTAAAACCTTCCACACAGATTTTGTTCATAAGAGTAATTGATAATAATAATAGCTATTATTTACAGAATGGGGACTAGGGGCAGCATTTTATAGACATCCTAACATAGCAATACTTGCAGCCACCTGATGAACTTGGTACTGTTATCCCTAATTTACAGGAAAACTGATATTCAGTGAAATTATTTGCCCACTGGTACCATGGCTCAGCAGGTAAAGAATCCGCCTGCAATGTGGGAGGCCTGGGTTCGATCCCTGGGTTGGGAAGATCCCCTAGAGAAGGGAATGGCAACACAACTCCAGTATTCTTGCCTGGAGAAGTCCATGGACAGAGGAGCCTGGTGGGCTACAGTCTATGGGGTCCCAAAGAGTCGGACACAAATGAACAACTTTCACTTCACTTCACATAATAACTAGTAAGAAAAAAAAAAAAAAAAGCCAGAACTCCAATTCACTCTGTCTGATTCCAGAGACCACACTCCTTCCACAATGTTCCCAGGCTCTCTTCCCGTGATGGGCAAAGTGGCTGTGGGAGTGGAGGCCCCATGCAATGCAGACACGGCAACACGACTAGTCTACACCCTCAGGATGGGGTCTTTCCAGGGAAGCACCTCGGTTCACACTCAAGGCAGTTCAGATAGCATTTAGCATTCAGCTTGGAAAACACCGATCTGATGGCGCCACCTACTGACTGATCTGGCCCTTCCTGTCAACTCCACCATCCTTTAAGACTCTGTCCCAGCTATGGAAATTGAATCAGTCCTTCTCATGTTATGACATCTTCACAAATACTGAACAGCAGTAAACCCAGCTGAATACTAACTAACTACCTCTGTAATTGAGGTTTTCAAACTATGGTGGAGTAACATTTTTGTTAATACTTACACTGCAAATTTGAAATAATTCAATGTAAAAACTACCAAACTTCTTTGGTGCAAAATCTGAAAGAGCATGAGTTACCCACATTTTAAAAAGGCATCAAGAAACACAATTTTTAAACTATGTTTACTCCACTGCATATGAATTGGTAAATAAAAATATCAGCCAGCCCTTTCAGTACTACGTCAATTACCAAAGCTTTTACAAGCCTTGGGACTTCTATAAGTGATAAAGTATTTTTGTATCACATAATGACATCACCCAAGCCTTCATTAAGCGGTGGTCATAAAGCCAGTGCTTAAAAAGCTGCCCTCAAATCAATAATTGAGATGAAAGTTAATGCAATAAAATCTTTTGAAAAGTCAAAATGACCCCCATGGTATACTGTGTCATTTATTTAAAGGAATCCGAAAAGTACTAGAGATAACGCTCAGAAATAAAGAGCATCATTAAAGTAAAAACATGCTATAATGAAGGGTGACAAATGTACTCAGAACTCATATGCCTCTCTCACTTTACATTTATTCCAATGAAAAAAATGAGTGAACGCATCTCTCTTATAAGCAGCATTCTTTCTTTTCAAGTGTATCACTCCCAGAAAGAGGAATAACAGAGAGTTAAAGGAATATGCTTAAAGGTACACGTCTATCCACCACATCCCTTCTTCTTCTGGCCTGTAAGGAAAGCAAGGCTTTTAATGGCTTCCTAGGGCCCTTTGAGGGAGAGAAAGGAGCCTGGAAAGAGGTGGGAACTCTGAAAATTGGAGAAAATGCATCCTTCCTGATGGGAGCTATAAATAGCTATAAACTAAGAAGTAACCCCTATCCTCACTTTCAGGTGACTGGATTTGGCCTGGGCCCTGCTCCTCAAGTGATAAACCAATCTCTTAGATGACCTGTTGTTTTTTTAAACTACAAGTTGCCATCCACTAGTAGGTCATGAAAGATTTAAGTGGCCTATGACTCACATTTTCAAAAAAGGAAATAGAATAAAATACAAAAATGTTAGAGTAAAGCACATATTAGGATGTGCTTTTGTCTCACATATATTTTGGGTGGCAATGCAAATTTTACTGTGCACTGAAAATCACTGCCTTGGACAATAACACCGCACTGACCACTGCTGAGGAGGACACATTTCCTTCAATGTTCCACCTATACAGGTAATCTTGGTACCCAGATTTATTAATCAATTATAACTGCTGACCAAGTTAAAAGAACCATCTGACCTTAAAGAGAACCTCAAGGCAATACAGTACTTTTTATGGATCTAAATAATTTATAATTCATTCACTGTTTTAATATATTGTTAAACTGTTTCCTTCCTATGTGTAATTAATACTAAACACCTTCTGTTTCCATAGTGTACCCTGAGATCATGTCCAGAATTCAGCAGATTTCCAACATTAAACACCTTCAATCAGGACCATTAAATTAATATAAATTTGATTTACATTCCCTGGATCTCATCTAGTATCTAAACTTTAGTCATTTTTAAAAGCTAAATGAGATATGCATTTAAGTGTAAACTTGAAGGATATCAGGAAAGAATAAGATGAACCAAGTCATAAACATCCAAAATATGGAACTCAGCAGAAAGACTGTTGGTAAGTATATAAGGCTCTTGTACCCGAGCAAGAACCTAAAAGAAAAAAAGCGTAAACATAAGGTATTAGTGAAAGTAAGTATGAATCATATTCATTTCAGTTCTAAATTCCCTTATATAATAATAATAGTGAGAATAAAGAAGACCTCAGATAACAACAGCTTTCACTAAGTGCTATGTGCCACTTTCCATGTGATAAGAGCTACACACCACCATCGCTTCATTTTACATGGGAGAAAACTGAAACACTGGGACTCTCAAAAAGTAAATGTTCTAGTTCCTGTAACTAACTTACACATTATTCCACCCCCAATAACACTATATTTTCAATTAATCTTTTTTATTGAAACACATATTTGTATTTTTGGCATGTTGTATTTTCAAATACACGTTATATTTTCAAAATGCAAAAATTTAAATCCCTGGAGAGTCATCTTCACATTTAACAAGCTAAATGCGAGGCTAGCAGTGTATTTTTGAAACACACAGAGGCACACAACCTTGAGCATTTCTATCCTATAATCAGCTTGTGAAGCAGACACGTAACATAAAAAGATACATTCAGGTTAACGGTGGCACTAGTCATCAAGCCCCAGCCATCTTGCTTGGATCACAAGCAAAATGGAAATCCACATAAAACTTACTCAAATGTTTACTATTACAGTTTCAAAAGAAGAAAAAATCTTTTACATTAAATATTCAATACAGTAAATCTAGACATGAATATAGTTTACCTAGATCTATTTTAAAATTTATATCATAAAACAACAATGATTGAACACACATATTAAAGGGTTTTTAAAAAGCTATCAAGATCCTAAGCACAACTATGATAAAATAACACTTGGCAACAAATAAAGATCCCACACCTCAGGCCCCCAATACGCTGCCAGAATAGGCCAACTGGAGCCCACATAACCTTCATGGCATGGCTTGTCTGCAGCAAAATTTGTTTGACCTAATTAAGTGATGCAGCGAACTATCTTATTTGTAACAGCCTGCTACTACGACCTGTCTACTTCTGACAGGTATCACATAGCAGCCTGGATCAACAAACAACCTCCTGTGGAGCCTAGTAATAGTGGAAGTTTATAGCCTCTTACTCCGTGAAATTGGGACTCTAAAGAGTGGAAGAAATAAAAGTAGAATGGACAAAGCTGCCATATGCATTTGCCTCCCATTTGAACAGTGTCCATATGCTAACTAAGCATAGCATATGAAGCCCTCGACTCACAGTTTCCATATAAATATTTTATAACATGAGTCTCTATTAACACAAAATCTCAAGTGCCCCTATCCTAGGTGAGTAGATATTGCCAGCCTTTGCTTTCTCTCTGGAAAAAAGAAAAACAGTGATTGCAATTTGGCTTAAAATTTATTTGAAAACCAAATCAATCCAATTAGTGGGAAATGAATGAATATCTCTAACTTACAAATTTTCTGCATAGCAAGCAATTTCAGGCATTTTACTATTTTTCAGAAACTTGAGCTTTTAAATTAATTTCCAGCCTACTGTCCTGCTCTTGAATGACTAAGTGGTAAAATGTGCTAATGCTTTCTCTTTTAAATAACAAAAGCAACTCATGCTTATTCCACAAAATGCTGGTAAGCAGACAAAGGACATAGGAACACTCATAATCACACCCTGAAGACAGCAACATGCACTTTCTTTTAGATTCTCTCCTATAGATCATCATCGTTACGTTTTCCTTTCCTTCAGTGACTGAAAATGTTCGACAGGAGAGACAAATGTCCTGCTTGTATGGGCCTTACATTCCAGGAAACAGTAATTAAGCGCCATGAAGAAAATACAAGGGGAGGATACAGCAGAGCCAGTCAGACACGGCTTGGCTAAGGAGGGGACGCTGGGAGCTGAGGTCCATGAGACGTCTCCCGCTACTAACAACACGGCACAGAACAGAGCCCTCCAGAAAGACACACGAGCAAGAGCCAGGGCCCCAGGTGGGTACGAGCTTGTTGTGTTCTAGAAACAGAAAGAAGGCTGGAGGGCAGTGGAAGTAAGAGATAATGCCAGAGGGGAAGGGGTGATGACATAGCACCTCACAAGCAAGGAGTCTGGATATCATTCTGAGAGGAATGATATGCTTTATGCGGGGAGGGCTTTATGCAGGGAGAGAAGACAGAAACTGGTTTTTTTTTAAAGCCCACCCTTGATTGCTGAGTGAGGAGGAACTACGGGGGGGGAGCTGGAGCCAGGAGGTCAGTGAGGAGGCCTGGCTAAGAAGCCAGCTGAGGAGAGGGCGAGCGCAGGCCAGCTGGGGCAGGGCAGGGAGGACTGGGAGGGCACTGGGTGTGGGGGGTGAGGAGCAGGGAAGAACAGCGCGGGGCAGTAATCGAGGATGGGGCCCATTATTCTTGTGAGAAACTGGATGCCACGCCACTGGGAAAGGGAGACGAAAAGAAGCGCTGGCTACTGATGACTGAGCACTGGGCGTCAGTCACGGTTTTAACCATTGTATTTGTGTTAACCACAAGGCAGGCATCGCCATAAACATCACCCTCATCTTAGAGATGAAGAAATCGAGGCACAGAGAGGGAAGCCAACTTGCTCAAGGTCAGACTGTCATGTGGTAAAGCGTGACTTGAACCCAGGCAATCTGACTCTTAACTAGCGACTACATATATACATATATATAATGCGTGAATATTTTATTAAAAATAGAACTATACCACAGTTACTATTTTATAACTTCTTATAATTTACTTAGGTTGCTTCTTACCTAAAAAACATTAAGAACTAAAAACAACTAGCTTAAAATAAATTTAGATTTAAAATAGAAAAAAACGATTTCCGAAAAATGGGCAAAAATGCTTCAAGATGCAAAATAGTTACAAAAATCTTTCCATTATTCATTAACAATTCAAAAAGTGACCTAGGCAAAAAAAGTGAGCTAGTATATTTATTTTCTGCCAATTGTCAATGCAATTAAATTATTGGATTGACTGATTTGCTATCAGTCAAATCATATACCACCAAAGCCCTGCCCTCCCACCTTGAGGATCATTCTATGTGATAAGTAACATTGATAGTTCAATAAAAATCTGTGGCTCCAGCTAGTAACAGTAAAAAAAAAGAGTACTCAAATTGGAAATGCAATAACCAGCTTTGCAAAGACTAATACACACCTTGGAAACAAAGACGTCAGAAAAAACAATATTATTAAAAGAAATCCTTTTAGAAGCCAAGAATCTGAATCGAAGTCCAATATGTATCCAACAGCCCACATGGTAATCACAGAAAGTAGCAGTAGCAGGAAGACCTATTAAGAGATTCAGAATTTTAGAATTTAATGGATTTTACCTCCTAAGCACCTAATAATAGTTAGTTCAAAAGAAAAACTATTTCCTAAATATATAGTAAGTTAATACAACAGCACAAAACAGTTTTTCTTCAAAATTGCTGATAGATAAATCTGACCTTGCTTGAAAGCAATCTTTTAAAACCTTGCGTTAATAAAATGTTGCTTAAACATGTTTAGTTTTGCTGTCTTCCACTCCAAGAAATGTTGATCTTCTAGAAATGTGTTAATGATAGCTGACATTTAAAAAAATAATTTTCAAACAGTATTATATGTCAGAAGGCATAAAGCTGGACAAAAAGACCACACAAAAATCAATATACCCAAGATTCAATGAAGAAAGTACAAAAGTTCCAATCTAGGCATTGCATGGTGCCATACCCTAATAAAGAAGGTCAGAAGGAACAAGTTTGCAGAAAAGATGACTTTCATTTAGGGCATGTGGAATTGTAGACATCTAGGAGACAGCCAGGAGTCAGTCAGAAAAGCAGATCTACCATACAGGACAAAACTTAGTGTTTAATCAGTACACCGAGTGGAAAGACAGGAATGAAAAGCATCCTGAGGACTGTGTGCAGGTGAATAGGGCAGAAGCTTGGCCAACAGAAACATTCAAGGGGAAAAAAGCTAAGTCCCAAAAGGTAAGTAGGGAAGTATGACCGGTATGACCAGAAAGGCAGGATGAGGACCGCAAGAAATGTTCCAGTCAAGCCAGGGAAGGGAGTTTCAAGAAGAGAGTAGTTCTCAGTGTTATATGTCACATGGAGGTCAAAGTCTGAAACACATCATCAGGATGCTAATAATATGAGTTTATTCCACAAAGTTAAAAGAAGGAAGCAACACTGTGGCTGTCTGTATTAAAGCCGGACACCACATCTGTGCAATGCAGTCCCTTAACTGCAGTATGCATGACCTTTATATTCTGCTCTATCTTCTTCAATCTTTACTCCTTTAAACCATGTTCTGGGGATGGATAATTTCAAATGATAAGAAGCCTTTAATATGCTTCCAATTCTAATTTGCATGATAACACATAATGAGCAAGTCTAGGGGTTTTTTTTTAAGGTAAACTTAGAATCTACATGCAATATAATCTCAGAACAGAAATAACAATTAAATGTGAATCTCACAATTTTAATCGCAGATATAACACTCACGGGTGAGCCACACTATTTCCTTGCTCAGCAAATGTCCCAGTGTACATCATGTGCCAGGCACTGTTCTAGGCACTTGGGAACACATCAATGAATTTAAAGTCCTTCTCTCATGAAGCCTAAATTCTAGTAGGGGAAGACAGACAAATGTACTAAGTGAATTTCTTAGTATATAGAAAGTTGGATGGAAGCTTTTTAAGGTTTTTGGCTTTTATTCGGGGAGAAAGGGGGAGACATCACAGTATTCTGAGCAGATGAATGATAGGATCTGACTTACATTGTAAAATTTATCCGATTGCTCTATGGAGAAGAGACCAGAGGTGAGTGGAGGCAGAAAAATGTCAGAGAGCTGCAGGATTCATATAAAAAATAATGGTGGCTGGACCAAAATGTCATGGTAAAGTGGTGAGAAGGGTCAGATGCTGGATATACACTGAGGGCTGAACTAGCCAATATGCTTTTCTGATGGACTGGTTACGTGATATGACAAAAGAGGCAAAGGTAACCGGAGAGTAAGTTGCCATCTGCTGAGATGGGGAAGCTCTAGACTGAATAGTTAGGGGCAGTGGGGAGGAGAGATCAGAAGCTCAGTTTTGGATGTTATACTGATGATGCCTTTTGGATGGTGAATGGATTAATCAAGTAGGCAACTGGATAGGTCTGAATTAGAGATACATTTGGGAGTTGTCAACATGTAGACGGCATTTAAAACCATGGAAGCACATGAAACCACCAAGGGAATGACTAGACAGAAAAGAGGTCCAAGGACAAGACCCTGGGACACTCTACTAATAAAGCAGGGGAGGGAGCAGAGGAGATGGCAAAGGAGACTACGGAGTAACTGTTATTTCTTTTTTTCTCCCTTCCCATACTTAAATGCAAAATTGGTGTAGTATTTGTGGGGATCCTCTGCATAGAAACCTCATGCCTGTTAATCCAGAATATGAAGGAATTCTATACATTCTGAAGACAACACTATCGTATGTGAAGACATTAAACAGTAAAATCAATTCAATATCCATTTTAACAATCTTAATTACATTCTCTATTACAACTTAGATTTTGCTGGACATAAGAGCAAGCTGACCATTCTAATTTTTTCTATCATTCCATTCACTTTTTCATTATTGTTGTTCATTTTTAACTTTAGAAGACCACCACTCAGAAGAACTTCCAAGTTAAAAAAAGAATAAAGGTTCAGTTTCATCTCTCAAAATTGTGAATGCTTTTGATTTTATGAAGTGACATCAAATGCCTGAAGCTTGCAACATTGTAATTTTTTAAGTTTAACTCTTCCTGATTCTAAGAAAACATTTTGAATGTTATTATTTCCCCTTTGAAAAAAATTTTAAGAGGAACAAGCTCTTTAAGAATAACTCCAATAAATTCCTTGCAACAATGATTTTTCCTTTTGCTTCTCTAAGAATCTAAACCATTTGTGTTTCAATTCACTCATGAAATAAACATGGAAATATGTTATGGTATTCACAAGGTAACATGGAGCTGTAGAGCCATCTAGCTGAGAACCAACAATAAATTGGCAGTAAAAGTGCCAAATTTCCAACTTTGGGTTATGGGATGTATGGGAAAGATATAACCTGCAGATACAATGCAGCAGTAGGCCAACTCCTTGGTTTTCCCTGATGCCTTCAAATGCAAAAACAAATGGACAAAACAGTTCTTTGAGCCCACAGGATAGGCCCTGTATGAAAATACCTCGCATTTCTGCAGCCATCTCCAAAGTCTGAAATTTTTGTTGGCTCGAGTTTTGGCCTCTGTTTTTAGCATGTGAATAATGAGCCGATTTTTGCTTTGCAGGGCCATGTCAAGAGGGGTTTCTCCCTAAAAAAAGAAAGAAAAAGTTCAATTTTATTTTTGATAGAGCATAAGTGCTAAACTTTTTTTTAATATTTATTTATTTGACTGAGCCACATCATGGTTGCGGCACATGCGATCTTTAGTTGCACATGCAGGATCTTTTATAGCTGTGGTGTGCGAACTCTTAGTTGGGGTATGTGGGGCCTAGTTCCCTGACCAGGGATTAAACCCAGATTCCCTGCATTAGGAGCGTGGAATCTTAGCCACTGAGCCACCAGGGAAGCCCCAATGCTAAACAAGTTTTACAAACTCATGAGAATCATAGATTCAATGTATTTATTCCAAGGGTAGCCAACTATGATTGTTTATATGTATCGTGTGGTAACTGAAGACGTAATAAGCTAAGAGAGATAAACACCTGGCCATACCTTAACATTTCGGACATCCAGGCTAGAACCAGCTTCCAAGAGCTTATCAACAGCATTAACATTTCCTGCTGCAACTGCCCAGTGAAGTGGAGTGTTTTGATGTATTTTATCAACTATATTGAGAGAAGGATTAAACTTTAAAAGAAATCCAGTTGGTTCTGGCCTGTCTCAAAACAATAAAACACCAAGGATCATTTATTAGAATGATTTGAAGGGTAAATGTAAATAATGAACCTGTTTGATAATATATCAATGAACCAATCAGTAAGTATTCCGAAAACTGCAGAACTTCTCTGTGCAGAATTCTACTCTAGGTGTTAATACTGTGAGGCCCAAGTTGCTGCCCCGAGAGAAATCTATTAATTGTCTGCTACATAATGTAATTTTAACAACAATACAATGGAATAATTGCTTTTGTTTTTCAAATTTTTATTTTCATGTTACTGTTCTAATGATTAACTTTTTTTTTTTTTTTTACTTCAGCCAACATTAAATGCTATGTTATTTATCCAGTTAAAAAATTAAACATACAAAAAAAAAATTAAACATACAATATCATATTTGAGGAGACAAACCAAAAGCTAACTTCACATTCTCCCTCCAACCACTTATTACGTAAAGTGGTATAAAAATGCCCTAAATCATTTATCAAAGAAAGTTATGGACTTGAAAGCAGAATTCAATTATTTTTTTACTTCATGTTCAACACTTTTACTTCTTTCATGACTACTCAAGAGATTCCTTTAATAAAATAATAATTTATTTTACTCATTCTATTCAAGATTTTAAAACATTATACATGACCTCAGAGTTACCAGCAAAGATGACAAAATGCTTTTTGACAAAATTCTACCCCAAATTCGAGCCCTACCAGTCTATGAACTAAAAGGAAATAGCATCAGAACTAACTCAGTTCCTAGGAGTGACAGCCTAAGTAAGAGCAGACTCAGAAACTAAGTACAACACTGGAAACGAAATTGATAAAGGACAAAGTATAGCATGTATTTGAGCAGAAGAATAACAGAAGTTGGACAATATGGTGACCAGTAATCACAAGTAGTAATGATAAAACACACAAAAACTTAAATATCTAAGTAACTGATATGAACATATAAACATGCTATCTTCATAACTGCAATTTTCAATTACAATTAATATTTTCAGAGTAGTCAACAATGTCAGAGAACCCTCAAATTTATTGTTTTTTGAAATGCATATTTATCATCTAGATTTCAAATTATGGGAGCATTTAAACCTGTAGCCATTCTTGAGAAACGTGAACTAAGAAATGCAAATTCTGTTAATTAAGTCTATGCTCTGGAATCTCCAGGTGTTCTGTAAGAGAATTTTTTTCTTATTGGTAGCTTTCAAACTTTTCCACAAAGCTATCAGAAAAGAGAAAATTTATTTCAAAGCTGCTTTTCTAACTACAACTATATTAAAAGTGCATGTCACAGACACAAGATGGAAAATCTTACTTTCTTCAGAATGCTGTGTCACCTCACATAGAATAAGATACTTAAATTGCTGGAATCAAGAGTCAGAATAAGGCAATTCAATTAAACTTACTTACCCAAGTACTTTGTTAGCTGATAACATGAGAGGTGTCTGCCCGTTTACATCTATCGTGTTCACACTCTGTTAAAAAAGAAGAGTTGATCAGCCTAACTGTAAACACAGTCAAGTTTCTGCTTCCTCTCTTAGTAGAAGTACCTCTTTAATACATTCAACACCACCAGTGTGTCTACAAGGGTTCAGATATCATTTGAATAAATAATGTTCTGTTTCACATCCATAGGGTAAAAATCCACTGATTCCTACAAAATATTTTTAAAGGGAAAAATCTGAATATATGATTTTAAATGTTGTATGTTGTGAGTGGAAGAAGACAAAGGGACAGAAAAATGTTGATAATCACCATCAAATATGAGACAGTAGAGACCTTAGAAGTTATCTAGTTTAGACTTTAACTGACACATTAATTCAAACTATCACCTCTTGGACAAAGTCATCCAGTCTCTACTTAAACACTTTCAGTAAGAGTTAACTCTACCTTCTGAGGCAAGAATACAAAATAAATTGTATTTTTGAATTTACTATGTTTCAAAGAGTAAAACATGAAAAATTCTTTTCTATTTTTGAGAATATAGGAAATAAAAGGGAAATCATAGCTCCAAGAAGATACGGTCCACTTAAAAAAATGGGTCCAGAGTTGAGGTATACAATACCTCAACCAAGGGCCCCCAACCCCCCAAAAAAGTCAGTGACTGAATATTCTTACAGGCCTTGGAGGAGGAAGCCCAAAGTGAAGTAGAAAAGATGACTCTTCATACAGCTTTCCAAAATGAGAACCAAGAGGTTATAATTATTCTACTTGAATTGCTAAGTCTAACAGAAAGTGCTAATTTAAAGAGAATACAGTCATTCCAACAGCATTCGTGCAAACATGTTTCCATGCCTGCTACAGACGAAACTACTGATATATAAACTAGTTGCTACCAGAAAGCATATATCCCAGGAAAGCAGAACTGACAGTGAAACTCCCACTGCCAACAACCCATAATTTAACCAGTGCCATAAATGAATGTCTCTTAAGGCAAGTCATTTTTCATGGGATTACTTCAGGGAACAATAAGAAACATACATTCAAACTGATCTCCATTTGGACTCAAATAATGAAAGCAAATGATGGGTTAATTTAGTGATTTGACTACCATTTCCACATTCAACCAAAAGAAAAATACAGGCATTGAAGTCATGTTTTTGAAAAACTCTGCAAATTACTGGGATCACAAGAAAAACTATTATAAGCTTACCAGTTTCAGAAACAACTATTATATGTTACTGAGCTAAATGACCTATCCTTTTTGCTCCAGTGAAGCTGGAAAAAGCAGTATTCAATAGCTAGACTTACTGAGGCTAGTATTTGAACATTCAGGTATCTGTAAAAATGATTTTTATACCTTAAAAATGAGGACTATTACTAATGATCCTCTCTGAGTCCTTTCAGATTTACAACAGCTAGAATACAAAATATGTCTCAAAACATACCTGTCCTTTAGAGATGAGATATGCTATAATGGGCATGTGCTGAAATAACACGGCCAGGTGGATGCCGCAGAATCCCTCTCCATCAATGAGAGCGGGGTCTGCACCATACTGCAGTAATAATATGACCATAGGTAAATGCCCTTGTCTGGAAAAAGAGAGAACAAAAATTATACTGTACCCTATGGTGCAAAAGAGAAAAATTCAGGGAGAAACTAATATTCCTAAGACATGAGGGACTGTGGTTATATATAGAGTATTTCTTAACAGTGTACAGATTTTTAAAACACTGGAGCTTCTCTAAATATCTTTTACGTAGACATTCCAAACTTAGAACTATCTGGACAGTCCTTGAGTGCAGGTAATAAGCTTATTAGTAATAACCTCCCAATCTACCTTAAATCTTATGTGTAAGACTACTACCATGTATAAATAATTTTACATAACAATAAAAATGGAAATTAAAAATCACTTGGACTTTGCCATTGCTGTTTTAAAAACAAAAAATAATCATGAAACAGGTTATGTTGAATGTAGGGTAACAATTCCCAGACCACAGGTGATAATACTGTTCTTAGGAGCTACATATTTCTCTTTGAATACAGCTCATTTCCATGTAAAGCACTGTAGCTTACGGGGATGAGCTAACCCCAGATTCTTCAAAATTCTTGACTCCAGAGAAAAGACTGAATTCCTTGCCTTAAATGAACAATTATCCACTTCACTTTCAGGTTTGTTTCAGTTCCACCCATCAGAGAGAATGGAGTTAAATTGAAAGATGAAGAAGTTGCTACGTATCCAAGCAGACACTTACTAACTCCAGCTTCAGATGCCAACACATACCAGGGAAAAGAACTGATGGAGTTTACACTCACTAAACTACCACATTTGTCCATATGATCAAATATTAAAAACATTTACTTTAATTATAAAATATAATACATACAACTTAGTTTGGGCCCTCAATTAAACACAAACACATCATCTACACAAACTCTTTAAAATGGTATTTTTTTTTAATGAAGCGGTAAAAACAAAAGAGTCTTTTAAGTGGTCTGTAACTGCAATTCTAGTATGAACTACTAGCCATATATAGTTATTTAAATGCAAATTAGCTAAAATTAACTAAAATTAAAAACTCAATTCCTTAGTGGCATTAGCCACACTTTACATTTCACATGTGGCTAGTGGCGCTACCTTATGGGACAGCACAAACATTTCCATCTTCACAGAAAATTCTGTGGCAAAGTGCTGGTCTGTAATGTTCAGAACATACGTAAATCAGTTTTGATTCTGAATAGCAATTTCAGTATTTAAAGAAACCTTTACCTGATGGCCCAATGAAGAGGAGTTGAGTTTAAATCTCCACCCAACTGATCTACCACAGCGCCTTTTGAAATATAAAACCTGTTAAGAGCAGACATAAATGAAAATAAGATTTAAAACTTAAAATTCATACTAAGAAATAAAACATCCATTTTTCTTAGTAATAAATGTATTTGAAAACAGAAATTATAATAATGCCCCTCTCTAAAACACTCAGATCTGCAGAAGTCTGAAAGACTCACATAACAGCATCAAACAGATCCCTGGTGAAATATTCTCATCATGTAAGTAATTACTCCTGCTGTCATGAGTATCCCTTTACAACTATACACTAAACACATAATAACTACTCTCTGCTGATTCTAACCACAAAACTCCTGAAATGGTTTATATTTCAGTTCAGTTCAGTTCAGTCA
Organism: Cervus elaphus; assembly: GCF_910594005.1. Lineage (NCBI taxonomy): Eukaryota > Metazoa > Chordata > Mammalia > Artiodactyla > Cervidae > Cervus > Cervus elaphus. The sequence goes on along the minus strand of NC_057816.1, from coordinate 24,666,821 downwards.
CTCAGTTTTGCGACCCCATGAATCACAGTACGCCAGGCCTCCCTGTCCATCACCAACTCCTGGAGTTTACTCAAACTCATGCCCATCGAGTCGGTGATGCCATCCAGCCATCTCATCCTCTGTCGTCCCCTTCTCCTCCTGCCCCCAATCCCTCCCAGCATCAGGGTCTTTTCCAGTGAGTCAACTCTTCGCATGAGGTGGCCAAAGTACTGGAGTTTCAGCTTCAGTATCAGTCCTTCCAGTGAACACCCAGGACTGATCTCCTTTAGGATGGACTGGTTGGAAGGTTTCTATTACAGATGATCTATTTAACTTGCAAGAAGAAAGGTGAAACTATGTCACAATTAACAGCTTAAAGTTAGAATTACTATGTGGAAATAATGATGCTAAAAGCAGCTAGCAAAAAAATAATTCAAAATTTTTCCAGAGAAGTTAGACATTTTGAGTATTTCACTCTATTTTGGAGGCATAGATGGGACACATTGTATAAAGTTAAACTATAAGGTAAAGAGACTTATTTTCTTCTGTGGCTTACAGGAATTAGTCTCATTATTTTAAAGTTGTGCTTCACATATATTATGTAAAAACACCAGTTTATTTCCACAGAAAAGGAGTATGGCTGTGAGTATATCTCATTATTCTAACCTTCAGTATATTTTTACTTTCTTAAACCACAGGATTTTAAATGTGTATAATACAAAACATATACACATTCATGTACACAATACACATTTTACATGCTAAAGATATAAAAATAAACAAAACACAGTAGTGCTTTATGTACGGAAATAATTTTATACAATCCAATACATGCCTAATCTAAAATGCATTCCATATTTAATTTTGCTATTAAATTATTCCCCTACCCATCCATTCCTCCTGGCATCATTACAATATAACAATTTCAGTGATTCTTTTAAACTTGGTGAAACTATCCGTTCTATTGTGAAAAATGTGTTGTTATTGTTCAATCACTCAATCATGTCCTACTCTGTGTGACCCCATGGACTGCAGCACGCCAGGCTTCCCTGTCCTTCATCATCTCCTGGAGCTTGCTCAAACTCATGTTCATTGAATCGGTGATACCATCCAACCATCTCTTCCTCTGTCATCCCCTTCTCCTGCCTTCAATCTTTCCCAGCATCAGGGTCTTTTCCACTGAGACAGTTCTTCACATCAGGTGGCCAAAGTACTGGAGTTTCAGCTTCAGCACCAGTCCTTCCAATGAATATTCAGGGTTGATTTCCTTAAGAACTGACTGCTTTGATCTCCTTGCCATCCAAGGGACTCTCGAGTCTTCTCCAGCACCACAGTTCAAAAGCATCAGTTCTTCGGTGCTCAGCCTTCTTTATGATCCAACTCTCACATCCATACATGACTACTGCAAAAAACATAGCTTGGACTATACGGACCTTTGTCAGCAAAGTAATGTCTCTACTTTTTAATACACTGTCTAGGTTTGTCATAGCTTTTCTTCCAAGGAGCAAGTGTCTTTTAAAACTTTCAAGGTTGCAATCACCATCCTCAGTGATTTTGGAGTCCAAGAAAATAAAGTCTGTCACTGTTTCCATTGTTTCCCCATCTATTTGCCATGAAGTGATGGGAACAGATGCTACGATCTTAGTTTTTTGAATGCTGAGTTTTAAGTCAGCTTTTTCACTCTCCTCTTTCACCTTCATCAAGAGACTCTTTAGTTCCTCTTTGCTTTCTGCCGTAAGGGTGGTATCATCTGCATATCTGAGGTTACTGATATTTCTACCAGCAATGTTGACTCCAGCTTGTGCTTCATCCAGCCCAGCATTTTGCATGATGTACTCTGCATATAAGTTAAATAAGCAGAATGACAATATATAGCTTTGATGTACTCCTTTCCCAGTTTTGAATCAGCCCATTGTTCCATGTCCAAAAATGTTCAAATTCATTGCCTGAACTGTGACTTCATTTTTAATTTTTATTTCTGGCCAAAGAGAGTCCTGGTCCAGATGATCTCTGAGGTCCTTTTCAGTACTATGATAACCACTGTGCATGGCACAAAGTTCAAAGATTCATTTATAATAAAGGATTAGAGGTGGCTCAACATACACACTTGCACTTGAAAAGAGAAAAGACAAATGAAGGAAAGGTTTAGAATTATAAAACACACACTTAATTAACACACATATATCCCATCTTACTTTACAAGATCCAGCCTGTTATTAATGGCAGCCCAGTGAAGAAGAGACACATTTTCTTTGTCTGGTTGCCTGACATCATATCCTGCTTCTACCAACTCTTTACATCGCTCAAAAATGCCGTATCTGCAACAAGATGGAAAATAAAAGGCATAACTGATACCATTAACATAATTTCAGCTATCGAAATGTCTTTTTCTTTTACCATGTCTTTATCCGGTGTGTCTTTCAGCCAACACATAAATATAACAATTAGCAAAGATATTCATAAAGTGGATGGGATGTAAACCCAAACAACAGAAGTAAACCTGGCTACTAGCTGATCAGACAGATAAATCTTTTTGGACTTGAACCTGATTTTCTGAAATAAACTTTTAACATTCATAGTTTTCCTCTTTCAATAAGTTTCACTGGATCTTCCACTATGCACCAGGAATACATGGCGCTGATTTTGGACAATAATCTTATCCCCAAATCAAACAAAGCCCAAGCGATGATCTCACAATAAGGGAGCGAGACTAAAAGCAAACTGGAACAGGATAAATTCAACAATAAAACATGGACATGGTGTAGGTACAGAAAAGGAAGGAATGATTAGCTCTTCCTGAAGTAGATGGAACATGATGTACAAGCTATGAAGGGAAGACATTTCAGGCAGAGGTAACAGCATGTACGAAAACCAGAGATATGAAACTACCCAGATGTTTGGAAAAATAATAAGCAATTTAGCACTGCAGAAGCATAAAGCATAAGAAAGGCAATGGCAGGAGATGAGGCTAGGAGAGGCAGGCAAAGCCTGCATGATCCTTCTCTGCCATGCTGTGAAATTTAGTCTTTATGGCTCAAGGGGAAGCCAGTGCAGGTTTTAAAGAAGAAAGCACTCAGGCTTTGGGCTGTAAGAAAGATCACATTAGTGCAATATGGAAGCTAACTTGAGGTGAAGACTGAGAGACCAGTTTAGAGGCTCTTGTATTAGGGACAGGTGATCAGCAAAGGGAGCCTCAGGGAAAAGAATGGAAAGGAGGGGACGATTGAAGGGATAATTCAGAGACCTATTTAACTATCAGAATGAAAAGCAGGAGAGAAATATCTCTTTTTAATGCTAAAATAATTTTCAAAATCATTCATTAGCTCTATTTCTTTTCAATAGAAACTATTAAGTCCTACTAGACCATTCAGTTTCTTTGAAACTTACTTTTATTTAGAGGGACCTGAATGTTTTACTGTGCCTTCAAGGGTCAAAATCAAAACAAATGGCAGAATGTCTGTTTCCCACACTATTAAATAACTTCCACCTCATCAAAATGTGTACATGCCTGTCTTTATGGCATTTTTTAAAAGATAGATACCCATCTGACAACAAGAAGTGAAGATATTAGAGAAAATGAGTTGTTGATAATGATACATATATATATTTACATTCTCCATCTTTTAAATATCAACTTTAACATTTTATTGCAAAAGAAATACTCCCCTGTGATGATCTAGAGGGGTGGGATGGGGAGAGGAAGGAGGTTCAGGACAGAAGGGATATATATATATATATATAGAGAGAGAGATATATATATATATAAAATTATGATTGATTCGTGTTGCTGTATAGCAGAAGCCAACACAAAATTGTAAACCAATTTTCCACCAATTAAAAAAAATTAATTAATAAAAAATAATTGGGAATCAAAAAAAGAGAGATACTCCCTTTACATGAGAAACATAAAGAGTACAAATTATTTAAGGACATTATGATTTAAAAAATACAAAAATACCTATCCTAACTAGCTTTTTTCACCCTTCCCAAATACTACCTAAATATCTTCTCACAACCACTGAAGAAAGTCCAAGACCTGAAGAAAATTTTAGGAAAGATATGAGTTTTTATTGAGATTCCCTATGATGTAGCCTAATTTTTCACACTTATTATAACAGAGCTTTACTGAAAGCAGTGAAACATATAAATGTTTCCATTTTAATTAAAGCAAATATCTATTTACCTTAAGAACACTGTCATCTTCATATAAATATAACAATAAAAACATTCTCAAATAATATTCAACTAAAGTAGTGGTTCCCAGGGCCTCCAGAATTCATGTAAATTAGTAATTAGAATATTAAAATAATTGTCAATTACTTTTTAACAAACATAAGCAATATATTAGTCTGTTTAAAGCCAAACAGGTTAACTAATCACCAAACATCTTCACTTTTGACAGAAACTATATCAAGTTTGTGCAGTAACATTGGTTTCTTTCATGCAGATTAGAAGCTCTGACAGGCAGGCCTATATTTGATTACTGATAAAGTGGCCTACTAATTAACATAATCTGACAGGCAAAATATTTCAAAACATATTCAATGGCAAGAGATGTGGTAGATGTTAACAATCAGTGAGATCCATGAGGGTGAAAATGTTGGAAATGATTTAAGGCAAATACTCACAGGTGGAAATCTTAAGGAGAAACTCGAAACATTATTTCATTTTCAGTGAAAGCAAAACAACCAACTATGTTTCAAGTGGTCGGAAACTATAGTTTCAAGTGGTCAGAAAACCTGTTTCTATTTTACTGACTTTCTTCTAGTGCACCCAACAAAATAGCTACATAGAAAGTAATCAATAAATGTTTAAAATACCCATAAATGTGTGAGTTGTATTCATCTCATCTTCATATTTAGGTTGTAGTATAGTTTAAAAGCCTAAGATGTGTATTTCAAACTCAGAGTCTAGCATGAGTGTCATTTAAAACCATCTGCTCACTCAATGAACACTTATTGAGAACCTAATACAATACAGAAACTGTGCAAAAGCACTGGGGTTACAAAGATGGAAAAGACATGCTTTTGCTCAGAAGTTCACAATCTAATGGAAGAGACCATTAATAAAAAACTAAGGTGCACTGTATCAAATGCTCCGATGCTGGTATGACAAACATATATCACTGGAGTATGAAGGGAGGAAGGTGTACACGGGAGTGCCATGAACTGCACATAGGTTATTGTAACTCAACAGAAACTAAGGATAAAGCAAAGCATTAGGCAGACTTACTGAGTAGCTTTTACAATGTCACAGTTACTAGAATCCTCTATAAGAGGAAGAGCTTCTCTCGCCTTGGCAAGTTCTTTGTTTTCATGCGCACAGACTCCATGTCGGCCAAATCCTGGAGGGTAGGGGCCATGGCTGTGATTCCTGCACTGAAGAGAAAGAGTAACTTGACGAGGCACAGCAAGAGAATCAATGTCACAATCAACTGCATCATAAAGCATCTGGTACTATCGACAATATCTATCAGTTAAATGATTTGTTTTTCATTCTTAGAGGTATAGCCTACAGAAGATTTTCCTTTTAATTCTATTCACTAGGATTAGATGCTTAATATTAGAAAATTCCAAATTAGGTATTAGGTTGATGCAAAAGTAATTGTGGTTTTGCACTGTTGAACTCTACCTTTCAACACTGGAATACATTCTCAAATAAATGTGGTTATGTTATACATCACTTTAATGCATACTTCTCACTTGGTTTTGTTGCTAATGACTTATTACCTGATGTTTATATTTATCTTAGACTATGAAATGATGTTAGACAAAAAGTAAATTCCAGTTATTTTTTAATTCAAGTTCAAAATGGATCATAAAGCAGCAGAGACAACTTGCAACATCAACAGCGCACTTGGCTCAGAAACTGCTAACAAACAGTATGTGCAGTGGTGCTTCAGGAAGTTTTGCAAAGGAGACGAGAGCCTTGAAGATGAAGAGTGCAGTCGACAGCTGTTGAAAGTTGACAACGACCAACAGAGAGCCATCATCAAGCTACTCCTCTTACAACTACAGAAGGTGCTGAAGAACCCAACATCGACCAGTCTATGGTCATCCAGCATTTGAAGCAAACTGGAAAGCTGAAAAAGCTCAATAAGTGGGTGTTTCATGAGCTGACTGCAAATCAAAAAAATCGTTTCGAAGTGTCATCTTCTCTTATTCTACACAACAACAACAAACCATTTTTTTATTGTGATTGTGATATGCGACAAAAAGCAGATTCCATACAACCCAGGGTGACAATCAGCTCAGTGGTTGGACTGAGAAAAAGCTCCAAAGCACTTCCCAAAGCCAAACTTGCATCAAAATAAAAGGTCATGGTCAGTCTGGTGGTCTGCTGCCAGTCTGATCCACTAGAGCATTCTGAATCCCTGTGAAACCATTACATCGGAGAAGTGTGCTCAGCAAATTGATGAGATGAACAGGAAACTGCAACCCCTGCAGCTGGCATTGGTCAACACGAAGGGCCCAATTCTTCTCCATGACAATGCCCAACCACACGCTGCACAAGCAACGCTTCAAAAGTTGAACAAAGTGGGCTACAAAGTTTTGCCTCATCCACCATATTCACCTGAAGTGAAAATGTTAGTTGCTCAGTTGTGTCTGACTCTTTGCAACTCCATGGACTCTAGTCCACCAGGCTCCTCTGTCCATGGAATTCTCCAGGCAAGAATACTGGAGTGGGTAGCTATTCTCTTCTCCAGGGGATCTTCCCAACCCAGGGATTGAACCTGGGTCTCCTGCATTGCAGGCAGATTCTTTACCATCTGAGCCACCAGGGAAGCCCTCATAGTCACCTGCCCTGCACCAAATGACTATCACTTCTTCAAGCATCTCGACAACTTTTTGCAGGGAAAACCCTTCCAAAACCAGCAGGAGACAGAAAATGTTTTTCAAGAGTTTGTTGAATTGCAAAGCACAGATTTTTATACTACAGGAATAAACAAACTTATTCTTGTTGGCAAAAACATGTTGACTATAATGGTTCATATTTTGATTAATAAAGATGTGCTTGAACCTAGTTATAATGATATAACACTCATGGTCTGAAACTGCAATAACATTTGCACCAACCAAATATTTCTGTCATAAAACAAAGGCCATCTGCAAAAGACACCAAAGTATCCTGTTACTTGTAATAGGTGGAGGGTCATGGTTCTTGACAGCAGGAAGGTCACCAGGCATCTGCTTCAGGAAGTCACGGCGAATACACCCTAAGGCTATATCCCAATGTATAAATGAAATCCCAGAAGAGGAAGAGGAAATACTTTCAAATATTTGACTAAACAACAGCCAAAAATCTTCCAAATTTGGTGAAAATTATAAACCCATGGCTCCTACAAGCTCAACAAACCAAAGCAACACCAAGCTCATAATATTACACCAAGGCATATAATAATCAAACCACTCAAAATCAATGATAAAGATAGCAGTCCAAGGAAAAAAACACATCATGTTCAAAAAAACAAAGATGAGAATGAACTCAGACTTCTTAGCAGTAAGTACTAGCCAGAAGACAAAAGCAAGACAGTCTTTAAAATCTAAAGGAAAAAACAACCTGCAAACACTAACAAAAATATTCTTGAAAAATAGGAATGAAAGAAACACTTTTTTCAAACAAATCAAAGCTAAGAAAACTGCCAACAGACACTATCTTACAAGAAATAAAAAAGGATGTTTTTCAGGCTAAAGGAAAATAATACCAGACAGAAATCTGAATCAATACAAAGAAATAAAGAGTGACAGAACTACATGGGTAAATACGTATAATTACTTGGGTCAACATAACAGACTTTTCACATTTTAAAATTTCTTGATGACAATAAACAGAAGTATATTGTTACAGGAGATTCTTAAAACAGTATTTGCAGATAAACAGTTGTAAGTAAACCCAAGAGCAACTTCTAAATAAATAAAGTCATGCAATAAGCCAATAGCAGAAATAAAATAAAATACTTAAAACATACTCAGTATCTTTCAAACTGCAGGAAAAGCAGAGGGAAAATGAACAAAGAACAGAGAAGGAATAAAACATATAAGGTAATACATTTATACTAAACTATGTTTATAATCACATTAAATACTCATGGTCTAAAGAAAACCAAATGAAAGACAGTTTGTTAGACTGGATTTTTAAAAAAGCAAACACCAAGAAAACTACACGTCCTCTACATGAAACTCACATTAAATACAAAAACATACATAGGTTAAAAATAAAGGATAGAAAAAAAAAAATAAAGGATAGAAAGAGATATGCCATGCAAAAACAAAATAAGCATAAGGAATTCAATGGTTCTATTAATATAAGACAAAGTAGACATCAGCACAGGAAATATTAGCAGAGATAAGGAGGGACATTTCAAAATATTAAAGAAGGCAATTTATCAAGAAGATATAACAATCTTAAACACATGTGCAACCAAAAGGAACTTCAAAATTCATGAGGCAAAAAAGAAAAACAGGAAAATTCATTATTAGAGTTGAGTATTTTAGTACATCTTTCAGCTACTAGAAAAGGAGAGAAATCAGAAACAGATGCACGTGTGTGTGCTCAGTCGCTCAGCTGTGTCCGACTCTTTGGGACCCCATGAACTGTAGCCCACCAGGCTCCTCTGTCCATGGGATTCTCCAGGTAAGAATACTGGAGTGGGTTGCCATTTCCTACTCCAGGGGATCTTCCTGACCCAGGGATCAAACTCGCGTCTACCCTGTCTCCTGCACTGGCAGGCAATTCTTTACCGCTGCACCACCAAGAAGACGTAACACTACCCACCAATTGGATCCAACTGACGTTTTCATAAAATCCCACCCAACAACAGAATAGATATGTGTTCCAAGTACACATGGACTATTCACCAAGACAGATAATATACTGGGCCATAAAACAAGTCTCAATAAACTTATATGGGTTGAATTCACACAGAGTATGTTCTCTGGCCACAGCTGGAATTAAATTAAAAATAAATAATGAAAGGATATGTAGAATATTTGGAAACTAAACAACACAGTTGTAAATACAGTAAATGTTTAGCTTTAAATCCTTATAATGGGAAAAAGACTCTTGAGAGTCCTTTGGACTGCAAGGAGATCCAACCAGTCCATCCTAAAGGAAATCAGTCCTGAATATTCATTGGAAAGACTGATGCTGAAGCTGAAACTCCAATACTTTGGCCACCTGATTCGAGGAACCAACTCATTGGAAAAGACCCTGATGCTGGGAAAGATTGAAGGCAGGAGGAGAAGGGGACAATAGAGGATGAGATGGTTGGATGGCATCATCGACTCAATGATCATGAGTTTGAGTAAGCTCCAGGAGTTGGTGATGGACAGGGAGGCTGGTGTGCTGCAGTCCATGGGGTCACAAAGAGTCGGACATGACTGAGCAACTAAACTGAACTGAGTGGGAAAAAAAGAAGAAACTAAAACAAATGACCTAAGTTTTTGCCTTAAGAATCTAGAGAAGGAAAGTAAACCCAAAGTAGAATGAATGAAACAATAAGGATAGGGAAATCCATGAAATACAAAAAAGAAAAAAAAATGCAGAATCACTGAAACCAAAAGCTGTTCTTGGGACTTCCCTGGTAGTGCAGTAGATGGGAATCTGCCCATGGTTCCATCTGTGGTCGAGAGATTACATGAGCCATAGCGCAGCTGGGCCTGTGTGACACAACTACTGAGCCCACGCTCTAGAGCCCACGAGCCACAGCTACTGAGGCCCACACGCCTTAAGCCTGTGTTCCACAGCAAGAGAAGCCACTGTAATGAGAAGCCCACACACTGCAATGAAGAGTAGCCCCTGATTGCTGAAATTCAGAAGCCCGCCAAAGCAATGACGACCTAGGGCAACGAAAATAAATAAATAAATAAAAATTACTTAAAAAAAAAAAAAAAAAAGAAAAGAAAAGAAAAACATAGAGTGTAAAGTTTTTCTTTAAAAAGCTGGTTCTTTGGAAATAATAAATCAATAAAATTGATAAACCTCCAGACTGACCAAAAATAAAGATGTCAATGACATATAGTAGGTTTAAAAAAGAGGACACTGTTATAAGATTCTGCAAACACTAAAAGGGTAATAAGGGACTTTTGTGATCATGTTTATGCCATTAAATTCAATGACCTAATGAAATGCAAAAAATTTTCTCAGAACACACAAGTTATCAAAATGGAATTAAAAAGAAATGAGTAGCACTCTATCTATTAAAGAAATTGAGTTCATAATTGTAAAACTTCCCAGTAGGGACTTCCCCATAGTCCAGTGGCTAAGACTCTGTGCGCCCAATGCAGGGGGCCCAGGTTTGATCCCTAGTCAGGGAACTAGACCCCACACACCACACCGAAGGGTTCACATCCCACAGTGAAGACCTGGCGTGGCCAAGTAAATAAATAAAAGTATTAAACAAACAAAAACTTCCCATCGAACAAAAACAAAACAACTCCAGGCCCACGTAACTTTTAACCAGCAAACATTAGGAAAACATTCAGGGAAGAAATGATACCAACTCCTTCAGAATACAGAGGGATTGCTTCCTAGCTCATTTTAGGAGGCAGCATGATCCCGAAAATAAAACCAACAGACATTCTCAGTAACAAAAACTACAGACTTAATACCCTTCATGAATATACATGTAAAGATCCTAATGAAATGTCAGCAAAATTGTATTCAGTGATTCAAATATAAAAAGCATAATATACATTACAACCAAGCTTAAACATTTCAAAAGGAATCAGTATAATCCATCATCTTCACAAAATAAAGATACTCAATTCAGCAGAACAAAAGCCTTTGACAGAATGCAACACCCATGCATGACAAACACTCTTCCCACACTAGGGAAAGAAGGGGATTTCCTCAACCTGATAAAGAGCATTTATAAGAAATCTACAGGGCTTCCCTGGCAGCTCAATGGTAAAGAACGCACATGTCAATGCAGGAGACACGGGTACGACCCCTGGTCTGGGAAGATCCCACATGCTGCCAGCAGCTAGGCCCACGCACCACAGCTACTGCGCCTGTGCTCTCGAGTCCAGGAACCACAGCTACTGCGCGCCCATGCAGCCTGACTACTGAAGCCTAAATGCAATGAGAAGTCACCGTACAAGAAGCCCACGTGCTGCAACAGAGAGCCGTTCCCTGCCCTCCGCAACTAGAGAAAGGCCCGCACGCGGCAACAAAGACCCGGAACAGCCAAAAATAAATGAATCATTTTTTAAAAATCTACAGCTACCACACACTTAACAGTAAAAGACTGAATGCTTTAAGTGTAAAGACTGAGACGAAACAAGAATGCCCACTATCACCACTTGTCATCAACAGTGTAATGAAGTCCTGGCCAGAGCAAGAGCAAAGGAAAGAAAAAGTGCATACAGGTTAGAAAAGAAGCAAATCCACCTTTATCTGCAGACATGATCATACACACAGAAAACCCGAAGGGATCTTTTTCAAAATTTACAATAGCATATACAATATAAAATACTTAAAAAGACTTTCTACTGTATCCAGCATGTTTAGTTGCATTTAAGGGAGAGGTTCACACCAAATATCTAGCAAATCATTCCTGGAAATCCAAACTGGCTTTTTATTTTATAATCTCATCTATGGTAAAGATACCATAAAGCTGTTACCAGACTTTTATCCATCTTACTCACCAGACCTGTCTCTGAACAACTTCTCATTGTTTAAAGTGAAGTCGCTCAGTCGTGTCTGACTCTTTGCGACCCCATGGACTGTATAGCCCACCAGGTTCCTCCGTCCATGGGATTTTCCAGGCAAGAGTACTGGAGTGGGCTGCCATTTCCTTCTCCAGAGGATCATTCCCAACCTAGGGATCGAACCTGGGTCTCCCGCATTGTAGGCAGACGCCTTACCATCTGAGCCACCAGGGAAGTCCATGTCCCCTTGAGCCCCTTTTTTGGGGGGTGGGGGCGGGGGTGGGCAAGAATACCTGAGTGGGTTGCCATTCGCTTCTCCAGGAGACCTTCCTGAGCCAGGGATCGAATTCAGGTCTCCCGCACTATAGGTAGAACGCTTTACCACCTGAGCTACCAGGGAAGTCTCATTGTTTAAAAACAACTCTGAAAGGATGAATACACATCAGGAACAGAAAACTGAAGATACGTGAAATGTGCTTACATCAATTCTCCAGGAGTTCCAAAAGAGATTAAAGAAATGATAGATTTACTGAAAGAAGTTCACAATCCCTCAAGAGGTTACTCATTAAGTGATCAGTACTTTTGTTCTAAGTTATCTTACAGTTAAAGTGACCTCTTGGTGTATAGTTCTGTGGGTTTTAACACATGTGGAGTCTTGTAATCACTACCAAAATCAGGATCCAGAACAGGTCCAACACCTCAAGAGACACCCTTGGGATATTCCTTTTAAGCCACATCTCTAGCTCAACTACCTCAGCTCCTGGCAACCATGGATATGTTCTTCATTACTTACTTTTTTCTTTCCCAGACTGTCAAACAATGGAATAATGCAGAATATAATCTTCTAAGACTGGCTTCTTGCACTCAGCATAATGCTGAGACTCATCCAAGTTACTGTATGTTATTAATAGTTCCTTTCCTGCTATATAGTATTCCATTACATGAATGTATCACAGTTTATCCATTTAAACAACCCACCTGGGTTGTTTCCAGCTTCTGGCAATTATAAATGGAGCTGCTATAAACATACATTTTGTGCGAACATATGTTTTGCTTCTCTAACAGTGAAATTTACTTGACCATCTGGTAAGTAGACGTTAAATTTATAAGGAATTGCCAAATCGTTTTCCGGAGTGGCTGGACCACTTTGCATTGCCATTAGCAATTACGAGAGTTCCACTTGCTCTGCAACCTCTGGCACGGATACTCTCTCGTCAGTATAATAGATGTGTAGTAGTGTTTCATCAGGCCTCAGACTGAATATCCCTAATGGCTAACGGGGGCTGAGTGTCATTTCATGTGCTATTTGCTATCTGTATATCTTCTTTGGTGAACTGTCTTTTTACTCATTTTTTCAATTGGGCTATTTTCTCACTGCTAAGTTTTGAGAGTTCCTTACATTACACACACTAGACATAAGTAAGTCCTTTGTCAGATATGTGATTTGTAAATATATTCTACCCATCTGTAGCTTATCTTCCCATTTCTTAAGTCTCTTTCATACAGCAAACGTTTTTAATTCAATGAAGTATAATATAGCGATTTTTTTTTTCTTTCATGGATCACGCTTCTGCTGTCACTTCTAACAACCACTGCCTTGGGACCACAACTCCTCTGCTCAGAGAGGAAGTTCTCCTCCCTCGGAGTTTCAGGTGCTTGTGCTGCCAGGAGACCACTTTACTGCCTCCTGAACCTGAACTAGAGGACTTCTCCATGAGCACTCCTGTCTGCAGGGATGCTCACTGCCAGAGTTCAAGTCCCAGGGTTGGGGGTGGAGGAGAGGAGGGGACTCAGATGGGACAAAGGCAAACTAGCTCCTGGTTCAGTGGTTTTTCAAATTCTGGTCTTTCCCCCTGCTCTGCCTGCTACAATTTTCTTCTGCGAATCCTTAAAGAGCATTCTATTCTATCCAGTCCATTCAAGGGGACAGACATGTTGGAGGGTTCTTTGCTCCTTAGCCAGAGCTAGAATCACAAATGTTTCTTGAATACACAAGTTCTGACTTCTCTGGTAAATTCAACCTCACTGCATGACACTCTTATTTACATGCACACCCTCACATAGATAAATATAAACATATACGTAATGAGATTAAAACATCAAAAGGACATCAGGATTCTCTTCACCACATCACAGTAATTATAACTACCTCCAACTAAAAGAAGACAGAGATCAAGGAAAGAGTTAAACTCTACTCAGAATTTCTTCAGTCTCAATAAACAGCAGATATAGATAACAGAGAAATCAGTCTGCTTTTTATATAAAACTTAAAATTTTTTAAATCATAAAGTAATTCACACTCATTTTAAAGCTCCAGCAATTACAGACCCGAGCAGTTTAGCTGATATTCTGTACTCTTTCCCTCCCAATCTTGTACCAGTAGAGATACTATTATTAACAGTTTGGTATATATCCTTCCTCACTATCTGTATATACTTTAATATATATATAACATCATAGAGTTTACACAGGTTTTTATGATTTTCTTCTTATATTTAACAAAACATCTTCAAACATGGGATTTGATTATATAATTATTCATCAACTTGCCTGTCTCACCTAACAATATATCATGTACAGCCCTGGGGTCAGTAAACAATAGTTGTTTGTTTGTCTACAATAAATAAACAACTGTTTACAGTTGTTCGTTGTTTACAATGGAATATTATTCCATTGTAAAGATCTAGCATAATTAGACGTTAGACATGCAAGCTGATTTTAGCATTCACTCTCTAAACAACCCTATAATTAACATCGTATACATTCTCTAACATTGATTCACCAACACAGAACTGCTGGGTCAAAAAAATATATATGTATTTTAAACATAAACAGATACTGACCAATTATCTTCCCTAATTCACATTCCCAGAAGCAAGTATAAGTGTTCTTTTTCCCAAAACCTCCCCATAACTGAATATTACCAATCTTTTTACAATCTTTCCAATCTGATGGCTAAAAAACATGGCATCCTGCTTTGCATTTCACGGGCCCCTAGTTGTTTATTGTTTATTGTCTCATATTTTCTCTTTGTGGGTTGCCTTTTCATAGTCTGTTTTTCTAGTGGATTATGTATCTTTCTTCCATTTATACATTAAGAAGATTAAGCCTTTCTTTATATACAGATTTTTCATCACAAATAAATGTTGTATATTATATAGATAAAAATGTATTACTTCAAAAAAAAAAAAAATGTATTACTTCTCATTATGCCTCAGGGCTTTAAGGACATCAGTTTCATTTTTCATGCAGAAAGTTGAAGAGGATTACACATTTCAATATAAAGAGCATTTATTTATTATCAACAGTTTATTCAGCAATTAATTACTGTGTTTTTATGACATGCAAAGCATTATGCTAGAACACAAGACATCAGTGCATATCCTCTAGGAGCTAAGTCTAACAGGGCAGCTGAGTCAGAGACAAAGAGATACTTCAAGTGGTAACTGAAGCAGTATGTGATGGAACGGCAAAAATTGGTGATCAAGAGTAGACAACAGGAGGTACCTTGTGTTCATGTCGTTTTTGCCTAAATCCAAATCAGAGTAAAAGCTAAAAGTGATTACATAAACTCAAAGCCGGTGTCAAAGCCAACAGTCTCCAAAGCGAGGCAAGTGCACTCCAGGCCAAGCACTCAGTAACCCATTCGGGAACAGAAGAAAATGTTAAAGTTGCTGTTATAATGACTTCTGTATGTTTTACAAAGGGGGGAGGGAAAGCCACAAAAGTTTATAAATTTGTCTTCTTTAATCTTTATGAGTTTTTAGTCCTGGAGGACTCATGCGATCTGTATATCCAGCAGGTCACTCCTCATGGTCTGTTTACAAGGTAACTTGGGGGCAGCGTAAAGGTCCACACCCAGAGGGGTTACAATGGGACCTTCACCATATTGCGGCATTCATCAGGCTAATTCTCAAGGTATATTACCTAATTTTAACTACTAACTAATTTTAAAACTATCCTTCCCAAAATAAGCAAGTGGCTTACACTGATTACTCCAAAGAAACGATGAACTGAAATAACAGTAGTATTGATACAAGGTCAAGCAAACAAGAAGACGGCAGAGCTGACACTTGTCGTAACGGGTGCTCTTCACTGGCCACAAGTGCAACAGAGAAGGTCTGATCTGATCTAACAGAAGGCCAGCCTCCCTCCAAACAAATGTTCAAATTATCAAAAAGGCTGATCTGAAGCAGACTTATATTCAGTATTTTTAACTCAAAACCTTACCATGAGTATATACTGAGCTATTCACTTACGGGTACAACTGAGAAACACACTGTCAAATCCGGTAATAACATGATGATATGGATTTGGAGACTGGCTCCTTCTCCCAGGCCCCGGGTACATCAGAGGAGCTGAACTTTTTACGTCCCAGCTCACCACATGCCCCAGGATCATCCCTGTTAACACCTAAGTTAACTGGTCAGGGGCCAACAAGGGACAACGAACTGTGGTCAGTAGTATCTGGATGATCTTGACTGTGCAGCTGGAGGCCTCAGCTTCCAGCCAGCATGCAGTGCACGTGCCTCTCATCATTCCCTTAATCTCACAATACAGGTCATCGTACAACAAGGAAAACTTTAATGCCTGCTTTTCACATTGCAGGTGGTTTACTCTAGGGGTGCAAGCCCAAAGCTGCTTTACTGATAGGACTGCATGATCAAAAAGCTTAGAGGACACAGCTGTAAGCTATGTTCTTTGCTCTAGATATCACTCACTCTCAAAATTCTGCCTTAAGAGCTACAGGTGAGAAAGGAAATGACCTGCTTTGCGGGGAGGTTAACTTCAGGACAGTCACATAAAATGTTTACAGAAAACCACCATGCAGTCCCAACACAAAAGTTAAAGCAAAGTTTGTCGCGATCCTACATCCTTCTTAGAAATTACTTGCTGGTTTTTTTTTTAAGTTTTCTCTAGTTGTTTCCTTTTTACCATGTTGAAAGGTAATCTCCGTGAGAACAAGGTCCAAGTCTCAGAATTCAGGTTGGCTGTATGATGGTAGCTAATCATCTACCTGATTTTGGGCTTCAGTTTCTACATTTGTAAAATGATAGGACATCAATGTAGCTATAAAGTTATTTCCAAATCCATGTTTACAGTTCTAAGAAGAGCTGTTACAGTAGTTATTATTGACATGTATACTGGTAAAGGCATCACCGCATAAGCAAACACCCTTCGTGGCAGTGGAAGCCTAACTGATATATGGCTGCCTACAATATTAGGGTAATAGAATAGATCGAGCAATAGACACCAGCAAACTCATAAGAGTTTTCATTAATCATTCACTCAGGGAAATGTAAAGAACACCTACTATATACCAGTCAGGGTACTAGGTACTTAGGGATAAAGGATGAATAAGACAAAATTTTTGCTACAATCCATTCATTCATTCATTCACCAGGTGTTTCTTGAATGCCTCCTGTGTGTCAATCACTGTTCAAGAAACACCTTGATATGGCCCTGAACACAATAGACACAGTTCAAAATAAGAAAAAGAAAAGGAGGGGCAGGGATACCAAAAAAAAGACTTGTAGCTAGCTGAATACTCTCCTCCACAAGGAGCAGAAAAAGCAGAACAAGATATTATAAAATTCTATAAGACAGCTATGAATACATCTGTGGTGACTATTATAACAAAGTCCCCAAGTTCTTTGATACTTCTCCATCAAGAGGAAAGAATCTACGTCCTTCCCTCTCAAATCTGAGCTCTCTGACTACTTCAATAATAAAATACCACAGAAGTGACACGGCCAGCGATGCTCGGCAGGCTCAGGCCTCAGAAATCAGCAGCTTCCTCTTTCTGTCTCTCGAAATAGTCACTCTTGGAACCCAGCTGCCATGCTCTCCAGAGGCCCAGGCCACGTGCAGGTGTCCCTGCTCAAAATTATCATGACATGTGACTGAGGGTACCACCAAATGATACCAGCCTGAGTCATCCCAGGGGACAAGTCTTTCCAGCAGAGGCTCCAGACATGGTGGAACAGAAACAAACCATCCCTGCTTTACCCTGGCCAAAATCCTGACTGCTATGATTTGGGATGATTTGTTACACAGTAGTAGATGACTGGAACACAGTTAAGATATAAGAGGTATTTTTCATGTGGAGATACCTTGAATCCAATTACTTTTTCTATATAGTATATAAGTACCATTAAAGTTAATTAACTAAATAGAAAACCAAGATCTAGAAAACCATATTTAAACTCTCATGAGGCTCAAAATCCTGACGATTATCAAATAAAACAAAGAGAGATCAGACAGATAGCCATTAATATTTCTCATGGCATTAACAAATACTCTGTATTAACAGAGTTAAGTATCCAAGTTTATTCACTGGGCAATTATTTACAGAGTATGTTAATGACATTAAATGCTGAGAAGAAACATAAAGGAAGAAAGGAGGTTAGGGAATGTTGCTGATAGTGGCTATGATGGGGAGGGCCTGCCAACATTGCCGTGACATTTGTGTCAAGACCTTACAAAAGTGGAGGGAGTAAGCCATGTGAACATATGAGGAAAGAGTTTTCTAGATAGAGCGAATAGTAAGTACAAAGGCCTTGGGGCCAGAGTGGCTTTGGTTGATTGAGCAAGAAAGCAGTATTAATAAAAAATGAGGTCAGAGAGGAAACTGGGGGCCAGAAAGTAAAGGCAAATTCTGGTTAAAAAAAAAAAAAAAAAAAAAACACCTTTCAGCTGGAATCAGAGGAACCAAATTCAATCAGAGCAGGAATGTTCTTGTCTGTTTCGTTCACCAATTAATCTCCAGCACCTGTAACAATGCTTAACCCCTGGTAAAAGGAATGAGGTCTTGGCTCTGTCACTTAGCAGCTATTAGCCTTTTAACAAATGACGACTCTTTTTTTTTTTTTTTTTTGCCTCACCACAAAGCCTGCAGGATCCTCAGTTCCCCAACCAGGGAATGAACCTGAGCCACGGTAGTGAAAGCACTAAGTCTTAACCACTGGACCACCAGGGAAATTCCATGACTCCCAACTTTTTGAGCCTCAGTTCTAATCTTTAAAACTGTAGTAACAATCCCTCCCAACCTCACAGAGTCACAATGAGGATTAAGAATACAGAAGTATTTTGCAAACTGTAGAGCATCGTATACAGGTAAGATCTTTACATTATTATTGAAAAAGTTAATAGCAATTATTATTAACAACAACAATGATCTCTACCCTGTCCCATTTAATCTCAACCTCTGAATCATGCTCTCCCTCCATGTGGCAGGGAATTCAAGCAGGGCAATCTTTCCTGAAGCACCAGGTAATGAAGTTTAAGCACTTAAAGGCTTCTGTAAATGAGTGGTAGTAATTAAGATATGATAATAACTTTTCCTTGAAACTCTAAGGGGGAAGAAAACAAACAAGACAATTTCCATGTGAAGGTTCTACACTCTTTTGTAATATCTGGTCTGCTTGCAAACCTTTTTTATTCTATCAAAATGCAAGAACATTTGACAATTTCCCTCCTGTTTTGCTCCTCACTTAATCTTACATCAGCTTGGTGAAAGAATGGAGGGAAAGGGTGAGCATGAGGAACAGTCTCAAGATGGCAAAGATGTTTTTTAGAGAGGCCAACTAAGCCAATCATTTCAAACTGCTTGAATCCCACTTAGGGACAGAAAAATCTACTACCCAATTCACTCCAGCTGGAGACAGCTTCAGTTTTCTCATCTGTAAATGGGGATTCTATCACCTTAAGGATGCTTCAATTCTGTAACTAAATAATGCACACAAAAGCATTTGGTGTATATATATGCTAAGAACTCACTAGACCCTGGCTGAACCTGAGTATTTTTCATATATTCAACAAATACTAAGTAAACATCTATAATATGCTCAGAACCACAAATAAAAAGGATAAAAATCTAGTTCTCCTGGAGCTAACATGTACCTCCTGTCACTCCCCATTAGCACCTCCTGTTTTCTGAAACTACATTTGGCTTCCAGCACGACCTCCGCCACACACAGAGTCCTTTGGGATTCTGCAGATAGCTATCACGCACCTCCCTCTCCACCCCGCTTTCTCCGGCCTAAACAAACAGCCTCAGATACTCCAAGGAGTAAGCAAGGATATGGAAATAGGGAGCTGGAACAGGGCTGGGTGGGGCGAAGGCAGGTTCCCAGGCGCCTCGGCCGAAAAAGAAATGAATAAAACCTCCCAGACTTCAGGCCAAGGTCAAGAAGGGCTGGTCCAACTCAGGTGTGTCACCTGACACCTCTCCCAGGAACGGCTTCCCTCCCCTCCCAGGCCCACAGCGGTCCCGGCCCTGAGGTGGATGAGCAAGAGCCGGTATGGCACTCATCCCTATGTCTTCGCCGTTTCTTCCCGGTCGCCTCGGAGAGAATTCCCTGCATCATTCTCGGCGTTTCCAGGCTTCCCCCTCCCTGGACCCTGCCCCTCCGCTCCCTGAGGCCCCTCTGAGAGCTACCTCACACCCAAGCTCTCCGTCTCTTCATCGCCTCAGCTACCCGCCGGGCCCCGGAGACGCTTGAGCCCAACCGCACTCACCTGCGAGCCCAGTCCCGGCCCCTCCATCTCCCCAGTGGCGGCGGCGACTCGACAAAGTGGCGGCGGCGGCCCGCTGGCCAGCCCGCCTCGAGCCTTCTCTACTCCCACTTCCTCCTGTGACTCCGCCTCCACCGCCTCCTTGGCTCGAGCGCTGCGCCGTCAATCGGCCTCGAAAAAGCCAATCCCTGTCCTCCTCTCGGCTGGGGGCGGGACTCTCGCGCTGCCAGGGAGGCTAGTGGAGAACTGCGAGTCGGAGGCCACGCCCACGCCCCGCCCACGCCGGTGCTAAGAGCCGCCGGCCAAGGCTGTGCACTGCTCGCCCAGGTAGGTGTCCACCTGTCCGCACGCCTCATCCTGCCGCTAGTACAGGTCCAGGATCTGGCTGTTATTCCAACGTCAACCACCATCTGCCGAGTGCAAATCGGGACTTAGCTGTTTAATAGTTAAATGGCCTTGTGAAATCGTCTCTTAGCTTTACCTCAATTTCCACATCTGTGAAATGGAGAAGACGAGGGTACCTATTTCACAGAATTGTCATAAGGATTAAACGAAATAAAGCATGTAAAGCTCCTTAGCCAATGTTTGACATAAGAAGGAACCAATAAATGTTAACTATTAAAACATTTGCCACTCTCTGTTCCTGTGATCCTGGGCAAGTCTCTTTCACCTCTGGGGCTGTTTCCTCAGCAAAAGAAAAATATATATGAGTTCCATCGCTCAGGCGGATTGGGAAGAGACCCCATCCGCGCTCCCCATGCCCTTTTGTGAACTGCACTGAAGTAGCTGACACCTAACCTCTATTCAGCCTGAAGGACAGATATGAAGCTAGGTGAAGACTTAGCTTCTGCCCTTGGGAGTCCACTGGGGCAATGGGGCTCTCCTACCTCAGCCTCCAGAAAACACTAGGGCTTCTTCTAGCCCAGCATTTAATACAGTCTTTGCAATTATTCCTTAATGTATCTGTTGCCAAACCAAACCTTTGGAAGTTAAATGGGAAAAGGATTGAAAGAATTATGTCTCCTCTATTCTACTAAAATGGTTCTAAACCATAAAATAAATGTCTAGAAAGTAAACAAAGTGCTGGTTTTTCCTGTGATAAATATTGTAATACAGTATAATTGTAAAGCTTTACTGTTATTATTATTATTATTATTATTATTATTATAGTGCCACTACCTATTGCGAACATCCAGTCCCGAGAAGGCAATGGCACCCCACTCCAGTACTCTTGCCTGGAAAATCCCATGGATGGAGGAGTTTGGTAGGCTGCAGGCCACGGGGTTGCTACCAGTCGGACACGATTGAGCCAATTCATTTTCACTTTTCACTTTCATTGATTGGAGGAGGAAATGGCAACCCACTCCAGTATTCTTGCCTGGAGAATCCCAGGGACAGGGGAGCCTGGCAGGCTGCCGTCTATGGGGTCACACAGAGTCGGACACCACTGAAGTGATTTAGCAGCAGCAGCAGTTCTGAGTTGCCCCAAAAGCCCAAGGTCTTCAAGACTGGGGCCTTATCATATCCACCTGTGAACTCCTGGTGCCTGGCACGGCACTGGGACATGGAAAGCTTGGTACAATTTTACTGAGTGGATGGGTGGGTGGATAGGTGTGTCATCAACTTCTATGATACAAGGAAGGATAAATTAAGTGGCAAATAGAAGTGCAAGCAACTTTCCTTGAGACAAGTCAGTGGAGCAAGCAATCAATCTGAACACCCTAGGATGAGACATTGGACAAGGTTTCACAGAGGAGACAGCCTTTGGTCATGGTCATTTCACTTAACAAGAGCTCTGTTTATTGATCACTTGCTATGTTTCCAGAAGGAGAAACTGTGGTTCAGACTGATTCCATAAACCCCAAATCACTCAGCTGGTAAGTGGTGGAGAAAGGATTCTAACCCATGTCTCTTACTGCAAAGTGATTTGGCAGAAGTGATTTGGTTGTTTCACTTTCAAGTCTGCTCTTTTTTTTTTTAAATGCCTCTACTGAGCTACTTCAGATTGGGATGGGTATATCTGCAGCTAATGGCTGAAGGAAAGCAAACCCAGTGAGGCCTTGAAATGCCATCCTTACTGGTCATCTTTGAAAATGCCTCTGGCTTAGCATGTTGACATAGCACTGGAGAATATCCTAATGGTAGGGGGCATGTTCCTAGAGCAGACCGCCTGGGCCTAAATCCCCACTGAGTTGTCATACGATCTTAGGCAAGTTGCTCAATCTCTTTGTGTTTCAGTTTCCTAATCTGTAAAATATAAAAATGGTAAAATGATAGGACTTACTTCACAGGGCTGTTGGGAGAATTAAATGAGCCATTGTACGTAAAGTACGTAGAGGAGTGCATGGAACCTGATAGGCCCTGTATGTGGGTTAGCTATTGTTGTCATTGTTATTGTCCTCCTCAGCAGTGGGTGGTGGAGAGAGTACCAAATCGACCAGCTGGAGGTGTCCATATAAAGGGCTGAGGACACACACTCAGCAGACCTGGCTTCCAGTCCAAACTTTGCCATTATTTACTGTCTATATTAGTTGGCTTAGAGCTGCCATAACAAAGTACCACAGGCTGACTGGTTTAAACAGCAGAAATTTATTTTTCTCACAATTCTAGAGGCAAGAATCCAAGATTACAGTGTCAGTGGGGTTGTTTCTTCTAAGGCTGCTCTCCTTGGATTCAGATGGCTATCTTCTTCCCGTGTCTTCACACTCCCTCTGTGCGTGTTATCTGCACTCTATCTCCTCTCTTATAAGGACACTAGTCATAATGGATTAGGGCCCTAAAATGACCTCATTTGAACTTCTCTCTTTAAGACTCTACTTCCAAATTCAGTCACATTATATGGTGCTAGGAGTTAAGACTCCAACATATGAAGTGGGGGGAGGAGCAAAATGCTGCCCATAACACTGTGTTCAGTTTAGTTCAGTTCTTTTCAGTTCAGTCGCTCAATTATGTCTGACTCTTTGTGACCCCATGGACTGCAGCATGCCAGGCCTCCCTGTCCATTACCACTCCAAGAGCTTGCTCAGACTCATGTTCATTGAGTCGGTGATGCCATCCAATCATCTCATCCTCTGTCGTCCCCTTCTCCTTCTGCCTTCAATTTTTCCCAGCATCAGGGTCTCTTCCAATGAGTCAGTTCTTCACATCAGATGGCCAAAGTATTGGAGTTTCACCTTCAGCATCAGTCCTTCCAATGAATACTCAGGACTGATCTCCTTTATGATGGACTGGTTTGATCTCCTTGCAGTCCAAGGAACTCTCAAGAGTCTTCTCCAACACCACAGTTCAAAAGCATCAATTCTTCAGTGCTCAGCTTTCTTTATAGTCCAACTTTCACATCCATACATGACTACTAGAAAAACCATAGATTTGACTAGATGGACCTTTGTTGGCAAAGTAATGTCTCTGCTTTTTTACTATGCTGTCTAGGTTGGTCATAGCTTCTCTTCCAAGGAGCAAGTGTCTTTTAATTTCATGGCTACAGTCACCATCTGCAATGATTTTCGAGCCCCCAAAAATAAAGTCTGTCACTGATTCCATTGTTTCCCCATGTATTTGCCATGATTGATGGGACCGGATGATGCTGAGTTTTCCAAATTTGCTGGCAAATTGAGTGCAATACTTTCACAGCATCATCTTTTAGGATTTGAAATAGCTCAACTGGAATTCCATCACCTCCACTAGTTTTGTTCATAGTGATGCTTCTTAAGGCCCACTTGATTTCGCATTCCAAGATGCCTGGCTCTAGGTGAGTGATCACACCATCGTGATTATCTGGGTCATGAAGATCTTTTTTGTATAGTTCTTCTGTGTATTCTTGCCACCTCTTCTTAATATCTTCTGCCTCTGTTAGGTCCACACTGTTTCTGTCCTTTATTGTGCCCATCCTTGCATGAAATATTCCCTTGGTATCACTAATTTTCTTGAAGAGATCTCTAGTCTTTCCCATTCTGTTGTTTTCCTCTATTTCTTTGCATTGATCCCTGAGGAAGGCTTTCTTATCTCTCCTTGCTATTCTTTGGAACTCTGCATTCAAATGGGTATATGTTTCCTTTTCTCCTTTGCCTTTAGCTTCCCTTCTTTTCTCAGCTATTTGTAAGGCCTCCTCAGACAGCCATTTTGCCTTTTGGTATTTCTTCTTCTTGAGGATGGTCTTGGTCACTGCCTCCTATACAATGTCAGAACCTCTGTCCATAGTTCTTCAGGCACTCTATCAGATCTAATCCCTTGAATCTATTTGTCACTTCCACTGTATAATTGTAAGGGATTTTATTTAGGTCATACCTGAATGGTCTAGTGGTTTTCCCTACTTTCTTCAATTTAAGTCTGAATTTGGCAATAAGGAGTTCATGATCTGAGCCACAGTCAGCTCCTGGTCTTGTTTTTGCTGACGTATAGAGCTTCTCCATCTTTGGCTCCAAACAATATGTTGTGAAAGTAGCTCAGTTGTGTCCAACTCTTTGTGACCACATGGACTCTACAGTCCATGGAATTCTCCAGGCCAGAATAATGGAGTGGGTAATCCTTTCCCATCTCCAGAGGGTCTAATCAAATAATATAATCAATCTGATTTCAGTATTGACCATCTGGTGATGTCCATGTGTAGAGTCTTCTCTTGTGTTGTTGGAAGAGGGTGTTTGCTATGACCAGTGCATTCTCTTGGCAAAACTCTGTTAGCCTTTACCCTGTTTCATTTTGTATTCCAAGGCCAAATTTGCCTGTTACTCCAGGCATCTCTTGACTTCCTACTTTTGCATTCCAGGCCCCTATGATGAAAAAGACATCTTTTTTGGGTGTTAGTTTGAGAAGGTCTTGTAGGTCTTCATAGAACCATTCAACTTTAGTTTCTTCAGCATTACTGGTTGGGGCATAGACTTGGATTACTGTGATACTGAATGGTTTGCCTTGGAAACGAACAGAGATCATTCTGTCGTTTTTGAGATTGCACCCAAGTACTGCATTTCATACTCTTTTGTTGACTGTGATGGCTACTCCATTTCTTCTAAGGGATTCTTGCCCTCAGTAGTAGATATAATGGTCATCTGAGTTAAATTTGCCCATTCCAGTCCATTTTAGTTCGGTGATTCCTAAAATGTCAATGTTCACTGTTGCCATCTCCTGTATGACCACTTCCAATTTGCCTTGATTCATGGACCTAACATTCCAGGTTCTTATGCAATTTTGTTCTTTACAGCATCAGACTTAACTTCCATCACCAGTCACATCCACAGCTGGGCATTGTTTTCACTTTGGCTCCATCTCTGCATTCTTTCTGGTGTTATTTCTCCGCTCTTCTCTGGTAGCGTACTGGGCACCCACCAATCTGGGGAATTCAGCTTTCAGTGTCATATCTTTGTGCCTTTTCATACTGTTCATGGGGTTCTTAAGGCAAGAATACTGAAGTGGTTTTCCAGTGCCTTCTCCAGTGGACCACATTTTGTCAGAACTCTCCACCATGACCCGTCCGTCTTGGGTGACCCTACATAGCATGGCTCATAATTTCATGGAATTAGACAAGGCACGTTCTCCTGCAAGAACTCCAAAATTACAACTCGTTGTTGAACAACCATCAACAGGAGAGTGTTGGATCCCACCAAAAAAAGATACCCCACGTCCAAGGGCAAAGGAGAAGCCCCAGCAAGATGGTAGGAGGGGCAAAAATCACGTTTAGAATCGAACACCATACCCGCCAGAGATGCTCAGAGGACTCAAACAAAACCTTGTGTGTACCAGGAGACTCCACAGAGATTGAACCAGACATGCCTTTGAGGGTTTGAGTGTCTCCTGCAGAGGTAAGGGTCAGCAGTGGCCTGCCACAGGGGCAGGGGCTCTGGGTGCAGCAGACCTGGGTGTGGCATAAACCCTCTTGGAGGAGGTTGCCATTAACCCCACCATAGAGCCACCAAGCAGATGATGCACAAACTGCAGAACAATTATACCAAACAAATTCTCGCATTGTTAAGAAAGTTCTAGGACTCACAACAGATTTCCCAACCTGGGGATCTGGCAAAGGGACGGAGAACCCTCAGGGAATTTGACTTTGGAGGCCAGTGGGATTTGATTACAGAACTTGCACAGGACTGGCGAAACAGAGTTTTGGAGGGCACAAACAAAACCTTGTGCGCCCCAGGACCCAGGAGAAAGGTGCAGTGACCCCACAAGAGACTGACACAGACTTGCCTGTGAGTGTCCAGGAGTCTCCGGCAGAGGCCTGGGTCAGCGGTGGCCTGCCTCAGGGTCGGAAGAACTGAGTGCGGCAGAGCATGCACAGGACTTTTTACAGGAGGTCGCCATTACCTTCATTACCTCCACCATAGCTGGTCTCCAGTCAAACAACAGGAAAGGAACACAGCCCTGCCCATCAACAGAAAATTGGATTAAAGATTAACTGAGAATGGCCCCACCCATCAGAACAAGACCCAGTTTCCCCCACAGTCAGTCTCTCCCATCAGGAAGCTTCCATAAGCCTCTTATCCTTATCAGTCAGAGGGCAGACAGAATAACACTGTGTGACCCTGGGCAAATCCCTCTCCCTGTGACAGTTTTCTCATCTATAAAATGGGTCTGAGAGCAACAGTGGGAACATTAACCCTAATTTTGACAGTCCCCCCTCCCCCGCAAGGTTTTGATCAGGTGATGTCTCCAGCTGAGACTAAGCTCTACCTCTCCAACCCCCATAACATGTTTTTAAAATCTCTTTCATTTTTAAAATATACTCCTTTAAGTATATGGTAGAATTTCCTTATGGGACCTTCTGGGCTAGATACTTTCTCTCTTTTTTTGGCTGTGTTGGTTTTTTGTTGCAGCATACCAGATCTTCATTGCAGAAGGCAATGGCTTCTCTCTAGTTGCAGCCTGTGGGCTTAGTTGCCCCAGGGCATGTGGAATTTTAGTTCCCCAACCAGGGATCAAATCAGTGTCCCCTGCATTGGAAGGTGGATTCTTAACCACTGGACCACCAGGGAGGTCCCTTTAATCTCTTTTTGATGACACTCCTTCTCTCATTCTGCAAATATATATTGGGTGCCTACTACAGACCAGTAAATTTGGAAAACTCAGCAGTGGCCACAGGACTGGAAAAGTTAAGTTTTCATTCCAATCCCAAAGAAGAGCAATGCTAAAGAATGTTCAAACTACTGTACAGTTACACCCATTTCACATACTAGCAAGGTAATGCTCAAAATCCTTCAAGCTAGGCTTTAATAGTACATGAACTGAGAACTTCCAGATGTATAAGCTAGATTTAGAAAAGGCAGAGGAACCAGAGATCAAATTGCCACCATTAGTTGGATCATAGAAAAAGCAAGGGAATTCCAGAAAAACATCTGCTTTATTGACTACACTAAAGCCTTTGACCCTGTGGATGACAACAAACTGCAGAAAATTCGTAAAGAAATAGGAATACCAAACTACTTTACTTACCTCCTGAGAAACCTGTATGCAGGTCAAGGAGGAACAGTTAGAACCAGACATGCAACAAACTGGTTCAAAACTGGGAAAAGAGTGTGTCAAGGCTGTATATTGTCACCCTTCTTATTTAACTTATATGCAGAGTATGTCATGGGAAATGCTGGGCTGGATGAAGCACAAGCAGGAATCAAGATTGACAGGAGAATTATCAACAACCTCAGATATGCAGATGACACCACCCTCATGGCAGAAAGTGAAGGGGAACTAAAGAGCCTCATGATGAAAGCAAAAGAGGAGAGTGTAAATGCTGACTTAAAATTCAACATTCAAAAAACTGAGATCATGGCATCCGGTCCCATCACTTCATGGCAAATAGATAGGGAAACAATGGAAACAGTGACAGACTTTATTTTCTTGGCCTCCAAAATCACTGCAGACAGTAATTACAGTTATGAAATTAAAAGACACTTGCTCCTTGGAAGAAAAGCTATAACAAACCTAGACAGTATATTAAAAGCAGAGACATCACTTTGCTGACAAAGGTCCATCTAGTCAAAACTATGATCTTTCCAGTAGTGTTGTATGGATGCGAGAGTTGGACTATAAAGAAAGCTGAGCGCTGAAGAATTGATGCTTTTGAACTGTGGTGTTGGAGAAGACTCTTGAGAGTCCCTTGGACTGCAAGGAGATCCAACCAGTCCATCCTAAAGGAAATCAGTCCTGAATACTCATTGGAAGGACTGATTCTAAAGCAGAAACTCCAATACTTTGGCCATCTGATGCAAAGAACCAACTCAGTGGAAAAGACCCTGATGCTGGGAAAGATTGAAGGAAGGAGGAGAAGGGGTGACAGAGGATGAGATGGTTGAATGGCATCACCAACTCAGTGGATGTGAGTTTGAGCAAATTCAGGGAGATGGTGAAGGACAGGGAAGCCTGGCGTGCAGCAGTCCATGGGATTGCAGAGTCAAACACGACTAAGCGACTGAACAACTACAGACTAGGCACCGTTTAGCACTGGGGATTCAGTATGGAGCAAGACCAAAATGTATCCCCTGGCTTCCTGGGGCTTTACTGTCTAGCAGCAAGAGACAGACTTTAACCAAATGGATTCACAAACACTGCCCTTCTAGAGTCAGCCTTGCAGTCCTTGGGTAGACTCTTTACTTGGCCATGGGCTTCTGGCACACCTAGCACATGCCAGATCTGGCACATGCTAAAGGCTAAAAAAGAAGTGTTGTCCAAACAAACGAACTGATGAATGAATACAGCTCAACTGATGGTTTTCAAAAGGAAATCAAAAGTTGTTCAACTTCATACATCACTCTAAGAAGTGCTGACTGCACAATGCTTAACAATTCTTAGCTTTGAAAAAAATTTCCACATTATGGTTTGCTGATCCTCACTGTCACACTACAGGCAGCAACTGACTTCATTCTGACTCAACTTTTGTACCTGGCCTCCTCGTTTCTTCCATAGCCCTGCGAAGGACAGGGGCCATTTTTTTGAAACAGGGGCTCATTGTAGTCATTTCAATGTTGGCACCAAAGTGACCCTTTGCAATGTCAATAACAACAGGGGGGAGAAAAAAAACAAAACAGAAAACCCCACACGTTTGTTAGCACAGAGATTCCCAGAGACACCAGTTAGGAATCCCCAGTGCTCTCTGGTACTGAGGCCAGCAGGGCTGGGGTGAGGAGGAGTATTTGCTAGGACCACTTCAGGCAACAAATGTTTATTGAGTTCCTAATATGTGCCAGAGACAGGCTAAAATACATGAGTATAGTGGTGAATAGTACAATCGCTGCTTCTCTGGAGTTCAAGTATTTTGGAGAGGTCAAGTACTGATAGAGACAATTAAATCAATTTTTTTAAAAAAAGAAGAAGAAGTAAAATGATAAGTGCTAACAAGGAAAAGTAGCAAGAATATAACCTGGGGACCTGCTTTAGCCTGGGCGGGGGTGGGGGGTGGGGATAGGGTAGGGTAGAGGGTGGTTTTCATAATTCATAAACTAGCTCAAAGGACTTTTCTAACTTCCTCTGTTTATAAATGGGGAGACTCGGGCTTGGGAGGGAAGTGACTTACGCAAGATCACCCTGCAAGCTACTGATGGAAATAGGATTAAGGCAACTCTTCTGATCTATCACGGCTATCTCACCAGCCATAGGCAGTTTCAGCTTTCTAAATACCACCAATCTCACAGATTTTCAGGACTGGGGGTTGAGGGACAGGACTGGGATTGCTTAGAAGTCTTGCTCAATTACGTGTCTTCTATCTGTGAAAAAGCTTCACAGTTAAAAACTGAAAGTGATTCTTTCACTTCCTTTTATGTACAATTTATCAAGATCTGGTGATGAGGTACTATAAAAACCTCAGCTAATATGATCCAGGTTAGGAGGACATGGTACACGTCTTATATTTTACTTGCCAGATTAACCAGATTCATATGGGTGTGGAGGGGGGGAGGGGTAGAGAGAGGAAGAGAAAGAAGGTGAAGCAGGAAGTATATTTTGCAGGTTGCTGTTTTGAGTCTTAGTCACCTGATTGCCGTCCCACATTTAAATACCTGCTCCTAAGGAAAATGTTCTGGTTGTATCCAAATCATGACAGCAACACTCAGGATTAGGTAATACATCTACCTTGACTCTAGTGTAGCAAGAACCTCTTCTCTACCTTCTATATCCATCCATCAGAGCTCTGTATTTGTTGGTTTATATATCCATCTCCCCTAGTCTCTGTGCTCCTAGAATACACTTAAACATCACTTCATGAGGAAAGCCAGTTGACCCCAGGGGCATCAGGCTAGAGCTTTATGGAAGAGACCTTACCACTCTCATCTGCAAAATGGGACTGGTAATAAAACCTATGCCACAGAGTGGTTGTAGGGATTAAATGAACAAATGTATGGAATGTGCATATAATAAGTGCTGTATAAATGTTGGATGTTACTAGGTACAGGAAACTGAGAAAGCCTGAGATCGTAGGGAAAACTCAGGAACTTAGGGAAAACCTAAACAATGATCATGACCCAACTCTGGAATATTCCTGACTTTACAGCAAATACAATCAAGGTTCCCCCAGCCAGTATTTACTCCTTGTTTCAAAAAGGACATGGGTTGTGATATTTGATAGAATTTCACTTCCCTGTTCTGCACACTAAACTATTTATGTTAGAGAGAAAAGCTACATTTCCCTCAGCTGTGCCTTCCCTAGAGGACAAGACACTAGTTAAATCTGCTGTTAGCTGCTGCCTGTCGGCTCTGATTATAGTGACAGAGTGGTGTCCATGGTAACTGGCTAAGCTGGCTTGCTCTGGTGCAAGTTGTTCAAGAATACAGAAGAAGGGACCATAAGAGGCTGAACTGGTTGTCATCTCAGTTTCTAAATGAAAAAATTCCACACTGTGCTTTGATTGGATGGTAAATCCAGACAAAATCTGGATTTCCTAAGCAGGAGGGACTGAGTTCATTCCCAAGGCCACTGAGTTTCTGATGAATCTGACCAGTAGAGATAGTTGGCTAGGGCAGCAGTGGGTGACATGGTAGAAGAGACAGAATACCAAATAAAATGAGGGACAGAAACCCTGCCACTCCCTGGAATCTTCTGTGGCTCCCTACTGCCTGCTGCAGTCTTGTGGGACTAGAGTTAAGCACTGAGATACTCTCAAAAACTAAAGTAACCATGGTCACTATTTTCTGTCTCATGTTTGTGCCTCTGGACATTGGTTCTCTTCTCTCTGTAGAGCAGGGCCCTCTGCTTTCTCATGGTTCCTGCTTCCCCACTACTTCTGCTTGCATGTGACATTGACTCCAGCCCTGACTCTCTAAGAGTTTACAGTCCCAGCACCCACTACCTGCTTATCATCGTCTCTGTGCCTCTTCATTCAGAACTTTGAAAAACAGAATCCATTTGGTTGTTCTTGTTCAAGGGCTTAGATGGCTCTGGGTTGCTTATCTACTCTGACCAGTTGGTGGTGATGGAGTAGCTTGTTTTTGCCATGATCAAGAAGGGATTTAGCAAGGACTGTATGTGGGGACAATTCACAGAGGAGGGGACATACACCACCTGAAATTCCATGAATTAGAGATGCCTTTGTCCTTACAAGTAAACAGATTCAGCAGGATGCATTGGTTTCCTAGGGCTGCCATAACAAAACACCAGCCTGGGTGACTTAATTCTAGTTGTTGTTCAGTTGCTCAGTCGTGTCTGACTCTTGGCAACGCCAGGGACTGCAGCACACCAGGCTTCCCTGCCCTTCACCATCTCCCGGAGTTTGCTCAGATTCATGTCCATTGAGTCGGTGATGCCATCCAACCATCTCATCCTCTGTCTGATTTAATTCTAGAGGCAAGTCTTAAATCAGAACTGGTCCTAATTTAGGACTTTGAGGAAGTCCTAAATCAAGGTGTACGCAGGGCCATGCTCTCCCTGAGCATTCTAGGAGGATTCTTTCCTGCCTCCTCCTAGCTTCTGGTGGTTGCTGGCAATTCTTATTCCTTGGTTTGTGAGCACATAAATCTCTGCCTCTCCATGGCATTCTCTCCCTGTGTCTCTCTGTGTGTCCAAACGTCCCTCCTCTTATAAAGACACTGAATTAGGTTTTACCTTGATTCTATGAGCTCATCTTAACTTGATTGTATCTACAAAGACCCCATTTCCAAATAAAGTCACATTCACAGGTGCCAGGAGTTCAGACTTCAACATACCTTACAGGGGGACACATTCAACCCACAGCAGAAGGAAAATAAAGAGAATTCATCTAACCCCCGTGCCTCTGTCTGAGAAAACAGCAGTTTGGGTTTGGGAACAGGCAGACATGAGCTGGAGGAAATGCTGAGATCGGGGGCACTTCTTGGAGGGAGAGGCCAGGGAGGTGGGATCATAAGGGACTTTGGACTACCTGGAGGCAGTGAAGGGACCTGGGTTCCTGGGTGGTGGGGAAACAAATATATCAGGAAATGGGAGAAGAAAAGATTTACTTGTTTTAAATAGTCCAGAACCGAGGGTCACAGAAATCTGGAGGCAATTCCCCATAACACCTGGGACAACATCTCTTAAATAACAGGCACTCAGGGGATTTCAGTGAGAGAGGAGGTGGGGGATGGGAGGAGCAAGATGGCATGTGCCGCAAAGTCTCCCGGCACACCGCCTCCCACCCCGGGGCTGGGGGGACCGTCCTTGCCCGCACCCCACAGCTTTACAGGTCGGCGCTTCCCTTACCGTATTGTAACTGCCCGTGTCTCCAGTCTGCGATTCTCTGAGCGAAGGGGCCATGTCATTTTTGCTCTCTGCTGCAACCCCGGCGCCAGCACAGAACATACAACACGCAGGCGCGCAGTTCCCCTTGATGATTCCACACAGGAGCCCCAGCCTAAGGCCTGGGCCGACAAGGCTAAGGAGGAACCGAGGAGAAGAGGCGATACATCGGAGGCTAACCCGGGGCACCACGGTTCCTAATTTCAGCTAATCACATGACTCGTGTCCACATTCCACAGGTGCCCTGCCTCCCTCAGGACGGGATTAGGAGCACACCATCCCAGGTCGCCTTTGCTGTGGAGAGCAGTGGTGTAGCCCGTGGCATGGGCCCCAACAGCTATCCTCAGGCCGCGGAGGCCGCACATAACTCAAGCAGGAACTGCCCGCAGGACTGGGATACCCCCAGGGTGGGGCTCATTCAGAAAGGAGAATTGAGACCTGTGACTGGATCCAGGGCACCAGAGGCCAGGCCTCCAGCTGTGATCAGCCCCACAGAGGGTCTGAGGCAAGAGCCCCATCGCTCCCTGTTTCAGCTTCCTCCTCCACCAGCGCTGACGCGGGGCAGCCTTGAAGGGGACATGTGGGACAGACAGTGTGAGGGGCTGGATGAAGAGTCAAGAGGTACAGCTTTCAAGTCTTTACTTGCCAATTACTAGCTGAATTGCCTCTGACGAGACATGGAAGCTCAGTAGGTTTTAGTCTGCCTGCGTGTGCTAAGTCACTTGAGTCATGTCTGACTCTGTGCAACCGCATGGACTGTAGCCCATGGGGCTCCTCTGTCCATGGGGATGCTCCAGAACACTGGAGTGGGTTGCCATGCCCTCCTCCAGAGGATCTTCCCGACCCAGGGATCGAACCCTTCATTGGCAGTTGGGCTCTTTACCACAGCACCAGCTGTGCTGGCAGGCAGGGATTTCACCAGCTATACTTCCACGGGGCTTCTCACAGCCATACTGAGAAAGGAATCTTTTTTTTTAAGGACTTTGCAGCTACTAAAATAAATTACCCAGTCTCAAAAACAGGAAACCCACCTGTTTTGTTTATGGGATTAAATATTGCACTTCCTTAGGATAGAGTTCGGTGGTGCTGGATAGTAATGAAAAGTGTGTGATGTGATAGCTACGTGATTAAACCTACGTGATTAGCTCACGTGGGACTCCTCCAGGCTTTCTGTAAATAAAGACAACAGTGATTTGAGGTTACTCTAGGCCAGAGAAGATTTGGCTTAACTAAAGGGCTGCTGAAATCCTGCTCAGTCCAGTCTGTTCTGGTCCCAAGGCAACCTGAACCTGGTTTCCCTGGGGTAACTCAGGTAGGGCCTAAGAAACCAGATCAACACACTCCAAACACAGCTTTGTTCTTACCCAGCCAAGGGTAAAGCAACCCGTTTCCTAATTCCGCTTAATAAATACCAGTTATAGACTAACTTGACTCAGCACGTGCCTAAGGGAGGCTGAAGATGAGGCCCATGCTGGGCTCTGACAAGGCAGCGGTGTGTGTCCCGGGAAGCAGTGTGGTCACTAAGAAAGAGCAGAGGACAAGGACAAGGATTTTACTGCACAAGAACTCAGCGCCTCAGGCTCCTCTGAAAGGGGATGGAGGTGGGATGGGATTAAATACTGTCAGCCCAACGAAGCACCCAGAACCCATCCAGGATGTCCAGCCTGGGGGAAATCTTCACTGAGGCTCTTTTGACAGTGATTTTCCTGATAGCTCCATGTCTTCTACATCTTCCTGTAGCAGGTGTTTTCTCCTGAGTGTGACATGAGTAGAATATTAAAAAAAAAAGTGGCACAGTGACTCACAATTTATTATTTGCACTGCAATTATCTATGACAGTCATCTTCTGAAATCTCAGATATTAACATTCCAAACCTCTTCCAAGTCACATTTCATAACCTCCCCAACATAGATCCATTCATGAATAGGATTTCATTATTAAGAATTTCATTTCTCATAATGGATGTTTTTTTCTAATTTAGGCTCCATGGGCTATGTGCTGAGATGACATGATTTATTGCCTCCAGTTTGCTGACCTTGGATATTCAGCCTGCCTGTGTGCTAATTTCATGGCACACTGAATTTTTGCTTCTTTTTTTTTTTTTTATTGAATTTTTGCTTCTTTACCAGACTCTTCCTGAAGGAGGAAAATCCCTAACACCTTCAAAACAATCAAAAAACACCCTTAAAATACAGAGGCAAACCTTTTTCTTAGAATGAAAGGCTCACACTTGTTCACAAAGCTATTATCCCAACCATGGGCTATTGAAGATAAACTGCAGAAAATGTCGGACAAATAATTGTTCCAGTAGAAAATGGAGCAGACTGATTAACTTTTAATTAGTATCCATGTAGAATAAATATCCTTATACAGTAAACATCTAAGCATGACCCTTATAGACATTAGATTCTGCTTTAAACATATCTACTCATAGCAGAGGTCTCTTCTATTGATAATGAGATTTATATGGAAATATATATTATTTGCTGCACAACACATGTGCACTTTATTTTCCAGAACTCAGAAAAATTGCAGAGAGGGAAAATTATACTGCTTTGAGTGTACAAAGTTCATAGCAGCATTATTTACAAAAGGCAAACTATGGAGGAACCTAAGTGCTCATGAGTGGATTAGTAGATAAAGAAAATGTAGGGTACACACACACACAATGGAATATTACTCAGCTGTAAGAAAAAGAATGAAATTTTACCATTTGCAACATCATAGGTAGACCTGGAGGGTATTATGCTTAATGAAGTAAGTCAAGGACAAATGTGGTATGATATCACTTACATGTGGAATCTAAAAACTAAAACTAGTGAATATAACAAAAAGAAACAGACTTACAGATAGAAAACAAACCACTGGTCACCAGCAGGGAGAGAGTAGGGGAGGAGCAGGAGAGAGGTAGGGAATTAAGAGGTACAAACTCCTATGTACCAAATGAGTAAGTTGCAGGGGTATATTACACATCACAGGGAATATAGCCAATGTTTTATTATGATTATAAACAGAGTATAACCTTTAAAAATGGTGACTCACTGTTGCATACCTGAAACATATAGTATTGCATATCAACTATACCTCAATAAAAATATATAACTGAGTATGTCCATTTTCTGTGGCTGTTGTAAAAATATGCCACAAAACTGGTGGCTTTGAAAAACAGAAATATATTCTCTCATGGTTCTGGAGGCCAGAAATCTGAAGTCAGCACCATTGGGCCAAAATCAAGGTGTTGGCAGGGCTGCACAACCTGTAAAGGCCCTAAGGAAGAATCCATTCCTTGTCACTTCCAACTTCTCATCAGCATTCCTTGGCTTGTGGAAACATCTAAAACTCTCTTTGCCTTATCTTCGCCTTCTCCTCTGTGAAATCTCTCTCTAGCCCATTCTTATGAATATACACATGATTGCATTTAGGGCCCACTTGGATAATCCAGAATGCTCTCCCTACCTCAAAATCCTTAATCACATTCACAAAGGACCTCCAACACACACTTTTTTTTTTTTTTTTGCTATATAAGGTAACATAGATTTCAGGGATTAGGACATGGATATCTTTTGGAAGACCATTTTTAGTCTACCACATTGAGCATCTACACTGTACCATTTCCTACCTGTATGTATATACCTGTATCTCCTCCAACAAGCCCTCTATGAGGAACATGTAGTGGGAAAAACCCCCAGTTAGGAATTAAGAAATCTAAGACCTTTAGGTCATACCTGAATGATCTAGTGGTTTTCCCTACTTTCTTCAATTTAAGTCTGAATTTGGCAATAAGGAGTTCATGATCTGAGCCATAGTCAGCTCCCGGTCTTATTTTTGCTGACTGTATAGAGCTTCTCCATCTTTGGCTGCAAAGAATATAATCAATCTGATTTCAGTGTTGACCATCTGGTGATGTCCATGTGTAGAGTCTTCTCTTGTGTTGTTGGAAGAGGGTGTTTGCTATGACCAGTGTGTTCTCTTGGCAAAACTCTATTAGCCTTTGCCCTGCTTCATTTTGTACTCCAAGGCCAAATTTTTCTTTTACTGCAGGTGTTTCTTGACTTCCAACTTTTGCATTCCAGTCCCCTATAATGAAAAGAACATCCATCTTGGGTGTTAGTTCTAAAAGGTCTTGTAGGTCTTCATAGAACCATTCAACTTCAGCTTCTTCAGCATTACTGGTTGGGGCATAGGCTTGGATTACCATGATACTGAATGGTTTGCCTTGGAAACAAACAGAGATCATTCTGTTGTTTTTGAGATTGCATCCAAGTACTGCATTTCAGACTCTTTTGTTGACCATGATGGCCACTTCATTTCTTCTAAGGGATTCCTGTCCACAGTAGTAGATATAATGGTCATCTGAGTTAAATTCACCCATGCCAGTCCATCTTAGTTTGCTGATTCCTAGAATGTTGACCTTCACTCTTGCCATCTCTTGTTTGACCACTTCCAATTTGCCTTGATTCATGGACCTAAAATTCCAGGTTCCTATGCAATATTGCTCTTTACAGCATCGGACTTTGCTTCTATCACCAGTCACATTCACAACTGGGTATTGTTTTTGCTGTGGCTCCATCCCTTCATTCTTTCTGGAGTTATTTCTCCAGTGATCTCCAATAGCATATTGGGCACCTACCGACCTGGGGAGTTCCTCTTTCAGTATCCTATCATTTTGCCTTTTCATACTGTTCAAATCCCTTATGATTATACAGTGGAAGTGAGAAATAGATTTAAGGGACTAGATCTGATAGACAGAGTGCCTGATGAACTATGGATGGAGGTTCATGACATTGTACAGGAGACAGGGATTAAGATCATCCCCATGAAAAAGAAAAGCAAAAAAGCAAAATGGCTGCCTGAGAAGGCCTTACAAATAGCTGTAAAAAGAAGAGAAGCTAAAAGCAAAGGAGAGAAGGAAAGATATTCCCATTTGAAAGCAGAGTTCCAAAGAATAGCAAGGAGAGATAAGAAAGCCTTCCTCAGGGATCAATGCAAAGAAATAGAGGAAAACAACAGAATGGGAAAGACTAGAGATCTCTTCAAGAAAATTAGAGATACCAAGGGAAAATTTCATGCAAAGATGGGTTCAACAAAGGACAGAAATGGTATGGATCTAACAGAAGCAGAAGACATTAAGAAGAGGTGGCAAGAATACAAAGAGGTGGCAAGAAGAACTAAACAAAAAAGATCTTCACGACCCAGATAATCACAGTGGTGTAATCACTCACCTAGAGCCAGACATCCTGGAATTCGAAGTCAAGTGGGCCTTAGAAAGCATCACTACAAACAAAGCTAGTGGAGGTGATAGAATTCCAGTTGAGCTATTTCAAATCCTGAAAGATGATGCTGTGAAAGTGCTGCACTCAGTATGCCAGCAAATTTGGAAAACTCAGCAGTGGCCACAGGACTGGAAAAGGTCAGTTTTCATTCCAATCCCAAAGAAAGGCAATCCCAAAGAAAGGCAATCCCAAAGAATGCTCAAACTACCACACAACTGCACTCATCTCACACGCTAGTAAAGTAATGCTCAAAATTCTCCAAGCCAGGCTTCAGCAATATGTGAACCATGAACTTCCAGATGTTCAAGCTGGTTTTAGAAAAGGCAGAGGAACCAGAGATCAAATTGCCAATATCCGCTGGATCATCAAAAAAGCAAGAGAGTTCCAAAAA
Organism: Cervus elaphus; assembly: GCF_910594005.1. Classification (NCBI taxonomy): domain Eukaryota; kingdom Metazoa; phylum Chordata; class Mammalia; order Artiodactyla; family Cervidae; genus Cervus; species Cervus elaphus. Next base: position 24,628,342 of record NC_057816.1, on the reverse strand, counting down.
AAACATCCATTTCTGCTTTATTGACTATGCCAAAGCCTTTGACTGTGTGGATCACAATAAACTGTGGAAAATTCTTCAAGAGATTGGAATACCAGATCACCTGACCTGCCTCTTAAGAAACCTATATGCAGGTCAGGAAGCAACAGTTAGAACTGGACATGGAACAACAGACGGGTTCCAAACAGGAAAAGGAGTGCGTCAAGGCTGTATATTGTCACCCTGCTTATTTAATTTATATGCAGAGTACACCATGAGAAATGCTGGGCTGGAAGAAGCACAAGTTGGAATCAAGATTGCCAGGAGAAATATCAATAACCTCAGGTATGCAGATAACACCACCCTTATGGCAGAAAGTGAAGAGGAACTAAAGAGGCTCTTGATGAAAGTGAAAGAGGAGAGTGAACAAGTTGGCTTAAAGTTCAACATTCAGAAAACTAAGATCATGGCATCTGGTCCCATCACTTCATGGCAAATAGATGTGGAAACAGTGGAAACAGTAGCTGACTTTATTTTTTTGGGCTCCAAAATCACTGCAGATGGTGACTGCAGCCATGAAATTAAAAGACACTTACTCCTTGGAAGGAAAGTTATGACCAACCTGGATAGCATAGTAAAAAGCAGAGACATTACTTTGCCAACAAAGGTCTGTCTAGTCATGGTTATGTTTTTTCCAGTGGTCATGTGTGGATGTGAGAGTTGAACTATGAAGAAAGCTGAGGGCCAAAGAATTGATGCTTTTGAACTGCGGTGTTGGAGAAGACTCTTGAGAGTCCCTTGGACTGCAAGAGATCCAACCAGTCCATCCTAAAGGAGATCAGTCCTGGGTGTTCATTGGAGGGACTGATGCTGAAGCTGAAACTCCAATACTTTGGCCACGTGATGCGAAGAGTTGACTCATTGGAAAAGACCCTGATGCTGGGAGGGATTGGGGGCAGGAGGAGAAGGGGACGACAGAGGATGAGATGGCTGGATGGCATCACCGATTCGATGGACATGAGTTTGAGTAATCTCCGGGTGTTGGTGATGGACAGGGAGGCCTGGCGTGCTGCGATTCATGGTGTCACAAAGAGTCAGACACAACTGAGTGACTGAACTGAATTGAAGACCTTTAACTCACCAGCATAAGTGCCTGCCTCCTCATCTGTGTCCAGGGCAGACATTGCTAATCAGAGAGTCAATTCCTAGGTAAGTTGATAAGTCCAGGGTCCCTGAGGAGGAGAAAGGGATCTGGGCCTCTCAAGGAAGAGATACGGGTCTGGAATTCTCAAGGAGGAGCAAAGGACAAATATATATATATAATTTTTTCTCTACATTCCTTAGTCTTAGTCTCATAAAACATTTTTTTCTTTAAGCCTAGAACTGATGATTACACAACAAACAACTCGGTTAAACTCTGTTCTAAGGATTATATAACAACAATGTATCCTGCTTGAGGACAGTGTCTTCTTCCTGAAAACCTTCTGGCTAATCCTGTTATCTTAAAATGTAAATTATGGGAGCGGGTCTAGTAAGATCTTTACAACCTTGAGACATTCTTTTGATTTATTGTAATAACTAATTTAAAAATATATAACTCCCTTGCTAACACTAGAGGGGCACGCTCCGTCCCCCTTCTGATGTCTGTGTCAGAAGATTTCTCCCTTTTTATATTTTAATAAAACTCTGCTATACAAAAGCTCTTGAGTGATCAATCCTGGTCCCTGGTCCCAAAGTTAAATCTTCTTCTTCAGAGATTAGGAATCCGACACTGTTCACGGTAAGCTATCACTAATTGATCACAGCATTAGTTTTCAGTGAACACCTAGATCTCCCCTCAGAACCCTCAATGCAGTGGTCCAGAAAGTCAAGGTGAATTGAAGCCTACTTGTCACCCCTATGTTGAGTCCTCAATTTCCTCTTCAGTAAAATGGGAATACTTTCTGCACATCTTCCTCCTGAGGACCGTGTAAGGATTAAATGACATAATGGATGGGAAAGCACTAATGAACACTTAACGCAGGTGACTAAAGAAGGTATGTCCTCAACAGGAACTCATGGGAAGACTGTTGAAGAGACCCCTGCCTAAAAAGCTATGTAGAGGGCTCTTAAAGCGAGGAGATGGTGAAACTTAAGCTCAGGGTAATGAGCATAGGTCTCCAACATAGATCATTCTTCTCTTTATTTCATCCAGTAACATAACAAGCAAACACAGCCTACACATTAGTAAGGATAACTTTAAAAATAACATTATGAAGCATGTAAAATTTGCTCTACTGTTTGCTTGGCTCACAAGAGCCATCTGGTACATGTCAGTCTGAAGTCAGGACTATATGCTCACCAGGTATGCGGGCACTACTGACTCTGCTCCAATTACAACCCTTCAAGGACTAATGAAAATGCATCCCTCTAGGAAGTCTTCCCCGATATAATAGGAAGTGCTCCTTGCCAACTCCATCTGCAACTCTGTCATGCTGCATTTGCATTTCAAGGTTCCCGTAGACAGGGACAGGGACGACTCATCCTTGTCAACACAGATGCTTCTTGGGTTCTGCCAAAAAGCCTTTAAGTGAATATTTTAAATCCCTCTGCAAGATTTCAAAGTATCTCCTGTTTTTTCCCACTTGAGGAACCAGAAGACCATCCCTCAGGATTTCAGTGACCTCTCTGAGTAACAGCTCCATCCGGGTTGTCTTTACTGGGATCTGGCTTTAGGCTTGGCGCTGCTACAGACCAGCCGTGTGATTCTGACATGCTCTGAGACTCAACTTGCTCCTCTATAAAATGGGAAGAGAGTTGAACACTGTCCTCCCTGCCTCTCCCGGTTGTTGGCAATGACTAACAACACAGGCTTGGTTACCACATAAATGGGTTTAGATCTCAGCTCATTCACAGTCTAGCTGTGTGATTGTGGCAAAACTGCTAAATTTGCTGAGATGGTTTTTTCACCTGTAAAATGGGAATGCCTACCTTCTGGAACTGTCAGTAGGGATAATACACGTACAACTGTTAGCACAGTACCTGACATCTAATATATACTCACAACCTGTGAGTGGGAGTTGTTATTTTAAAGGAACTGCTTTAGTTGAAAGAAATGGGATTGTCAAATGAGGTGCACTACGCAGGACAGAGACAGATGAGACCAGACGGGGAGTCCAAGAGCAGGCAGGTTCAGGAAGGGCGATCTTGCAGTCTGCGGTTCAAGATCAGGCAGGTTGTGTTGAAATAAACCTAATGGTAATCATTGACACACAGGATGAAATTGTCCTAAGCCTTTGTATCCCTCTTCCTGTTCCCCTCACCCCCACTTCAGTCTCCAGCTGTTTCTGGACCTAGCTTCACAGGAATCAAGAATATGGGCAATGTGGTTATCAAATTCAAGGCGAAGACCCTAAGCATGGTGGCAAGCAAGGACTTGCTCTTAGAAGCTAAACAAATCCCAGGTTGTAAGCATGGAAGTCCGAGGTCATCTCCTTCCTTGCACTAAGGCAGCAATTCCCTGGTGAGAGTGAGGCTGCAACCTGTCCAGCCATATGTAAGGCAAGGCAGACTGAGATAAATGCTCTAATCGAGGATAATGCTATTGTATAGATGAAGAAACTGAGGCTCAGAGAGGTTAAATGACTTGCCTAAAGATCTCACAACCTGTGACAAAGATATCCATCAGAACCAGGTCCTTGGGGAGGTCTCATCCTTGGCGCTCTCTGATACACGATGCTGTCCTGAGATTCCATGAAATGAAGTGGTAGTCCCACACACCACTTCCTCCCCTCCTTGAGCATTTTCTGTCTCTGATGGATTCACCACTTTGGTACCACTGTTCAGCCCACTGGGCATCTCTATGGAGAAGCCTCATCTCACATCTGTCAAACCTTTTCCTCCTGAGAGTCCTCATTGCTCACCGAGACTGGGTGAAGAGGGGAGCAGCGACGGGGCCAATAGGAAAATCTGGGGGTGATATAATTGGAGGTATGTATGTTGGTATACATTTTCTGGAGTGTTGGTAGCAATGTGTATCAAAATCTTAATAATATGGATATGCTTTGATGCAGCAGTCTCACTCCCAGAAATTTATCCTGAGGGAATAATCAAACGAGCATATAAAAATACAAATAAGTGCAAAAGAAAAAGGAAAAAGAAAACAAAGTCTAAAAGGTCTTAGTAAGGGGTTGGGTAAAGATGCATATCCATACAATGGAGTACTATGCAACCACCCAAAGTGACAATGTCAGACTATATTTATTACCATCTAAATAAACAACATGGCAAACAAACAAACAAAAAAATGGGCCATATGGACAGTATTATTTCAAATTTTGTAAACATATTATATTAATGTGTATTGTGTGTTTTTGTGTATTTCCTTACAGCGTCAACTCTCCTAATTGATATCCAACCATCTAGCTGACTCATCAGTTGAGTCAGTCCACCCCTTCTACCTAGAAAACCTCCAGGACTGATGCTCAGGCCCACTGATGGTTCTGGATGGAAGGCTGTGTGCCTTTGTGCCCACCCACTTGTGTTCCCACCAGACAGCTCATGTGTTTAGCAGGAGTCAGTTTTATAGTTCTCTAGCCTCTTTATTCCAATTTACTTGTTAGTCTATTAATAGTTAAATGTTACATAAGTCAGAAAAATGAGTGAACACAGAGATATGTATTTTAAAAATTAAGTTGAGAGCACTGAAGAACGCAAGTGTTATTGTAGTGAGGTAGCTATAATGGGTTAGGGGAGGGGGATAATGGTCAAGGTTCCAAAGTCTGCTCTCAGAATGCTTCCAAATATTCTTAACTTTTCTTTCTTCTTCAAAGAAGCCAAAACAAGAATTAGGAGGTAAAATATTTTGGTGTCTATATAAGAAAGACAAAGGTGAACTCCCTTTAGCAGAGTAACAGTAACATAAAAAGCTATTGTAAAACATTGATATATTTTAAGTGAAATAGAAAAGTTAAAGAATATACATCATTTGTTATTGTTATTTTTTTATGTTTTTATTGAAGGATAACTGCTTTATAGAATTTTGCTGTTTTCTGTCAAACCTCAACATGAATCAGCCATAGGTAAACATATACCCCCTCCCTTTTGAGCCTCCCTCCCATCTCCCTCCCATTCCACTCCTCTAGGTTGATACAGAGCCCCTGCTTGAGTTTCCTGAGACATACAGCAAATTCCCATTGGCTACTTTACACATGGCAATGTAAGTTTCCATGTTACTCTTTCCACACATCTCACCCTCTCCTCCCCTCTCCCCATGTCCATAAGTCTATTCTCTATGTCTGTTTTTCCATTGCTGCCCTGTAAATAAATTCTTCAGTACCATTTTTCTAGATTCTTTATATGTGCATTAGAATACGATATTTATCTTTCTCTTTCTGACTCACTTCATTCTGTGTAATAGGTTCTAGGTTCATCCACCACATCAGAACTGACTCAAATGGGTTCCTTTTTATGGCTGAGTAATATTCCATTGTGTATATGTACCACAACTTCTTTATCCATTCATCTGTCGATGGACATCTAGGTTGCTTCCATGTTCTAGCTACTGTAAACAGTGCTGCAACAAACAATGGGATACATGTGTCTTTTTAAATTTTGGTTTCCTCAGAATATATGCCTAGGAGTGGGATTGCTGGGTCATATGGTGGTTTTATTCCTAGTTTTTTAAGGAATCTCCATACCATCTTCTATAGTGGCTGTATCAATTTACATTCCCACCAACAGTGCAAGAGTGTTCCCTTTTCTTGACACCCTCTCCAGCATTTATTGTTTGTAGAATTTTGATGATGGCTATTCTGACTGGTGTGAGGTGATATCTCATTGTAGTTTTGATTTGCATTTCTCTAATAATGAACTACGTTGAGCATCTTTTCATGTGCTTGTTAGCCATCTGTATGTCTTCTTTGGAGCAACGTCTGTTTAGGTCTTTTTCCCACTTTCTGATTGGGTTGTTTATTTTCTGGCATTGAGTTGTATGAACAGCTTGTATATTTTGGAACTTAATCCTTTGTCAGTTGTTTCATTTGCTATTATTTCCCCCCATTCTGAGGGTTATCTTTTCAGCTTGCTTACAATTTCCTTTGCTGTCCAAAAGCTTTTAGTTTATTCAGGTCCCACTTGTTTACTCTTGTTTTTATTTCTATTACTCTAGGAGGTGGGTCATAGAGGATCTTGCTTTGATTTATGTCACTGAGTGTTCTGCCTAGGTTTTCCTCTAAGAGTTTTATAGTTTCTGGTCTTACATTTAGGTCTTTACCATTTTGAGTTTATCTTTGTGTATGGTGTTAGGAAGTGTTCTAATTTCATTCTTTTACACGTTGCTGTCCAGTTTTCCCAGCACCATTTACTAAAGAGGTGGTCTTTGCCCCATGGTATATTCTTGCCTCCTTTGTCAAAAATAAGGTACCCATAGGTGAATGGGTATATTTCTGGGCTTTCTATATTGTTCCATTGGTCTATATTTCTGTTTTTGTGCCAGTACCATACTGTCTTGATGACTGTAGCTTTGTAGTATAATCTGAAGCCAGGAAGGTTAATTCCTCCAGCTCCATTCTTCTTTCTCAAGACTTCTTTGGCTATTCAGGGTCTTTTGTGTTTCCATATGAATTGTGAAATTTTTTTTTGTTCTAGTTCTGTGAAAAATGCTATTGTTAATTTGATAGGGATCACACTGAATCTGTAGATTGCATTTGGTATTATAGTCATTTTCACAATATTTATTCTTCCTACCCAGGAACATGGAATATCTCTCCATCTGTTTATGTCATCTTTGATTTTTTTCATCAGTGTCTTATAATCTTCTGTGTACAGTTCTTTTGTCTCCTTAGGTAAGTTTATTCCTAGATATTTAATTCTTATTGTTGCAATGGTGAATGGGATTGATTCCTTAATTTCTCTTTCTGATTTTTCATTGTTGGTATATAGAAATGCAAGTGATTTGGAACCAGTCTGTTGTTTCATCTCCAGTTCTAATTGTTGCTTCTGACCTGCATACAGATTTCTCAAGAGGAAGGTCAGGTGGTCTGATACTCCCATCTCTTTCAGAATTTTCCACAGTTTGCTGTGATCCACACAGTAAAAGGATTTGGAGTAGTCAATAAAGCAGATGTTTTTCTGGAACTCTCTTGCTTTTTTGATGATCCAGCGGATGTTGGCAATTTGATCTCTGGTTCCTCTGCCTTTTCTAAATCCAGCTTGAACACCTGGAAGTCCATGGTTCATGTACTGTTGAAGCCTGGCTTGGAGAATTTTGAGCATTACTTTACTAGCATGTGAGATGAGTGCAATTGTGTGGTAGTTTGAGCATTCTTTGGGATTGCCTTTCTTTGGGACTGGAACGAAAACTGACCTTTTCCAGTCCTAGTGGCCACTGCTGAGTTTTCCAAATTTTCTGGCATATTGAGTGCAACACGTTCACAGCATCATCTTTCAGGATTTGACATAGCTCAACTGGAATTCCATCACTTCCAGTAGCTTTGTAGATAGTGATGCTTCCTAAGGCCCACTTGACTTCATATTCCAGGATGTCTGGCTCTAGGTGAGTGATTACACCACTGTGATTATCTGGGTCGTGAAGATCTTTTTTGTTTAGTTCTTCTGTGTATTCTTGCCACCTCTTCTTAATATCTTCTGCTTCTGTTAGGCCCATACCATTTCTGGCCACAGTCTACAGAATCACAAAGAGTTGGACACTACCAAAGCGACCCTGCATGCATAGACGCAAGACTTTTTTGCCTGTGGCAGCTCTGCCCCAGTGAGAGTTGAGCATGCAGACAGCGCAGCTGCTTGGGTTGCAGGGACCCCGGCGGTGCCAAGTGTCCAGGGACTGCTTCCGCTGCAGGAGTTATGGCCCTATCAGATTCTTTTTTCGACCCTCTTGTAGTTGGTGATCAGAAAGCCATTTTGGCCAGTCTTTCTCCATAGCTCCACCCGTTCAGGCACTTAGAGGGCTCCCTTGCCTGGGGTCCTTCTCTGTTGCTCGGTGGGTCAGGTACATAGAGGGGCCCCCCTGGTTGGGGTTCTACTCTGTAATTCAGCACATCAGGCACTTAAAGGGGCACCCTGGGTGGGGTCCTGCTCTGTAATTAAGTGCATCAGGCATTTGATGGACCAGCCTCTCTATTGTTCAGCTTCCAGTGCTGGCATGTAGGGGGAGAGAGGCATGGTGATGGCTCCACCCCCTACACATGACTCATCAGTATCACCTTGCTTCCGTGGCTGCCCTGCTTTCCTCCACAGGCATTTCCCATGACAATCTCCTCCCTCACACCACCTCGATCCATCGCTCCACAGTCAACAGCAGCCCTTGCCCTGGGATTGCTCTATACTCCCTAAACTCCAACTCCCAGCTGCTGCGCCTTCCAGGGGCCTTGTGTCCCTGGCCAGGGTATGTATGGCTGCAGCAAGGACTGTCTGATTCTCATTCCATTTAGGCTGCCATAGATCGGCTGTTTCACTCTCAGTCTTAAATGTTTCTCTTCTGACTCAGAAAATTGCCCCGATGTGGGGATCGGACCCCTGCTTCAGTTCCCCCACCTGCCAAGGGCAGATCCAGTCTTACTAACACACCTATTTTTCCCCCTAGTTCCTTCCTCGTACAGAGTTTTGCCTGGGTCTATATATTCTTTTCCACTGGTCAGATACTCCGGTCCGCTCTCAGCTGGTGTTCTGCATGCACTTCTGTGTCTGAAGGTGTATTCCTGATGTATCCATGGAGAGAGACGTACTCCACGTCCACCAACTCCTCCGCCATCTTGTTCTCCCTGTTATTGTTATCATTTCTTATTTCAACTCTTTTTTCCTTAACTCACTAAGCACAGTCCCAATACGATCAGATAAAAAGCCTTCTGCTACAGAGGTCTAGAAAAAGGAAGGATATAGTGATAATATCAGGAAAGATACAGTGAGATTGCATGTGTGCTCAGTCATGTCCAACACTTTGCAACACTATGGACTGTAGCTCACCAGGCTCCTCTGTCCATGGAATTTTCCAGGCAAGAATACTGCAGTGGGTTGCCATTTCCTACTCCAATAGTGAAATTATGGTTGCTTTTATCTCTTCTTTGTGCCTTTCTACATTTTTAAAAATAAGAATGTCTATTGCATTATAATCAGGAAATACCACAAAGCTATCACCATCTTGGGAAAGGAAAACGGAAAGAGAAGCTTCAGGATGAAGGAAACAACGTGCTGATGCTGGCAGGTGGCCCGGGAGACCCTTTCTGTCTCCCCTGATGACTGGAACTGTTTGAGTTATTTTGTTATAAATCCTAATGGTGTTGATGAGTTTACCGCCTTGGTTTTGCCCCATCCTGAGTGTCAGGTTGACGTCAGCACTCAGACATCTCAACACACTTAATTATCAGGGAAAGGAAGTTCAAGGCTCAGGCAGGCAGGTCTCAGGAGGAGAAGTGGACCTTCCCAGATGATGCAAGTTGAGGGCTCCATGAATAAGCCAGATCAGGATGCAAATAGAGGGAAGCAATTCTGAGCACCTCGGGTTACTCTCGTTCATATAGGTTACAGCAAGTTGCTAAAGGTCACACACCAGCAGATGCAGACTTGCATGAAGATGGGCAACATCCCTGCATAAAAAACCTCACAATCTTCATTTTTTAAATAAATACATTGTTCTCATAGAAACTGTAAAATAATTATTCATTCTTGACTTACAGAACTATTTGTTGAAAACCAACTTCCAACTACAATAACAATTCTAAAATTATAATCAAGTGGTTCAAAGTCCTGCATAAAAAAATGGAAACAAAAATCTGTTCTTATTCCACCATCCTTCCACAATACACTCTATGTCAGTGCTAGAAAGGCTGGGACAGTTGGTCAGAGAAAAGGCAAACCTGACAGTGTTGAAGTCCTGCCTTTGGCAATAGCATTATTAATTGTGCCAGGATGTTCTGGGGAGATGGAGTTTAACAGCAGTTCAAAGGGCAAAGACTTAGGGCTCTTTATGGAATGGTTGTCAAGGGAGGCGGTCATATATGAAAGCACAGGGGACTTCCTGGTGGTCCAGTGGATAAGAATCCCTTATCACAGTTTCGATCCCTGGTCTGGGAAGATATCACATGCCAGAGGGCAACTAAGTTCATGCACCACAACTACTGAGCCTAAACTCGGGGGTCCCTGCTCCGCAACAAGAGACGCCACCCGAAAGAGAAGCCTGCACACCACAACTAGAGAGTAGCTGCCTCTCGCTGCCCCTGGAGAAAAGCCTATGTGCAGCACTGGAGACCCAGTGAAGCCTCTGTCCAAGGGACTTCTCAGGGCATGGGTATTGCCATGCCCTCCTCCAGGGTAAATAAAGAAGTAAAATAAAAACAAAGACTTTCTCACAGAAGTACAGAACAGACTTTTGAACTCTGTGGGAGAAGGCGAGGGTGGGATGTTTCGAAAGAACAGCATGTATATTATCTATAGTGAAACAGATCACCAGCCCAGGTGGGATGCATGAGACAAGTGCTCCGGCCTGGTGCACTGGGAAGACCCAGAGGAATTGGGTGGAGAGGGAGGTGGGAGGGGGGATCGGGATGGGGAATACATGTAACTCCATGGCTGATTCATGTCAATGTATGACAAAACCCACTGAAATGTTGTGAAGTAATTAGCCTCCAACTAAAAAAAAAAAAAAGACAAAAAGACTTTCTTTAAAAAAAAAAAAAAGGAAGGAAGGAAAGCAAACGGAAGCCACTGTAATCAGTCTAGCTGGGACTGATACAGGGATCCTGGGCTTAAGGAACAGAGTCAGGTTGGAGCCCAGGCGTGTGCAATGGAGCAGGGATGAGGAAGAGTCTATCTTCCCTTCCCTTTGCCATCAGGAGCAAAGGCAGGCATCTCTCAGTGTGGGATTAGAACCCCGAGAATTAACTTCACTCTAATGCTTAGTGATGGGCTCTGGGGTTAGCCAGACCTGAAGCACAAGCTGGCTCCACCACCTACAAGTTCTCAAACACAGATATTTTAAAAACAGATTCAAAATAGAGGGTATGGATTTTAGCATTTAGCACAAGAAGGGCACTTGTGCTAAAATCTAATCAATGGTTCCCTCATTTTGCATAATTGATATGACCCAGCAAGGTGACATGTACAGCAAGTGCTGGATTAAATGCATGAGGGGCACATTTCTTCCTTCTCTCTCTCTCTGTCTCTCTCACATATTTACACACATAAAGTCAGTGTAAACCACAAGACTTAAACGGAAGAAGCATCACTTCTTACAATTTTCTAAATTGACACAAATCCTGCTTGGCTTCCATCTGCCTGGTTGGCAAGGCCAGGAGGTACAATCTTGATCATTTTGAGGGCTGCTCCCCATCTGCTGTGATGGTGCATAAATTTGGATCTTGCATGATCCAGGAACTCAGAGGAGAGATGTAGATCCTCAGGGAGCCTGCAGATGCTGATGGCGAGGCCAGCGTGTGTGTGATCCGTTTTAAGGTGGTGACCCCCACGCCACCCCAGGCATACCTTGGGCCTTCACATGGCTCCAAAGGCTTGGTGCTTTGTGCTTAGCCCCCAGGCAGCCCCACAGCCCTACTGCCCCTTTGGAAATCCTGCTACCTCCAGGGGAGTGGGCAGAAGTGGGTACAGGGGCCTCGCAATACCCTCTTGGGGCTGAAATGGAGAGACCAATCCTCCCATAACCATCCAGGTCAGGGGAGCCCAGAAAATAACTGGATACCCAAGGCAATGGCACCCCACTCCAGTACTCTTGCCTGGAAAATCCCACGGACAGAGGAGCCTGGTAGGATGCAGTTCATGGGGTCGCTAAGAGTCGGACACGACTGAGCAATTTCACTTTCACTTTTCCTTTCATGCATTGCAGAAGGAAATGGCAACCACTCCAGTGTTCTTGCCTGGAGAATCCCAGGGACGGGGGAGCCTGGTGGGCTGCTGTCTATGGGGTCGCACAGAGTCAGACACGACTGATGCGACTTAGCAGCAGCAGCAGCAGCAGCAAGTGAATTTACAGAGAGGAGAAAGTTTCCTTTTTTCATTTCCTTTCTCCTCTGTGTTTTTTGAGTCCATAATTTAAGAAAAGTATGACACATTGATTAACTTCCCAATAACTCAATGCCTTTTAAATAAAGAACCCTGTAGTAAATCCTCTAATAGAGTAAAAACATACCCTCTAGAGATTTGATGAAAAATCACCTCCCAAAATAATTGCTTTGCAGGTAGTTTTTTTTTTTTTTTTAAGTGACAAAACCAATAGCATAAATATATTATGGCCACATGGTACTTAAAAAACTCTAGAGGCAGCCTTGGCTTTGAATCCAATTCCATCTATTACCATTGTGTGACCTTGGGCAATTTATTTAGTCTTTCTGAGCTCGACTGTACTTATCAGAAAGGCAGTTTACTTTAATTTTCAGGCATAGCGTGTGGTATACAGAAGACATCCTATAAATATATTGAATGAATGGACAAATTAAGGTCTCCTTAGTTCAGTTGCTCAGTCGTGTCCGACTCTTTGCAACCCCATGGACTGCAGCATGCCAGGCTTCCCTGTCCATCACCAACTACTGGAGCCTACTCAAACTCATGTCCATAGTGTCAGTGATGCCATCTAACCATCTCATCCTCTGTCATCCCCTTCTCCCCCCACCTTCAATCTTTCCCAGCATCAAGGTCTTTACCAATGAGTCGGTTCTTTGATCAGGTGGGCAAAGTATTGGAGTCTCAGATTCAGCATCAGTCCTTTCAATGAAATATTCATGACTGATTTCATTTAGGATTGACTGGTTTGATCTCCTTGCAGTCCAAGGGACTCCCAGGAGTCTTCTCCAACACCACAGTGCAATAGCATCAATTCTTCGGTGCTCAGCTTTCTTTATAGTACAACTCTCACATCCATACATGCCTAATGGAAAAACCATAGCTTTGGTTAGATGGACCTTTGTTGGCAAAGTAATGTCTCTGCTTTTTAATATGCTGTCTAGGTTGGTCATAGCTTTTCTTCCAAGGAGCAAGAGTCTTTTAATTTCATGGCTGCAGTCACTATCTGCAGTGATTTTGGAGCCCCCCAAAATAAAATCTGGCACTGTTGCCTCTGTTTCCCCATCTATTTGCCTTGAAGTGATAGGACCAGATGCTATGATCTTAGTTTTCTGAATGTTGAGTTTTAAGTCAGCTTTTTCACTCTCCTCTTTCACTTTCATCAAGAGGCTCTTTAGTTCTTCTTTGCTTTCTGCCATAAGGGTGGTGTCATCTGAATATCTGAAGTTATTGATATTTCTCCCGGCAATCTTGATTCCAGCTTGTGCTTTATCCAGCCTGGCATTTTACATGATGTATTCTGCACATAAGTTAAATAAGCAGGGTATGACAATATACAGCCTTGATGTACTACTTTCCGATTTGGAACCAGTCTGTTGTTCCATGTCCAGTTCTAACTGTTGCCTCTTGACCTGCATACAGATTTCTCAGGAGGCAGGTCAGGTGATCTGGTATTCCAATCTCTTGAAGAATTTTCCACAGTTTGTTGTGATCCACACAGTCAAAGGCTTTGGCATAGTCAATAAAGCAAAAGTAGATGTTTTTCTGGAACTCTCTTGCTTTTTCTATGATCCAGCAGATGTTGGCAATTTGATCTCTGGTTCCTCTGCCTTTTCTAAAACCAGCTTGAACATCTCGAAGTTCATGGTTCATGTACTGTTGAAGCCTGACTTGGAGAATTTTGAGCATTACTATACTAGCATGTGAGATGAGTGCAATTGTGCAGTAGTTTGAGTATTCTTTGGCATCGAATTTCTTTGGAATTGGAATGAAAACTGACCTTTTCCAGTCCTGTGGCCATTGCTGAGTTTTCCAGCTTTGCTGGCATATTGAGTGCAGCACTTTTACAGAATCATCTTTTAGGATTTGAAAGAGCTCAACTGCAATTCCATCACCTCCACCAGTTTTGTTCATAGGGATGTTTTCTAAGGCCCACTTGACTTCGAATTCCAGGAAGTCTGATCATCCTGGAAGTGATCACTCATCCTAGGTGAGTGATAACTCCATCAAGGTTATCTCGGTCCTGAAGATCTCTTTTTGTCTAGTTCTTCTGTGTATTCTCCCCCCCCCTTTTCTAACTGATTTTGCCATATATTGACATGAATCCGCCACAGGTGTACATGTGTTCCCCATCCTGAACCCCCCTCCCACCTCCCTCCCCACCCCTTCCCTCTGGGTCATCCCAGTGCACAAGCCCCGAGCACCCTGTATCATGCATCAAACCTGGACTGGCGATTATTTTAACATATAATAATACACATGTTTCAATGCCATTCTCCCAAACCATCCCACCCTCGCTCTCTCCCACAGAGTCCAAAAGACTGTTCTATACATCTGTGTCTCTTTTGCTGTCTCGCATATAGGGTTATCGTTATCATCTTTCTAAATTCCATATATATGCGTTAGTATACTGTATTGGTGTTTTTCCTTCTGGCTTACTTCAGTCTGTATAAGAGGCTCTAGTTTCATCCACCTCATTAGAACTGATTCAAATGTATTCTTTTTAAAGGTTGAGTAATATTCCATTATGTATATGTACCACAGCTTTCTTATCCATTCATCTACTGGTGGACATCTAGGTTGCTTCCATGTCCTGGCTATTATAAACAGTGCTGCGATGAACACTGGGGTACACGTGTCTCTTTCAATTCTGGTTTCCTCGGTGTGTATGCCCAGCAGCGGGATTGCTGGGTCATATGGCAGTTCTATTTCCAGTTTTGTAAGGAATCTTCACACTGTTCTCCATAGTGGCTGTACTAGTTTGCATTCCCACCAACAGTGTAAGAGGGTTCCCTTTTCTCCACACCCTCTCCAGCATTTATTGCTTGTAGACTTTTGGATAGCAGCCATTCTGACTGGCGTGAAATGGTACCTCATTGTGGTTTTCATTTGCATTTCCCTAATAATGAGTGATGTTGAGCATCTTTTCATGTGTTTGTTAGCCATTTGTATGTCTTCTTTGGAGAAATGTCTGTTTAGTTCTTGGGCCTATTTTTTGATTGGGTTGTTTATTTTTCTGGAATTGAGCTGCAGGAGTTGCTTGTATATTTTTGAGATTAATTTTTTGTCAGTTGCTTTGTTTGCTATTATTTTCTCCCATTCTGAAGGCTATCTTTTCACCTTATTTATAGTTTCCTTTGTTGTGCAAAAGCTTTTAAGTTTAATTAGGTCCCATTTGTTTATTTTTGTTTTTATTTCCAATATTCTTGGAGGTGGGTCATAGAGGATCCTTCTGTGATTTATGTCGTAGAGTGTTTTGCCTATCTTTTCCTCTAGGAGTTCTATAGTTTCTGGTCTTAAGTTTAGATCTTTAATCCATTTTGAGTTTATTTTTGTGTATGCTGTTAGAAAGTGTTCTAGTTTCATTCTTTTACAAGTGGTTGACCAGTTTTCCCAGCACCACTTGTTAAAGAGATTGTCTTTTCTCCATTGCATATTCTTGCCTCCTTTGTCGAAGATAAGGTGACCATAGGTGTGTGGATTTATCTCTGGGCTTTCTATTCTGTTCCATTGATCTATATTTCTGTCTTTGTGCCAGTACCATACTGTCTTGATGACTGTGGCTTTGTAGTAGAGCCTGAAGTCAGGCAGGTTGATTCCTCCAGTTCCATTTTTCTTTCTCAAGATTGCTTCAGCTATTTGAGGTTTTTTGTATTTCCATACAAATTGTGAAATTATTTGTTCTAGTTCTGTGAAAAAATACCATTGGTAGCTTGATAGAGATTGCATTGAATCTATAGATTGTTTGGGGTAGTATACTCATTTTCACTATATTGAATCTTCTGATCTATGAACACCATCTATTTGTGTCCTCTTTAATTTCTTTCGCCAGTGTTTTATAGTTTTCTATATATAGGTCTTTTGTTTCTTTTAGGTAGATATATGCCTAAGTATTTTATTCTTTTCGTTGCAATGATGAATGGAATTGTTTCCTTAACTTCTCTGTTTTCTCATTGTTAGTGTATAGGAATGCAAGGGATTTCTGTGTGTTGATTTTATATCCTGCAACTTTACTATATTCATTGATTAGCTCTAGTAATTTTCTGGTGGAGTCTTTAGGGTTGTCTATGGAAAAGACCCTGATGCTGGGAGGGGTTGGGGCCAGGAGGAGAAGGGGATGACAGAGGATGAGATGGCTGGATGGCATCACCAACTCGATGGGCATGAGTCTGAGTCAACTCCGGAAGTTTGTGATGGACAGGGAGGCCTGGCATGCTGCAGTTCATGGGGTCGCAAAGAGTCGGACACGACGGAGCGACTGAACTGAACTGAACTGATGCAGAGGATCATGTCATCTACAAACAGTGAGAGTTTTACTTCTTTTCCTATCTGGATTCCTTTTATTTCTTTTTCTGCTCTGATTGCTGTGGCCAAAACTTCCGAAACTATATTGAACAGCAGTGGTGAGAGTGTGCACCCTTGTCTTGTTCCTGACTTTAGGGAAAATGCTTTCAATTTTTCACCATTGAGGATAATGTTTGCTGTGGGTTCATCATATATAGCTTTTATTATGTTGAGGTATGTTCCTTCTATTCCTGCTTTCTGGAGGGTTTTTATCATAAATAGATGTTGAATTTTGTCAAAGGCTTTCTCTGCATCTATTGAGATAATCATATGGGTTTTATTTTTCAATTTGTTAATGTGGTGTATTACATTGATTGATTTGTGGATATTGAAGAATCCTTGCATCCCTGGGATAAAGCCCACTTGGTCATGATGTATGATTTTTTAAATATGTTGTTGGATTCTGTTTGCTAGAGTTTTGTTAAGGATTTTTGCATCTATGTTCATCAGTGATATTGGCCTGTCATTTTCTTTTTTTTGTGGCATCTCTGTCAGGTTTTGGTATTAGGGTGATGGGTGGCCCCATAGAACGAGTTTGGAAGTTTACCTTCCTCTGCAATTTTCTGGAAGAGTTTGAGTAGGATAGGTGTTAGCTCTTCTCTAAATTTTTGGTAGAATTCAGCTGTGAAGCTGTCTGGTCCTGGGATTTTGTTTGATGGAAAATTTCTGATTACAGTTTCAATTTCCATGCTTGTGATGGGTCTGTTAAGATCTTCCATTTCTTCCTGGTTCAGTTTTGGAAAGTTGTACTTTTCTCAGAATTTGTTCATTTCTTCCAAGTTGCCCATTTTATTGGCATTTAGTTGTTGATAGTAGTCTCTTATGATCCCTTGTATTTCGGTATTGTCTGTTGTGATCACTCCATTTTCATTTCTAATTTTGTTGATTTGATTTTTCTCCCTTTGTTTCTTGATGAATCTGGCTAATGGTTTGTCAATTTTATTTATCTTCTCAAAGAACCAGCTTTTGGCTTTATTGATTTTTGCTATCTTCTGTGTATTCTTGCCACCTCTTCTTAATATCTTCTACTTCTGTTAAGTCCACACCATTTCTGTCCTTTATTGTGCTCATCTTTGCATGAAATGTTCCCCTGGTATCTCTAATTTTCTTCAAGAGATCTCTAGTCTTTCCCACTCTGTTGTGTTCCTCTATTTCTTTGCATTGATTACTGAGGAAGGCTTTCTTATCTCTCCATGCTATTCTTTGGAACTCTGCATTCAAATAGATATATCGTTCCTTTTCCCCTTTGCCTTTAACTTCTCTTCTTTTCTCAGCTATTTGTAAGGCCTCCTCAGACAGCAATTTTTCCTTTTTGCATTTCTTTTTCTTGGGGATGGTCTTTATTACTGCCTCCTGTCCAATGTCACAAACCTCTGTCCATAGTTCTTCAGGCACCCTGTCTATCAGATCTAGTCCCTTAAATCTATTTCTCACTTCCACTGTATAATCATAAGGGATTTGGTTTAGGTCATACCTGAATGGCCTAGTGATTATCCCTACTTTCTTCAATTTAAGTCTTAATTTGGCAATAAGGAGTTCATGATCTGAGCCACGGTCAGCTCCCGGTCTTGTTTTTGCTGACTGTATAGAGCTTCTCTATCTTTGGCTGCAAAGAATATAATCAATCTGATTTTGGTATTGACCATCTGGTGATGTCCATGTGTAGAGTCTTCTCTTGTGTTGCTGCAAGAGGATGTTAGCTATGACCAGTGCGTTCTCTTGGCAAAACTCTGTTTGCCTTTGCTCTGCTTCATTTTGTACTCCAAGGCCAAATTTGCCTGTTACTCAGGTAGCTCTTGACTTCCAACTTTTGCATTCCAGTCTGCTATAATGAAGAGGACCTCTTTTTTGGGTGTTAGTTCTAGAAAGGCTTCATAGAACCATTCAACTTCAGCTTCTTCAGCATTACTGGTTGGGGCATAGACTTGGATTACTGTGATATTGAATGGTTTGCCTCGGAAATGAGCAGAGATCATTCTGTCATTTTTGAGATTGCATCAAAGTACTGCATTTTGGACTCTTTTGTTGACTGTGATGGCTACTCCATTTCTTCTACGGGATTCTTTTCCACAGTAGTAGATACTATGGTCATCTGAGTTAAATTCACCCACTGCAGTCCATTTCCATTCACTGATTCCTAAAATGTCGATGTTCACTCTTGCCATCTCCTGTTTGACCACTTCCAATTTACTTTGATTCACGGGCCTAACATTCCTACGCAATATTGCTCCTTACAGCATCAGACTTTACTTCCATCACCAGTCACATCCACATCTGGGCATTGTTTTTGCTTTGGCTCCGTCTCTTCATTCTTTCTGGAGTTATTGCTCAACTCTTCTCCAATAGCATGTTGTGGGAGTTCATCTTTCAATGTCATACCTTTTTGCCTTTTCATACTGTTCATGGGGTTCTCAAGGGAAGAATACTGGAGTGGTTTGCCATTCCCTTCTCCAGTGGACCACGTTTTCTCAGAACTCTCTGCCATAACCTGTCTGTCTTGGGTGGCCCTACACAGCATGGCTCATAGTTTCATTGAGCTAGACAAGGCTCATGAGATCAGTTTGGTTAGTTTTCTGTGATCGTGGTTTTCATTCTGTCTGCCCTCTGATGGATAAGGACAAGGGGCTTATGGAAGCTTCCTGATGGGAGAGACTGACTGAGGGGGAAACTGGGTTTTGTTCTGATGGATGGGGCTGTGTTCCCTCCCTGTTGCTTGATCTGAGGCCTATGGTGGAGGTAATGAAGATAATGGCGACCTCCTTCAAAAGGGCACCTAGCACAAGTTAGATGTTTAATATTAATAAGTATGAGGCTCCTTTGCCTCCTTTTTTCCAGTCCACTTTTTAACTTCTAATTTTGAAATAATTTAGAGCCACAGGGAGATGCAAAAATAATGCAGAAAAAAAATGCAGAAATGTCCCACGTACTGGACATCTAGCCACCTGCAGCTGTGACATTTTATACACCTACAGTGCATTACTGATTGACCAGCACAACAGTCTGACCAGTGTCTGCATGCACTCACTCTTTTTATAAAACTTGTATATGTATTTATCTGTAATAATCACTGCCACATCAAGACACAGAACTGCCCAGAACCACAAAGCAGCTTATAGTGCTGCCATTTTATAATCAAACCCCCCTCCCCTTCCCAAGCCCCCATAAGCACTTCTCTCTTCTCCATCTCCCCTTTGTCAATTTGAGGATGTTTTATAAATGAAATAATACAGTATTTAACCTTTCAAGACTGCCATTTTTTCACTCACCATAATAGCCTCATGATACATCTCAGTTGTTGCATTTATCAATAATAATTCACTCCTTTTTCTTGCTGGGTAGTGTTCCATGAGATGGATGTACTGCAGTTTGTCTGATCTTCACATATTGAAGGACAGTTGAGTTGTTTCCCAGTTTGAAGCTACTACAAATAGAGCTTCTCTGAACTTTTGCATCTAGGACACTTTATGTGAGCATGTGCCATGATCATTTTTATGTGAGCATGTTTTCATTTCTCTAAAATAAGTGCCCAAGATTGTGATTCATGGATTAAACAGCAAATATATGTTTAATGCTTTATGAAATTCCTAAGCAGATTTCCAGAACGGCTGTTATCATTTCACATGCTCACCAAGAGCAGATGTAAGACCCAGTTTAAACTCTCTGCTTCCTTGCCAGCATTTGTTTCATCAGTATTTTTTATCTTAGTCATTCTAATAGGTGTGTAGTGGTATCTCATTGTGATACCCTAATAGCTAGCAATGGTGAACAACTTTCCATGTGTTTATTTGTCATCTGCGTATCTTTAGTAAAGTGTCCAAGTTCTTCGTTCAGTTTCTCATTGCATTATTTGTCTTAATGTTGAGTATAGACTTCTTTATTTTGAAAACAAGCCTTTTGTCAAGTAGTTTTCAAATGTCTTCTCCCAACTGGTACTTATTATTTTATCTTTTTCACTGAGTCACCCACAGAGCAAAAGTTTTCAATTTTAATGAAGTCTAAATAGTTTAGTCTTTCCTTTCATAGATTGTGCTTTTGGTGCCATGTGTAAGAATTCTTGTCCTAATTTTAGATCACAAAGCTTTTCTCCTACATTTTCCTCTAAACGTTTTATGGTTTTACATTTTACACTTAGCTCCATGGTCCATTTTTAGTTTATTTTTGTAGAAGGTGTGAGGTGTAGATCAAGGTGGATGTTGTTGGCTATCAATGTCCTGTTTGTTTGTTTCTGCCAAGTGACATACAGCAGCGAGTTCTACAGGAGCCACGGAAGTAAGATCCTATGCAGGGGGGCAGGCTGTCTAAACAGTCCCTCCAGAAAATTAATCACCCTCCCCTGGCTACCAAGAATGAGTTTGAAGCTATGGAAACAAACATTTCACCACTGAGACTTCCTTCTGCAATCATATTATGCAACCCAATACTGGTCATGTTGGATCTCTGAGGAGTCTCCTGTTCCCCTTGCACCATCACCTAGAGTGAATTTCTGTTTGAAACAGGAATTGAATGTTGAAAATTTCTGTTAACATAATAACATACCACTTAAGGGTAGGAGAGGGTGTGTTTTATGGAAAGGTGGTCCCAGAGGTGGAAAGGGCCCAAAGCAAGAATCCATTCTACAGCCTCTTTGCAAAGAAGGACACTCTTTCATTCAACCAATATATTCTGAGTAGGAACTAGGTCTCTGATACAAAACAGACAAAAACAGACATGGTCTCTGCCCTCTCCTGGGGGAGGGGGTGGAGTACACACACGTGCGCACATACACACACACACATACATGTGCGCTCACACATGCACTACCATATGCCAAAAGCTGAGGATCCAATAGGATGCTGAGGGAATACATGGCAGGTACATCTAACCCAGACTTTGGAAGCCAAGTAGTGCTTCCTGGAAGACGTGACACTGAACCTGAGACCCTAGTAGATAAGTTGTAGAAAGCCAGGTGGCGTGGAGTGGGTGAGCTAGGAACAGTAATAAGAAAGAAAATGCTTCCAGGTGAGGGAGAACAGCATGTGCAAACGCCCAGAGGTGGGAGTGAGTGTGGTGAGGCAGGGATCTAATCATCCAAAACTGCTGGTGCTTAAGGGAAAAAACAAGGGATGAGGCTACCAAGATCACATCAAGAGGGGCCTTGAAATTTCAGCCATTTCTTAAGGACACCAGGAATCCCCTGCAGGGCTCTGGGTAGGAGCCTCGAGGTTTGCATGTGCATTTTAGAAATCTCACTCTGGCAACATGGAGGCAGGTTGGTGGGAACCTAAGCAGCTGGCTAGGGCACTAGTTACAAGACTGTTGCAAGAGCTGGAGGAACCAGAATGGGGAAAGCGGAGACAGGCTGATACATTTACACCAGGGTAGGTGCTGAGGCTTAAGGAGAGAAGATGAGGTGTTTGGTTTGTTTGTTTGTTTTCATTAATTTAATTGGAGGATACTTGCTTTACAATACTGTGTTGGTTTCTGCCATGCATCAGCATGAATCAGCCATAGGTATATACATGTCCCCTCCCTCTTGGCCCTCCCTCTCCCCTCCCACCCCATCCCACCCCTCTAGATTGTCACAGAGCACCAGGTTGAGCTCCCTGTGTCAAACAGAAAATTCCCACTATCTATTTTACATATGGGGGTGTATATCTTTCCATGCTACTCTCCATGCAGCCCACCCTCATGATGAGGTTTGAAAGATCGCTTTGAGAAATGGAGAGATAAGTGTTGCAGAGAAACAGAGGTGAGTTGAGGGGTCAGCTGAGGTTGGAGCCTTTGCTTGGACACTCCTGCTGAGGAGGAGCCCGCTTATTCCTTCCCTGTTGTGATCTTTCCATGATTGACAGTCCTGCCTGAGCAGAAGCCTGCTCCCCTGTAACTTCCCTGCCCCGGTCCAACTTCAGCCCTGAGGGACCACACTGGATGGGTCCACCTCTGCTGGTCTCAGTAACCTTTTGACCATTTTAAAGACACAGGTCACATTCTCTTAAGCTTTTTCTTCAATTTACTCCACCCTAGTTCCTACAACCACTTCCCTCTTGGCATGGGTTCCTCTTCCAGGTAGTCCCTCCACCTCCCACCTTTAACTTATTTATTTTTTATTTTTAAGAAAATATTTTGGCTCTACTTTGCAGCATGTGGGATCTTAGTTCCCCAACCAGGGATTGAACCCTGCAGAGGGAGCTCAGAGTCTTAACTACTGGACCACCAGAGAAGCCCCCTCCCACATTTAACCACACAATGCCTGAACTCTGGAGAGTGTCTGATCAGCCAGAAGACAGTTAGCATCCCCTTCAGGAGCCTGACGGTCTACTCCGAGCATGCCCATACTCTTCTGTCTTGCCAGGAAGCTGTCTCTCTTCCCTGAATATTTGAGGCAACACCCCCCAGTGGCATCTGGGGTGCCCTGGGCAACGGGGACAAGCCTGGGCCAGAGCCTCAGCTGGGGAAACAGGTTTGATGAGGCCCTCGCTGACTCGCCTCCAATTGCAAACAAGCTGTGACTGGGAGCACGTGACCCAGCTTCACCAGCAAATGGATCACCTCCCTTTTCGCCTCTGGTGAGAATCAAGCACCAGGGGCTATTCACTGGCCCATGATGGGTGTGTGGCTTGGTGTGGAAAATAGAGGTGGGACTCTGGCTCCATCTTTAGAACCCGTGGAGCCTTATTGGAAGAGAGGATATAGAATGGGTGGTCAGAGGTGGGTCTTCACGGAAGAGTCAGGGCTACAGCTAGACCTTGAAGGGTGGGGGAATGTCTGGAGGTGAGAAGAGTAAGGCCATGCATTAGGAGGGCAAAGAAAGATGCGGAACTCCAGAGTACTAAAGGTGGACCCAGGGAAGGAAAAGAAGACTCTGTGGTCACAGCAGAGACTCTCTGCATGTGAACATCGAGAGAAAATGCTCTAAAGGTAGGCTGGAACCATATCGGGCTAGACTCTCCTCCAGGTAGGGAGGGGCCAAGGGTTCTTGAACCAAAGATGGAGATGATTAAAGTGGTGAGTGTTTGGGGAGTGGGTCTGGCAAAACTAATGATGAATCCTGAGCCCTGCTGTGGCCCAGGAGAACAGGACTCTAGGATGCCAAAGGAGGGAAAACCCTTTCAGGAGGTCATCCAGGGAACCGAGGGGAGCATCCAGTTGGCCTAGTTTTGGCTCCCTTTCAGGTGATTTTTCCAGAAGCCCTTCCTAGGGGGATGAGGACAGGGAGAACAGGAGACTGTTCAAAGCAGGGACTTGCTTGGGGCTGTGGCCCAAGGAAGGAAAGTGGTTCAGTAGGAAAAGCAGCAGACTGGGAGTCTGGAGTCCAGAGCTAGTCTCGCCTTATTCTCTTAGTGCCCTTGGCCACTCCCCTTCTTCTCTGCGAGTTAGTTTTCCTTGGGAAAACAGGAGTTTTGAGATCTGTGACCCGTTTACTTCTATGTCCTCTGACTCAAGTTCTTTTTACAGTCATCCCAAGAGAGTTGGCACCATCTCTGAGGTTCTTGGGCAGTTCTGCCCTTGGTGTGATCACCATGTACAACAAGCAAAACAGGTCCCATCAGGCAAAGCAAATCAGTCGTCCCTGGCAATTCACACTGGTGTCACCGCAGATCTCATAGTGCTGGCATCAGCTCCAACAGGAAAACCCACACGCTGGTCAGTGACATCCTGGGCCCTCCCACGTGGGCGGTGGCACCAGCACGACCAAATCATGTTTAGCAAAGGAAAGATCATGTCCGGCTGTGCTGCTGAAGACACTGATGAAAGTCAGTACTGCCCTGGGGGACTGAATTCCTGACTGATTTCCAAGTTCTGAGTTCAGAACTAGGTTTGCCCTTTGTTGACAAATCTCCACCAGGATTAAACGGAGCTGGAGGTATCTTTGTCATCAAACACATCATGACAAATTAGTCATTTGTTAATTCATCCAAAAAAATGCATTGAGCAACTGCCTTACTTATCAAATGTACATGTGTGAATGGATGGATGGATCATGAGACTGAGGATCTGGTTCACGGATCAGCTGGGCATATGAGGTAGGATTTTCTCTCTCACAAGTGAGAGAAACTTAAATCTAACAGCTTAAGAGAGAGAAAAAAAGAAGTACATTGATTTCTGTATCTGAAAACTTATCAAGAGTTTGCAAAAGTCCCTTTTTATCTTGAAGCTCTGGTTTCTTCTGTGTTGGCTTCATCTTTCAACATCCAGTGACCAGGCTCACCCCTGGCTTACATTCTTCTAGCTTGGCAGCTGCAAAGAGGAAAGTGCCTTATCCCCAGGAGTTCTAGAAGAAGCCCTTGCGGGGATTCTCACTGGCTCAGCAGGGGTCCGGTGCCCACTCCTGGACAGGTCCTGTGGCCAGAAGGGTCCAGCACTGAGTCTGAGTTCTGGGCCACCCACAAAGTCTAGAGATGATGGCAGCCCCGGAGAATCCCCAAAGACAGAGAGTGAGGGCAGGGAGAAAGAGAACGGATCCCCAGCAGGCAAGTCCTCAAATGCCCTCTCACTGGGGAGCTCTGTGACTTCCTGGTGGCTCAGACGGTAAAGCATCTGCCTACAATGCGGGAGACCCGGGTTCGATCCTGGGTCAGGAAGATCCCCTAGAGGAGGGAATGGCTACCCACTCCAGTAATCTTGCCTGGAAAATCCCATGGGTGGAGGACCTGGTAGGCTACAGTTCATGGGGTTGCAAAGAGTCAGACACGACTGAGCAACTTCACTTTTGGGGAGCTCTAAGGCAGTGCCTCTGCCTCTCAGAACCTCTCACTTTTCTCCCCATCACCCCTACCACACAGACTTCGCCCTCTTACAAGGTGGGGGGGGGCAGTAATTCTTTTCACTGGTCACTTAATAGTAACCACCATGGCTCCTCCTCCCACTTGAAGCTTTCCCCAACATCCTGACCTCCAGACTCCTCCCTGTCTCTGACCTCGGCCATATAACGTTCCTGTCATCTGACATGACAGCCAATCATTAGGTGTATCTGGAGCAGAAAGAGTACCTAGACCTTTGTCTGACTCAACAAGAAAGACTGCCCTGAATAAGACCCTTTCTTCCCACACAGGAAACTTGCAATCTAGGCAGTGACGAACCCTGCATTGTTCTCTGAACTGCCCTGTCTGTAAGTCTAATCTCCGAAACAGAACTACCAGTTCCCTGTGGGCGAGGCCAGGCCTCATCCTTTCCCCCTGTCTCTGCATCCCTCCAAGCTGCATCATCTCCAGTGGACCAGTCTCAGGGCCTGGGAGCCCCCATCAGCAGAAGCATTGGCAGCCTTACCCCACGGGTCCCAGCCTTCTTGCTAAAGGATGCACAAGCTCCCAGCAGGCAGGACAGCCCTCCTCTTTGTCACCTCGCACTGCGGGCCCTGCTTCCCACACACCTCCCCCTGGGCCCTTGGTCACCACACCATATGCACCATCACCCCTAGCTTAACGGTGACTTACGTCTTTCATTCTGAAGTCACTGGAACCGTGTGACCCTGGCTGTCCCTTGGATCCAACCATTTCCAAGCCAAAGAGAGAAAGGCTCCTTCTCTGTTCTCTATCGGACCATCTTGCAAGGCCAGAAACGGAGTGGCAGCATCATGATCTATGCCTACAGTCAACAGATATGTTCTGAGCATCCACCACTCGGAGCCCAGAACATGTATGGCGAAAGTGGGGAATGGCAGTCCTGGCAGTCTGTCCTCCAGGAGCTCACACGCCAGCAAGAAAGACCACTGGTGGGAGTCTGTCCTCCAGGAGCTCACACGCCAGCAAGAAAGACCCCCAACCCTGGGAGAGTTTTTCATGCTCCCTCGTGTTCCCTTCTATCCAGTCAATGGGATGGGGATAGACTTGGTACAAGTACCCAAGTGTCCTGGTTATGGGGCAGGGGAGTGGGGAGGAAAGGAACAGAGTGGCCTCACGATGCACTGCTCACAGTGGTCATCTGTCATTTGTCAATCAGGTCCCTGGACTTACCTATGGACCCAAACTCCTCTCTCCCTCTCCTACTGCCCAGGAGGTGTTGGGGCAGCCGCTGGCCACATGCTGGTGCACCTTGGCTTTGGCCTTGGCCGTTTGTTTAAAGCATCCATCAGGACTTTCCTGGGAGGCTCCTGTGCCCTACTGCTTACTCCTGTGTGCCCAGGTCTGCAGTGGGTGCACTCGGAAACCTGTGCATCCCTTCTATCTTTCACATCAGCTTAGGCCTGATTGCTGTAGACCAGCTCAAAGGACAACTGGTGGACAAGTCTACACTGAAATGAAGCAGCCAAACTGAACTTAGCCAAACGGAATGATCTCTCCTAGGCACACAGGAACTGATTTTTTTTTTTTTAAATAAGGAATATTTCCTGATCCATCTGCTCTTCACTGAGTATCTCTTGAAATTCTGAAGATGGGACTATCTCTGGCAAATTTCTGCTCTTGTCTCCTTTGAACTCAGAGGTGAAATTAATCCTGGGATCCCAGTCCGCTTCTCTCTCCCCCATCTCTTCTTTCTGACATTAAAATCTGTCTCTGCCTTTCATATCCACAGAGGAGGGGGCGGGGCTCCACTAATGAATGTTTGAGCCCTTTGAGATCGTGGATGAAAGGCACCTTATAAAATACAATTAAAAATAATAGGGGTAATTACCAGCTGGCCTAGTCCCTGTGGGATAATTAGAGAGTTTTCCTTGGGCAGATTCTGAATTCATGCAGAAACACACGGGTTCACAAGGCTAAACTGATCTGAGATTTCAGGGGCCATTGTTATGCTTCTTCCATTCTAGGATCATAGACTAGAATTTTTCTGAAATCTGAGGCACATCGTAGCCATCCAGGGCTGGAAAGTATCTTTGAGATGATCTGTCCAACCCCCTTGGTATGCAGATGAAGACAGGGAGGCCCAGGGTGGCAAGGTGACCACCTCAAAGTTGCACAGAGAGTATGAAATCCACAGCCCAGGAGGTCCAGTCCCTGTAGACCCCGATTAGGGGATTCCTGTCACCCTACTCCTAATCAATAAAGCACCTTTTCTCATCTCTGTATACTGATCACTTTCTTTTGCACAGAGGAGCCGTGGGATGAGTCAGAGAGAGCTGAGTATAAATCTTAGCTCTGACACATATGAAAGACAGTAGCTGGCAAGTAGGCCTCAGTTGCCTGATGTGTAAAATGGGAATAACAATGCCTGCTTCACAGAGGTGCTGTAAGGAGCCAGTGAGCAATGCACACAGAAGCGCCTGGCATGGAGCATGTGCTCAGTCAATGCTGCTGGAAGACATGATCCAAGAATGAGCCTGGCAGTGCCAGGGTCTGACCGACAGTCCTTGCTTTATACTGGTATCTTCAGTCTGTATTTAATGAGCACCTCTTACGTGCTGAACACTATGCTAAGCTCTCCAGGATTTATCTCATTCAATCATCATCACCATGCCCGTGAGGTCAGCCATGAGGAATCGAGTTTCAGAGAGGTTAGCTAACTTGTCCAAGGTCACACAGCTGAAGAGGAGGTGAGACTTGAACCCCACGCTCCCAGTCACTATGAGACACTGCTTTCTCTTGTGAAAAGAGACGTGAATGTTGCTACAACCCCAGTGCAGGCTTTGCTGTGATACAGGGAAGGAATGACGGAGAGGGTGGGGACAGTCATAGCCTAAGATGATGCACTGAAGGACTTTTACCTTCGAGGTTATGAGGGTTACACTCTTCTCCTTGTGTAAGATTATTTATTCTGAGAGGCTATACTGATGCAAGGCACATGGATCTCCCCCAAGAATGCAAGGTCAATAGCTGTAGCTGAATCTCGAATCAAGAAATCTAGATTGGGGTCCTGGATCTGCTTCTTAGAATCCAAGTACCTTTGCTCAAGTCCCTTAAGCTCTCTGCCTTCAGGGCCCCATGTTCCTGGATATCCCCGTGTTCTCGATAACAGAGATGACACTTCTCATTTTACCCCTTTACTGCAAAAGGGGTCTTTGGAGATTCAAATGGGAATGGACATGGAAGTACTTTGTCACTACCACTTTCTGTACAATATAAATCACTGCTGTTCCTACTGATAGCTTTGAAGATTTTCAGTGTGACAAAGGCAGTGGGTGGAAGTCCCAGGCTGGTGGTAGACTTCGGGAAGACTGACTTAGCACCCAGGGCAGGCAGGGGACAATATATATTACCTGCCTTTGAAGGATGGTTCAGTGCATTCAGAGCGCTGAGCTCGTATTATTTGGCTAGAAGAGGGCACTTTAGGGGACCAGCCCTTTGAAATTCAACTGTAAACATAATGGGTTCCATTTATTTCAGGTTTCAACTTTTTCCCAGCTGAGACCCAAGGTCAGAACCTGCTGTGTCACATTCTTTGCCTCTATATGTGGGGAAAAAACAGCCCCTGTGAAAGGTCACTCACTGGGTGAGGCCGGCAAAGGAGGAAGAAGATGACCCAAGCGTCATTAATTACTCTGGGTGATTTCCTCATCAATCAAGACTTTCCCAAATACCTCCTAGAAACTAGAATAACCAGGACTGTGTTCTGAATTACCCTGCTCCGGATGGATGGCTCAGAGTCATCCTCTCCAGGGATTTCCAGGGCAGACCAAGAGGATGACTGTGCCTCAGACTGTCAGAGATAAGGGAACACCCAGGTTGCCCTCTGTCAGCCTCCAGGCCTCTTGGAGGGAGAGCCATCTAATACTCCAGATATGGGACACTCACTCCCTCACGTTGTTAGACACCCTCCAAGCACCGTCTGCCTCCAGGTGCTTCTCACTGACTGCTCAAGGGTCTCCAGCACCACTGGTTTTGTGTCAACTCCAAGACACCCCTTCCCAAGACTAAATCCCCCATATTAGGGGGATGAAATGATATAAGAAAGAGGACATGGCTTTAGGCATCAAAGAGAAAGGCTTGATTTCCAAAATTCAAGAACAAAACCTGGATCAAAAACTCATCAGCTGTGTGACTTTGGGAAATTTAATTGACCTCTCTGAACCTCTGTGCACTTACCTTTAAAACAGATAATAATCATCAGTACCTTTCTGGATTGTTGTAAAGATCCAAACTAACATAGAGAACGTGCTTGCACAGAGTAGGCATTCAATATCAGTAGTCTCTACATGGCAAGATTCAGTCATTTTAGAAACACGTATTGAGGGCTTCCTTTGGGTCAGTTGCCCTGCTGGGTGCTGCACATAGGAGAGCAGAATAGAGGACTAGAAAGAGCAAGGGGGGGCTTGTGGCTAAGGTGGTCAAGTGGCTAAGATGGCATTCCCAATGCAGGGGGTTTGGGTTCAATCCCTAGTCAGGGAACTAGATCCCACATGCTCCAACTTAAAGATTCCATGTTGCCACAATGGAAGATTTCGTGTGCTGTAACTAAGACCAGGTGCTGCCAAATAAATAAATGAATAAAAATAAGTATTTAAAAAAAGAGAGAGAAAGTGGGCTTTGATCTCAAAGATCTGGGTTCTAATCCAAATGTTTACCAACCTGGTGTCCCTGGACAGTGGGCGGGCTGAGCCTCCCTCATCTCACCTCTGCATGGGGATGGTGTGGGGGTTAAATGAGATGATGCGCACCGTGCTGAGCCCAGGGCCTCGCTCAGCATGAATTCTGAGTAAGTGGGAGCCACACTGCAACAGTTAGGGATGCTGAATATGTGAAGAAGTTAGCGCCAGGCCAAGTTCAGGCAGTTCAGTGGACATTTTATTATGCAGAATTTCAAGTAATCTTATTTAAGGCTATGGTTTCTCACCCTGGACTCCATGGGCTATTTCCTTTGTCCACTTATTTTCCCAGGGAAATAGACCCTTGAACCTAGAGGGGGAAAGTCCTGTCCCTTTAGATTCACTGTGTTGTCTTTAAGAGTAGAAGGGGGTCAAGGCTGGGGTGCAGGGCCAGCTCCATCCGCCTACTGTTCAGAGTGGGGAAACCAAGGCAGAAGATCAATGGTATAGATGGGACAACAGGGAGGGGAGCCGGAGTGGGGGTTCAGGGGGGCAGATGGAGAAAACTCGGTAGGCATAAGGGCTGCCTGGCCCTGCAGATATGGGGCAGGGACAGCTCTGGGACCTCTGAGCCCACCCCCAGGAGTCACACCCAGCTCAGGAACTGCTCAGGGCTGAGTCCATCCAACCAGGGTTTCTGCGGGCCTGAGAAAGGCAGCCACTGACAGAGACATCACACTAATCATAGCCTTTCTTCATTTGAGCCACTGATCCAGGGAGAAGCTGGGGGGAGGGAAAAGAATAGTTTCATTTTCTCCCTATCCTGGAATATCCGTACAAAGTGCCTGACCTCCCTGTTTCAGGTAATAGAGTAGAGGAAAGTCATGCTTCTCAACCCAGTATCCCAGGGTTATATAAAAACGCAGATTCTGAGTCTGTGGGTCTGCGTGGAGCCTGAAATTCTGCACCTCTAATGAGTTCCCAGGTAATGCTGAGGCCTCCCTGAAACTCCCTGCCCATGAACCATGTCAAAATGTTAGAGAAAATATTTTAAAACACATCTTTAAATCAAGGAAGGGGAACCTAAGGCCAGGAGTGAAGCCAAACCCAAGTCTGAGTGGATGCTTGTGAAAAAATGGCCACATTCTCAGGGGGTCCTGGCACGACCTCGTGGCCTAGAACTGCCACACACAGAACTGTGCTAGGAAGACAGGAGGGTGATACACAGCCTTCATTCTGTACCCGTGCAGGCTGGGGAGTCACGCTGGAGACCCTTCCACATAAAGCCAGGATCCAGGAAGGGCTACCCTAAAGAACACTGGGGAGAGATAAGAATTGCAGCAACAACAAAATGGAACAAAACCTAGGAAGAGTGTCTGGGTCAGTCTTGATTTGGGGGAGCTGGAGAAAAAAAATTGTCCTCTGAGATTTGAGAGCTACAGGCTGCCCCTTGCTTGATGCAGGAGTCTGAAATGACAAGGCAGCCTGCCCTTAAGACCTCTCCAATGATCCTTTAAATTTCAAGTGGGCCGTGGTCTATTGTGTGTCCAGATGCCAGGAAACAGTCACAGTCCTCCTGCAGGAATGCATCGCGAGCCAAACCACACAGAGTTATCGTAGGAAACCACCTCCAAAAGGGCCTCACCATCCAAATCTCAGTGCATCCAAGGAGACAGACCACCATGAGCGAGAGACAGCGGAAACAGCGGACTGCAGAGTCTGGCCCATAGAGACTTCAGATATTGGGACAGAGATGAGTGAACAATTATGCTAAACATGCTTAAAGAAGTAAAAAGAAAATAAAAAGTGAGTAAAGAGTAAGAGACTATAAAAGTGACCAGGCAGATTTTTTTTTTCTAAAGTGCTTTTTCTAAACTTGTGATGAACAAGTTTCCCCAGCTTCCTGTATTGAAGCCAACAACGTGTTTTCCAATACAAAAACGTTTGAAACGTGTCCACCCCCTCCCTGGCCATTAAATGCAGCCTGCTCACACCTGCCCTGTGTCAGCAGCAAAGAATGTTATTGAAAATATTTTTCCAGAATCATCTCTCCACCTGGCCCATCCTGTCTTGGGTTACTCCTCCCAGCTCTGGGATTCCCCACCTTCCTTCCCCAGCTCCCAGTTCCTGTTTTGGGCCCTCCTCCTTATTTAAGTGACACATCCAGACATTCCTCTCATCCCTTGCATCCCTTCTCAGCTCCACAGGAGCCCTTCTTTCATAGTGGGACCCTCTTTCCCAGGGGAGGGGTCTCAAATATGACTGTGCTAGCAGCAGTTAATAATCCCGCCTCCTTCGACCAGCATCACCTGCCTATGTGTTTACAAAGCGCCTCTCGTTGTCTGCCAAAGCACTGTCATTCTCACAGACAGAGTAGGCTCAGAGCCATCACAGAGTGGCTAGAAGCCAACAGAACCAGGATTCAAAACAGGGCTCACCCCCGTGACCCTGCCTTGGCCCCGCGCACGTTCTCGGCTGCCTCTAATGACAGCAATGATCAGTTACCAGGCAACACTCTCTGTTCCCTTGTTATGTCAAACCCTTCCCAGCCTTCATCGATCTGAACAGACATCTCCTTAGTCTTACCCAGTGAGTTAGGAAATCTCTGGGGAATAGCCAAATACATATTTATGATCAAGAAAATGTTAATTTATATACCATCTGTCTGAAGATAATCTGTCTCTGGCTTCAGTCAATGGAGACATATGAAGAATACACCCTAAGCAAGAGTTGGTGTAAGCTTAGCAGACAAGAAGAGGTGTGGGAGGGAGACAGGGTCCCATGCCACTTCCCTTCTCCGTCTCAAGGCAATATCTCAAAATCCCACAGAAAAACTTTTTATTATTTTTTACTCTCAGAGACACGAAAGACCACGATACATGACAGTAGGCATAAATGCGACAAATCCTAGGCAAACTGAAATTTGAGTTAAGGTTCTGTTAGTTTCACTCCTGGGAGAGTTTTCCAGCCAGAAAGGGAAAAGGAAATTTACAGGCGCCCTCTTGTGGGGAGATCTAGCACTGCAGGGCCGCCCGCTGCCACCTGGGCACCTCGGGTAAGACGGCTGCCTTCATGAAGTGTACATTCCAGGGGAGGCAGGCGAGGCAAGGAACGAGCAGATAAATGGGCAAGCTCCTCTCAGAGAATGAAAGTAAAGAACATAAAATAGGGTGAGGTGACACTGTCTGGGTGGAGCGGGTCTGGGTAGGGGTACAATAGGGGGTGGGACGGCTGAGCTAGGTCCACATGAAAAGAAGGTACTAACCACGCGGAGATCGGAGGCCAGTGTGCCTTGCACTGCACAGGTCTGCGGGCACGCCTGAGCACAGAGCACAAGAAACCAGAATGCAGGTCATGCAGAGCAGAGAGAACTCCAGGCGGTAAGACTGAAGGAGCAGACACCTCTGTGCCCAGTCGCTCAGTCGCATCCGGCTCTTTGCCACCCCATGGACTGCAGACCGCCAGGCTCCTCTATCCATGGGGGTTCTCCAGGCAAGAATAGCGGAGTGGGCTGCCATTCCCTCCTCCAGGGGATCTTCCCAACACAGGGATCGAACCTAGGTTTCCTGCATTGCAGGTGGATTCTTTACCGTCTGAGCCACCAGGGAAGACACCTCTGGGAACACCCATATCGTGCAGGTGGGAAAACGAGGTCCCTCGTACACTTTCAGAACATGATTCTCACTCCCGCACCTGCTCACATGGCAGGTCCTTCAGCAAATCCAGCCAGCGTTGATGCAGACCATCCACCTCTACTCCTACGGCAGGCTCCTAATGGATCTCCTTGCCTCCTGCAAGGCATTTTTCTCTCTGCAGAAAAGTGATCTTTTCAATGGATAGGGTCTCCCCCTTGCTTAAGCTCTTCAATGACTGTGTGCTTAGCATAAACCCCACTCAGGCCGTCCTTCTCCCTGTCTCAGCTGCAGCCATAGTAGAAGCTAAACTTTTCTGCCACAGGGCCTTGGCACCTGTGGTTCCCTACACCAGGAATGCTTTCCCCCTGCTTCTTACCAGGTCTGGTTCCCTTTTATCCTCCAGGGTTCAGCTTAAACTTCCTAAAGAAGCCCCCAGGTTACTTCAGATCCCAGCAGCCTATAGATTTCCTTCACAGTACCCACCACCCTTTATAATTATTTTATGTAGTCATTGTTTTCTTGCTGTCTTTTTCCAAGTGGGTTTGGACCTCCACGAGGGCAAAGACCATAACATTTTTATCTACCACTGGATCTTCGGTGTCTCTGAGCTCCTGTCATTTAAGAGATGTTTGCAGAATGAACAAATGAGCCCCAGAAGATGGGAGCCCATGACGATCTTAGCAATAACCTAGCCCAGTACCTTTCAAAATTTTATTTTTAGGACACAGAGCCTCCTTCCAAATGGAATCCTACGCAGAGTCTCAGCGCTGAGACAGCAGACATGAGCCTTGCCCTTCAGGTTCTATGTTTGTACGACCAAGAGCCCGGAGTGATGCTGTGGGCTCTTGAGAAATCCCCCCAGGCGGCTGAGTAGTCCTCAACTGCCCCCCCAGCCCCTCCATTTCTCTGGCTGCTTGCCTCTGTTTTTTTTTTTTACCTTGCCTCTGCTTTGACCCTCAGAACAGAAGCAGGATGGGACATGGCATTCTGAATGGTCCTAAGCAGTTTAGGAAGAGGTTAGAGTTAAATGTTTTGGAGGAAATTTACACATGGAAACATATTTGGGAATCTGATGATATACCCCTGGGGTGTGTGTCAGTGCTGTGGTTTTTACTTCAAAGACCAGCAAGTGATTGTGGGCTCAGGCAAATTGGGAGAATTCCCCCAGCAGCCCTGTGTATGCAAAAGAGGGGTCACAGACCACCCCCTTCTGAAACCAGGCCGCACAGCCCAGTGGGCCCAAATGGAGCATGAGACAGCATAGGCCCAGCTCACAGGGTGGCTGGGTGTCCTGGGAAGGTGCCCAGGCATGTTAGACGCCTTTTATGCTCCGCTTCACATATTCTAGGCTCACTGTTTTACCTTGGGCATTGCTGAGGTGATCAGGGCTATAACAGCTGCACGGAATATCTTTTGCTTTCTGATGGCTCCTTGTTAGCTGTGTGATCTCGGGCAAGTTGCTTAACCTCTCTCTCTCACATTTATCATCTGGAAAAGGTGGGTGATAAAGGTACTCACTTCATATGGTGGCCGTGAAGATTAGGTGAGTTAAAACATGTGAAGTGCTTATACCAGTGTCTGATACAGAGTGAGGACTACCAAAAAGAGAGACATTGCTACTACCACTATTATTATGATTAATCCATCTGGGGCTGGGGCTCCTGGCTAGAGGAAGGAGATGGACCTCCTCACTCCAAGCCTGCTGAGCGGAGGCCTGACTTGCTATGGATGGGAGCTGACTGCAGCCCTCGGGTGAGAGCGGGGCGGGGAGGACAAGAACTTCCATTTCTCAAAGGTGTGGAATCTCTGAAGATTCTAACATCTCAGGGAGGAGATATGCTTGCTATCTCCTCTTTAGAGGTGAGGCGACCAAGGCTTAGGGAGGCGGTGAGAGTTGCCGGAGGTCATGTGGCCAGGAGCGGCCGAGCAGGGCTCCAGCCAGGCCCGCGAGCCTGGGCCCCGTCTCCATGGCCACCGCGGGAGGCTGCAGAGGCCAAAAGGGGAAGGACATGTGCGTCCCCCTGTATGAGTAACCCCGAGATCGTCTCTCAGAACTGGTTTTAACCTTCAGCTGCAGCGGCTGCCCTGCCACGTGCGTGTATATATGCCACCATGCACTGCGTATACCCTGGGGCCCCCAGAGGTGCGTCCCCCTCCCAGCTACAGCTAACGAGTTCACACGCCGTGCAGGTCTTGCTTTTTACACTGCTATTTCAACTCTTGCCAGACATCGCCCCTCTTGGCATGACGCTGTACAGGTCTCTGTAAAAAGTCTTTGCTCTCTCAGCAGCCAACCTTATAGTTTATTTTTTTTTTCTGAGTTTCTGTTTTATTTTCTTTCTAATCAAGGTGTGAAAAAGTTCTAGGTTCAGTTGAAGTTCCTGGTGAAGAAACACAACTGAGATTTTTTTCTTCACTGATTAAAATCTGCATATTTGTATTTCAAACAATACAGCTAAAACTTGATTTTAAAATTCCTTTTTTTTCCTTTTTTGGCTTAATAAGTATCACTTATTCAGTAGGAAATCTTTACACTACATGTTCCTCATGTTAAGAATAAATGTACATTAAATCACAGTTTAAAAAAAAAAGGAAAAAGATGTAGCCCTATTGCTCTCTGATTGGGAGTGTCCAGAGAAGGTGGAGTGGGGCCTCCCAGAGCCCCCCAACACAGGGGCTTGCCTGCTGGGGCTGAGAGGATGGTGGGTGCTGAACACTGCCCCTCTCCCACCCAAAGTACACCCTGGGGGCCTGGGCTCTGAGGGAGGTGGGAAGAGGGAGGGTCTGTTGGAAAGAGCACTAGGCCAGGCGGGAGTCAGGGGCGGATTTCAGGCCTGGCTCCTTGTGCCAACGCCAGCACCCAGAACAAGGCCCTCAAAGTAACGGGTCCTCAATCCCGTATTTGTGGATGAATGAACCCATGGCTGCAAGACATCGTCCCTGCTCTCGGGGGGTTTCCAGCCTGGAGGACAGACCATGAATGTTACTGCAGAGTGGGGTGCACTCTCTCCAATCTAGGGGCAGTGCTCAGGAGCTGCAGGAGTCAGCCAAAGAAAGCGCCCCATGAGCCGGGATATGTTCCAAGAAGGGAGCTTGACGGTCCTAAAGGATAAAGGTGATTTGGGGAGGCAGAGAAGAGGGCTGAGCGCAGAGCACTAGGAGGCCTGCAGGCCCAGAGTCTCAGAGGCAGCACCGGTTCAGCATTTGGAAGGCACACGAGAAGGAGGTCTGATGCTGGACAGATCTCTGTATTCGAGAACATACTCTGCTCCAGCAAGGCCCTGCCCGCCATTCTCCCAAAGGGCACAGTTATCTAGAACTGGGCCCAGCCCCGCAGCCCCGGTTTTCTCAACTCCAGCCCCATCCAAGGAGCTGGCCGAGGACAGAGAACTGTAGGTTCAGGGCCCACAGGTGTCCTCCACCCAGCAACCCCGCCCCTCAGGGGGCTGCAGGCTGACGCTGAGCCCAGGCCGGGCCTGCACCTTGCCCTCCTCCTCCTCCTCGGCCGGCTGCCCAAACTGTTATCACAGGGTTCACACACACCCTACCCACCCCGCCCTGGACAAATCCCACTGTGTACCTCTCCTGCCCTGCCCTGTCCAAGCAGAGGCAGAGGAAAGCCAGAGAAAACTAGACTGGCAGGCAGCCAGGCCTCAGCAGCAATGCGGGGAGGAGAGGGTGACTGGGGAGTCATTTGGGTTCTCTGGAGCTAGAAAGCCATGGAAGGGAGCTCTGTGGGGACCCAAGGGCCATGTGCCTCACCCAATGACCCTGTGAGAGCTAAGAGAATTTCATCAACTATAACAGTCCTTTTGGGGGATTCCCTGGTGGCTCAGATGGTAAAGAATCTGCCTGCAATACAGGAGACCTGGGTTCAATCCCTGGGTAGGGAAGAGCCCCTGGAGGAGGGCATGGCAACCCACTCCTGTATTCTTGCCAGAGAATCCCCGTGGACAGAGGAGCCCTGCAGTCTACAGTGCATTGGGTCGCAAAGAGTCGGACACAACTGAGCGACTAAGCCCAGCACAGCGTAGAACAATGCTTTACATCTTTACAGCCCATGTTTATGTGAGGTATCTACTCTAACGGAGACGCAGCAACAGCGGTGGAGACACACTCTGCCTGAAGAGCCGGGTCTGGCCCACTGCTCTGCCCCAAAGGACTCACAGTGGCAGACATGGCCTAAGCAGCTCCAGACCCTGCTGGCCTTGGGGAATTGAATTTCAGGCCAAGCTTCAGAGGCTCTGAAGTGTGGGAAAGGAATGGGATAATAAAGATGATGAGGACGAAGACGAGCACGTTCCTGACAATCCTAGGGCTTTTCTCCTGTGCTGAGCACCCGCTTGTGTTTGAGGACCTTGCAACAAGCCTATAAGGGGACACAAGCATCTCACATGTGAGGAAACTGAGGGTCAGTGAGGTTAAGCAACTGAACTGGTAGCAAATTTAAGTCAGTAATCCTTAGATCCAGGATTTGAGACCAGGAATAACCATTCCAGAGGTTGATTTCATAGACACTGCCCTAAACTGGCAGGAATAGCTGTCCTCACTGCCATCCATGAATAACCATCCCGAAGCAACATGAGCCCCTTTGCCATCCTATTTAATCTGGACCTCTTTCCAGACTTCATGGACGTGAGCCCCCTGCTGGCCGGTCCGGGGTAACACGCGCCCCACAATAATCATCGACTGCCACCTAGTGGCGCCGTGAGGAATGTCACATTTCTTTCACTTCATCAGATGCGATCCTTCAAAAACCAAAATGCTAAAAATTGCTTTTTGCTTCTCCTTGCTTCAACATCCCTAAGAATAACTGCAGGCACATGTTATTCCGATTTTATGAATGATAAGATACAGACCTAAGGGAGTTAAGTAGCTTCTTGAAGATCATCACATGATGAGGATTATACAGAAGTAAAGGGTAAAGTGTGACCTTGAATAAGATATTTTTATTTATTTTTGGTGGACACCAAAAAAACCCCTCTGCTACAATAACAATTTATCTTGACTTTATTTAATAAAAAGTTCCTCCTTTACCCATTAAGTTCCCA
This sequence comes from Cervus elaphus, assembly GCF_910594005.1. Lineage (NCBI taxonomy): Eukaryota > Metazoa > Chordata > Mammalia > Artiodactyla > Cervidae > Cervus > Cervus elaphus. The sequence continues at coordinate 24,589,952 of NC_057816.1, read as the reverse complement.
TGCTAGCGCTACTATATTTCAGTTTGGTATTTGAGTGAATCTTTCTGGGCTGTCTTTTGCAATCTACGGATCAATCTGTCTCTCTCTAGGTCTGTACCATATAGTCTTAACTGCTACAGCTTCATAATACTAAAGTGCAGGTCCCCTCTCCTCAAGCTTCTTTTTCAGAAGCATATTATCTATTTTTGATGTTTCTTTTTAAATTTAAAAATCAGTTTATCAAGCTTCACATAATTCTATTGAGATTTTTTTATTGGAGTTGCATTGAATATATAGTAGAGAAAATAAAGAGAATTCATATCTTTATAATGTTAGATTTTCCTGTCCATGAACACGAACTTTATTTACTTGGATAATCTTTAACATCATTCAAAAAAAATTTTTTTTTGTTTCTACATATAGCGTTGTATATGCATTGCTTTATATTTATTCCTAATAACATTTTTTTATATTATAAACGGTTCTTTTTAAAAGTTATGTTTTAAATATTTTTCTACTAATATAAAAATGTAATAATCATTTTATAATAAAAAGCTCCTTATAACCATAAAGACTAATATAACTACATTATCTCTCAGTTATTGTTTACCCGGTGAATCTTTTTCCACTCCTTTACTTTTAATCTCTTCGTATCCTCAGGTTTTAAATTAATATCTCATAAACAGCATATTATTGGATCTCATAGACCGCATTGATGGTGTAAGACAGCCCGTGATGAAGTAGGGGGCACTGCTTGTTTACTCAGGACAGAAGATCCCAAGACAAGATAGATTCTGCTCTCACCACAGTAAATATCCACCCACCACACAAGGAACACAGCCATGCCTAGGGGTGGGCCACAGAGGTAAGATGGGGACACAGCCACGTGGCCACAGAGAGCTTGCCAGGCAGCCACAACTGGGAGCTGGGCTGTACCCCAGAGATCAGGCTGAGGCTGGACACGCACACACGCGTGCACACACGTGCGCACGCACACACATAAGCTCTGGCTCTGGGCACCCAGAAGCGAGGGAGCTGTGCAGACTACAGCTGCTCCGCTCTGAAAACAGCCACCAGCAGAAACAGACACTCAGGACCCGCGACAGCAACGAGTCCCGGGCTTGAGTGACAGGGTAACCAGAAGAGGAGGACCACAGAGAGGCAGCGCTTGAGGCTGCCAGGGGCCAGAGTGCAGAAGAAGGTGTCACGGATGACAAGGCGAAGCTCTAGGAGCACATTTTTCATCCAAGACTTCATGGTTAAAGGCTCGGAGAGGTTTATGGGAAAGGAGGAGGCCGTCAGCAGAGGACAGTGATGGAGAAGCACACTGCATCTGCCACTCGACCACTAAGACGATGAGCTGGTCAGCAGAACCCAGGCTCAGGTCCCCTGGAAAGCCATCAGACAGAACCCTCATTATAGAGCTCCCAGGGGTTAGAGCAGAAGGCATCAGAGAACTCCTCTAGGGCCAGAGTGCTCAGGCAGCCCAGAGGGGCTGGGTCCACAGTCAGGGCCCTTCTAACCATTCCTGGGCATCCTACAGAACACACAAAAAATGTACAACTGCATTGGAATCTTCTTGTCACCGACTGAATACGATCAGATCAAACAGGAAAAATCAACCAGAGTAGCACTGAGTTAACCCAAGCCTACTGACTAGGCATGCACATGTCTCCATAATATACCAGGCACTAGGACAACAAGAGAATGGGAAGACTAGAGATCTCTTCAAGCAAATCAGAGATACCAATGGAACATTTCATGAAAAGTTAGGCACAATAAAGGACAAAAATGGTATGCACCTAGTAGAAGCAAAAGATATTAAGAAGAGGTGGCAAGAATACACAGAAGAACTATACTAAAAGGATCTTCATGACCCAGATAATCATGATAGTGTGATCACTCACCTAGAGCCAGACATCCTGGAATATGAAGTCAAGTGGGCCTTAGGAAGCATCACTATGAACAAAGCTAGTGGAGGTGATGGAATTCCAGTTGAGCTATTTCAAATCCTGAAAGATGATGCTGTGAAAGTGATGCACTCAATATGCCAGAAAATTTGGGAAATTCAGCAGTGGCCACTAGGACTGGAAAAGGTCAGTTTTCATTCCAATCCCAAAGAAAGGCAATGCCAAAGGATGTTCAAACTACTGCACAATTGCACTCATCTCACACACTAGCAAAGTAATGCTCAAAATTCTCCAAGCCAGGCTTCAAAAGTATGTGAACCATGAACTTCAGATGTTCAAGCTGGATTTAGAAAAGGCAGAGGAACCAGAGATCAAATTGCCAACATCCGTTGGATCATTGAAAAAGCAAGAGAGTTCCAGAAAAACATCTACTTCTGCTTTATTGACCATGCCAAAGCCTTTGACTGTGTGGATCACAACAAACTGTGGAAAATTCTTCAAGAGATGGGAATACCAGACCACCTGACCTGCCTCCTGAGAAATCTGTATGCAGGTCAAGAAGCAACAATTAGAACTGGACATGGAACAACAGACTGGTTCCAAATCAGGAAAGGAGCACGTCAAGGCTGTCTATTGTCACCCTGATTATTTAACTTATATGCAGAGTACATCATGTGAAATGCTGGGCTGGATGAAGCACAAGTTGGAATCAAGATTGCTGGGAGGAATATCAATAACCTCAGATATGCTGATGATACCACCCTTATGGCAGAAAGTGAAGAACTAAAGAGGCTCTTGATAAAAGTGAAAGAGGAGAGTGAAAAAGTTGGCTTAAAGCTCAACATTCAGAAAACAAAGATCATATCATCTGGTCCCATCAATTCATGGCAAATAGATGGGGAAACAGTGGAAACCATGACAGACTATTTTTTGGGCTCCAAAATCACTGCAGATGGTGACTGCAGCCATGACAGTCATAAATTAAAAGACACTTACTCCTTGGAAGAAAAGCTATGACCAACCTAGACAGCATACTAAAAAACAGAGACATTACTTTGCCAACAAAGGTCAGTCTAGTCAAAGCAATGGTTTTTCCAGTAGTCATGTATGGATGTGAGAGTTGGACCATAAAGAAAGTTGAGCACCAAAGAATTGATGCTATTGAACTGTGGTGTTGGAGAAGACTCTTGAGAGTTCCTCAGACTGCAAGGAGATCAAACCAGTCAATCTGAAAGGAAATCAGTCATGAATATTCATTGGAAGGACTGATGCTGAAGCTGAAACTCCAATACTTTTGCCACTTGATGCGAAGAAGTGACTCACTGGAGAAGACCCTGATGGGAAAGACTGATGGCAGGAAGAAAAGGGGACGACAGAGGATGTGATGGTTGGATGGCATCACTGACTCAATGGACATGAGTTTGAGCAAGCTCTAGGAGTTGGTGATGGACAGGGAGGCCTGGCGTGCTGCAGTCCATGGGGTCACAAAGAGCTGGACACGACTGAGCCACTGAACTGAACACAACTGAGGACTTTACTCTGTGATGCTCACTCCTTATAAGCAGGGTTCATGACAATGCCCTGCACAAAACAGCAATTCAATAAATATCTGAGAATGAATTTACATGATGCTTGGAGGAAAAAGATATTCCAAATTAGGAAAACTAGAGCACTGATTGTCCCAGCTTTTTCATTTCTAGAGTCCCCAGGCGATGTTCCCTGACAGCAGATCTGAATGGCTGACGGCTGGAAGGACATGGAATGAAGGACCAGACATGAATGAAGGAGCCAACCAGAAACTGGCTCTCCCCACTCAGATGATCTTGGCCACAGGCTTCCCTGACCACACAGCTGCTCAGAAGCCCTGGGACTCCTGTAGCCATGATCTGCTGACTTTCAGAGGAGCCTAACCCTTGAATGAGCAAGAACAGAAGGACATAAAAGACAAAGGAATGGGAAGAAAAGAATTCGGTTACCCTTCTTTCTCCTCTGCTCCAGTAGAAAGTCAGCTCAGAGCTGCCTTGAAGCAGGAGGCCCTTCCTGGAGCCCCTGACTCTGTAGGAGACTTCTGGTCCTCTGGCTGGGATAGCCCAGGAGAAGGGCTCTTCACACCGGCTGCCTTACCTGGTGTTACCAAGAGTCTAAGACGCTGTGTGATTCTCTATGTAAGGATCACGGCAGTTTCATGAGGGAGTCCCAGATCTCCTGCCCTCCTCAAGCTCTCCCCAGCTTGCCGAAGCCTCTTTCATTTGCTGAAGGCTTGCAACTCTTTCTCCCTCGATCCAACCAGTTCAGACCAACCTTGATCCAGCATCGCAAGGCAGGGCCACCAGAGATCAAGGGTCATTCTGATTATGCACTCGTGGTCCTCCATCCCTGGTCAAAAACAGCCAAGACTGGCGAAGCCCACCCTCCAAAAAGGTTTTTATAGAAAGGACCCAGAAACTGTCCCCACCCCCAATTCCAGCACATTCTGCTTCCACTTTCTTGGACGTCCCTGGGATCCTCTGTGTTCACGGCGGCCTGGTCCTCCACTCTCAATACACTGCTTCCCAAACAGTACAGGACTTGGAAACTGATCTAAGTCAACTCCAGGTACATTCTACTTCCCACAGGGCTGGGCTTTTTCTTAACTGTTGGGTACATTTTATTATTTTTAATATATTTATTTATTTGGCTGCACCGGGTCTTAGTTGCAGCATGTGGGATCTAGTTCCCTGACCAGGGATCAAACCCTGGCCCCCTGTATCAGGAATGCAAGTTTTAGCCACTGGACCACCAGGGAAGTCTCATGTTGGGTGCATTTTAAAGTGGAGTTTAGCCTGTCAAATATTCTTTGCCTTCATTTTCGTTTGCTCTTCCACTGTAAGATGTTTCTCACAGTGAAGCCTTTAAAGGTCTCTGCCCAGAATCACTTTCCAACTCTCATCTCTCCAACTTGTCTATTCAATCACTAATTCACTCATGCCTGTAGGCACAAATGTATGCACTTCTAGTAAAAAAAAATTGCTGAGCGTTGAGTCAGGCACTATCGCAGGCCCTGGGACTCAAAGCTGTGTTCATTCTTCTCAAAGACCTCGTAGTACAACAGGAGAGAATCATGTCCCCAGATGCTTAAAGTACATTGCGATAAAAGCTTTGATATGGACATATTTGTGGCTATGTGAGCAGAGGGCAGACTCAAATGAAATTCATTATGGGACATTATTGGTTCAAATAACTATTCCTGGAGCTGGCAAGAGAGGCTGGCTCCAGGAACAGTGGGATCCAGAGTCCAAATGACATCATCAGGATATTTCCCTTCTCCTGGTTTCATTGCATCTGTTTGGCTTTCAGTGGCTGGTAATAACTGCATGGCGTGGAATGAGATCCAGGGAAGAGCCCCCCTCTTCCAAAATGTATATCTGTGCAAGTTCATGTACTAAAATCAGCTACAAACATACACACACACACCCCTCCCCCCAACACATACTCCCCAACAAAACCGTCCTTTATAGGGACTCTCCAAATGACACTGCCCTGCATTCTCAGTTCTAACGGAAAGAATTCTAACACAAACTCCGGGGCCGTGGCAAGAGGCCTAGATTGCTGAGCATATCACAGTTAAGGAAAGGGGCGCTTCTAGGAACACTAAGGCCCTAACGGATGCAAGTCATCCCGGGATGAAGCTTGGCCTCTCCGAGATCCCCATCTGAGGCCTCCACTTTCCCTGGTACAAAACAAATCCAAGGAGAGAGGAGGGTACATAAAGAAACCTCCACAGGTACCAAAGATTTTCATTTTAGATTCATCACAGATAGAAAGCATCTCCTTTTACAGATAAGGGATTAGGACAAAACAGATTCCACAATTAAAAGAATCAAACTAGAAATATATTACATGTTACAAAACAGCATAAATAGTTGGATACTTTGTGTGCATGAATCAAAGTATTCATGCAGTTGTTTCCATGTAGAGGTCTGACTAGAGATTTGTACTTTCATCTATATTCTGTATATTCTCCTCTCAGTAGCCTGAGAGGATTTTCTGAAGCACAGAGCTGATCAAGTTACTTCCTCCTTTAAATTCTTTAAGTCAACCCCCTTGGCTCTCAAAAGGAAACTCATATTTCCTATTATGGCTACTTTAAGCTCTGCATGATGCAGCAGGGCTAGAAAATAGAGTTTTTAGACAACCCAAAGTTGGGAAGTTTAACAAGGGTGCCCCCATGAAAAACTGGGACCTCAAAAGACTAAACCTTAGTGTATTTCTCATTAGTAAGAAATAAAACCACCAAGAAATTGTTTGTTTGACCAAGCTTGGATCTAGGCAAACAGAAATTTTCTCTGGAGAACTTGTTGCCACAAGAAGGGCTGTGGTCCAAACTCATATAACCTGTGGTCTCGCTAAAGCTACAAACAACAGGTGAGGTTTCTGGGGACATCGTGAGAGATGAGAGCCATGCTGGGAAGTTCCCCCAGTCCATCAGCAAGAGAAAACACAAGTTCTTTTCTGGAGGAACTCAATGATAATTCAGACCTGAAAGAATTCCCACAGATAAAGTCCCAAGGGAAGTAAGCAGCAAACAGTTTAAAATTACAAATACACAAAGAAGCAAAGCTTATCACAAAATGACAGAGAAAACAATAGACAGTAACATCAGGCATACACTGACTTCAGCATTGGAATTTTCAGATAGAGAACTTTAAGATCGCTGTGCTTAATAGGGTTAAAGACATAAAAGAGAATTGACAATGTGAATCAGCATTGAAAGCGAGAAACTGATCAAGCAAATATCAAAACAAAGTCTCAAGCAGATTATCTAGAAACTAATAACATAAAAATTACATTTAAAATTCAGTGGATGAATTAAACAGACGATTAGACACAGAGGAAAAGAGACTAGAAACCTAGAAGATCCATCTGTAGAAATTATCAAGAAAGCTACCTAGGAGCCAGACAGACAGAAAACAAGAAAGAGATGTTAAGGGATGTGGAGACTAGAAAGAGAAACACTAACATATGTTGGATGAAACTTCCAGAGAGAGGTAATAATAAAAATGATTATAGGAGCTAGCAAGTATATAGTGTTTACCATGTGTCCCTGTTCTAAACTATTGTGTAAATAACTCACTAATGTTCACGAGAAAACCAATAGGTAGGTAATAATGTCATCCCCACTTTACAGATGAGGAGTAATATCATCCCCACTTTACAGATGAGGAAATTGAAACCCAGAGAAGTTACAACATTTGTCCAAGGTCTCATAGAGACGCCAAGTAGCTTGGCTCCAGGGTTTGTGGTCTCAACCACTATGCAACATATGAAGAAATAATAGCAGAAAACCACCCAGAAATACTAAATGACAGTAATCTTAAGATCCTGGAAACATCATAAACCCCAAATGTGATATAAAGAGAAAGCCACTAGACACATTTTGATGACAGTGAACCACATCAGAGAAAAAAGAAAAGCCCTTAGGAAGGAAAAAGGCAGATCACTGAAAGTGACTGTTAACTTGACTGATGGCCAATCTCACAAGAACAACATTGGCAGCCAAAGACAGCGGATCTCCAATGTGCTGGAGAACAGTAACTGCCACCCTGCGATGCCAGCCTGAAAAAACCACCTCCAGAAAATGAGGGTGAAACAAATGACATCTGCAGACAGAAAAAAACCAGGGCATTAACCCCACAAAGACTCTCACGAAAGGAACTTCTGAAGAATGTATTTCAAGGAATGGAAGATAAGAGATGCAAAACTGGAAAGAAAGAAAGAGTCACTCAGTCATGTCCAACGCTTCGCATCCTCATGGTCTGTAGCCCGTCAAGCTATTCTGTCCATGGGATTTTCCAGGCAAGAATACTGGAGTGAGTAGCCATTCCGTTCTACAGGGGATCTTCCCGACCCAGGGATCAAACCCGGGGCTCCTGCATTGCAGATTCTTCACTGCTGAGCCAGCAGGGCTCAGAAGTTCTTTTGCTCAGAAGTTGAGCAAAAACACACTAGTTTTATGGGGATCCATTTGAACAAACACTCACTAATTAAAACTCTTATTAAATATTTAATGTCTTGGAGGGGAGGAATATTGGAGCACTGTTGATTGGGAGGAAGGGGATAGAGGTTAAAGCTTTTAAGGTCCTGGTGTTGTTCATGAGGAAAGACAGTTGCACAGTTTGTCCACGGCACCAGACAAAGAACAGGGCAAAGGAGGGAATGAGTGTTAAGACAGAACCTGCTGGTCAACCCTTGTGTCCAGGTGCAGGGCTGTGACTACAGAGACAGCACCCCAAAGGCTGCCTTTAGAGTCTGCGTAAGTATGTTAAGTAGCCACAGTAATTGCCTGGAAAATAGAGCATAAAACTTTCAGACAAATTAGGAAAAAAAAAAAACATCTTCTGTAAAGCCAGTGACATTCTAGGCAGTACCAAACAACTTCATCTTCTGCTCCCATCTTTTGAGAAATATTTTTCAATGGGAAGGTTTAGAGACCTGTTCCTGCAAAGCTGGTGACTGTGATGACTGTTGGCCAGGCTCCCAGGGTTTCAGCCACACCATTAGCCAGCATGGATTTGTAAAGTCTTAGAAGCAGCTTCCCTTTGGGGGCCAAGTTTTGCCTGGGAGTGCCAAGCACACAGGAGTGCCACTTTTCCTTACCCACTCTCGAACATTCAGTATCAAACTTCAGAATATTTGAAAATCTGAAGGTGAAGATATACCGGCAGTTTCAGTGAACCTTCCTCATCATGAGTGTGACATTTTTTCTCATGCTTGATGAAGAAACATGGGTTTTGTAGGAACTGAGTTGGTCGTTTTCTTACTAGGCTGTTAAAATTCTCTCTTAGTAATATGTCAGAAATATAGACATACACAATAGATAATTTTGTCCAAAATATGCATTATAAATACTTTTCCCCAGTTTGCTGTTTGACTTGCTTACTGTGGCCTTTTCCATGAAGAAAAATAATTTTTAATTTTCAATTATTTTTGTTAAATGTTTTTATTTATGATTTCTGAGTTTTGTGTGTCATGTTTAGGAAAATCTTCCCCAATCCAAGGTTATAAAAGAATTTCCTTGTGGTCGCCAAGGGGGAGGGGAGAAGGGGGAGGGATGGACTGGGAATTTGGGATTGATAGATGCAAACTATTACATTTAGAATGGATAAACAACAAGGTCCTAATGTACAGCATAGGGAACTATATTCAATACCTTGTTTAAAACCATAGTGGAAAAGAAAATAAAGAAACTGAGTCACTTTGTTGTACAGAAGAGATTGGCACAACATTGTAAATCAACTATAATTCAATTTTTTTTAAATGATTACTATTCCTCCCCTACCAATCAGAGAATACCAGAGTATTTATAGTTAAAATAAAACTCTTTGAACACAGAAAAAAAAAAAAAGAATTTCCCATGTTTTCTTCTGACTCTTTTTGCTTCTCTTATTTATATTTAAATACACAATCCATTTTAAAGTTAACTCAGGGAACTCAAATAGGAGCTCTGTATCAACCTAGAGGGGTGGGATGGAGAGGGAGATGGGAGGGAGGCTCAGAAGGGAGGGGATATATGTATACCTATGGCTGATTCATGACGAGGTTTGACAGAAAACAGCAAAATTCTTTAAAGCAATTATCCTTCAGTTAAAAAAGAAGTTAACAAGGTGTAAATATGAGCTATGATCCCTAAGGCATTTTACTCTAGATAGCTTCTCAGTTGCCCAATAACCTTTACTGATTTATTATTTTTATTATTTTATCTCTACCCGCTCCCATTTGAAATGGCCCCTGTATCATACACTGGATTACACATGCATGTATGTATTCCTGAGACTCTTGGTCCTGCTGCCTCTATCTCTGCCTGTTTTCATGTTAGCACCTCACTATATTCACTGAGGCTTTCGAGCATGTTCTAATATCTGGTAGGGCTGACCAGTCCTCATTTCTTTCTTTTTCTCTCCAGAAGTAGTTAAGGTTTCATTTTCTTTTTTTTTTTTCCCCCTCACTTTTTTTCATACCTAGGAAAGCTACTGTTTTCTGTAGAGTAATTTTGTCACCAGTCACCTTTCTGAGTGACCTGTCTTTGTGGCAGCATCTCAAAATGACTCTCTGGGGATGTCCAGGTCTGCTATCACACCATTCTCTCCAAAACCCACATTCTTCCAATTTTCCAGCCTCAACATCCACTGGAACCATGCCTATGAGGATCGACCAGGACTTCCTATGTCAGTTCTTAGTCCTCATCTTAGTCAGTCTCTTGGGTAGGACTGATGCTGTGGCTCACTCACATCTACTAGAACGGCTTCCTGTTCTGTCTCTGGGATACTTTCCTAGTTTACTACTTCTTCAGTAGCTGCTTTTCACTACTGTGTTGGCCGAGTCCTCCTCTTCTTCTGGGTCTCTGGAGGCTGGAGGCCCCAGTGTTGAGTCTCAAACCTCTTCCCCACGAACACTCACTCCCAAGGATGAGCTCCCCAGCTCCTCTGGAAAGTAAGAGGCACAGTCTCTTGTGTCACCATCATCACATCTTCATGCCTGAAACGGTGCCCTGGCACACAACAGTCCTGGGTCAATGAATGAATGAGTGAATACACTTCTCTGGTTGCTTTAAATGCTTCATAGTTAAGTTTTCAAAGGACAAGTAACTCAATATGGTCGCAAGGATAGGCACATGAAAGGAAGTCATAGGAGCTAAGACTGAAAATACTGCTTGGGCTCTAGACAATCTAAAAAAATCTAGCTGGATTTCCTTGGTGGTGCAGTAGATAAGAATCTGCCTGCCAACCCGGGGACATGAGTTCGATCCCTGGTCCGGGAAGATCTTGCATGCCATGGAGCAACTAAGCCCACATGCCACAGCTATTGAGCCTGAGATCTAGAGCCTGGGAGCTGCAACTACGGGAGCCCACATGCCCTAGAGCCCGTGCTCTGCAACAGAAGAAACCACCACGATGAGAAGCCTCCACTCTGCAACTTGAGAGCAGCCCCTGCTTACCGCAACTAGAGAAAAGCCTGTACAGCACAGCCAAAATTAAATAAACGATTTCTTTTAAATATATAAACTATATAGAACTAAAAAGATAAGGAAAGCTTTTTTTTAAAAGTCTTTAATAAAAAAAGAAATACAATCTAGCTAACAAATATCATGACGCAGAAGGAGAAAGGTGCCACAGTGTACTGGTGGTATGCTAAATTCCTTATCTTTTATAAGGGAACTCAATATACCCTGTTGCTGATATTCATAAATCAAAAATATAAATGTAGGGTTTTTTTTTTACTATATAAAGCTATAATATTAACATCTAAAAGAATTAAGAATGGCAACTGGACCTTGGTTGCTACTGGGAAATGAGATTAGGAGAGATGTTACTTTTCATTTTTGCACCTTAGTCTATGGCCACACAATCCTAAATGCACCCAAACTAGTCATTTTATGCACCTTGGTATCATTGGAAATAAAATGAATGTGCATTCACTACTTCTGTGATCAAATTTTAAAAGATCAAGAGAGCCAGGCCATGCAGGGCCTTGAATGCCAAGCAAACCGTTCTTTAGCTACAGAAGCTCATGTTACTTGGTGGGTCGGCGTCCTGCACAGGCTCACGGCAGGCAGCAAAAGGCTTTAGGACAGCCCTTCCTCACAGGGAGGGGGGACCGAAGAGGGTAGGATGGGTACGGAGGCAGAGATGAGTGACTGGAGTCAGGGCAAATAAAAAACCATCTCGTGAGCTTTCTTGTCTCTCTCATCTCCAGGACCTCTCATTGGCCAGTCCCCCTCCTGCAGGAAATCGCAGGGCCTTTCAGCATCTCGATAAGCCTCCCTGGGTCACCAGGCTGCCCTCCTGCTCCTGCAGGCAGCCACCCATCCAGAGGGTGAAAAGCATTCTCTGCCGTTTGTCAATCCCAGGAAAGCTCTTTTCGTTTCTACTCACCACCTCCAGCAAGAAGAATGGTGTCAAGGTAAGAGTCTGCTCAAGAACCATCTCTGATCAAAGGCAGATTTGTCTCCTCTTGAGTCCACACTCTCATGAGTTCATGTCGGGGTAGGGCAGGCAGGGGGTGCAGGCACTCGTCAGCAACAGTCAGGAGACAGGAAGCTCCCAATGGAAGCTTTGGCTGCTGGTAGCTTGGACTATGGGAGAGCCCAGCAGGGTCAAGCAGGTTCTTTCTGCTTCTGTTCCACTTCCCTATATGCTCTTCTTCTCTTCAAATATTCAAATCTGCTTATGAAGACAAATATTTTGTGAATTCTAATTTAGGGAGGGAGATGGTATGCGGGCATTGAAAAGCTAAATTGCTGTTGATAACCTCAGGCGTCACCGATTTGCTTGCTAGTCAATGTTATTTTATTTTGTTTGTTTTGTTTCTTGTATCCTTGTATCTGGCCTTGTCCCAGCAGAAAATACAGGGCATAATCTAAGATGGTAATTTAGGAGAATTTAGCGCAGGTGGGCACAGCTAAGGGGAATCTCTAAAGGATGTTGGACCCCGACCCTCCCCCACCCCCAACCAAGACCAAGTCTCCATAGGGAACTGTTACTATTGCTGGGCCTGATGGGGAAAAGGAAGAAGTTACCAGAACCCAGGGGGCGCTCTGGCTGGAGCTGTAGTTGTCACTGTGGTTTTAGGCAAGGGCCATCAGACAGGGGCTATGTCCTCAAGTAGCATAACACTGCCAACTACCAACTCACAGCCTGGCAGGGAGGCAGCCAGGGAGCTCAAAACCCCAATCACTCTCTTCCGCCTCCTCACCCTTCAGCCTCCTGTTAGCGCCGCCCTTTCACTGGAAGCAAACGGGAGGCAGGGGGAGAGGGAGGCCATCAGCTAGGCACTGATGCATCTCCTCCCGGAACACAGAGATGGGCACAGAGGAAGGAAGGGAGACGACGGCCAACGGTGAAACCCTCTCTCTTCCAAGGCCTCCTCACAGTCCTGGGACTGGGTCAGTTTCTCATTGTATCTCCTCAGCTTGTTTCTTTGACTGTTGGCTTGCACCTCTATCTAGTGTCACTTCTTTGGAATAATCTTTCACCGTCATCAGAGATGGGCTTCCCAGGTGGCGCTATCGGTAAGGAATTCACCTGCCAATGCAGGAGACACAAGAGACACGGGTTTGATCCCTGGGTCGGGAAGGAGGGCACAGCAACCCACTCCAGGATTCTTGCCTGGAAAATTCCATAGACAGAGGAGCCTGGCAGGTTACAATCCACAGGGTCACAAACAGTCAGACATGAGTAAGTGACTTAGCATGCACACATCATCAGAAATGCCTTGAGAATGTATTCATTGGGTTTTAATTTTGATGTAGCCCAGGTACTTAAAAGTATTGAGTTGACCAAAATACTCATTCAGGTTTTCCATACCATCTTATGGGAAAACTCTTAACGAACCTTTTGGCCAACCCAATATTTTCAGTTTGCGATTTTGGTTTCTCTAGAGAAAAATCCATAATAAGAATGACTTAAACTGTGTCCACCACACAGAGCCAGGCTCTGGGAACCTACCAATGCATGGAGAAAAGCATCGTCTGTCCTTATAAAGCTCACACATGGGGCCATTTCTAGCTCAAGAGGCCTCCTGACCCACTCACACCTGTCATAGCAAGAGCTCTTCATGACCCTAAATCATGATCTCCTTTCTTCCTAGGGGGTGCAGTCCTCTTGGTCACAAAGATGGCCCCCACAGCATGACCTCCTGGCCCTAGAAGGTTATCTCAGTCCCAGGCAGAAGGAATGCTGAGCTTAGAGTCCTTTGGTCACCCTCTCATAATTTGTCCATATTTTTCTCCTCCTGCCTCTCTGAGGACATGACATGGCCCAGGAGGCTGACTGGAGGTGACATTCTCATGTCATTAGAGGGTCGTGTTGCAGTAGAGAGAGCCGAGTCAGAGAGTTGCTGTTGTTGTTCAATCACTAAGTTGTGTCCAACTCTTTGTGACCCCATTGACTGCAGCACACCAGGGTTCCCTGCCCTTCACTATCTCCCTGAGTTTGCTCAAACTCATGCCCATTGAGTTGGTGATTGCTATCTAACCAGCTCATCCTCTGTCACCCCTTTCTTCTTTTGCCTTCAACCTTTCCCAGCATCAGGGTCTTTCCAGTGAGTCAGTTCTTCACATCAGGTGGCCAAAGTACTGGAGCTTCAGCTTCAGCATCAGTCCTTCCAATAAATATTCAGGGTTGATTTCCTTTAGGATTGACTGGTTTGATCTCCTTGCTGTCCAAGAGACTCTCAAGAGTCTTCTCCAACACCACAGTTCAAAAGCATCAATTTTTTGGCATCAGTTCTTCTTTATGGTCCAACTCTCACATCCATACGTGACTACTGGAAAGACCATAGCTTTGAGTATATGGACCTCTGTCAGAAAATTGATGTCTCTGTTTCTTAATATGCTGACTAGGTTGGTCATAGCTTTTTCCCAAGGAGCAAATATCTTTTAGTTTCATGGCTGAAGTCACCATCTGCAGTGATTTTGGAGCCCAAGAAAAGAAAACTCTGTTACTGCTTCCACTTTTTCCCCTTCTGTTTGCCATGAAGTGATGGGGTCAGATGCTATTATCTTAGTTTGTTGAATGCTGAGTTTTAAGTCAGCTTTTTCACTCTCCTTCTTTACCCTCATCAAGAGGTTTTTTAGGTCCTCTTCACCTTCTGCCATTAGAGTGGTATCATTTGCATATCTGAGGTTGTTGATATTTCTCCTGACAATCTTGATTCCAGCTTGTGCTTCATCCAGCCCAGCATTTCACATGATGTACTTTGCTTAAGTTAAATAAGCAAGGTGACAATATTGTACTCCTTTCTCAATTTTAAACCAATCACTTGTTCCATGTCTGGTTCTAATTATTGCTTCTTGACCTGCATACAAGTTTCTCAGGAGGCAGGTAAGGTAGTCTGGTATTCCCATCTCTAAGAATTTTCCACAGTTTGTTGTGATCCACACAGTCAAACGCTTTCGTGTAGTCAATGAAGCAGAAATAGATGTTTTTCTCAAATTCCCTTGTTTTCTTTATGATCCAGTGAATGTTGGTGATTTGGTCTCTGGTTCCTCTGTGTTTTCTAAACCTTGTACATCTGAAAGTTCTCGGTTATGTACTGTTGAAGCCTAGCTTGAAGGATTTTGAGCATAACCTAACTAGCATGTGAAATGAGCACAATTGTACAGTAGTTTGACCACTCTTTGGCATGCCCTTCTTTGGGATTGGAATCAAAACTGATATTTTCCAGTCCTGTGGCCACTGCTGAGTTTTCCAAACTTGCTGGCATATTAAGTGCAGCACTTTAACAGCATCATCTTTTAGGATTTGAAATAGCTCAGCTGGAGTTCCATCACCTCCACTAGCTTTGTTTGTAGTAATGCTTCCTAAGCCCCACTTGACTTCACACTCCAGGATATCTGGCTCTAGGTGAGTGACCACACCAGCATGGTTATCCAGGTTATTAAGTCCTTTTTTGTATAGTTCTTCTGTGTATTCCTGCCATGTCTTCTTAGTCTCTCCTGCTTCTGTTAGGTCCTTACTGTTTCTGTCCTTCATCATGCCCATTCCTGCATGAAATTTCCCTTGATGACTCTAATTTTCTTGAAGAGATCTGTAATCTCTTCCATCCTATTGTTTTTCTCTATTTCTTTGCATGTTATTTAAGAAGGCCTCCTTATCTCTCCTTTCTAGTCTCTGGAATTCTGCATTCAGTTGGGTATATCTCTTCCTTTCTCTCTTGCCTTTCACTTCTCTTCTTTCCTCAGATACTTGCAAGGCCTTTCCAGACAACCATTTTGCCTTCTTGCATTTCTTTTTCTTTGGGATGGTTTCGGTCACTGCTTCCTGTACATTGTTACGAACCTCCGTCCACAGTTCTTCAGGCATTCAGTCTATCAGATCTGACCCCTTGAATCTATTCATCACCTCCACTGAATAATGATATGGGATTTGATTTAGGTCGTATCTGAATGGTCTAGTGGTTTGCTTTGCTTTCTTTAGTTTAAGCCTGAAATTTTGCAATGAAGAGCTCATGATCTAAGCCATAGCTCCAGGTATTGTTTCTGAGTCAGAGAGAAGTGGGTTTAAATATTCCAGGTCTCCAGGGCTGTGTGGACTGCAGGAAGCATCTAAATCTCTGCAAGCCCCCAGTTCCCTCCTCTGTGACAGGGGGACAGTAACTCCCACCTAGCAGGGTGGCCCTGAGAATGGATGATCACACAGCAGGTGCTTTCACATCTCTGTGTTCCCAGGAACACCAGCGGAGGGTTTCTGAGCTTGGATCCAACCACCGCAGCCTGGGAGACAGCATTCACATCCATGAATCACACTGGCCAGGCCCATCCTCAAACTTTCAACGCGGTGACCGTGACCCTGTACCTGCTGACGGCCGTCATCGCCCTGGGGGGACTGGCAGGAAACGCGGTGGTGCTCTGGCTCCTGGGCTTCCACTCGCGCAGGAACGCCTTCACCGTCTACATCCTCAACCTGGCGGCAGCCGACTTCTTGTGCCTCTGCTGCCAAGTTATCGATTCCGTGGAGGCCCTCATCACCTGCTGCAGCCACAGTTCCAGCCCCGCCTTTCTCGCCACGGTGATGACCTTCGCCTACCTGGCAGGCCTAAGCTTGCTCAGCGCCATTAGCACCGAGCGCTGCATGTCCGTCCGGTGCCCCGTCTGGTACCGCTGCCGCCGACCCACACACTTATCAGCCATCGTGTGTGCGGTGCTCTGGGCCCTGGCCCTGCTGCTGAGCACCCTGGAAGGGAAGTACTGTGGCTTACTCTTAACGAGTTTCAGCCATCATTGGTGTCGGGTGTTCGATTTCATCGCTGCCGGGTGGCTGATCTTCTTATGTGGGCTCCTGGCGGGGTCCACCCTGGCCCTGCTGCTCAGGATCCTCCGAAAGTCCCAGCGCATGCAGCTGACCAGGCTCTATGTGACCGTCGTGCTCACAGTGCTGGCCTTCCTGCTCTGCGGCCTGCCCTACGGCATCCTCTGGTTCCTCTTAATCTGGATTCAGGATGATCTGTTTGCCAGCCCCTGTCACCACTGCCTGGTTGTCTTTGGCTTGTCCTGCGTCAACAGCTCCGTCAACCCCATCATTTACTTCTTCGTGGGCTCCTTCAGGCAAAGGCAGGCAAAGAGGCGAGGGCGAGGGCGAGGGCGCCGGACCCTCAAGGCGGTGCTCCAGCAGGCCTTGGAGGACATATCAGAACTGGGTGAAAGCGAAAGCTCCTTTCCTCGGGCAACCCTGGGGTCGGGGAGCAGTCTGGTGTCGGGAAGCGGTCTGGTGTTGGGAAGCGGTCTGGTGTCCTGATTCAGGGTCTCTGCCTTGGTCAGACACACTGTGGCCTTGAGCGACAACTTCCTCTCTATCACTTCGGGAGGATTTCTTAGGTTCTCTCAGCCTCTGGACCCACCCTGACTGTAAAACGGTTAAACAAACCATCTGGGTGCTGAGGATTAAGGGAGACAGTGCCTGTGGCACAAGCGCTGCGTGTTGTCTTCAGGACTGTCTTACCCAGGGGTCTTCACCCCACTCCATGGGAGCTTCGCCAACTCTGGGTTCCAGGACTACTTCCACTTATGAAGAATCCCACCTTCAGCAGAAGTTGAACACATGCACAAAAGGTCTTAAGTTTCTTTGGTCACTGCACTTGCTAGGGATTAAACATGACATTTTTGACCAGTTTATTACAATCTGTTACTTTCTTACTATCAGTTTTTATACAAGGAAAAGAATTCAATTTCCATTGAGCCCCAAAGAGTAGTCTTTGATTTTGCCAGGCCTCAGAATGACTCCTAAACTGGATAAATGTTTATTGAATAAATGACTTAATGAATGAAAAAAAAAATGATGAATTTTTAAGTCCAGCCTGTGCTAAATCTCCATTTACCAGATTTGAATCCCATCTTTAAGTCTGTTGCTTTCACCATTTTCAACTTTTTCAAGCATGACGTTTTATAACCAGATAAATCAATAGTAAAGCATATCTGAGGTTTGTAGTGGGTCATCTTCCTGTGATTTCCTTCTGCATACCCTCCAGTAGAATCCGACATGCACACCTTCTCACTCCTACTCCTTCATCATTGCCCTGGAGCTCACTGATCCTTCATGCACGTTTCCAGCGTGTCTTACTAGACTCTGTTCTCTGAGAACAGGATCTGTGTCAGATTTACCTTCTATTTCAAAGAGCTCACAGCACTGACTTTAGTAAGCTAGTTACACACAAAATATTTTTGTTACTTGTTCTATAAAAATAAAATATTAAGCTTAAATGTTGCATCTTTCAATAATTTTTAACTGAAGTATAATTAAGACAGAGTGATTGCACAGATCATTAGTGGATACAGTTCAATGAGTTTTGGCAATAAATACACACCCATGTGATTGACATAGACACACTTCAATATATATAAAATAGATAACTAATAAGTACAGGAAACTCTACTCAATACTCTGCAATGATCTATATGTGAAAAGAATCTAAAAAAGAGGGGCTATACATACATGCATAACTGATTCACTTTTCTGTACAGCAGAAACTAACACAATATTGTAAATGAACTATACTCCAATAAAAAATTTTTTAAATAAATAAATATGCACCCATGTAACAAAAAGCTCCCATCAAAACATAACACATTTTCATCACCTCTGAAAGATCCCTCGTGTCCCTCCCAGCCATTCCTCCTGCCCCAGAGGCAACCATCATATCTACTTGTGTCACCAAAGATTACTTTTGCCTGAACTTGGACTCATACAATGCACTTTCTTGTTCCCGCCTTCCTTCACTCAGCATAACATTTGGGGGATGTACTTACGACATTGAATTGCACATACCAGTAGCTTGTCTCCTTCACTGGATGGGTGTCTACAGTTTATTTTCATACTGATAGATACATGTGGAGTATTACACTCTTGACTATTGTGAATAAAGCTGCTGTGAACATCCTTATTCAAATCTTTTTGGGACATAAGTTTTCATTTCTCTTGGGTAAATAACCTGAACTGAAATTGCTGGGTCTCATGGAGCAACTTTATAGAAACTGTCAAATTCTTCTTAAGTGGTTGTGCTATTTCCCGTCCCCACCAGCGATGTGTGGAAGTTCCAGTTCTTGTGCACATTTCCTCACAAGCATGGTGCTACCAGTCTTTGGAGTTTCAGCCCTTCGGATGAGTATGAAGTGGCATCTCATTATGTTTTCATTTGCATTTCCCAAATGACTTAAGAAATTGAACATCTTTTCATGTGCGTATTGACTACTTGTTTTTCTTTGAAGTGTCTGTTTACCTTTTGCCCATTTTCATAAAGTGTTTCCCTTTTTCAATATTCGTAGCAGCTTCTATGTGCTGAATATGAGTCCTTTGTGAGTTATGCATATTATAAATATTTATCCAGTTGGTGGCTTTGCCTATAATAGATTTTATATTTCAAAGTACATTTAAATTTATAGAAGAATTTTGCAGAAAGCAAAGGGGGTTCCCATATACTCCCTCTCCCCACCCCACTCCCCCACACAGTTTCTCCTACTACCAACATTTTCCATTAATGAGGCACATTTATTGAAACTGATGAGCCAATAGTATTAACTGAATTCCATAGTTTACATTAGGGTTCAATCTTTGTGTTATAAAGTTCAATGGGTTTGACAAATGCAGAATATCATGCATCTACCATTTTAGTATCATACAGAATGCCTTTTCAGTCTCCAAAATGAACACATAGAACATTTATCACAGTTATTTTAAACTCTCATTCTGACAATTCCTCGTATCTCAGCCAGATTCTAAATTCTTATATAGAGAATCTTATATGGGGTATCATATGTGGAATCAATTGATTCTATTGTTAATACTGATAAATTAAAAATTAGAAATATAAGTTTACTCTTCAAATGTATAACCATTACTGTGAGACAGGAGAAGGATTGAACCAAATGTTGAGTGACATTTCATGAGGGGTCATGACTCAGAAAACTCCACACTCTCGTTTGCCAGCAGGTCCCGATACAGGAAATCATGGGATCGTGCAGCATCCTTGATAAGTCTCACTCGGGTACCAGGCTTCACCCTTCCTCCTGCTGGCACCTCGCCAAGGCAGAGAAGCATCCTCTAGAGACTGTCAGTCCCATGAGACTTTTCCCATCAGCACAGACCAGCTTGGCAATTCCAGCAAGAATAACAGAGGAAAGGTACATTTATCGAGTATTTATTTCGAGAGCCACTGTTGGGTTTTTCCTCTTAGTGCCCATTCACATAACTCTACCTGGGGTGCAGTATTCAGGAAGCCACAGGGCGGGTGGGGTCAACAGCAAAAGGCAGAAGACAGGAAGCCTCCTCCTGGCCACTTTGGAGACTGTCAGTCTTGACCTTGAAGATCTGAACTGATGAATCAATACGGTTCCCCTTGATGAATCAAGACCTTATCCCCATTCTCCTCTCCTTTTCAACCACTCAAATGTGCCATCATCATGAGAAATCTGCTTCTGTCCTCAATTCGGGGAGCAAGATAGAGCATATGCATGCATCCCCAAACTAAAGTTATGAGGAAAATCGAGGCATTTGTTTTGCTTCCTTTCAAATATGCTTTTCCTTTCTATAGCTCCCGGGCTTTCAGCAGACAATAGATGGCCTAATATGTGATGGTTAAAAAGAGCTTAATTAAGGGATAGTTTACTAACCTGAGTAGGTTAGAGAAACTTACATGGGACGCTGACCTTTTTCCACTGGGGAAAGTAATAGGCTTGAAATAGGCTTTTACTATCCTTGAAAGACAAGGGAAGAAGAAGTTACCAGAACTCAGGGAGGGCTCTAGCTATAGCTGTCATTGTGACTGTCTGAAAGGGCCACCAGACAGAGGCTCCATCCCTGAAAGTAGAGTTACATCACCACTGCCGACTCAGCCTGGCAAGAGAAAGCCAGGGTGCTAAAAAAAATCCCCAGATTGTTTTCTTTCTTCCCTCCAATCACATGTCAATGTCTCCCTTTCACTGAAAGTATCTAGGAGCCAGAAGGAGAGGGAGGCCATCATGAAACACAGAGATGTCTTCTCCCAGGACAGAGAGAAGGGTACAAAAGATGGAAATGAGATTTGATGACAAGTCTTACAGCCTCCTCACAGTTGCTATTTCCTGGAACCTTCTCTATCTCAGCATGACTAGATCAATCTCTCATTGTATCTCACACGGTTTGTTTCTTTGACTGCTTTCCTGTTTGCATCCCTATCTGGTATCACTTCTTTAGAATAATCTCTCACTATCATCATGAACTCCTTAAGCACGAAATGCAGATTTTTTTAAAAGGATTTTTAAAGTATTTTAAGTTTGCGATTTGGGCTTCTCTAGAAAGAAAGTCATTATAAAAGTGACTCAGGGACTTCCCTGGTGGTCCAGTGGTTAAGACTCTGAACTTCCAATACAGGGACATGGGTTCAATCCCTGGTCTGGGAATTAAGATACTGCATGCCACACACTGCAGCAAAAAAAAAAAAAAAAAGAGTGACTTAAATAAGAAAGAAGTTACTATTAATAGGACTAGACTGATGCCTTCAAGGAGTTAGATACCTTTTAAATTGCTGCTCCCCATCCCTAGAGAGATGACTTCATCCTTGAGGTTCTGAATGGCTCCCGGACACATGAGCATTCCATCCAGAGAAGAGGAGGAGGAAATGCATAACCCAGGAGTTGGTTACATCACTTCTGCTCACCTCCCACTGGCCAATGTCTAATCACATCCTGCCATACAGCATTAAGGGAGGCTGGGGCAAGGATCCTTTTTCTTGCCTAAAACTCTCAGAGTTATGTGATAGAAGTAATGGATATTTGGAGCAACTATCAGTTTCTGCACCTCTGAATCTCTCACATGGCAAGCTCACATGAAGATTTTTCTTGGGGCTCCTCCCATAATAAATGATGTGGTGGAGAAGAGTGGGAAAGCCTCAGGCAGGGTTTGAGGAGCCCAGAACTGGCACTGGGCGTGCTATTCACGATGTCATCTCAGAGAAACCCTTTGACTCTTGAAGCCTTGGCCTCGTCCTGTGTTAAATGGGGGCATTACAATATGTAGTCTCTAAGGGACATGTGCTACATGCTGGGGATACATTAGTGAACAATAATAACCAAAAAAGCCCAGACACGTCTAAGCATTATTTAGCCTTGATAACAGGGAGACAAAAGAAACCAAAAGAGATACACTTAAAAGTTAGAACTGCAACCTACCTGTTCAGTGCCATGAATAAAAAGCACATGGTGAAGAGCGGACAAGATGGCAAAATAGAAAGACCCTGAGTTCACTTCCTGTCACAGGTATACCAAAAGTATAACTGTCTGCAGAACAACCATCAAAGAAAATGACTGGAACCTACCAGAAAAGATCTTCTACCACTAAAGACATAAAGAAGCAACCACAATGAGATGTGTAGGATGGGTAGACTCATGATCTAACCTAATCCCATGGTGAATGACCCGCAAACTGAAGAATAATTATACTGCAGAAGTTCTCGCACAGGAGTGAGAGTTCTGAGCCCATGTCAGGCTCCCCAGTCTGGGAGTCTGGCATTGGAAAGGCAGGTCTTCGCAGTCTTTGGCTTTGACGGCCAGCAGGGCTTAATTGCATGCTTAACTGTTTTCAGTAGTCAAGACTTGGAAGCAACCTAAATGTCCATTGACAGATGAGTGGATAAAGAAGATAAAGTACATATATACAATAGAATATTACTTGGCCATTAAAAAGAATGAAATAATGCCACCTACAGCCACATGGAGGGACTTAGAGATTATCATACTAAGGGAAGTAAGTCAAACAGAGAAAGACAAATACCATATGATATCACTTATATACAGAATCTAAAAAAATGATACAAATTGAACAATAAAAATCATATGATCATCTCAATAGATACAGAAAAAAAAAGCTTTTAATAAAGTTCAACATCCATTTACAACCGAAAACTCTCCAGAAAGTTGGCATGGAAGGAATCTACCTCAAAATAATAAAGGCCATATATAATAAATCCACTGCTAACATCATACTCACTGTTGAAAAGCTGAAAGCATTTCCTCTAAGATCAGGAACAAAACAGGGATTTCTATTCTCACCACTTTTATTCAACATAGTTTTAAAAATCCTAGCCACAGCAATCAGAGAAGAAAAATAAAAGAAATCCAATTTGGAAATGAAGAAATAAAACTGCTACTGTTTGCAAATGACATGATACTTTACATAGAAAATCCTAAAGATTCCATCTGAAAACTATTAGAGTTGGTCAATTAATTTGGTAAAGCTGTATGATACAAAATTAATATATGGAAATCTGTTGCATTTATATATATTAATAACAAACTATTAGAAAGAGAAACTAAGGAGCAATCCC
Organism: Cervus elaphus; assembly: GCF_910594005.1. Classification (NCBI taxonomy): domain Eukaryota; kingdom Metazoa; phylum Chordata; class Mammalia; order Artiodactyla; family Cervidae; genus Cervus; species Cervus elaphus. The sequence goes on along the minus strand of NC_057816.1, from coordinate 24,566,733 downwards.
ATTTACCATCACATCACATCAAAAAGAAGAAAAAAATACCTAGGAATAAACTTACCCACGGAGGCAAAACACATGTACTCTGAAAACACTGATGAAAGAAATCGAAGATGACACAAATAGATGGAAAGATATATCATGATCTTGAATTAAAAGAATTAATATTGTTAAAATTACCATACTACCCAAGGCAATCTATAGAGTCAATGCAATTCCTATCAAAATACCAATGGCATTTTTCATAGAACTAGAATAAAAAGTTTTAAATTTGTATGGAAATACAAGAGACCCTGAATAGCCAAAATAATCTTGAAAAAAAAGAACAAAGAAAGCGGAATCACACTCCCTGACTTCAGACTACACTACAAAGCTACAGTCATCAAAACAGAATGATAATGACATAAAAACTGACACAAAGATCAGTGGGACAGGACAGAAAGCCCAGAAATAAACCCATGCACTTATGATCAATTAATCTACAACAAAAAAACTGTCTCTTTAACAAGTGGTGCTGGCAAAACTGGACAGCTACAGATAAAAAAATAAAATTAGTATATTCTCTAATACCATATACAAAAATAAACTCAAAACATCCTAAAAGACCTAAGACCTAAAGTAAGTAAGACTGGATACTATCAAACTTCTAGAGGAAAACACAGGAAGAACACTCTTTGACATAAATACTTAATATAAAAGTAATATTTTCTGACCCACCTCCTAAAGCAAAGGAAATGAAAGCAAACATAAGCAAATTGGACCTAATTAAGCTTAAAAGCTTCTGCATGCCAAAGGAAAATGTTGAAAAAAATGAAAATCCAACCTACTGAATAGGAGAAATATTTGTAAATGATATGACCAAAAAGGGGTTAATATCCAACATACATAAACATCTCATACAATTCAACACGGAAAAAACAACTTGATTTTTTAAATTGGCACAAGAACTGAACAGATATTTTTCCAAGAGAAAATGCAGACAGCCAACAGGCACATGAAAATATGCCCAATATCACTAATCACCAGGACAACGCAAATCAAAACCACAATGAGGTATTGTCACCTCACACCTGTCAGAATGACTATCAATCAAAAAGTCTACAAATAACAAATGTTGGCAAAGATGTGGAGAAGAGTGAACCCTCAAATGTTGTTGGTGGGAATATAAATTGGTGCAGCCACTGTGAAAAACAGTATGAAGGTTTCTCAAAAACCAAAACTAGAGCTACCATATGACCCACTCCTGGATATATATCCAAAAAATTTCACTCCTGGGTATATATCTGAAAAAACAAAACAAAAAAATCCAAAAGCACTAAGTCAAAAAGATATATACAATTCAGTATTCTTAGTGTTATTTATAATTGCCAAGATATGGAAACAGTGTATGTGTCCATCAGCAGATGAACTGATAAAGAAGATGTGGTGTGTGTATATGCATATGTATATTGGAATATTACTCAGCCCATAAGAAAGAATGAAAATTTTGCCATTTTCACCAACATGGATAGACTTGGAGAGCATTATGCTGGGAGAAATGAGTCAGACAGAGAAAGATAAATACTATATGATATCGCTTAGATGTGGAATCTAAAAGTACAACAAACTAGTAAATATAACATAAAAGAAGCAGACTCACAGATACAGAGAACCAACTAGTGGTTACCAGCAGGGAGGTTGGGAGAAGCAGTGTAGGCATGGGGGAGTGGGAGGTACAAAGTAATGGGTCTAAGACAGGTTCAAGGACGTATTGTAAACATGAGGAATATAGCAAATATTTTGTAGAAACTGGAAGTGGAAAGTAACCTTAAAATTTTTTTTTCCATTTATTTTTATTCGTTGGAGGCTAATTACTTTACAATATTGTAGTGCTTTTTGCTATACATTGACATGAATCAGTCATGGATTTACATGTGTTCCCCATCCCAATCCCCACTCCCGCCTCCCTCTCCATCCCATCCCTCAGGGTCTTCCCAATGCACCAGCCCTGAGCACCCATCTCATGCATCCAAACTGCCATTAAATATGACGCTTCATTCACTGTAAAGTAATCAGTAGATTGACAGACATAAAAATGGTAAAGACTTAAAAAAAAACAGAGAGGCACATAGACACACACCTATGCCAACAGGTACTGACGTCACTCTGATATTCTTATCTGTGGCTCTCTCCGGGGCCAGCCTGATCCTGCTAATCATATTCCTGTGTGGCTCCCACTGGATGCAGGGGTAATAGGCTGTATGTGACCATCCTGAGCACAATGGTCGTCACCTTTTGGTGGCCTGCTTGCTGGCATCCACTCATTCCTTGGGTGGGGGGTTGAAACTGGTTACAATTCCTTCTCTCGTTCCTCCCCTGGTATTGTGCTGCCCTGTGCTAATGGCTGTGCCAACCTCATCGTTTATTTCCTCACTGGCATCTTTAGGTAGAGGCGGTAATGGGAAACCCTCAAGTTGGTTCTACCAAGGGCTCTCCAGGATATTCCTGAGATGGATGAACAGGAGGAAGCTTTCCCCAGGAAACCCTGGAGAGGTCCGGAAGCAGACTGGGGCAGTGAGGAAGAACCTCTTCCCTGGTCAGTCAGAAGTGACTCTGAGAAGTGATGCTGCCCTGCCAGACCTGGCAATCATCCACTCTTCTCTCAGCCTTGTGTCTCTGAAATGTCTCAGTGACTCCCCAGTGTTTTCAAATGGAGTTTTTTTAAATCTGGCTTTTCTGTTTTTCTCAGCTGAAAGCAGAATATCTGTATCTCTCTATACATTAGAAATAAATTTCTCATGTTATCTTCTTTGAATCTTCTCTATGCTTTATACTTCTACTTTCTTTTCAATAGGAAAAAATATTTGCCTAAAATAATAAAACCCTGTTCATAATCATTTTCTACTTGATGATATAGAAAAAGAAGAATCCTTATTTTTCTCTGAGACTCTGTTCCCCTAAGATTCATGTTTAGGCTTGCGTTTGGAAGCCTTCTGCACACAAAATGATTTAGTGCAGATGGTGAAGAATCCTCCTGCAATGCAGGAGACCCAGGTTCAACCCCTGGGTCGGGAAGATCCTCTAGAGAAGGAAATGGCTACCCACTCCCATATTCTTGCCTAGAGAATTCCATGGACAGACCATGAGGTTGCAAAGAGTCGGACACGACTGAGCAACTAACATACAAATGAGTGTCTAGAGCTCCCTGGGTTTTTTGGTCTTTGGGAAAATAATATCCTTAGAGTTAGATTCTGCCTGCATGAGAACAGTCCAGGAAATCAAGTTTAGGAAAGGCCCTCTGGAGGTATTTGTCCCTGACATGGTGACAAGTTTGCCAATGGTTTCTAGGAATGAAAAGCACGACCTTTGAGAACTTATGAGTAGTTATTTAGCTTTTGTTCCAATTAATGGAGAGTCAAAAAATATGCCCACCAGTTCCAATTTGGCCACTGCAACTTCATTGTAGACTTCAAAATAGAAATTACCCTGGAAACCATTTGTTTTGGAACACTCTGTAGCCTCAAGATTTGGTACCGATCGTTCTGGCTGTGACTTTTAGTCAGTTTCATGGTCAGTCCCTAGGAGGAGCAGGATTGAAAACATCTGAACTTTCTATATTCAGGTCAATCATACTGATAAACACTTTAGGTTCGGTACAGAATTCTCAACTATTCTGTCAGTGGTTACTCATTCCCCATGGCACTCAGACAGACAGGAACAGGCTGCCAACAGACGGCATGACAACACAACAGGCTCCCCCTCAGACTGGCTTACCCCGCAGAGGAGGGTTGACAAATAAACTCCTGATACTCAGGAGACAATACAAAGAAACTATGAAAATAACATCATTCAGAGTTTTCGGTTTTTCCAATCAAATATATTGATTATTCCTAGAATACAGTTCAATACTAGGAACTCAGATCCAAGTGATTCTATATTCTACATGCAACCCTTGATTTCCAAGTACCGTATTAAGGTTTGGCTGTAGGTGAGGGCTTCCTGGGCTGGGGCACAGGGCGGTGGGGAGAGATAGGGAGACAGCACTGGCAGCCTATGCACCAGGCAGGGTGCCTTGATGCCAGGTCAGCAACTTAGACTGGGGCTCTTATCAGAGGCAGCTCTGTGAGTCCGGAGACTTTATCAACTGTACAGCTTTGGCTAAGGATTCCACTCATCATGAAGAGCCCTGTGGAGAGAGCCAAAGATGGGAGGGGGAAAGATGGCTCACCTCTAAATTCCACATTTTAAGCCTTACATAAAATGTAAACATTTTTATATACCCTGATATGGATGACAGCTTAAGAGCTGTGTAACCAGCTATCAGAATTTGAAAGTAACCATAATTCATGCTGCATCCCTTTTAAAATGTATTTTGTGCAGTATCTGAATATTTAGATATAACCTTCAATTTTGACATCCTATTATGCATATGAGAGAATAACACACATCAATTTCAGAAGAACTGAAGGGTGACAGATCAAAGTGAGCTGCAGTGTTGAGCCATAGTTGTATCTTTAGTTTTATTTATTCATTTTTAAAGAGATTGGCAAATATAATAAAATTTCAATAAACGCTTGACTGTTGAGGTGGGTATGTTTATCATTTTCTGGTTTAAGTGCCTGGTTTATAGTCATCTCCAGTACCACTTCATCCTCACTCCTGGAGATTTGAATAGGGTCAATCCAACATTATAACCTCTCAGTTTTCTAAACACATCCTTCATTTAATCTTGTCTCCTATGCTTTTTAATCATCCAGTCCTGGATCTTGCCATCACCCACAATAGCATTACCTCCAAAATACGTTTCAAGTTTGCACTGCTTACCCCTCACTTCTGATCTGCCCCGTTTATTTTCCCTAATACCCCAAATCCAACGACTGGCAAATACTACCCTGACCTTCCGTCAGTTGACTCAAAACATATCATTGCCCACCATGTCCTCAGGCCCTCACTTCCATTCTTGCCATGTTGAGATTCCATGACCTGTTGCTACAATCACTACTTTGCACACACCCCCCTGGTCCTTGTCACACTTCCCTTGGCCACACCTGTCAGACAAAACCCGATTCTGGTTAAATCCATCTCTCACTCACTCCATAGAGATCTTCTCCTAGAGACCTAAGTATGGTTGGTATATGGGCTAACTTCTTTACATTTGAAAGGAAATTAAATTTATCCAACTTAGCACAAATCAATCCCAAAGAAAGACAGTGCCAAAGAATGTTCAAACTACTGAACAACTGCACTCCTCTCACACACTAGCAACGTAATGCTCAAAATTCTTCAAGCCAAGCTTCAACAATATGTGAACCAAGAACTTACATATGTTTAAGCTGGATTTAGAAAAGGCAGAGGAACCAAAGATCAAACTGCCAACATCTGTTGGATCATCAAAAAACCAAGAAAGTTCCAAAAAAAATCTACTTCTGCTTTATTGACTACACCAAAACCTTTGACTATGTGGATCACAACAAACTGGATAATTCTTAAAGAGATGGGAATACCAGACCACCTGACCTGCCTCCTGAGAAATCTGCATGTAGGTCAAGAAGCAACAGTTAGAACCAGACATGGAACGATGTACTGGTTCAAAATTGGGAAAGGAGTATGTCAAGGCTATATATTGTCACCCTGCTTATTTAACTTATATGCAGAGTACATCACGTGAAGTCCCAGGCTGGATGAAGCACAAGCTGGAATCAAGATTGCCGGGAGAAATATAAATAACCTCAAATGTGCAGATGACACCACACTTACGGTTGAAAGCGAAGAAGTAAAGAGCCTCTTGATGAAAGTGAAAGAGGAGAGTGAAAAAGCTAGCTTAAAACTCAACATTCAAAAAACAAAAATCATAAAATCTGGTTCCATCACTTCATGGCAAATAGATGGGGAAACAATGGAAAGAGTAACAGACTTTATTTTCTTGGGCTCCAAAATCACTGCAGATGGTGACAGCAGCCTTGAAATTAAAAGAGGCTTGCTCCTTGGAAGAAAAGCTATGACAAATCCAGACTGCATATTAAAAATCAGAGACATTAGTTTGCCAAAAAAGGTCCATCTAGTCAAAGCTATGGTTTTTCCAGTAGTATTGTATGGATGTAAGAGTTGGATCATAAAGAAAACCGAGCACCAAAGAACTGATGCTTTTGAACTGTGGTGTTGCAAAAGACTCCTGGACAGCAAGGAGATCAAACCAGCCCATCTGAAAGGAAATCAGTCCTGAACAATCACTGAAGGACTGATGCTGAAGCTGAAGCTCCAATCCTTTGGCCACCTGATATGAAGAACTGACTCGTTGGAAAAGACTCTGATGCTGGGAAAGATTGAAGGCGGGAGGAGAAGGAGACAACAGAGGACGAGATGGTTGGATGGCATCACTGACTCAATGGATATGAGTTTGAGCAAGCTCCAGGAGCTGGTGATGGACAGGGAAGCCTGGAGTGCTGCAGTCCATGGGGTTGCAAAGAGTCGGACATGACTGAGCAACTGAACTGAACTGACTGAGCAAAGATCAATTTTAAAAATAGAAACCAAAGTTTATCGTTCAAAGCTATCATCCTAACTAATGAAAGATTAAAGAATGAAAGCTCTCACAAAGTATTGTTTTTGGAGAACTAGATGCAGAAAGACTTTCATTTTTTATTTGATACCCTCCTGTGCTGTTTGGAAAGAAATTGTAAATGTGCACACATTACAACTATGATAAAGAAAAAGGGGAGGACAGGCCATGGAGGCCCTTGAATGATAAGTAGGGTATGCTTTATTCTTAGTTATAAAGCCTTCCAGTGCAGGCTTATTTTGCTTGGCTTTGCTGCCCAGGCAGGCAGCATAAGGCTCCACAAGAACAATCCTTTGCAGGGACTGGAACTGAATGGGGTGGGGATGGACAGAGGTTGAGACACAGGAGAAGAGCTGGATCAAATGTTGCGGAACATCTCAGGAGGGGTCATGCCTCAGAGAACTCCACACACTCGTCTGCCAGCAGGTCGCTTTACAGGAAATTACGGGGCCTGTGCAGCATCGTGATAAGACCTGCTTGGGCACCAGGCTTCACCCCGCCTCCTGCTGGTACAGAGAAGTACCCTCTAGTGACCATCAATCCCAGGAAGCTCTTCCCTTCATCACAGATCAGTTTGTCAATTCCAGCAAGAAGAATGGAGGAAACATACACTTATCAAGTATTTATTTCCAAAGCCACTGTTGAGTTTTTCTCTTTGTATCCATTCATGCAATTCCAGCTAGTGGTGGGGTATTCAGGGAACCATAAAGGGTCCAGCAAGAAGAAACAGGGAAAAAAGACATAAGATTCCCCCTGGCAACTTTGAGTCCTGGCAGCCTCCCCTAGGAAAGACCTGAATTGGGAAAACAATGCTGCTCCCCCTTCCTGGGTCCTCTTCCTGTCCTCCTCTCCATCCCAACCATTCACATTTGCGATCATAGTGAGGAATCTTCTGCCCTCCTTAATTTAAGAAGCAAGACAGGGAATGCTTATGCATCTCAATGCTAAAGTGCTGTTAACAACCCAGATTTCACTCATTTCTTTGCTTTTCAAAAGTTTCCCCCTTTGTGTTATCTGTCAGTGTCCTCGCAGAAAATAAATGGCCCAACTAGATGGAAGAAATGAGGAGAGCTTAATTAAAGAACTATTTATGATGGGTAAGTTAAGGGAAGTTTTAAAGGAATGATGAGACCTCCAAAAGTGATCAACTAAAAGGAGCTTTTACTAATCCTAGGCTGAAAGGACAAGGGGAAGGATGAGTTACCATAACTCAGAGAGGGCTGAAATTGTATTAATAACTAGTTGTAACTGTGACTGTAGGAATGGGCCTCCAAACGGACTGTGTCCTTAAGTAGAGTGAAACTGCTATTGCCAACTCACAGTCTAGCGGGCAGAGAGCTGGGGTGGATTAAAAAACCCCTTATCTCTCAAGAGACTTTTTCCAGTTTCTTGTCAGTGTTGACCTTTGACTGATATCTACAAGCAGCCACAGGGAAAAGGAGCTCATTGTTAAGGAACAGAGATGTATCCTACTGGAGTGCAAATTAGGGTAGAGAAGGATGGAAAGTAGACCTTGATGGCAAGTGGAGAACATCCATCACCCTATACCCACCACACAGCCTGTATTTCCTGGGACTTTCTCTATCTCAATGTTCAATCTCTAATTTTATCTCTCCAGTGTCTTATTTATATCTCTTTGCACCTTCTCTCTTTAGTATAATTTTATTGGAATGATCACACTATCAATATGCATACCTTTAAAAATGAACCATTAAAGAAAGAGAAATATGTTCTTCTAGGTATTTTTTGGTTTATGAGCTAATTTTTTATTTTGGCTGCTCTAACAGAAACTCATTAAAACAGTGAAAAAATAAAAATAAAACAGTGAAAAGAGAAAAGTTTATTTGCCCTAAAATAGTCTATAAATGGTGGTTTGGCAGTTTTAGACATGAGGGCTCCTTCCAGTTTGCTGCTCCTCCATCCCTCAAGAGGTTCTCTCATCTTAATAGTCCTTAATGGCCTCAATCTTTATTGCCACATCTGCATTCCAGCTGGCAAAGAGACGCAAAATGACAGAAACAAGCCCTTCCTTAGCAGTAACTATATTAAATTTAAATGAATTAAACTGTCCAATCAAAAGACAGAGATTGACAGAGTGGATTTTTAAAAAGCTATTTTCCAGCTTTACACTTTCTATAAGAAATTCATTTCAGATCAAAAGACACAAATAGGTTGAAAGTAAAAGGATGAAAAAAGATATTCCAGAGAACATCCACTTTCCAGTTTTGGCTATAAGGAGCTTAGAAGTCACCACTCCATCCTAAAAACAAGTAAACGTTGAACAAATTGAAAAATCAACAACTGTTTTGATCAGTAAGAGGCGGGCAGACACAGGGCAAAGAGTCACCCCCAAGATTAGAGAGACAGACAGGCAAATACAGGGAGTCACGAATTCCTGGAGCAGAGAATAATGGATAAAAAACACCACAAGATCCAGTGCCAAGGTAGAAAAACCTGAACTACAGCACAACATGTCAGGCAACCAAAAAGTAAACGAGTTATAATGTATACTAAAAGGAAAAAAGAAAAAACATAATTGAAAAGACGAAGCAAGCGTCAGAACCAGACATGGCAGGGAGGTTGGCATTATCAAATTGGGCATTTAAAACAACAATGATTAATATGCTAAGGGCTCTAATGGATAAAGTAGACAGCATATAAGAACAGATGGACAATGTAAGCAGAGAGGCAGAAGTTCTAAGAAGGAACTAAAAAGAAATGCTCAAGATCAAAAACACTGTAACAGAAATGAAGAATGCCTCTGATAAGTTTATTAGTACACTGAACATGGTTGAGGGAAAAAATTCTCTGATTCTTGAGAATATATTAATTTGTTCTTGTTGCTCAGTCACTAAGTCATGTCTGACTCTGCAACGTGATGGACTGCAACATACCAGACTTCCCTGTCCTTCACTATCTCCTGAAGTTTGCTTGAATTCATGTTTATTGAGTCGGGGAGGGTATCGTATCTAACCATCTCATCCACTGTGGCCCTCTTCTTTTGCCTTCAGTCTTTCCCAGCATCAGGGTCTTTTCCAATGAGTTGGTTCTTTGCATCAGGTGGCCAAAGTATTGGAGCTTCAGTATCAAACCTTCCAGTGAATATTCAGGGTTTATTTCCTTTAGGATTGACTGGTGTGATCTCCCTCCTTGCAGTCCAAAGGACCCTCAAGAGTTTTCTCCAACACCACAATTTGAAAGTATCAACTCTTCAGCACTCAGCATTCTTTATGGCCCAGTTATCACATACATGCACAACTACTGGAGAAACCATAGCTTTGACCTTTGTCAGCAAAGTGATATCTCTGCTTTTTATTATGCTCTCTAGGTTGTCATAGCTTTCCTTCCAAGAAGCAAGCGTCTTTTAATTTCATGGCTGCAGTCACCATCCACAGTGATTTTGGAACCTGAGAAAAGAAAATCTGTCACTGCTTCCACTTTTTCCCTTTCTGTTTGCCATGAAATGATGGGATCAGATGTCATGATCTTAGTTTTTCAAATGTTGAGTTTTAAGCCAACTTTCTCACTCTCCTCTTTCACCCTCATCAAGAGACTCTTTAGTTCCTCTTCACTTTTCGCCATTAGAGTGGTATCATTTGCATATCTGAAACTATTGATATTTCTCCCAGCAATCTTGATTCCAGCTTGTGCTTCATCCAGCTCAGCATTTCACATGATGTATTCTGCATAGAAGTTAAATAAGCAAGATGACAAGATGCACTCTTTTTCCCATTTGAACCAGTCATCTGTTCCATGTCTAGTTCTAACTGTTGCTTCTTGACCTGCATACAGGTTTTTCAGGAGACAGGTAAGGTGGTCTGGTATTCCCATCTCTTTAAGAATTTTCTGCAGTTTGTTGTGATCCTCATAGTCACAGGCTTTAGCATAGTGAATAAAGCAGAAGTAGATGTTTTTCTGGAATTCCCTTGCTTTCTCTATAATCCAACAGATGTCTCTGCCTTTTCTAAACCCAGCTTGTACATTTGGAAGTTCTCAATTTACATACTGCTTAAACCTAGCTTGAAGGATTTTGAGCATAAACTTACTAACATGTGAAATGAGGACAACTGTATGGCAGTTTGAACATTCTTTGGCTTTGCCCTTCTTTGGGATTAGAATGAAAACTAACCTCTTCCAGTCCTGTGGCCACTGCTGAGCTTTCCAAGTTTCCTGACATATTGAGTACACCACTTTAACAGCATCATCTTTTAGGATTTGAAATAGCTCAGCTGGAATTCCATCACCTCCACTAGCTATGTTCATAGTGATGCTCCCTAAGGCCCACTTGACTTTGCATTCCAGGATGTCTGGCTATAGGCGAGTGACCACATCATCGTGATTATCTGGGTCATGAAGATCTTTTTTGTATAGTTCTTCTGTGTATTCTTGCCAAGTCTTCTTAATATCTTCTGCTTCTGTTAGGTGCTTACTCTTTCTGTCCTTTAACATGCCTATCCCTGCACGAAGGGTTCCCTTGATATAGCAATAGAAATCTCCAAAACTAAAAAGCAAAGAGAAATAAGACAAAATACACACAGAGAGAATATCCAAAGACTCTGGGACAACTGCAAAAGTGTAACACACACATAATGGGAATACCAGAAGTTGAATAAAGAATTGAACAGAAGAAATCGTTGAAACAATAATGAAAACTTCTCCCAAATTAGTGTCAGACACCAAAACACAGATCCAAGAAGATCAGAGAGCAGTAAGCAGGACAAATGTCCCAAAAACGTACATGTGCGAATATTATTTCCAAACTGTAGAAAAATCAAAGGCAAAGATAAATATCTTGACAGAAGCTAGAGGAACAAAGAACTTTACCACAGAAGAACAAGGATAACAATCACATCTGACTTCTCCTCAAAAACCACTAGCTTAGAACTCTTCATCCTCTGAAATTATCTTTTTAAAGTGAAGGAGAAATAGACTTTCTCAGACAAACAGAGACTGAGGAAGTTTCTTACCCATAAACCTAACTTGTTAAAAGAAATTATTGGGAGAGAAGAAAAACAATATAGGTCAGAAATGTGGATCTTCATAAAGAAAGAGAGAGCACTTAAGAGGAGTAAGTGATACTTTTCTAAGAATTTGTCCATTTCATCCAAGTTGTCCATTTTATTGGCATAGAGCTGCTGGTAGTAGTCTCTTATGATCCTTTGTATTTCAGTGTTGTCTGTTGTGATCTCTCCATTTTCATTTCTAATTTTGTTAATTTGGTTCTTCTCTCTTTGTTTCTTAATGAGTCTTGCTAATGGTTTGTCAATTTTGTTTATTTTTTCAAAAAACCAGCTTTTAGCTTTGTTGATTTTTGCTATGGTCTCTTTAGTTTCTATTGCATTTATTTCTGCCTTAATTTTTAAGATTTCTTTCCTACTGCTAACCCTGGGGTTCTTCATTTCTTCCTTCTCTAATTGCTTTAGGTGTAGAGTTAGGTTATTTATTTGGCTTTTTTCTTGTTTCTTGATGTAAGCCTGTAATGCTATGAACCTTCCCCTTAGCACTGCTTTTACAGTGTCCCATAGGTTTTGGGTTGTTGTGTTTTCATTTTCATTCATTTCTATACATATTTTGATTTCTTTTTTGATTTCTTCTATGATTTGTTGGTTATTCAGAAGCGTGTTATTTAGCCTCCAGGTGTTTGAATTTTTAACAATTTTTTTCCTGTAATTGAGATCTAATCTTACTGCACTGTGGTCAGAAAAGATGACTGGAATGATTTCGATTTTTTTGAATTTTCCAAGACTAGATTTATGGCCCAGGATGTGATCTATTCTGGAGAAGGTTCCGTGTGCACTTGAGAAAAAGGTGAAGTTGATTGTTTTGGGGTGAAATGTCCTATAGATATCAATTAGGTCTAGCTGGTCCATTGTGTCATTTAAAGTTTGTGTTTCCTTGTTAATTTTCTGTTTAGTTGATCTATCCATAGTTGTGAGTGGGGTATTAAAGTCTTCCACTATTATTGTGTTACTATTAATTTCCTCTTTCATACTCGTTAGTGTTTGCCGTACATATTGCGGTGCTCCTATGTTGGGTGCATATATATTTATAATTGTTATATCTTCTTCTTGGATTGATCCTTTGATCATTATGTAGTGTCCTTCTTTGTCTCTTTTCACAGCTTTTATTTGAAAGTCTATTTTATCTGATATGAGTATTGCGACTCCTGCTTTCTTTTGGTCTCCATTTGCATGAAATATTTTTTTCCAGCCCTTCACTTTTAGTCTGTATGTGTCTCTTGTTTTGAGGTGGGTCTCTTGTAGACAGCATATATGGGGGTCTTGTTTTTGTATCCATTCAGCCAATCTTTGTCTTTTGGTTGGGGCATTCAACCCATTTACATTTAAGGTAATTATTGATAGGTGTGGTCCCGTTGCCATTTACTTTGTTGTTTTGGGTTCACGTTTATACAACCTTTCTGCATTTCCTGTCTAGAGAAGATCCTTTAGCATTTGTTGAAGAGCTGGTTTGGTGGTGCTGAATTCTCTCAGCTTTTGCTTATCTGTAAAGCTTTTGAGGTCTCCTTCATATCTGAATGAGATCCTTGCTGGATACAGTAAACTAGGTTGTAGGTTATTCTCTTTCATTACTTTCAGGACGTCCTGCCATTCCCTTCTGGCCTGGAGGGTTTCTATTGATAGATCAGCTGTTATCCTTATGGGAATCCCTTTGTGTGTTATTTGTTGTTTTTCCCTTGCTGCTTTTAATATTTGTTCTTTGTGTTTGATCTTTGTTAGTTTGATTAATATGTGTCTTGGGGTGTTTCGCCTTGGGTTTACCCTGTTTGGGACTCTCTGGGTTTCTTGGACTTGAGTGGCTATTTCCTTCCCCATTTTAGGGAAGTTTTCAGCTATTATCTCCTCGAGTATTTTCTCATGGCCTTTCTTTTTGTCTTCTTCTTCTGGAACTCCTATGATTCGAATGTTGGGGTGTTTCACAGTGTCCCAGAGGTCCCTGAGGTTGTCCTCATTTCTTTTGATCCTTTTTTCTTTTTTCCTCTCTGCTTCATTTATTTCCACCATTTTATCTTCTACCTCACTTATCCTATCTTCTGCCTCCGTTATTCTACTCTTGGTTCCCTCCAAAGTGTTTTTGATCTCATTCATTGCATTGTTCATTTTTAATTGACTCTTTTTTATTTCTTCTAGGTCTTTATTAAACAATTCTTGTATCTTTTCAATCTTTGTCTCCAGGCTATTTATCTGTAACTCCATTTTGTTTTCAAGATTTTGGATCATTTTTATTATCATTATTCTAAATTCTTTTTCAGGTAGATTCCCTATCTCCTCCTCTTTTGTTTGACTTGGTGGGCATTTTTCATGTTCCTTTACCTGTTGGGTATTTCTTTGCCTTTTCATCTTGTTTAGATTGCTGTGTCTGGAGTGGACTTTCTGTATTTTGGAGGTCTGTGGTTCCTTTTTATTGTGGAGGATTTACCCAGTGGGTGGGGTTAGACAATTGGCTTGTCAAGGTTTCCCGGTTAGGGAAGCTTGCGTCAGTGTACTGGTGCGTGGAACTTGATTTCTTCTTTTTGGAGAGCAATGGAGTGCCCAGTAATGAGTTTTGAGATGGGTCTATGTGTTAGGTGTCACCTTGGGCAGCCTGTATGTTGACATTCGGGGCTATGTTCCTGTGTTGCTGGAGAATTTGCGTGGTATGTCTTGCTCTAAAACTTACTGGCTCTTGGGTGGTGGTTGGTTTCAGTGTAGGTATGGAGGCTTTTGGACGGTCACTTATTGCTTAAAGTTCCATGTAGTCAGGAGTTTTCTGGTGTTCTCAGGTTTTGGGCTTAAGTTTCCTGCCTCTGGATATCAGTTTTATTCTTCCTGTAGTCTCAGGACTTCTTCAACTATACAGCACTGATAATAAAACTTCTAGGTTAATGGCGAAAAGATTCTCCCCTGTTAGGGACACCCAGAGAGGTTCACAGAGTTACATGAACAGGAGAAAAGGGAGGAGGGAGATAGAGATGAGCAGGAGGAGAAAAAGGGGGACTCAAGAGGAGAGAGACAGATCTACGCAGCTGTCTGTTCCCAGAGTGTTCTCCGTATCTCAGACACCTACAAGGATTCACAGAATTGGATTGGGAAGAGAAGGGGAAAGGAGGAAATAGAGGTGTTCTGAGGTAGAAAACAGAGAGTCAAGATTGGGAGAGAATAATCTTCGGTTTAAAGATAGGGCTTCTCTTTTTTTTTTTTTTGGTAAGGTTATAGTGTAGTGAAAATGAAAATGAAGAGTAGTAGAGGAGTTCTAGAGGACTTTAAAAGAAACAAGAGAAAAAGAAAAATAGAAAATAAAAGAGAAAACGGAAAGGAAAAAAAAAGAAGAAAAAAGAAAAAAAAGAAAAAGAAAAAAAGAAAAAAAAACAAAAAAAAAATAAAGAAAGAAAGAAAAAAAAAATTTTTTTTTCCCCTAATTAAAAAAATCGTAAAAATCTATGAAAATGAAAGTTAAGGAGTAATGGGGGAGTAATAGGGAATTTTAAAGGAAAATAAAAGAGAAAAAAGAAAAAAGAAAAAAAAAATTTTTTTTTTTTTCCTTACTTAGAAAAAAAAAAGTAAAAATATATCTAGGAGTTTCTCTGGAGCTGTTGCGGTCAGTGTGGGTTCGGCTCAGTTTCAGATAGCTCCTCGTTCCAGCTTACACTTCTCGATATCTACAGGGCCCTTCCGGTGAAGTCGGTGTTTTCTACAGGGATTTTAATCTGTTGCACCAGTCCCTTCTGAAGCGGTTCCCTTTGTTTATTTGGCTTCTGTTTGCCGGTCTCTTCAGAGCCTCATTTCCGCCCTGACACAGGCGGGCGGAGGTGGACTCTTATTCAGTTAGCTAGTTCCCTTGCGCTGCTGGGAGGGGCTGACGCTGCGGGGATGGGCTGGCGCTGCGGGGCGGGGCTGACGCTGCGGGGAGGGGCTGGCCCTGCGGGGGCGGGCTGGCGCTGCCGGGAGGGGCTGTCGCTGCTTTCTCCGTCTGCGCTGCTCAGGCTCCCGGCTGTTCTATATGGAGCGCGCCCCGCGCTGCGCTAGGTTCCAGCCCTCGGGTGTTACACAAAAGCGCGGAAGGAAAAGCTGCGCCTGCTCTCTGTGCCTTCCCCGTCAGAGCGGTCCAGGCAGCGAGGGGCTTGATGGGCGCACTATCCCCAGGTGTGGCGCACTCACTCCCTTCCGCGGACCCAGTCTCAGTTTCCGCTGGCGCCAGTCGGGTGCGCGCGCCTTCCGCCCTCTGCGTCCCCAGCCCCAGTCCCCGCCTGCGCCGGTCGGGTGCCTGCGCCCTGTGTCTCGCCGCGACCTTCCCCTCCCCCCTGCCTCCTGCCTCCGGCGGGGCTGGGCCGGTCCGCAGCCTGCGACCTCTTCTTGGGACTTTCTCCGTCCCTTTGTTCTGCGAACGGCAGGCAGTGTGTTCCGGCCGGTTAATTTTCTCTCTTTTGGTCTCCCACAGTTCAAGTTGGCACCTCACAGAAGCTCCCTCCGATTGTCCTCAGGGCACTCAGGCCCGGACCCTAGCCCAAGCAAGGCCGCCTAAGACTCCCTTCCCGGGACGGGTCTCCGTCCTTAGCTCTTTTGTCTCACTTTTTATCTTTTATATTTTGTCCTACCTCCTTTTGAAGACAATGGTCTGCTTTTCTGGGGGCCTGATGACCTCAGCTAGCGATCAGAAGTTGTTTTGTGAGGTTTGCTCTGCATTCAGTTATTCTTTTGATGAATTTGTAGGAGAGAAAGTGGTCTCCCCGTCCTACTCCTCCGCCATCTTGGCTCCTCCTCCTTTTCTTGTTTCTTGATGTAAGCCTGTAATGCTATGAACCTTCCCCTTAGCACTGCTTTTACAGTGTCCCAAAAAACTGGAAATAGAACTGCCATATGACCCAGCAATCCCACTTCTGGGCATACACACTGAGGAAACCAGATCTGAAAGAGACACGTGCACCCCAATGTTCATCGCAGCACTGTTTATAATAGCCAGGACATGGAAGCAACCTAGATGCCCATCAGCAGATGAATGGATAAGGAAGCTGTGGTACATATACACCATGGAATATTACTCAGCCATTAAAAAGAATTCATTTGAACCAGTCCTAATGAGATGGATGAAACTGGAGCCCCTTATACAGAGTGAAGTAAGCCAGAAAGATAAAGAACATTACAGCATACTAACACATATATATGGAATTTAGAAAGATGGTAACGATAACCCTATATGCAAAACAGAAAAAGAGACACAGAAATACAGAACAGACTTTTGAACTCTGTGGGAGAAGGTGAGGGTGGGATGTTTCAAAAGAACAGCATGTATACTATCTATGGTGAAACAGATCACCAGCCCAGGTGGGATGCATGAGACAAGTGCTCGGGCCTGGTACACTGGGAAGACCCAGAGGAGTCGGGCGGAGAGGGAGGTGGGAGGGGGGATCGGGATGGGGAATAAGTGTAAATCTATGGCTGATTCATATCAATGTATGACAAAACCCACTGAAATGTTGTGAAGTAATTAGCCTCCAACTAATAAAAAAATTTAAAAAAAAAAAAAAAAAGAGGAGTAAGTGAAGGCAAAATAAAATCTTTTATTTTTTTTTTTCTGGATTGCTCTAACACATCACAGTTTATTCAAAACAATAATACAACATTATGTTCAATTTTGTATGCATAAGTATATGTCATCATGCATACATGTTTATATATGCTTATAAATAAGTGAAGTGAATGGCAGCAATGATACAAGGACAGGACTAAAGAACTGGAATTATTTTGTTATTATAAGCTATTCAAACTAGCTGTGAAGTGGTATAGTGTTTTTATAAAGTGGACTTGGATTAGTTGGGAGTGTGTATTGTAAACTCTGTAGCAACTGCTAAAAAGGTTTTTTAAAAAAGGAAAGAAAAAAAGTATAACTGCTATGCTAAGAAAGGAGAGAAAATGCTAAGAAAGGCTAACTGACATGCTAAGAAAGCAGAATCATATAAATGCTCAACTGAAACCATAAAAGGTTGAAAAAGTAGTTAACAAAAATAGGAATGAAAAATAAGGGCAACAAATAGAAAATAGTAACAAATATGGTAGATATTAATCAAACTATATCGATTATCACTCTGAACATCAATGATCCAAATGCACAATTAAAAGAGATTTTCATATTGTATCAAAAACAAGACCCAAATATCTGTTGTCCGTAAGAAATCCACTTTAAATGCAGATACATGCAGATTCAAAGTAAAGAAATGGAGAAAAATATGCCATGCTAACACACATTTTTAAAAGCAGGAGTAGCTATATTAGTTTCAGATCAAGCAGACTTTAAAGCAAGGAAAGTTTCAGAGATAAAGAAGGGCATTACATAATTATTATAAAGGGATGAATTCTCCAAGAAGACATAAAAATTCTTAGTATCTATATGCCTAAAAACTGCATCAAACTACATGAGGCAAAAACTGATAGAACTTGAAGGATAAATAGCAGAAACCATTATTACAGTTGGATACTTTCACACCCCTCTATCAGAAATGGAAAGATTCAGTGGGCAGAAAATCAGTAAAGACATAGCTGAACTCAACAACATCATAAATCAACTTGCTATCATGGACATCTATAGGCTACTTCATCCAACAATAACAGAATACACCTTCTTTTCATGCTCACATGGAATATTCATCAAGACAGGTCACATACTGGGCCATGAAACACACCTTAACAAAGGTAAAAGAAGAAAAATCTTTCAGTGTCTGTTCTGAGACCACAATGGAATTCAGCTAGATCAATTAACAGAAAGATAACTGGAAAATCCCAATATACATAGAGAGTAAATAATATACTTCTAAATAACACATGGGTCAAAGAAGAGAACTCAAGATAAATTCTGAAATATTTTCAATGAAAATATAATTTATCAAAATTTGCAGGATTCAGAAAGAGCAGTGCTTAAAGGGAAACTTAAAATGCTGAATGCATATATTGGAGAAGGGGGAAAAAAGCAAAATAAAGTAAGCAGAAGAAAAGGAGTAATAAAAATTAAAGCATATATCAATGAAATTGAAAATAGAGAATCAATAGAGAAAATCAATGAAGCCAAAAGCTGTTTCTCAGACTCACAGACATAGAGAACAAACTTATGGTTACCAGCTTTAGCAGGGAAGCGGGAGAGATGGACCGGGAGCGTGAGATTAGCAGATGCAAACTATCATATAGAGAATGGATAAACAACAAGGTCCTACTGCATAGCACAAGGAACTATGTTCAATACCCTGTGGTAAACAAAAATGGAAAAGAATATGAAAATGAATATATATATGTATAACTAAATCACTCTGCGTAAACAGAAAATAACATTGTAAATCAACTATACTTGAATAAAATAATTTTTAAAAGCTGTTTCTTTGAAAAGATTCATAAAATTAATAAGTCTCTAGTCAAGCTAACTAGAAACAAAAGGAGGACACAAATTACTAATATCAAAAATAAAGGAAGGGATAGCACTACAGACTCCATGGATATTAACAGGACAATAAAGGAATACCATACAACCCTACGCCCACAAATTTGATAGCCTACCTGAAATGGATGGATTCCTTGAAATACACAATCTACCAAAACTCACAGAAGAAAGAGACAATGTGAATATATATACTGAATATATATTTTTAACAAAATTATATCAGTAATAATAACCTTTCAAAACAGAAAGCGCCAGGCTCCAATGAGTTAACTGGTGGAATTCTACCAAACATTTAAGGAAGAAATTATACCAATTCTCTACAATCTTATTCAGAGGATAGAAGAGGGACTACTTCCTAACTCATTCTATCACGTCAGCATTGCTCTAATACCAAAACCAGACAAAGACGTTACAAGAAAAGGAAACTACAGACTGATATCTCTCATGAACATAAATGAAAAACCCTCAACAAAATGTTAGCAAAAAGAGTCTTAAGAAGGGATTAAAAATTATGTACCATGTCCATGTGGAATTTATTCCAGATATGCAAGGCTGGTTCAGCACTTGAAAATCAGTTAATGTAATTCATAACATGAGCAGAGTTAAAAAAGAAAAATCATGACCATTTCTGTAGATGCAGAAAAAGGATTTGATGAAACAACAGTCATTCATGATAAAAACTCAGTAAATTAGAAACAGAGAACTTTCTCAACTTGTTAAGATGTACAAAAATTCTGTAACTAACAGCATACTTGAAACTTTCCCACAAAGAAACTTGAAGCTGTCCACTAAAATCAGGTAGGAGGCAAGAATGTCCCCTCTCACCATTTCTTTTCAACATTACACTTGAAGTTCTTGCTAATCCAATAAGAAAAGTAAGTAAAATGTATATAGATCAGGAAGGAAGATATAAAACTGTCTTTGTTTGCAGATAGACATGTCTACACAGAAAATCTAAAAGAACTTTTAAAAAAGTCCTCTGGAACTTAGAAGCAATTATAGCAAGGTTACAGGATACAAAGTTAATATACAAATGTCAACTGTTTTCCTATATACCAACAATGAACAAGTGGAACTTGAAGTTAAAAACACAGTATTTATTTATATTCCCTGGTGGCTCAGATGGTAAAGAATCTGCCTGCAGTGCAGGAGACCTGGGTTTAATCCCTGGGTCAGGAAGATCCCCTAGAGGAGGGCATGGCAATCCACTCCAGTATTCTTGCCTGGAGAATCCCCATGGACAGAAGAGCCTGTTGGGCTACAGTCCATGGGGTTGCAAAGAGTTGGACATGACTAAGCAACTACATACATTTATATTAGCATCCCTCAAAATGAAATATCTAAGTATAAGTCTAATAAAATCTGCTTTATTATTTTATCTATAAAATCTATATAAGATTTTATAAAATCTATACAAGATCTATGTAAGAAAAACTACAAAACTCTGATGAAAGAAATCAAAGAACTAAATAAATGGAGAGATAGTCTCTGTTCATGACTTAATATTAAGATGTCAGTTCTCCCCCAAGTTTACTTATAGATTCATCTTTTGTTTCTATAGCACAGTTCAGTACTCAGAACTCAGGTACCCTAACTCCAGATCCAGTGGTCTCCCAATCCAGCACTCCTCTGATTCTATATCCTAGATGCGTCCCTTGATTTCCCAGATGCTGTAGTAGGGTTAGGTTGTATGTGAGGTCTTAATCAAGCTAGGATGCAGGGTGATGGAAGCAGCAGAAAGACAGCGCTTGCCGCCTAAGCACCAAGCAGGGTGCTTTGATGTGATGAGACAAATTTAGACAGACAGTTCTGAGGAGAGTTAGACTTCCTAACTCTGTGAGCTGTGAGCTGTGGTTTCACCAAATGTACAGCTTTGGCTGAAAATGTCCATTATGAGGAACCCTGTAGAGAAATGTCATGTAGTGTTTAAACCAAAGACTGTTGGGCTGCATGTGGGCAACTGGTTATTTTGAAGCCATTGGCTTTCCTCTTCATGTTGGCTGCAAGATAACTTAGAGATGGATGCTTAAGCTCAGTCCCTGCAGCCCTGAACTCACAGAATTCACTCAGTCCCAACATTCCTCTATTATAGCACTTATGATACTATAAACTGTAATGATTCATTGGCATGTGTCCCTTCTTTATCACACTGTGAGGTCTTCAAGGAAAAAAAGTATGCCTTTGAGTCCATAATGTATGGGGCTGGACCAATGACTATTCTCAGTTATTAACAGCTCCCCATCTGAAACTCATGGCTGTCTAGCATCTTGAAAAGACTGGCTCAGTCACCAGGTATCCTTCAGGCATCTCCCACTCAAGAGGACAGAGAGTGTCCCCTGGAGCTGGTCAGTCTGAAGAAGGTGCTTCCCTTTCATTGCAGGTCTGCTTGCTGCCGCTGGGGAGAACAATGTAGGAAAAGGAAAGGGTTTGCTCATGAGCTGCCTTCTTTCCAAAACCAGTAATTAGGGTGGATCATGCTTGATATTCAGGAGTTTTCTTCAGGAAGAGAAAAAAGATATGAAAGTCCCTCGTGGCACCTTTTGGGAGCTGTCACCTACGACTGTTTATTCATGCATGAATTTAACAAACGTTATCTAAACCTACTTGATAAAGCACTGTGCTATTTCTTTATGGAGCAAACACTTTTTATGTAAATCTCTGGTTAATAGACTCTTATCTGTTGAACCAAGCCTGTCCATTCCACTAAGAAAATATATTGGTTGATGTCCAGTTAAACCCTGAGTCCTCGGACCATTCACTGAATATCTAGTACACCCGGACACTCCAGCACTGAGTTAGCTGGTTCATAGGAAACAGTTGGGCCGATTTCCATCCTTTCTTATGCCAGTTAGACTTGTTCATGTAATTACCTAATTTATCAAGTTTATCAAAACACAT
Source organism: Cervus elaphus (assembly GCF_910594005.1). Lineage (NCBI taxonomy): Eukaryota > Metazoa > Chordata > Mammalia > Artiodactyla > Cervidae > Cervus > Cervus elaphus. The sequence goes on along the minus strand of NC_057816.1, from coordinate 24,544,883 downwards.
TATAAATCAATGAAATATGAATATAGAAAGGGAATTTTTGATGAAAATTAATGAGTGCTTAAAAAGGGCAATAAAAGCTAGTCTCGAGATTATTGTAATTTAATTAGGAATGAGCCTGACAACTATACAAAACTGAAAAAAATTTAGCAATATTGAAAAATATCATCAAGCAGAATTCTATACACATGGTTTTAAGATCTCTAATAAATCCAAACTGCAAATCATAGACAAGGCTGAATGGATGTGCTCTCTGCAAGGAAGACTAGAACTATATTTTATGACCCATAGTCAAAGGAAAGTCCTTCTTGCTCCTTTATTTTGGTGAATGAATTCTGGGTTAAAATAAAATATTTCTACTACAAATGTATCCTTTTTTATAATTGCCCTTTAACAGACTGTTGCAATTAGCCCATCTACTACTACTCTTAACGATATCACTAAACAGGCTTCTCATAGCAGAGTCACTCAGTATTCCTCTGTTCTTTCCATAAATAATAACTGAACATCTTCAATGTTCCAGTCCCCGTGCCAGGCACTAGAGGTTCAAAGACAACATATTCATCTTCAAGGAACTTACAGTCTGTGGAAGGAAGGAGCCTAGTGTGGGACAGACTGTCACACAATGTGATCCATGCTATTACAGAGTTGTTTGGGAGTCAAGGGTCCCCAGAGAAAGGATCACTTAAAAATTCTATTTTTTCTCACTTATAATTTATTATCAAAAATAATAAAATACTTAGGAATGAACTTAATCAAGACAGTAAAAGATGTGTACACTTAAAACTACAAAGCATTGATGAAGAAATTTAAAAGTACCCAAATAAAAGGAAAGACATTTTATGCTCAGGAATTAGATAAGTTAATATTGTTAAAATGTCCATGGTATTCAAGGAGATCTATAGATTCAATTCACTCTCCATCAAAATACAAATAGCATTTTCTTGCAGAAATAGGAAAACAATCTTCTTAAATCCGTGTAGGTCCAAAAAGACTCTGAATAGTCAAAGCAATATTTAGAAAGTAGAACAAATCTGGAGGCAACACACTTCCTAACTTCAAAATATACTGTGCAAATACAATAACAAAACATTATAAATTGCTTCAATCCTGAAGGAGAATGTCATACCCAACCACCCAGGTGAAGCATGGCTATATGAATCCAGGTGGCTCCCATGCTTGACAACATCCTCAGGAAAAGGTCTACGATTGATTAAATCACTAGACTCACTATGCTGAATCTTCTAGCAGTCTTTAGTCCACACTCTGACATCACATCCAGGCACTATTCAAGAAAGCATTTTTAAGAAGGGTCCCTGCAGGTACTAAGGCATAGGCATTGCACCTCTACTTATTCTCATTACCTTATATTCCAGCAGAGGAAGTCCTTGCCTCCAGCCAAGCCCACCTCAGCATCCAAATATCCCGGGATATGCAGGAATATGGGCTTCAGTGGTAAAGAATCCTCCTGCCAAGGGATTCCATCCCTGGGTTGGGAAGATCCCCTGGAGAAGGAAATGGCAACCCACTCCAGTACTCTTGCCTTGGAAATCTATGGACAGAGAAGCCTGGCAGACTATAGTCCATGGGATTGCAAAAGAGTCAGACATGACCTAGCAACTAAACAACAAAGAAAATGCAGGAATATAGAACCTGCAAGTGCTAGGCTGGGAAAAGCACTGGACCTAGGGTCAGGGAATCCAGATTCTCATGAGCAACTTGGGTCACAAGGCAACTCAAGCAGATAGTGAGGTAACAGGATTGCACCAGTCTGAGTTTTATGCCATTTGTTGTTGGGCACCTGTCTTCAGAATAAGGCAGTAGGGTTTGACTTCACCATAGACAGGAAGGTAACTTCAGTTACAAGTCAGCTGGCCTCAGAAGTTCACGTCTCTGTACTCTGACTATAATCATGAGCACATACATTCTCATCTGAAGCTGTATTTGGCAGCTACCTGGTGGGCTTCCCTGGTGGACCAGACAGTAAAGCATCTGCCTGCCTGCAATGAGGGAAACCCTGGGTTCGATCCCTAGGTTGGGAAGATCCCCTGGAGAAGGAAATGCAACCCACTCCAGTACTCTTGCCTGGAAAATCCCATGGACAGAAGAGCCTGGTAGGCTACAGTCCATGGGGTCACAGAGTCGGACACGACTGAGTGATTTCACTTTTTGGAATTCAGGAAGGTTGCCTGATGCTCTTTCTGTATGATGGTAGGGTGGGTATTAGGCACCAATATTGTCAGTGTTTACCAATGCTAGCTATACAAACAGATGAGATTTGATTCTTGTTCTCCGGGAGCTTAGAATGTGGAAGAAGGGCTCCTATACATACCTAACATATTGTTATGACTGGCTCTGAATTCTTCCAGGATATGAACACAGAGAGAGATATGATCTCATTAATAAGGATGTACATGGTGGTAAGCAGATCAGGGAAGGCTTCTTAAAATACTTGGAGTTACAGTTGATGATTCTACAACTTACCAAGCAAGTAACCTGTGTCACTTTTGCCAACCACACCAATCTTTAAGGTTGGGAAGGAAAGATCAATAGGATCTAGACAGATGAAAATGGGAGAAAAAGCAGTTCATAGTGGCTTTACTAATAAAAGCACAGAGGTTGTTTAGAGAATGGTGGTCAGTATGTAAACAAGTTTTATTCCCTGTGACACCCCAAGTATTTGGTCTTGGTTGCTAGATCCCTCTTAACACCAGACTGCTATGAGCAATGAGCAGTGCTTCTCATGATCCTGAAGGGATAAAGGTTGGCATAAGTTTTTCACAATCAGTTGGAATCAACTCTATAATATTGTCAAGTCCAGAAAGAGCCAACAAAGTTACCCCAACAGGATAAATCATAAAAAGCGAGTCCTCCTCTCCTGATCTTCCTCCCTGGAATATGTCCAATCCTCCAGGGTCAGAAATCACAACTAGAAACAGTAGGAAGGTAAAACAAGGAGAAAGTGGGGGAGGGAAAGAGAGTACCCGTTTCTCTGCTGCAGTCTTTTCACCAGCAAAAATCAAATTGGGAGCAGGAGAGATGGTTCATTTTTAAATTGAATTTGATGTTTTATTCCTCACATAAAAATTCAACGCTAAAAATTTTAACAACTTTGACATGGATGATGATGTATGAGTTGGTAAGCAATTATCAGAAAATTTCTACCTAAATTCTGCATATTATCCTGTGCAAGCAAGTGAAGTTGCTTAGTCGTGTCCAACTCTTTGCAACCCCATGGACTGTAACATACCAGGCTCCTCCGTCCATGGAATTTTCCTAGCAAGAATACTGGAGTGGGTTGCCATTTCCTTCTCCAGGGGATCTTCCAGACCCAGGGATCGAACCCAGGTCTCCTGCATTATAGGCAGATGCTTTACTATCTGAGCCACAGGGAAGCCCCATTTTTCAAAATGTAGTATATCTTGTCTTTTTATACAGTTCATGAGTTCTCACAGCAAGTATATTCAGGTGGCTTGCCATTCTCTCCTCCAGTGGATCATATTTTGCTAGAACTCTCCACTATGACTTGTCTTGGGTGGCCCTACATAGCATGGCTCATAGCTTCATTGAGTTATGCAGCCCCTTCACCATGACAAGGCAGTGATCTGTGAAGGGATTTCCTCTTCTTGGGCTCTAAAATCACTATGGATGGTGATTGCAACTATGAAATCAGAAGATGATTGCTTTTTGGCAGGAAAGCTATGACAAACCTAGACAGTGTGTTGAAAAGCAGAGACATTACTCTGTCAACAAAGGTCTATATAGTCAACACTATGGTCTTCCCAGAGGTCATGTACGGTTGTGAGAGCTGAACCATAAAGAAGGCAGAGCGTCAAAGAATTGATGCCTTTGAACTGTGGTGTTGGAGAAGACTCTTGAGAGTCCCTTGGACTGCAAGGAGATCAAACCAGTCAATCTTACGGGAAATCAACCCTGAATACTCATTGGAAAGACTGATGCTGAATCTGAAGCTTCAGTATTTTGACCACCTGATGTGAACAGCCAACTCATTGGAAAAGACCCTGATGCCAGGAAAGATTGAGGGCAGAAGAAGAGGGCATCGGAGGATGAGATAACTGGATGGCATCACCAATGCAATGGACATAAACTTGGGCAAACTCCAGGAGATGGTGAGGCCTGGTGTGCTGCAGTCCATGGGGTTGCAGAGTCGGACACGACTGGGTGACTGAACAACAACAACATAGTATCTTGATATTTAGAGCAAAACTTCTGTTTTAATATCCTGTTACACACACGAAAGAATAACGTATGTCATCTTCGGAAGTTCTGAAGAGATCAATGAAAGAAGAGATACAGGTTTGAACCTCTAGTTGTATCTGTAACATTTTATTCATTTTTAAGGAGAAATTGGAAAAAATATGACAAAATTTTAAATATATGCTTAATTTTAACAGTGGGTATGTGAATGCTTATTACATCATCTTCTAGCTGTACACTTGGTTTATAGACTTCTCTGGAGCATAACCCTGGCCTCACTGTGTCTTCAGCATCCACGTAGGGAGTCAATCCAACAAACTAACCTTTTAGTTTTTTCACTTTTCTGAATTAATTATCGACTAATGAGTTGCAAAAAAATAGTACAAAGAGTCCTTTTTATCCATCACCAAGTCTCTGCCAACAGTAACATCCTCATAAAGTATATTATCAAAACCAAGAAATTGATCATAGTATGATACAACTATCAACATTACAGATCTCACTTAGATTTCACCCACTTTTGCATGCACTCATTTTTCATGCCAATATATATAATTCTAGGGCATTTTATCACATCTTCTATTGTATAACCACCAACACTTTCATGATATGAAAGTCTTCACCACCAAAAAACTCCCTTCAGCTCTATATTTATAGTCACACCCACTCCATCCCCCTTCTCAAACCCCTAGCAACCAGCAACCACTGATCCATTCCCCATCTTGATAGTTCTGTCATTTCAGAAATGTTATATAAATGGAATTGTACAATGTCAAACCATTTGATTTGGGTTTTTTTCACTAAGCATATGTCCTCAACCCAAGTGGTTGCATGTTTCAATAGTTTGATGTTGTTTTTTTCATTTTTGAATAGTATTCCATGGTATGGATGTACTACATTTGGTTTAAGTATTCACAAGTGGAAGGATATCTAGTTTGTTTTCAGTTTCCTATTATAAATAAACCTGTCATGAACATTTGTATATAGGTTTCTATGTGAACATAAGTTTTGCATTTTCTAGGACAAATGCCAGGAATAGATTGCTGGGTTATATGGTTAAGTGTATGTTCAATTTTTTAAGAAAACGCAAAAGAGTTTTCCAGTGAGACTGTACCATTTTACATTCCCATCAGCAACATATGATATGAAAGATTCAGTTTCTCAAATCTTTATCAATATCTGAAACTATCACTGTTTTTTTTTTTATTTTAGCCATTCTAAGAAGTGTGTAGTGTGTGGTGGCATTATGGTTTTAATTTGCATTTCCTAATGGTGAGAAATGCTGAACATCTTTTCATGTATTTACCTGCCTTCCATGTGATGTGCCAAGTCTTTTGCCCTGGCTGAATCTGACTCCCACTAACACCATGCCTGTTGCCAGGGAGCTGAGTATGGATGAAGAACAACATCCAACTACACCCAGAGGTTTCACTTTCAATGTGGGTCCACTCACCTCAGGTATCCACTTGGCTCTGCTGAGTGATTATGTAACGTTTCCATAATCACCTTTCTCCAAGGGAAACATTTCACACCATCTCTGCCCTGAAACCTCCTCTTCACTCTTCTAACACTCATAGATGATGCTCTGCTGAAAACTTCTCCATTTCCTCACACCAAATCTACCAGCCAGTCTGCCTCTGAGCTCATTTCTCTGCCTTTCCTGCCATGCCAGGGAATAGTTCTACACACTCCTATCCTAAGCCATCTTTTCTACTTGTGTGCTAGCTCCCACCCCTCCCCTACACAGAAACAGTGTAGACAGTGGTTACCTCTCCACCTGCTTCTGCAATGATCCTTCTCTCCTGGATCATCTCCACAACCACAAATATGGTCTTCCATCTCCTAACTTAAAGACCACCAGGTCTCCATTCCCCCTCCATCCACAGCTTGCTCTCTCTGCTTACCTTTATGGCGAATCTCTTTTCTCAATCTATTTCTCAGTCTCTCTCCTCCTCTCTCTCCTCCTTCTCCTCCTCCATTTCCTCTTCTTCTCTTACCTCCCTCTTCACATCTCTGTCTCACCCTCTTGGCTATATTATTTATTTTCCTTGTTCTAAAATTTTATTTTTGAAATAGCAATACATTTGTAGCTTAAAATTTTTTTAAAGCATTCATTGAAATCAGTCATTCCATTCCAGGCCTTTAGGCATCTGTGTCTTCCCCAAATGGAGAAGACAAATATGGTTATTATGGTCATTAGTCTTTTCAATCTTTCCATAGATATTTAATGTTAAAACAAGTGTATATAGATATATTTTTATGAGAAGGAATAGTATATATAATACATGCATTATATGTACATATATGTATAATATATGTACTTCTTCCTTTTCATACATATACATATTGTTCTGCACACTGTCTTTTTTTGTAACTTGATATTTCTTGGAAGTCCTTCCATATCAGCTTTGTTCTTTTTATACAGCTATACAGTATTCCATTGTATGGATGGACTAATAACCACTAATTTACACAGTACTAATGGCCGTTTTGGCTGTTTCCCATCTTTAAGCAATAAAAAAGATGGGCAACAGCCAAAATGGCCATCAATACTGTGTAAATTAGTGGTTATTAGTGGAAAATTCTGAAAGAGATGGGAATACCAGACCACCTGACCTGCCTCTTGAGAAACTGTATACAGGTCAGGAAGCAACAGTTAGAACTGGATATGGAACAAAAGACTGGTTCCAAATAGGAAAAGGAGTACATCAAGGCTATATATTGTCACTCTTCTTATTTAACTTATATACAGAGTACATCATGAGGAACGCTGGGCTGGAGGAAGCACAAGCTGGAATCAAGATTGCCAGGAGAAATATCAATAACCTCAGATAGGCAGATGACACCACCCTTATGGCATAAAGCAAAGGAACTAAAGAGCCTCTTGATGAAAGTGAAAGAGGAGAGTGAGAAAGTTGGCTTAAAGCTCAACATTCAGAAAACTAAGATCATGGCATCCCATCCCATCACTTCATGGCAAATAGATGGGGAAACAGTGGAAACAATGGCTGACTTTATTTTTCTGGGCTCCAAAATCACTGCAGATGGTGACTGCAGCCATGAAATTAAAAGACTCTTGCTCCTTGGAAGCAAAGATATGACCAATCTAGACAGCATATTAAAAAACAGAGACATTACTTTGCCAACAAAGGTCTGTCTAGTCAAAGCTATGGTTTTTCCAGTGGTCATGTATGGATGTGAGAGTTGGACTATAAAGAAAGCTGAGCGCAGAAGAATTGATGCTTTTGAACTGTGGTGTTGGAGAAGACTCTTGAGAGTCCCCTGAACTGCAAGGAGATCCAACCAGTCCATCCTAAAGGAGATCAGTCCTGGGTGTTCATTGGAGGAACTGATGCTGAAGCTGAAACTCCAATAGTTTGGCCACCTGATTTGAAGAGCTGACTCATTTGAAAAGACCCTGATGCTGGGAAAGACTGGGGGCAGGAGGAGAAGGGGATGACAGAGGATGAGATGGTTGGATGGCATCACCGACTCAATGGACATGAGTTTGAGCAAGCTCTGGGAGTTGGTGATGGACAGGGAGGCCTGGCGTGCTGCGGTTCATGGGGTCGCAGAGTCAGACACGACTGAGCGACTGAACTGAACTGAATAGTATCTGGATAAACTCTCAGAAAATTCCTTTTTACTCAAAATGGAAAAGATTTTCAAAGTATGGCAGAAAATTCAGAAGATATTAAAGAAAAGATTAATGAAGACAACATAATGAAAAATTTTGGCATGGCATGGACCACCATAATCAAGAGATAAGTAATAAGTTGAGAAAATATTAATTACTCATATCAAAGATGAAGAACTAATTTCTCCTAATTGCAAAAGTTTCTATAAAGTTATAATTCTAGGTCTGATAACCCAATAATAAAATGACTATGGGTCGCAAATTCACAACATCTAGAAAATAAAAATGGCTCTTAAACATACAGAAGAATGAGGAATCAAACATATAATGAAACATGCAAATTAAAATTACACAGTTGTATTTTACTCATTGAAATATGAAAGACCGCACAGTTTGGTAGTGTGCGTGTGAGAGATAGTGTGGGGACAAGGCACTCTCACGTGCTTCTGGTGGGAGTGAAAGCTGATAGAGTAGCTTTTCTTCCAAGGAACAAGCATCTTTTAATTTCATGGCTGCAGTCACCATCCACAGTGATTTTGGAGCCTGAAAATAAATAAATAAAATCTGTCAGTTTCCATTGTTTCCCCATCTATTTGCCATGAAGTGATGGAACCAGATGCCATGATCTTAGTTTTCTGAATGTTGAGTTTTAAGCCAACTTTCTTACCCTCCTCTTTCACTTTCATTAAGAGGCTCTTTAGTTCCTCTTCGCTTTATGCCATAAGGATGGTGCCATCTGCCTATCTGAGGTTATTGATATTTCTCCTGGAAATCTTGATTCTAGCTTGTGCTTCATCCAATCCAGCATTTCTCATGATGTACTCTGCATATAAATTAAATAAGCAGGGTAACAATGTACAGCCTTGACGTACTCCGTTCTCAATTTGGAACCACTTGTTGTTCCATGTCCAGTTCTAACTGTTGCTTCTTGACCTGCATACAGATTTCTCAGGAGGCAGGTCAGGCGGTCTGGTATTCCCAGCTCTTGAAGAATTTCCCACAGTTTTTTGCAATCCACACAAAGGCTTTGGCATAGTCAATAATAAGTCAGAAGTAGATGCTTTTCTGGAGCTCTCTCGCTTTATCCATGATCCAATGCATGTTGGCAGTTTGATCTCTGGTTCCTCTGCCTTTTCTAAATCTAGCTTGAACATCTGGAAGTTCTCAGTTCACATACTGTTGAAGCCTGACTTAGAGAATTTTGAGCATTACTTTGCTAGCGTGTGACATGAGTGCAATTGTGCGGTAGTTTGAGCATTCTTTGGCATTGCCTTTCCTTGGGATTGAAATGAAAACTGACCTTTTCCAGTCCTATGGCCACTGCTGAGTTTTCCAAATTTGGTGGTTGAGTGCAGCACTTTCACAGCATCATCTTTTAGAACTTGAAATAGCTCAACTGCAATTCCATCACCTCCATCAGCTTTGTTCATAGTGATGCTTCCCAAGGCCTCCTTGACTTCGCATTCCAGGATGTCTGGCTCTAGGTGAGTGATCACACCATCTTGATTATCTGGGTTGTGAAGATCTTTCTTGTACAGTTCTTCTGTGTAGTCTTGCCACCTCTTCTTAATATCTTCTGCTTCTGTTAGGTCCATACCATTTCAATCCTTATTGTGCCCATCTCTGCACGAAATGTTCCCTTGATATCTCTAATTTTCTTGAAGAGATCTCTAGTCTTTCCCAATCTACTGTTTTTACATTTTCTTTATTTTTAAGTATTTTGTATACTTGGATTTATGCTAACATGGTATACAAAGTATGTTGTCAACTTTATTTTCACATGATTATCAGTTGCCTCAATCCCATTCGTTGAATAGTGTATGTTTTACCCACTACTTTAACATACACCCTTTGTCATACAGTAAATTTCCATATGCATTTGTGTCCAATTCTGAGCTTTTTCCACTGTAAGTTGTTCTATGTATGGATCAGTACTACAATGTTGTCCTCATTCAGGTTTTGTATTAATATGATGTTTCAATCGCCCTCTGTCCTTCTTTTCAGAAGATGTATTTGTGTGTGTTTGTGTGCACGCTTAGTCACTTAGACATGTTTGACTCTTTGTAACCCCATGGACTGTAGCCCACCAGGCTCCTCTGTCCATGGGATTTCCCAGGCAAGAATACTGGAGTGGGTTGCCACTTCCTCCTCCAGGGGATCTTCCCGACCCAGGGAATGAACCCAGGTCTCCCACACTGCAGGCGAATTCTTTACCGTTTGAGCCACGAGGGAAGCCCTGGGATTTGTTTTCTATTATTTCTTCTTTTTTTAAGATCTTTTATTTATTACTGTTTTAAAATATTTTATTTATTTATTTGGCTGCATTGGGTCCTGCCAGGTTCAGATTCACCCTGTGTGAGACCAGGAGCAAAACACTCATCATCCCTGTGCTCCAGTCCATCCTCTGTACAATGGGAACAATACTAGCTCTTACTTCATAGGGCTCTTGTGAGGATTAAAGGACAATACCTGATAAACTCTACCCCCACCCCCACCGCGGCCCACCGGAGGTGAGCTAGTGCTCTTTCCCCAGGTAAATTTGCAGCAGCATCTCTACATTTCAAGCCACTTACCCTCATAGACTCACAGACTCATCCTGCACAAAAACTCACCCCGCAAAGCAAACTCTCCCAACGTTCCCCCAGGAGAGAGAATGGAGTGGGTTTCTGCTGCTCACACCCTGCACCCCATTTCACAGTCCCCCCTAGACAATTAACAAACTTCAAATTTCTCTTTTCAGGGGCCCTCTGACCTCCTCTCACTTATTCTTCCTCCACTGTATGCAGCTCAGCCCTAAATCCTACCCCTAACTTGTGCACCGAAATGATTCTAGGCGCTCAGCAAAGCCTTGTGGAGTCCTCACTTCAAAGGCACCTCAGTGGTCAGTGTAGGTTATTTGGGCAGAAATATGTCATTCTAAACACACAACTCTCCACAAGAATGAGATCTTCATTGTGTTACAAATGTGTGTCCTAATGCCTTTAATTGTACATCTATACTAACTTTTATTCCAAATTCTCAATTTCACTGGGCTCTTCCATTCACTCATTCATTCACACACTGAATGGATACTTACTAAGAACACACTACGGGGACATGAAAAGCTTCCTGTCTTCATGGAGCTGACACAGAGCCACTGCTAACCCACCTGGCCCGGCCACCCTCGCACCCATCCTAGCTGACATGTCCCTAAAGCACAGCCTTCTTTCTCCCCAGTGGATGGGCCGCGCTTAGCCATGAGGGCGGCCTGCAGTCATCTCTGCGTCTTCCTGACATAGCGCGCCTGGGAGGAAATTCCTGGCCCAGGACAGAAGTCACGATCTGGCCCTTCGCCCTCTCCTGGGCTCTCAGATTCTGTCCCATTTACTTTCTCTTTTCAGGAAATTCTGGGGACTTGGCGTAACCTCTGCACAGTGAGTTCTGGTGGGGGTGGGCCTCCATAACACCCCCATGTCAGCAGAGGGTCCGTGTTGTAGTAGAGAACACAGGCATTTGAGTCAGAGAGAACTGGCTTTAAATCCAAGTTCCAGGTCTCCAGGGCTGTGTGGACTTTGGTGTGAAAGTGTTAGTTGCTCAGTGGTGTTTGACTTTTTGTGAACCTTATGGATTGTAGCCTGCCAGGCTCCTCTCTGTCCATGGGGTTTTTCAGGCAAGAATATTGGAGTGGGTGGCCATTCCCTGCTCCGAGGAATCTTCCTAACACAGGGATCGAACCTGAGTCTCCTGCATCACAGGCAGATTCTGAGCCATGTGGACCTCGGTAAGTATCTTAATCTCTGCAAGCCTCCAGTTCCCTGCTCTGTAACAGGGGGACAGTAACTCCCGCCTAGCAGGGTGGCTGTGAGAACGGATAATCACACAGCAGATGCTCACGTTTTGTTTGTGTGCCCAGGAGCACCAGGGGAGGGTTTCTGAGCTTGGATCCAATCACCCCAGCCAGGGAGACTGAACTCACACTCATGAGTCGAAGTGACAAGACCCTTTCTGAATGTGACATACTGACCCTGCCCCTGCTCTTGCTGAATATCCTCTCTGCCACGGGAGGCCTGGCAGGAAACGCGGTTGTGCTCTGGCTCCTGGGCTCCCACATGCGCAATGATCTATCTTCACCATCTACATCCTCAGCCTGGCCGAAAGCCAACTTTTTCTTTCTCTGCTGCCAGATTACAAGTCCCCTGGAGACACTCATCACTTCCTGCCACAGTCACAACCCCATTGTTCTCAACTTTGAGCCTATCTTTGCCTATCTCTCAGGAGCTTTCTGGAGAAGGAAATGGCAACCCACTCCAGTATTCTTGCCTGGAGAATCCCATGGACAGGGTAGCATGGCAGGCTACAGTCCATGGGGTCGCAAAGAGTTGGACACGACAGAGCAACTAACACACACACACACACACACACACACACAGAGGAGCTTCCTCAGTGCCATGAGCCCCAAGTGCTACATGTCTGCCTTGCACCCCCATCTGGCACGGCTGCCACTGGCCCAAACACGTGTCAGCTGTCACGGATGTCCTGCTCTGGGCCCTGTCCCTGCTGCTGAGTATCCCGGCAGGGAATTCCTGTGGCTTCCAGGTTAGGGATTTTGACCGTGTTTGGTGTTGGATGTTTGATTTCATCATCGCTGGGTGACGGATGTCCTTATTGGTGGCTCTTGCTAGTTCCAGCCTGGCCCTGCCGGTCCGGATCCTCTGTGGGTCCCAGCAGGGGCGGCTGACCAGGCTCTGCACCCTGTTCATGGTGCTGGTCGTCCTCCTCGGCAGCCTCCCCTCAGGCATCCGAAGGCTTCTGCTGCACTGGCTTCAGGAGGATTTCAGTACGTCCTTGTTTTAGGCTGGGGATGGTCCTCCAGAGCAGTGCCAACCCCATCATTTGCTTTTTTGTTGGCTCCTGCGTGAGAGGCAGGGCGGCTGGCCCTCGAGTTGGCTCTTCTGAGGGTTTTCGATGACACAGCTGAGGTGAAGAAAAGCGGAGGAAGCCTTCCTCAGGAAACCAGGGAGGTGTCAGTAGCTTCATGTAGTGATTCTGTATTAACCAGGGTTCAGTCAGAGGAGTAGTACTTAGAGAAGATTCTCTATATCATTGTATAAATATGTACATGTATTTGATTGTACACAGTTGTAGGTTCTGGTTAGACTGTCTCTGTAACGCTGTTGCCTGTTTGTCTGATGCTAGAGCTTGAGGCCCAGAGGACAAGCTGGACCTCAGGAGCATGCGCTAAAGCCCATGAGAACCACGCAGAACTTGGGTCCGTCTCTCCCAGCACCTGCAGTTTTGCTGAAGTCTGCAGAAGCTGGCTCCCTTCCTATGGAGCTAACCACACACGTGGTCCAGGAGTCAGAGCAGCTGCAGCAGCGTCAGGGGAAGGCAGAGCGGCTGGAGGCCCAGCGGCTGCCTCGTGCCAATGAGATGAGCCGAGAGAGAAGCCACAACGCGCATGACCGTCCTGGTCCCCCAGCCCCGACCTTCCACACACACAAACAGGAGGACTGCTGCTTCCTTTCCAACCACCACATCTTGGGCAAACTGGTTCCTGATGCCCACTTTAAGTAGAAGCATAAAGAGAAAGGAGTTGTGGGAAACATTGTTCAGCCTAGCCAAGCTGACACTTGAACTTCAAACCCAACAAGCTCTACCTGCTGTCAATGCAGCACCCATAACCACCTCCCTAAGCTATAGTTAATTCCAAATAAAGACAATAAAGAAAAATCAAGCTTCCCTGCAACAGGAAAGACCTATCCCATGATACCTGAAACATACTAACCTTTTCTCCAAAAGAGGATACATCTTTTCATGGCTGTCAATCACTTGTTTCTCTCTCTTTTCTTTCGAAGTATCTTTTCTATCCATTTTTATTAGGTTGTTTAGCTCTTTATATTGATTTTTTCAAGTTCTTCACATAGTCTAAATAAACTCCTTTGTTAAATTTATGTCTTGCAAATATTTTTGCTCAGTCTGGGACTTACCTATTTATTTTTTAAATATCTTTTATTGGGCAGTGGATTTTGTTTTTCATGAAATCTAAGTTATCAGTTTTTACTTTTTATGTTTAGTGCTTTATGCTTTCTAAGACACCTTTGCCTACTCCAAAGGAAACAAAAATATTCTCCACATATTCTGTTTTCTTCTAAGGGTGTTATAATTTTTGCTCTTCCATATTCTAATTTCTGTGCAGAGATTGAGGAAGGGATCAAGGTTCATTTTTCCCCATCAGTTATCCAGGTGTTCTAACTTGTTTCTTGAAAAGACCTTCCTCTCTCCCCATTTAATTATTTAGCTCCTATGTCAAAAATTATACTTATAAGAAAGGGTCTATCTCTGGACGTTCTGATCTATTCTATTAGTCTATTCCAGCAGTCAGCAAACTACAGCCTATGTGCCAAACCCAACTGAGTTCTGTTTCTTGTAAATAAAGTTTCATTGGAACATAACTATGCCTATTCATTTACATACTTCCTGTGGCTGCTTTTCTGTTAAAACAGCAGGGTTGAATAACTGTAAGAGACTATATGGCTTCAAACACTAAAACATTTACCATCTAGTCCTTTCCAAAATAAATTTGCTGATTTTTGGTCTATTTTTAAACCAACATCCACTGTTCTGATGACTGTAGCTTTGCGGTAAGTCTTAATATCAGGTAGCATATGTCCTTCAAGTTGAAAGTGAAAGTGAAGTTGCTCAGTCATATCTGACTCTTTGTGACCCCATGGACAGTAGCCTGCCAGGCTCCTCCACCCATGGGATTTTCCAGGCAAGAATACTGGAGTGGGTTGACATTTCCTTCTCCAGAGGATCTTCCCGACCCAGGGATCAAACCCTGGTCTCCCACACCACAGGCAGACTCTTTACCATTTGAGCCACCATGGAAATGGAGGATGGTTATTTCAGCCTTTGCATTTGCATATAAATTTTAGAAGAACTACTCAATTGCTATAAAGATCCTGATGGGATTTTGATTGTGTTTAATCTGTTAATTAATTTGGACATAAATGATATCAGAATAAAGTCTTTGAATTCATAAACATGGTATATATTATGTAAATTCATAAACAAGGCATATCTGATATATCTTTCTTAATTTTTCTCCCCAACTTTTTGTAGTTTCTACCATACAAGACTTGCATACCTTTTATCAAATTAGTAGTTTATGCTTCCTGATGCTATTATATACATGACTTTTAAACTTCATCTTTCTGATTGTCCACTGCTACAATACAGAAATACAACTGAGGGCAAAACAGCTGGATGGGAGGCCCCTGACTGGCTCCTCCCACAGAGGATCTAGCCCCTCTGAGAGAAATCCAGAGGTGAGTTCAGTGATTCCTACACATCAGGCAACTGAGAAAATGTGAAGAATTTATTGCTTATGAGAAAAAAGGAAAGAAAAAGGAAAGGAAGGTGAGGAGGGCTACAAAGATGGCAGATGCCTGGCTGGGTACCAGGAAGCATAAAACACCAGTGAGAAACCTCTAGTGTGGAGGGCTAAAAGGATACTTTAACATTTACACATAGATGATTTGTTTGTGTGATATATTAATAACGTATGGCCTCTTTCCATGACCTCAAATCTCAATGATGTCTATACCACACTTACAAATATAAATGTGGGTAGGGTTGTAGGTGGAGAGGGGAGTAGTGTGTGTGTATGTGTGTGTGAGTGTGTAAATCAAGTTAGATGAACCTCCCTCTAAGAAGACACACTAGAGAAAAAAGAGATCAGCTATAAACCAGATCTGGAAACAGAGGTTTTTAAGACCCAAGATGAATCTGGTTCATCCACGGCAGTATGAATGAAATATGTGGGGGGAAAAAAGACATTCAGAGTTGGGAACAAAGTGACGCCAGAAATGAGGCTGAAGTGCTGATCATGCAAATCTCTTGGGCCAATCCCACAGGACCAAAGTCTTGTCCGTCACACATTCATGATACCATACAGGTCATCATCCCAGGGGAACTGCAACTGTACTTAGTACCAAGATCAGATGTACTCAGCCCCAAGGACGCTCTCCTAACTGAACATTCTCAACTGCATCTTGACAAAAGACACACGTGAACTTCTGCAATGACTTCTGACACCAACTATCTGGAGTTAGGCCAGACCTCACAGGTGAAGGGCACAATCCTCACAAGACTGCCTTCACTTCTGACACCAGCCACAAGTTCAGGGGCCCCCTGGCCAGCCTCACTTCTAGGCAGCTGGCTAGAAATTCAGTGGTTTGGACTCTCCCTTCAGCTTCGATAATTCTCTGGAATAATTCACAAAACTCAGGAAAATACTATGTTTATGATCACATTTTTCATAGCAAAAGGAAACCAATCAGAATCGGCCAAAAGGAGAAGCATGTAGCAGGACATTTGGGACAGTTTCAAACATGAAGCTTCCATCCCCCTCAAGAATGCGTCACCATCCTGGCACACCAATGGGTGGTAATATGCAGAGTGTTGCCAACTAGGGAAACTCACATGAGCTCCAGTATGCAGAGTCGTTAACTGGAGCTACATTATGTAGGCAGGATTAATTTTATTTTCTTGGGCTCCAAAACCACTGTGGACAGTGATGGCAGGCATGAAATTAAAAGATGCTTGCTCTGTGGAAGAAAAGCTATGACAAACCTAGACAGCATTTAAAAAGCAGAGATATCACTTTGCAGACAGAGGTCCAAATAGTCAATCTAGTAGTCATGTGCGCATGTGAAAGTTGGACCATAAAGAAGGCTGAGGGCTGATGAACTGATGCTTTTGAACTGTGGTGTTGGAGAAGACTCTTGAGAGTCCCTTGGGCAACAAGGAAATCAAACCAGTCAATCCTAAAGGAAATCAACCCTGAATATTCACTGGAAGGACTGATACTGAAGCTCTAATACTTTGGCCACCTGATGCGAAGAGTTGACTCACTAGAAAAGCCCCTGATGCTGGGAAAGATTAAGAGCAAGAGGAGAAGGGGGCGACAGAGGATGAGATGGTTGGATGGCATCACTGACTCAACTGACATGAGTTTGAGCAAACTCCAGGAAATAGTGAAGGACGGGGAAGCATGGCGTGCTGCAGGCCATGTGGTTGCAAAGAGTTGGATACGACTTAGGGACTAAACAACAACAACTGACTCATTGGCTATGTGGTTGAACTCAATCCCCAGACCCCTCCCACTCCCCAGGACTCAAAACCCCAACCCTCTAATAACATGGTTGGGTCTTTCTAGCTTGGCCAGCCCCTATCCTGAATCATTGAATTAGCATAAATTATCCAGGGCTTACCATGAATCACCTCATTACCATAAACTATCAAGTTTAGTCTGAAAGATCCACCATGAATAGTAAATTCACTCTCATCACACTAGAAATTCCAAGCATTTAAATGCTGCCTCCTAGGAACCAGAGGCAAAGGCCAGTCAGATTCTTTTTCACACCTCTCACTGATTACTTGGGGCTTTTGTGATAGCTCAGCTGGTAAAGAATCCACCTGCAATGCACAAGAGCCCAGTTCTATTCCTGGGTTGGGAAGTTCCCCTGGAGAAGGGAATGGCTACTCACTCCAATATTCTGGCCCAGAGAATTGCATGGACTGTATAGTCCATGGGGTCACAAAGAGTCAGACATGACTGAGCAACTTTCACTGACTGACTGGTTACTTCTAACAACAGCTCTCTAGAATCTAGAGTACTAGGACCAGACCAAAGTACAAATCAGAAAAAAATATATTTTCTCAATGGAGAACTGCAGCTGTCTGTTTATGCTGGAACAACTTAAAGCCTCTCTCTTTAAATTCTGGGGAGAAGATCTCAGCCCAGCCCCAAAATAGCATCTCGAAGGTAAAGTAGGAGCAGGGTTCAAGGTTAGCTCAGTGGAAACGCAGTAAGATCAAATATTGGCTATAAGGGTAGGGGATTAAGAGGAACAAACTCTTTTACATATAAAATAAGCTACAAGGGTATATTGTAAAACCTGGGAAACATAGCCAATATGTTATAATAACTATAAATGGAGCAAGCCTGTAAAAATTGTGAATCACTATATTGTACATTAATTCTACCATACTTGAATTAAAGGAAAAAAGATCAGATATTGGCCCCTTGTACATTAACTCTTTGTGTAAACTTGGGTTCACCCCTTCTCTCTTTGGCATCAGCATCACCTTCCATAGAAGTAGGGGTTTGGAACACAGAGCCTCCACGTACCTTCCACTCGGGGATTAAATGGCTCTGTGTTTTCTGTGCTGTGAGCGAGATCTCAGTTTACGTTGACAGCTATGGCCTTCTGTCTCTTTGCCTACCATCCAAGTGTCCTCAGCCTGCAATGGCTTGAAGCAGGGCTTGGGTTCCCAGCTGGCAGTAAGAGTACCAAATCCTGACCACCACACCAGTGGTCAGTGACAAGGGCCCTGGCCCTGCGGCTTTGCAGAAAAGAATTTCCACAGAGACAGAAAGCAGTGAAACCAATGCAGTATTTACTAAGAAGAAAAAGAGTACAGTACGTGTGGAAAGACACATGGGCAGGCTCGGACAGAGAGACAGTCTCTGAGTCACACCCTCGTGGCAGTCTGAATTACTTGTATGGGGCATTTCTTCCGGGTTTCCTAGCCAATCATTTAGATTTGCCTGGTTCACAGTCCACATCTGGTATATCTGGATCCTCCCATGTGTGCCCACGCATCTCTTAGCCAAGATGGATCGTACTGAAGAGGCACATGGGTAGAGCATCTCTTGACATCGCTCGTCTTTAACCTCCTAGGAGCCTTTCTGCACATGTGTGGTTGGGAGGGTCCCTGACTTCGAGAACGAGAAATACATGGTCTGGGCAGGGCCCGGCCTCCTCGCTTAATTGTCCCACTATTCTCATCTCGGAGTTTTGGTCCACAAGGAACGAATCTCCCATCACTTTACCCGGGGAAAGGGGGCAACTACTTCCCACCTCACAAGAAGTCAGATTAGATTTCCTCTTATTGTTCTCCACTCAAGGCAGCCCCCTTCCTGAACATACACTTCACTTACTTCTCTTGTTGTTGAGCATAATTTTCTTTCTTGGTGGTTCCCCCTGGTTATGGGTTTTATTTGCAAGGTCAAGCTGGACTGCAAATAAAGCACACTCAGAATGCCACTGAAAGCCTCCTTTGTCTGGTCTCCCCAGCTTCCCCGACCTTAACCTCCCAGCTGCAGTCACTGCATCCGTGACTCAGTTCAGCCAGGTGTGACCTGTAACAGCTAATCTTCCGCCCTCACCTCTACCTCAAACTAAATTTAACCTGTCTTCATCCTTAATTCTAGTGCAGGAATCAACATTTTCTGTAGACGGTCAGATAGAAAATGTCTTGGGCTTTGTGGGACACAGGATCTTTGTTGAAATGACTCAACTCTGCCGCTACATCATGGAAGCAGCCATAGACCACACCTAAGCAAAGGGAATGGGGCTGTGTTCCAATAAAACTTTATTTACAAATACAGTTAGTGGGCTGGATCAGGTTGTCATTTGCCAGCCCCTGCTTTAGTGAAGCAGGTTCTCCAAGGATCATGGAACACACATCTGTTTAAGGGGAAATAATGGTAACAGTTACCTCTCAGCTGAATCCTATGTGTCATCACATTTCATCCGCATCATCACCCAGAGAAATAAGTGATGCAACTAGACGAGGCCTTGAGCTCTACTGCCAGGTTGGTATGAGTGAAAATCATGAATACAGGGAGATCCAAGAGCCAGAGGGCAAAGGCACAGCTGATAATGATAGATAACAACGGCTGTGCATCCAATGTGTGCCGGGCACTAGGTACATGGTTCTCATTTCACGTCCACAATTATCCTAAGAGGTGGTTTCTAACACTTCTCTTTCTAGACAAAGAACTAAGGCACAAAGCATTAACTGAGGTCATAAAGCTTTAAATTCAAAACCCAGGGACTTCCCTGGTGGTCCAGTGCTTAAGAATCTACCTGCCAATACAGCGGACATGGGTTCAATCCCTGGTCTGGGAACTAAGATCCCACAAACTACAGAGCAACTAAGCCTGCACACCACAACTACTGAGCCCGCACACCCAGAGCCTGTGCTCCGAAACAAAAGAAGCCACCGCAATGAGAAGCCCACACAGAGTAGGCCCTGCTCATCACAAGTAGAGAAAGCCCATGTACAGCAATGAAGACCCCAAAATAATTACATTTTAAAAGATCTGCTCTAAGTTCAGACCCCAGATTTATTGCCAAATAGCCTATCTTCAGAATCCCTGATGGTCAGTATGAATCTCTGTTGCTTCCCCAACAACCCTTCAGCTAGGCTACACATAAAGGGGAAAAAGTTATCATTTCTAGTCCACAATAAAACAAAATAGACAACCAAAAGTTACATGGTGTGTATGTATTGGAGTATTTATGAGTGTCTGTGTGTGAGTATGTAAGCACATGGGGGAGGGTAAGAGAGTGGAGGGAGGATGTTGAATCTACCAAAAGGTAAATTTCAGATGCATCACAGAAGAATGGTCAATAAATTCTCGAGCTAGAAACAGAAATAGGTGAATGCAAGTGATCGGGAAAAGAAAACAGTGTCCAGGACTCTCATCTCTCTAGAAATGCCGCCAGGAAGGCAATCACAGGAAGGAAGCCTTGGGTGGAAAGAACATCACAGAACTTGAGGGCCAACAGTTGGCAGAGACAATGAAGGGCGCTTTATGAGCTCTCTTGGTGAAACAAGCTCACTTCTTAGAGGCCTGCCCTGCTCACCTACATTCCACCATGTGAATTCGGTCAGCCAGCCTGAGAGTGTTGTACACATGCTCAGAAATGTTCTGATGTCCCGATGAGCACAAATCATAGTTGGTTATCTGCTGTATGAAATATTGTCTATCACTGTTCCCATTTCACAGATTTGAGTGCTTGGGGGAGGACAAAACCATATAGAAGAGGGGACCAGAATCAAGAAAGGTACTGTCAACCCTGATCAAATCTCCCACAGTTAAGGTTCAATTTAGTCACTCAGTCGTGTCTGACTCTTTGCGACCAAGGAATGCAGCATGCCAGGTTTCCCTGGCCATCACCAACTCCCAGATCTTACTCAGAACTCATGTCCATCGAGACATTGATGCCAGTCAAGGTTTCAAGGTTGCAAGCACCCAAAGCTTTTGAGGGGAAGCTTCCTGTTCCCTGTCTCTTCCTGAGGGTGCACCATGATCCCCCACATACAGCACCCCAAGGTGGAGCCATAAAGATGTGGACTAATTGCAAAAAACTATCACTAGCTTTGAAAATAAGATCACTCTTAAGCAAATTCTTATATATCCTCCCTTCTTGCCACCAGAGAGGGTGAGCAGACCATGCTGATAGGGAAGAACTTTTTGAGAATGGCAGAACCCAGAGGCTTAAGCTTAAGACCCCTCACCTCTCATGACCTCTTTACCTCTTAACTTGAATTACCTCCAAAAAGCCCTATCTCCAAATACAATCACCTTGGAAGTTAGGACATCAACTTATGAATATGGACATCAGATTCATACCTACTATTTTTTGTTTGCATGTGTGCTCAGTCATGTCTGACTCTTTGGGGCCCCATGGACTATAGGCCACCAGGCTTCTCTGGCTATGGGATTTTCCATGCAAGAATACTGGAGTGGGTTGTCATATCCTTCTCCAGGGGATCTTCCCAACCAGTGTCTCCTGCATCGGCAAACGGATTCTTTACTGCTTGAGCCACCTGGGAAGCCCCAATACCTACTATGTTGAACATCAAAGACAAAGAGAAAATCTTCAAGACATCCAGGGAATACACAAAGATTATATAGAGAGAAACAAAACAAAAGGTAAATTTATAAGACTCCTTCTCAGAAACTATGAGAACCAGGAGACAATGGAGTGACACTTTTAAAGGACTGAGTTTCTTTTTAAAGCCAACTGTGAATTCTACATCCTTTGACAACAGCTTTCAAGAAGGAAGATAACATAAAGATTTTTCTCAAACAATTGAAAGCTGAGATGATTCACTGTCAACAGGCAGAGTCCATATAAAAGTCCTATGACACTAAATGGAAATTTTGATCTAGAGAGATGAAGGGTATTAGAAATGGCAGATTAAATATAAAAGATGTCTTTAAAATTTTAATCACTTTTAAGTTAATCAATATAATTTTCAAATTAACAAATTAAAGGAGAAAAATCACATAAATGTCTTAATACAGAAAGAGCAGTTGACAAAATTTAATGCCCTCTCATGATAATAATAATTATATACTTATTATTAAGCATATAGAAACAGTAATGGAATAAAACATCTAAATCTGATAAAGGGGGTTTCCCTGGTGGTCCAGTGGTTAAAGAATCTGCCTTCCAATGTAGGGAACATAGGTTTGATCCCTGGTCCAGGAAAATCCCACATGCCTCAGAGCAACTAAGCCTGTTTACTGCAACTACTGAGCCTAGAGCCCCTGCTCCACAGGAGAAGCCACTGCAATAAGCAGCCCATGCATCACAATTAGAGAGTAGCCCCCACTTGCTGCAACTAGAGAGAGCTCACACAGCAAAAAAGACACAGCACAGCCATAAATAAATAAATGACTAAAGAAATCTAATAAAAGGCAATTACACAAAATCTACAGCTAACACTAGACTTTGTGGTGATATACCGAATGAATTTTTACTTCTAATTTAAGGGACAAGAATATCCCCTCTTGTGACTAATTTAACAATGTTCTGGAGACCCTAGCCAGTGAAAGGGGGAAAAAATAAATGAATAGCATACAAATGTAAAGGAAGAAGTAAAGTTCTCTTTATTACAATGTGACTATTTAGGTAGAAATTCCTAAGAAAGCTCCAACAAGCTACCAGAATTAGGAGATAACTGAGTTCAGTAAAATAACATGCTATATGGCCAAAGAGAAAAAAAGTCAACTGCCTTTCTATATTCCATCAACAAACAGCTGGAATATGAAATTAAAATATAATGCCATTCTCTCATACATTGACACTCAGGGGAAAAAAGTGTTGCAGTTTCTTAATAAACTAAGCATACTTTTACCACATAATCCAGCAATTTCACATTTGGGGATTTATCCTACAAAAATTAAAACTCTGACCATACAAGAACATGTATACAACATATTTATAACAGCCAAAAACTGGAAATAACCCAAATGTCTTTCAGTGGGTGAATAGTTAGACAAACTATAGTACATCCATACTCTGAAGTAAAAAGAATAAAGTACTGATATACACAATTTGAATGGATTTCAATGTGATTATACTGGGGGGGGGAAAGCCAATCTCAAGCAGTTTTATGGTATCCAGTCTTACATTTAAGTCTTTAATCTATTGTGAGCTTACTTTTGTATACAGTGTTAGAGAATGTCCTAATTATGTAGCTGTCCAGTTTCCCCAGCACCACTTATCACAGAGACTGTCTTTTCTTCATTGTATATTCTTGCCTCCTGTGTCATAGACTAATTGACCATTAGTGCCTGGAGTTATTTCTGGGTTCTCTATTCTATTCTACTGATCTGTATGGAGCTTTTTTGTGTCAGAACCATACCGTTTGGATTACTGCAGCTTGTACTATAGTCTGAAGTCAGGGAATGTGATTCCTCCAGCTTTATCCCTCTTCCTCAAGATTGTTTTGGCTATTCAGGATCTTCTGTATTTCCACACAAAATTTTAAATTATTTGTTCTAGTTCTGTGAAAAATTCCATTGGTATTTTGATAGGGATTGCATAAAACTCCTAGAGGAAAACATAGGCAGAACACTTTGACAAAAACCATAGCAACTTTTTTTTTTTGGACCTGTCTACTAAAGCAAAGGAAATAAAAGCAAATATAAACAAATGGGACCTAAGTAAACTCAAAAGCTTTTGCACAGCAGAGTAAACCATCAAAAAATGAAAAAACAACCTACTGAATGGGAAAAAATATTTGCAAATGATATGACCATTAAAGGGTTAATAGCCAACATATATAAACAGCTCTTACAACTCAACATCAAAAAAACACACACCTGGATTAAAAATTGGGTAGAAGAACTGAATAGACATTTTTCCAAAGAAGAAAGGTAGACAGTCAACAGGCACAAGAGAAGATGCTCAACATCACTAATTATCAGGGAATTGCAAATCAAAACCACAATGAGATATCATTCCACACCTAGCAGAATGGCTACCTTCAAAAAGAACGTACATAACAAATGCTGGCAAGGATGTGCAACAAAGGGAACCCGTGGACACTGCTGGTGGGAATATAAACTGGTGCAGCCACTGTGAAAACCAGCATGAAGGTTTCTCAGAAAACTAAAAACAGTACTATCCATAAGACTCAGCAATTCCACTCCTGGGTATATATCAGAAAAAAAACAGAAACATTAATTCAAAAAGATGCATTGACCCCAAAGTCCCTAGCAGCATTAATTATAATTGCCAAGATAGAGAAGCAACCTAAGTGCCCATCAACAGATGATTGGATAAAGAAGATCTGATATATCATGGAATACTATTCAGCCATATAAAAGAAAGAAGTTTTGCTAACTGCAGCAACATGGATTGACTTGGATGATATTATGATAAGTGAAATAAGTCAGACAGAGAAAGACAAATACTACATGAAGTCACTTATATGTGGAATCTAAAAAATAACAACAAACTAATGAATACAGCGATATAGAGAACAAACTATGGTTATCAGAAGGGAGAGGGAAGGGGGAGGGGCAATATAGAGGTAGGGGGTAAGAGGTACAAACGATTATGTATAAAGTAACCTACAAAGATATACTGTAAAACACAGGGAATACAGCCAATATTCTATAACAGCTATAAATGGAGTATAACCTTTAAAAATTGTGAACCACTATATTGTAAACCTGTAACATATAATATTGGACATCAACTATACTTTAGTTATAAAATTTTTAAAGCCAATCTCAGAAGGCTATTTATGATGCCATCTATATAATGTTCTTGGAATGACAAAATTATACAGGTGGATAATAGATCTGTGGTTACTTAGAACAAGGTAGGGGGAAGTGAAGGGGAGAGTTGTGACTACAAGGATAGTACAAGGGACCTTTCTGATGATGGAATAGACCTGTGTATCGATTAAGTGGTGTTCTGCCTCTTTTACTGTACTTTCAATTTCTGAGTCACACTGGGCTTTTGTTCTCATGATTATATTGTCCTGTGAGCACTTGCTTCCAATTTTTTTCCCCTGGCTTTCACACATCAGCTCACATGTGTAATAAGCTATTACAAAATTTTGCTTAGTGTAACAAACTTTAGTTTCGGTGTCTCTGGGGGTTTGTCCCATTATTCATCAGGTAGCAAACAGCTAAGTTGTATCAATAAATTGATGTTGACGATGACGATTATCATGGTGATAATAATCGCAGCTAACATCTATGTATCACTAGTAGTGTTCTAAACACCATATAAATGAAGACATTTAATTCCCTAACAACTATCTGAGCTAGTATAAAATGAATGAGTTATATATTTGTGATATTATTTTCTGTTATTAAATAAAACTGCATTTAGTCCATTTAAAGGACAACTTTTATCCTTAGTTTGTCCTTTCCATATTTTTCTAATCATATTTTTCATTTCAGTCGCTCAGTCATGTCCGACTCTTTGCGACCCCATGAATCACAGCATGCCAGGCCTCCCTGTCCATCACCAACTCCCGGAGTTTACCCAAACTTATGTCCATCGAGTCGGTGATGCCATCCAGCCATCTCATCCTCTGTCGTCCCCTTCTTCTCCTGCCCCCAACCCCTCCCAGCATCAGAGTACATCACGAGAAACACTGGGCTGGATGAAGTACAAGCTGGAATCAAGATTGCCGGGAGAAATATCAATAAACTCAGATATGCAGATAACACCACCCTTATGGCAGAAAGTGAAGAGGAACTAAAAAGCCTCTTGATGAAAGTGAAAGAGGAGAGTGAAAAAGTTGGCTTAAAGCTCAACATTCAGAAAACTAAGATCATGGCATCTGGTCCCACCACTTCATGGGAAATAAATGGGGAAACAGTGGAAACACTGTCAGACTTTATTTTGGGGGGCTCCAAAATCACTGCAGATGGTGACTGCAGCCATGAAATTAAAAGACGCTTACTCCTTGGAAGGAAAGTTATGACCAACCTAGACAGCATATTAAAAAGCAGAGATATTACTTTGCCAACAAAGGTTCATCTAGTCAAGGCTATGGTTTTTCCAGTGATCATACATGGATGTGAGAGTTGGACTGTAAAAAAAGCTGAGCGCCAAAGAATTGATGCTTTTGAACTGTGGTGTTGGAGAAGACTCTTGAGAGTCCCTTGGACTGCAAGGAGATCCAACCAGTCCATTCTGAGGGAGATCAGTCCTGAATATTCATTGGAAGGACTGATGTGGAAGCTGAAACTCCAGTACTTTGGCTACCTCATGTGAAGAGTTGACTCACTGGAAAATAAACATTATTAAACTAAAATTTATATATCAAAAATGCACCCATTTATGTATACATGTTTCGTCAAAATGAACTTTGACATGTATCACCACCACCAGTCGAGACACAGAACTCTGCTTTTACTCCAAAAAGTTCCCTCGTGCTTTGTTGAAATCAATCTTCCAACCCCGTCCATTGCCCCAGACAATCATTGATCTGTATTCCGTTACTAAAGAATAATTCTTCCTGATTTACAATGGACAATTACATTGTGTGGTGTTGGAGAAGACTCTTGAGAGTCCCTTAGACTGCAAGGAGATCAAACCAGTCAATCCTAAAGAAAGTCAGTCCTGAATATTCATCAGAAGGGCTGATGCTGAAGCTGAAGCTCCAGTACTTTGGCCACCTGAGGTGAAGAACTTGACTCCTTAGAAAAGATGCTGGGAAAGATTGAAGGCAGGAGGAGACAAGGACGACAGAGGGTGAGATGGTTGGATGGCATCACCGACTTGATGGACATGAGTTTGAGCAAGCTCTAGGAGCTGGTGATGGACAGGGAAGCCTGGCGTACTGCAGTTCATGGGGTGGCAAAGACACGACTATACAACTGAACTGAACTGATTATGTTGTGTAATCTTCTATGTCTTCTTCGTTGACTGCATCTATACTTCACTCTTTTTATTCCTAAGTTGTACTCCATTGTATGTACCAAAATTTGTGTATATATTTACACAAATATAATGCTTCCCTTGTGGTTCAGATGGTAAAGAATCTGCCCACAATGCAGCAGACTGGGGTTCAATCCCTGGGTCAGGAAGATCCCCTGGAGAAGGGAACGGAAACCCACTCCAGTCTTCTTGCTTGGAGAATTCCATGGACAGAGAAGCCTGATGGGCTACAGGCCATGGGGTCGCAAAGAGTCAGACATGACTAAGTGACTAACACTTTCACTTGCTGTTGAATATTTGGAAATATTTGGAAATGTTCAAATCTCTGGAAATTGTGAAGAAAGCGGCTTTGAACACTCATGAATATATATATATATAGAATATGTGTATATATGAACATATATATTCAAACATACATACAGTTTCACCTCTCTTGGGTAAATACCTAGGAGTGGGATTGTATAGGGCCAAATGGAAACCTATGTGTTTATCCTTATAAAAATGTGCCAGTCTATTTTTCCAGGTAGAGCAGACACGGGTGGTGGCCTGTCCAGATCCCTGAAACTTCTTTCGTGGCCTTGGTCTCATTTGTCCACCCACCAGCTAGTGCAGTAGCCACTGCTAGTAGCTTCCACCTGCAATCTTCTCGAAAGGTTTGTCCTTGGGTGACTGGGGCCACCTCACCAGGAGATGCCTGGCTAATGGCGAAGTTAAAAACCTTTCCTTCTTGCCTCAAGATGGGACAGACTCCATATAATAGCTTACACTCAAGGTCAAGATCAGATTTGACTTTACCTGAAACCATTGCCATATTTAGCTCTGCCCCTTCCCTATTCACTTCCCTTGCTCTTACAGATTACTCCTGAGAACACTCCACTAATGAATCCCAGGAATCCCCATTTCAGGCTCTGCTCCTCAGAACAGCCCATAGGATGCTACCTCTACCAAAGTGAGAAGGACTGAATGAGGAGGAGGACATCAGGTAGCTGAGAAGCTCCATGGAGGCTGTCCTCTGGAGGCCAGAGTTGGCAATGGGAGATGCTGTCACAGAACTGGGGTCCCTGGTTTCAACAAGGACAGTAGGATTCTGGAGTAATAAAGACCAAACAGCGGCATTAATTATTAGAGACAAGAGAGCCTTAATTAACCACAGTGAGCAACAACATCAGAACAGCAGCCAGGGGACCTAACCTGGAGGACTCTATGGAAATGGGCCCGACCTGAAGTATTCTCGGGCACAGTATTCCCTGGGGCAATAAAGATCTTCAGGCATCAAAGATATCACTTACTATACATAACCAAAAGAAATCAAGCATGAATGAGTAGAAGGCTGAGGTCAGTCACCTCAATAGAGTGCCATGATGCCTCACCTTGTTTTCAGACTATGAGTTCAGTCTCAGACCCAGAGCCCATCACCTGGAAGGGAAGCTGATAAGCCCATGCAAGGATGACATCAGAGCAGGAGGGTGAGGCAGAGCAGCAGGATCAGGGCTCCATGAGGAGGGTGTCCAGGCAGAGCGCTGGCCCAGTAGGGTCAGGTTATGGGTTATACTCCAGAGGTTCAACAAGTAAGTAAATATATTAAGCATAATGAGAGCCAGCTATGAACACTGTTGGGCTGGTGCTGGATTGGAACTGAAGGTATAGATATAAACCAATGGCTTTCAATATATACAAATGGAAATATCCATATTTACCTGTGTGTATAGGCATAAACACACAAATCACATATATACACATACAGGTGTATATATAGATATATACACACACACACATATATGTATGTGTGTATGCAGGTACATAATTTCATGGTGACTGCAGCCATGAAATTAAAAGACGCTTGCTCCTTGGAAGAAAAGCTATGACAAACCTAGACAGCATATTAAAAAGCAGAGACATTACTTTGCCAACAAAGGTCCATCTAGTCAAAGCTATGGTTTTTCCAGTAGTCATGTATGGATGGGAGAGTTGGATCATAAAGAAGGCTAAGCACCAAAGAATTGATGCTTTTGTACTGTTGTGTTGGAGAAGACTCTTGGGAGTCCCTTGGACTGCAAGGAGATCAAATCAATCAATTCTAAAGGAAATCAATCCTGGATATTCATTGGAAGGACTGATGCTGAAGCTGAAGCTCCAATACTTTGGCCACCTGAGAGTTGACTCATTAGAAAAGGAGCTGATGCTGGGAAAGATTGAGGGCAGGAGAAGGGGATGACAGAGGATGAGATGGTTGGATGACGTCACTGACTTAATGAACATGAGTTTGAGCAAGCTCCAGGAGATGGTGAAGGACGGGGAAGCCTGGTGCGCTGCAGTCCACGGGCTCACAAAGAGTAGGACAGGACTAAGCCACTGACCAACAACAAATGCAGGTACATGTCTAGTTCTGACAGCTGAGGGAGCCTGGAAGCAGTAATCCTCTAATAGATACTTCTAAATACCACTGTCCATTTAAAGAACATAAGACTGTTTGAGGGGGAAAGTGGCTGATTTCAGGACTAAAACAGGAAAAGAACAAAGTGACTCTGGAAAAGTCTTACTATTCTAGAAAGTAAGAAAATGTTCAAAGAATGATGGAGACGTGTAAAATGAACACAGAAGCCAGCTCAATGAAACTCTCACTGGAAATACCCTGTACAATTTGATCACCAAAATAAATAATTGATAGTACCAGATTATAACTTGTGAATAATAAACATCAATGAGTCCACAATGACACAAATAGATAAGTGAGTGAAATAAATGGGGAAGAGAAAAAGTGTTTCCTTACAGTCGAATGCCAAGTGAAAATTGATGGAATTAGAAAATCAACATTTGGCAACCACTGAAGTAATAATTAAGGCAAGAAATAGCAAAGGATGCTAAAACTAGTGTGCTAAAATGGGATGAGGAATGGAGTTTATGATAGCTTCAAAGTATTTCCCAGCAAAATTCTTACTATTTACAAAAGGGAGAAAAGTAGCTACAGTGGAGAAACACAGCAGACACTATCTTGATCAAGTGATCAAATTAATACCACCAGTGACAGGGCAAACCCACACCATGTAGGGTTGCAGTCAGAAAAACACAGCATCACTTTTGCGGTATTTTGGCCCAAACGGATAGCCCAGGTCTAATCATATGTAACTATTAAACAAAACCATTTTGAGGGGCCTTTGACAAAAATACTGGCCTGTGCTCTTCAAAAAAGACGTAAAAGTCATGAATGTTAAGGGAAGATGGGGAAGCTACTGCAGACTGGAGGAGACCACAGAAGCCTGATGTGTGAATGGGATATGGAATCCTGGACAAGATGCCGTAAAGGACATTCTTGATGAAACCTGAATGGGGCTTTTGTGAGAGAGTATGCACAATTCCTGTGTACTAGTCTTGAAATGTTTCTGTAAGTTTGAAATTGTTTCAAAATAAAACTTTAAAAAAAAAACAAAAACCTGTACTTTTTCTTGAAAAGAAAGAAAGGCCGAGTTCTCTTGGGGGAAGTACCCTGAAATACCAAGCGTGTGGTGCATGCCTGCTCAGTCAGTTCAGTTGTGTCCAACGCCTTGTGACCCCATGGGCTTGTAGCCCACCAGGCTCCTCTGTCCATGTGATTCTGATTCATGTTGAGGTTTGACAGAAAACAACAAAATTCTGTAAAGCAATCATCCTTCAATTAAAAACTAAATAAACTAAAAAATTAATTAATTTTTAAAAGAAAGAAAGAAAAAAAAAGAATACTGGAGTGGGTTGCCATGCCCTCCTCCAGGGGATCTTCCCAACCCAGGGATCATACGTATGTACGGTAGTAATTCCTCCCATCCTTTCTCAAAGTATTTGAATAACTGTAGTGCCAATGTTTGGGTAAAAAGAAATACCTAGATCTTTGAGGGCTGTTATTTACAGCATCTGAGCTGACATAGACACCCACGGACCCACTAGTGTCTCCTGTTTGAGAGGTGTCAGATTAAGATCAAGTAATAAACACAGTCCTGGACCAAATCCATCTAACAGTGAATTCACCAAGTCCACAGACTAACTGGAGCCATCTCTCCAGCTCTTAAATATATAGTTGGATTGGTCTTACTTAGCAGTTAGCAAAAGCCCATATTGGTTCCTTGACCCATGGAGTAAAAGCTATTGTGTATGAAAGATCAAGTAGAAGTCCCTGAAACTATACCCTCTTCTAGACAAAATAATAATAATAACACTGCATTCCAGGGGGAACAGCAGAGATTGGTACTATCCTCAAAGATTTAAATGATGCAGAGGTCATTATCTCAACCATATGTCCATTTGGTTCACAAGTCTGGCCCTTGGAAGAAGCAAACGAATACAGTAGATGACAATGGACTACTCACATCTACCAAGAAGTCGTGCCAAGGGCAGCTGATGCTCTACACTTAGCATCTTTTCTAGAAGACGATAACGTGGTGTCCAATACATGGTGCTGCTTTGGATCTGGCATTATTTTTAATATCCGTAAGGAAGGAGGACTGGAAGGAGTTTGCTTCAGGTGGGATGGGCAGAGTAGATAACTATTACACTCTCTGTCACAAAATATTCTGAAGGGACCTAGGCCATCTGGACATTCCAGAAAGTACTGTACTGGTCCACTATATTGATGACAGCATATTAATTTGACCTGGTGACCACGAAGTGGCAACTACTCTGGATATCCAGGAGATAAATATTACAAAAACTCAGGGGTCTGCCTCCCCCATTGATGAAGTTTAGGGATTCAGTAGTTTGCCAGGATATTCCCTTCAAAGTAAAATACATGATACTGTACATTATACCTACTGCTACCAAGAAAGAGCACTAATAAGCCTCTTGGGGTTTTGGAAGCAGCATATATCACACTGCTGTGAACTATTTATTGAGTGATATG
The DNA here is from genome assembly GCF_910594005.1 of Cervus elaphus. Classification (NCBI taxonomy): domain Eukaryota; kingdom Metazoa; phylum Chordata; class Mammalia; order Artiodactyla; family Cervidae; genus Cervus; species Cervus elaphus. The sequence goes on along the minus strand of NC_057816.1, from coordinate 24,513,124 downwards.
GAAGGATGCCAGTTTTGAGAGGAACTCTCTATGATCTGGATACTGCTGCTGCTGATGTCCAATGTGTCAGCAACAAAGACCCACGCTCAGGCCCCCAATACAGTACCATCCTTCAAGGAGGCCAGCAAGCCACCTACTGCCATTCTGACTACAAGTGGAACCTTCCATCCTGGAGATGGCAGCAATTCATCCCTCTAGGACTGGTACACATTCTGGGTATATCGTTTGCCTTTCCTGCCTGGAGTGTCTTCTGTAGCACCGTTATTTTAAGGCTCACAGAGTCAGAGCCAGCACCAAGGTGAGGCAGTACAAGGCTTCCCCGGTCGTCCAGTGGCCAAGGCTCCATGCTCCCAATGCAGAGGGTCTGGGTTCAATCCCTGGTCAGGGAACTAGATCCCACACGCTGAACTAAAGATCCTGAAGGCCACAACTAAGACCCAGTGCAGCCAAATACATACATGTTTAAATAAATAAATAAAAGACTCAAGATTTTTTTTTTTTTAAAGGAGTGGCTATCATTTTAAGGTTTGCACCTTAGGCAACTCACCTTTGTCACTCTTGTCCCATTACTGTACAGAGTATCTGGTTTACCAGCAAGAAACCATGGACAATATTGCTTTGGACCAAGGAACCCTATCAATGACAAAGAAGAAAGCAGCGGGCACACAGAATCCACTGATCTTATCACACACCACATCATCCAAAAGAGGCTAATCTGATATTGGTTAAATGGCCTCTTAAAGACGCAGGCAAGGGGCCAGGCATCCTTGGGATCCAATGGCTATTAGAGATGAAATAGCCTCCAAAGGCAGAATATTCCATCCGGGAACCAGGAGATAGAAATAAGAGAGTCTCTGCTCACCTTTATTCCCTGTAACCCACTTAGAGAATCTGCACTTCCCATACCTGCAACCCTGGACTCTGGGAGTCTAGAGGCCCTCACCTCCAGAGCTTACACCAGGGGACAAAAGAAGAGTCTCACTGACCCTGAGGCTATGGCTGCCTCCTGGACACTTTCTGCTCCTCCTGCAAATACACCAGCAGTCCAAGCAAGGCCTCGCCTGACTGCCAGGAGTGACTGGCACTTACCACCATGAGGAGGTGGGGGCAGGGAGGAATGTTTGCCCCTGGGGTGTCTCTTTTTACTTCCTGACAAGTTTAACTGTAAATGAGCAACAGAGAGCAACCAAGGCCTGATAAGGACGTGCTAATAAGGCATTCAGACCCCCTAAGGGTCTAGTCAAGCCACCCAGACCAGCAGAAATGCTAAACAGAGGTGAATAGACACTCTAATGGGTGGGCAACAAGGGAGATGATGAGTGTCAGTGGCAGTCTGGGGGCCAGCCACAGAATGGGGGGCTATAACTCATCCCATCCCTCGCTTGTAACTTTCACTACAAATTGTGGCCATCCAGACTGCTGGAGAAGCTGGGACAAAACGAAGTAAATTCAACCTGAGATGCGAGGGGATCTGAGTAGTGAGGGAGGGAGATAACGGTAGAAGTTACTGGTGCCCCCAAGATCCTCTTTTTCAGTCTGGTACACGTATTCCCCAACTACCAACTGAACTCCTGCCAAGAGATCACCAAACTCCACCCCAAAATTGTCTTTCGGTGACTGCAGTCACCTCACGATTTACGTTACCCCCAACCCAGGCTGCCTCCAGCCAGTGACTGCCCAGAGTCAGAGTGAGCCGAAACCCAGCTTCCCTGCCTAAAGTTTAGGCAAGCTCTGTAGTACAATTTGCACGTCCAAGCTCTCTGCAAGATTCGGCTGAAGCTCGACTTCGCCGAAATATATTTTTGCTCAGCTTCTTCTCCCATGCCTGACTTTCCCCATTCCTGTACAGGCTTCACCTGAGAGCACGCCTTAATAAATTACGTGCCCGTGAATCCCCATCTTGGATTCCGCTTCTAAAGAATCTGACCTGCATTTACAAAAGTGATTTTAGTTTTAATGCGAATACAGAATTTAAATAAAGCTCAGTTTGAAGTCATGGCAAATGTAATTTGGAAGTCATCCTTGAGACCAGCAATTCCCAAGTTTGTGAGTGAAATCACATGGCAAAATTCTGAAAATGACATGTCTAGGTCCTATCCTAGACCTCCTTAACCAAAATTCCAGAAATGTGACTTAGGCGTCTCAATTTTTAAACAGTTCTCCCAATACGATATTTCAGGCTTTCCAGGTGGTGCTAGTGACAAAGAACCCGCTTGCCAATGCACAAGATGTAAGAGATGCAGGTTCAATCCCTGGGTTGGGAAGATCCCCTGGAGAAGATCCCCTGGCAACCCACTCCGGTATTATTGCCTGGAGAATCCCACAGACAGAGGAGGCTGGCAGACTGCAATTCATAGGGTCACAAAGAGTCAGACATCACTCAGGCAGCTGAGCATGAGCATGATACAAAATTTCAGCTCATTAAGGTTTTGGAAAGATGGGAAATAGATGCGGGGGGGGGGGGGTGGAAACAGTGACACACTTTATTTTCTTGGGCTCCAAAATCACTGCAGGCGGTGACTGCAGCCATGAAATTAAAAGATGCTTGCTCCTTGGAAGAAAAGCTATGACAAACCTAGACAGCATATTAAAAAACAGACATCACTTTACCAGCAAAGATCCATATAGTCAAAGCTATGGTTTTTCTAGTAGTCATGTACAACTGTGAGAGTTGGACTATAAAGAAGGCGCAGCGCCAAAAGCGCTGATGCTTTTGAATTGTGGTGCTGGGGAAGACTCTTGAGAGTCCCTTGGACTGCAAGGAGATCAAACCAGTCAATCTTAAGGAGATCAACCCTGAATATTCATTGGAAGGACTGATGCTAAAGCTCCTATATTTTGGCCACCTGATGCAAAGAGCTGACTCACTGGAAAAGATCTTGATGCTGGGAAAGATTGAAGGCAGGAGGAGAAGATGACAGAGGATGAGATGGTTGGATGCCATTACTGATACAATGGACATAACTTTGAGCAAACTCTGGGAGATGGTGAAGGACAGAAAAGCCTGGCGTACTGCAGTCCATGGGGTTGCAAAGAGTAGGACATGGCTTAGCAACTGAACAACAACAACAAGGTTTTTGAAGCCACTAGTTTAGACAACTTACTTGTTTTCGATGGTTGCTACATACCTCTCTCTATACGAACTTGTGGAATGTGCAAGATAAAATTTTTAGGTCCTTCCCAATACTACATGTCTGTGATTCAACTAACTCTTCATTACAAACCAACATCTCTTAGTTGAAAAAAAAAGTGTGCAAATTCCCTGGAGGTCCAGTGGTTAGGACTACATGCTTCCACTGCAGGGGCCACAGGTTCAATCCTTGGTCAGGGAATTAAGATCCCACATGCCAAGCAGCAGCCAAAAAAAAAAAAAAAAAAAAAAATCCGTGATCTTGATTTTAAATCAATCTTAGTATGATTTTTCATTAAAACTATGTGAAAGTGAAAGTCACTCAGTCGTGTCTGACTCTTTGAAACCCCATGGACTATACAGTCCATGGAATTCTCCAGGCCAGAATACTACAGCGGGTAGTCTTTCCCTTCTCCAGGGGATCTTCCCAACCCAGGGATCAAACCCAGGTCTCCCATATTGCATGTGGATTCTTTACCAGTTGAGCCACAAGGGAAGCCCATTAAAACTTTAATTCAATATAAAATTGGACATAAACATTTCTGATTACAGTATATGTTTGATTACATTTGTGAAATGGTAATAATTCTTTTTAGTATATAAGTTACACATGTTACTGCATTAGTCGAAATAGACTAACTTCCCTTGTCAACAGTCAGCAAAGAATCTGCCTGCAATGCTGAAGACCTGGATTCAATTCCTGGGTTAGGAAGATCTCCTGGAGAAGGAAATGGCAACCCACTCCAGTATTCTTGCCTGGAGAATCCCTTGGACAGAGGAGCCTGGTGGGCTACAGTCCATGGGGTCACAAGAGTTAGATACGACTTAGCAACTAAACCATCAATGCTGGGGCAACAAACACCACCAAAATCTCAGTGTCATAACCCAGTAAAAGTTTGTTTCCTTCTCGTCAAAGTCCACAGCATGTCTGGGCACCTCTTCAGTGCAGCTGTCCTCCTGGCCCACTCCTCAGCAGTGTAGGAAGCTTCCCATCTTAAGGCACGTCAGTCTCAACACAAGACCTGGAGTTCCCTGGTGCTAGAAAGACTCAAGCTGGAAATTAAATGCAGTGGCCCTGAGGCAATCCTGACTATTCTGATCACATGGGTCCCTACTTACTGGCCAAAATTAGTCATATGATCCTATAATAAGTGCGAGAGCCAAGGAAGAGTAGTGTAATCCTATTATAAGGAAGAGGAATCCTGCTGTATGGTCAGAGGAGAGAAGAACTGAATAGTGGGAAGACTAGCAGTTTCTACAACACTTACTTTTAGAATGTGGAAAATTTATGAAAATGGAAAAAAGAAAAAATTGTGTGTGTGTGTGTATTCCATTGGGTTTTGGTTTATTTCGAGTCACTGAAAATACAAGTTCTTTTGAATAATTTATACCACTGCATACCAAAGAAAATTTAAAACCCTTGCAATCTCACCTCCAAAAAATAATCACTCATGATTTTTAGTCAAAACTAGAATCATGCCATTCACACTAGTTTGTAATATGTTTTTTCTCCTGACAACACATACAGATTCAATTTTCAATTCCCACTTGTTAATGATCATTGATTATGATTTCAGGAAAGGTATTTCTCTCTGGGGCTGAGTTACTCCCTCTCTAAAATGAGGATGTTACATTAATTTTTAGGGAAATGCAAAGCAAAACTACAATGAGGTACCACGTCACACCACATGATTAAGAAGTCTACAAATAACAAATGCTGGAGAGGATGTGCAGAAAAAGGAACCCTCCTGCACTATTGGTGGGAATGTAGCTTGGTACAGCCACTATGGAAAACAGTATGGAGGCTCCTCAGAAAACTAAAAATAGAATTACCATATGACCTAGCAATCCTATTCCTGAGCGTATATCCAGAGAAAACTACCATTCAAAAAGATACACACACACCTATGTTCACAGTAGCACTATTCACAACAGCCCAAATATGGAAGAAACCTAAATGTGCAACAGATGAGTGGATAGAAAGATGTGGTGTATATATATTTATATATATATTGGAATATCACTGAACCATTAAAAAGAACATAATAATGCCATTTGCAACAATATGGATGCAACCAGAGGTTATCATACTAAGTGACATACATCAGAAAGAGAATTACAAATACTATGATATAACTCGTATGTGTAATCTAAAATATGACACAAATGAGCCTATTTATGAAACAGAAAGCAATCACAGACATAGAAAACCGAGTGGCGGTTGCCAAGGCTGAGGGGGCTGGGGAACAAACAGAGTGGACAGTTGGGGTTAGCAGATGTAAGTTTTATACATATATAGAATGGATAAACAACAAAGTCTTACTATACAGCACAGAGAACTATATTCAATATTCTATAATAGACAATAATGGAAGAGAACATTTTTAAAAGAATGTACACATATATACGTACACGTGCTGTGTGTGTGCTAAGTAGCCTCAGTCGTGTCCAACCCTGTATGACCCTATGGCTGCAGCTCTCCAGGCTCCTCTGTCCATGGGATCCTCCAGGCAAGAATTCTTGAGTCGGTTGCCATGCCCTCCTCCAGGGGATCTTCCTGACCCAGGGGCTGAACCCGCATCTCTTGCATTGGCAGTCAGGTACTTTACCACTGAGCCACCTGGGAAGCCCATATATATGTGTGTGTGTGTGTATTATATGTGTATAATATATATTATTATATTATATTATATATATAACTGAATCAGTTTCCTTTACAGCAGCAATTAACACAACATTGTAAATCAACTATATTTCAATTTATTAAACTAAAAAAATAAATGAGGATGTTAGAAAAGATCATCTCAAAGATGCTTCCAACTCTAGAGAACTGTAAACATATGCAACTCCTGATGTCTATACAAGTTCCTCTCTTTCCTCTCCTCCCATCTACAGGCTGCACCCAGGATTGACTGTACTTTGGAGAACGAAAACCTTGAACTAGCCTCTCCACTTTCAGGACCCAGAATAGCTCCTAGAGGTAGGGCTCCTGTCTGTCAGTGTGATGCCCAGAGGCCTCAATTGCTCTCACTCTGATACACAAAATTTCCTTAGGGCCCCAAGTCTCTGGCCAAAATCTGTTACCAATGTTTGCCAAACCAGACTACTGTTCCTTGGAATTATGAATCTTAGAACTTTTGATTAGAAAATAACACTGGGGGTTATTTCCCCCAATAAAATTAAGCTCATAAAACAAGGACTTTGTTTTGTTCACAACTTGTGCATCCTGTCTTTTAGGAATTTTCTGGGATATAGCAGGTACTCACCAAATATTTGCTCATTTAGGTCAGTGGATGTAACCTCATCCCTACACTTTTCTAACAACTGCAAGGACAAGAAGCCCCCTCCCCCCTCCCACATCTGCTTCTGCATCTCCAACAACAGAAAGCTGATCATCTCCTGGAGTAACCAATTCCACTGTTGCAGAGAGACAGGTGTAACCAAAGGATGGTCATGTCAAATTCAATACATCCTCCACCCCAACTGCAAAGTTAAGAACTGAAAGGCAAAAACGTGCAAGTACCAAATGGGCAAAAGTTGGTTCTGAAAGTAGAAATACAAGCTTCACATATATAACCTTCTCATTTTTAAACTATGTATTACTTTACAGACATGATATATCCACTTTTTAAATCCTGCCTTGAAGGCTAGGGAGAGGCAGGATTTAAGTTCAGTATTTGTTGCATGGCTGTCTTTTTGCAATTTTCACAAAGGTCACCAGGGGGCGAACTTGTTACTTAAATCGTCAAAATCGTCTCTGACGCTGGAGAGACTGCAGAGTCTGAAGCGCGATACTGGACTTGAACAATAATTAACCAGAGACATTTAGATTCTGTCACTGTCCCTTTATATAATAAAGGAATGATGGTAAACATAAGATGCTAAAAGACAGATGCCTGGGGCACATCACATCTACTGAGAAGGGTGGATAGAAATCCTTCCTTTACAATGTATGACAAAACCCACTGCAATGTTGTGAAATAATTAGCCTCCAACTAATAAAAATAAATGAAAAAAAAAGAAAAAAAAAAAGAAATCCTTCCTTTAGCACTGATTAAATAACCAGAGGAGAGAAAGCCAAAGACCTACAACTGAATATTATGGTTTCAAGGTGAAGGGGTGCCAGAGCCTTGCTAACCTGGAAGGCGAGTCATAGAGACATTACCTGATGGTGCTATCTTATTCTCTGAATCTCTGGCAGTCTCCTAAAACATTAGGGCTCACATGGAAATACAAGAGTGTCCAGGCATTTCTTCCAACCTCTTTTACAGAGGAGAAAACTGGGGCCCAGAGAAAAATTAATTACTTACCCAAAGTCAGACGACAATCGAGTGGTAGAATCAGAATTAAAACCCTGAAGGTCATTTCACTGAGTATTCAATATTTGGCTGGTGGGGAACGGTCTTTAGAGATTACCTGTTGGTTTCAGGGCAACCTAAACTCTACTAGTGATTAAGACTGGTCTTTTTAGAAGGGATTATTGATTATGACAGGGTTTCCCTGGTGGCTTAGTGGTAAAGAATCCACCTGCCAATTCAGGAGACATAAGAGACCCAGGTCTGATCCCTGGGTCAGGAAGATTCCCTTGTAGAAAGAAATGGCAACCCACCCAAGTATTCTTGCCTGGAAAATTCCATGGACAGAGTAGCCTAGCAGGCTATATCCCATGGGGTAACAAAAGAGTCAGACATGACTTAGTGACTAAACAACAACAAATTGATTTTGAGATCTTTGCTCAAAAGATAAAAAGAAAGCAAGAGAAAGAAAGAGGGAGGGAAGGAGAAGGGAAGTAAGGCAGGGAGACTGGAGTTTTCTGATGGCCTTGTCTCCAGGCAGCCTCTGTGGCTGCTGGCCCTTCCTAGCAACTGCAGCCATGCTGCATTGTTTGAAGTACTCAATTTTTTCCCCAAATCAAAAGATGAAGGATAAACTCCCAAAACAAAAGGCATTTTTCTTCTAAGGGCTTAGATAAATCATAATTCAAGGACAAAAGAGTCAAGGGTGAGCAATCCCTCAAAAACCGTCTGCAGAACAATTAAGCATTGTCAATAGCACAACTCATTTCTGAAGCGCAGACCTGGACAGCCTTGCCAGCCGGAACTGGAAAGGACCTTGGAATCATCATATTCAAATGCCTCCCTTTACACATGAGGAATCTGTGGTTCACAGAGGGGAAGGGTCATAATTCAAATGCTCACAGACACCAGGGAAACAGGGAGCAAGCTGGGGTCAGATAAGAGATCCCATAGATAGGTTCCAGAAAATATGTGACTTTCCCTTTAAGAAAACAACAGAGCAAGCTTCCAGACAAATGGCAAATAACACAGGCCCTCAGCAGAGGGGGAAGAGTGAAGACCACGGCAAACTGGACATGGCCTGCCGCAGGCCTGAGTGCTACCCCATTCATTGGTCAGTATCACGTAGGCACACGAGCCTGAAGTTACCAGATCTGTATTGTTGGGGTTTTTTTAAATATGGATTTGTACTTGCGATGTCATAGTATTTTTTTTTTCATGATGACAACTAATTTGAATTAGTGATAGGCCAAACAGAGCCCTTCTGGAGTCTGAATTGAGCTGCAGGTTTCCGGTGTACACAATCTGGACCAGGGCACTGTGGGCGGCAGGGAGGAGGCGGCCTTCAGCTCAGCCGTCTAACTCACTTTGTGGTCTTCCAGAAACAACTTTTCTTAGGCCTCTGTTTTCTCACCTGATATGTGAAGGCGGTCTCTGAACTTTGATCCAACACTCTGCAGTTTTCCAGTGTTCTTTACAGACACAGAGTCTAAGTTAGCAAGGCATTGCGGGCAGAGCGTAATCTGGAGGCAAAAGGCCCACAGACTCCTGTCTCTCTCCACATCCCTGTTCCCCTGAAACTGCCAACATCACTTGTCCAAATGGAGCGTATAGCTTCCCCCATCCATTTAAACGGCCCCTCAACTAGCTTTACCCGCAGTATACAGCACCACTCCTCACCTGGTTGCCCAAGTCAAAAACCTTGCCCTCACCTTAAATCCCTCCCACCCCCTCCCCCCCATCCAACCAGCAAGTCCTGTCAATCCCACCAAATCAGCGCCCTAACTATCTCCCCCCTTTATTCTTACCCCGTTCCAGGCCAGTCTTCATACTGCAGTCAGAGTTGTCTTCATAAAACACAAGTTCCCAGCTTTAAAATCCTTCCATGGTTGCCTCCTTAAGACGAGGCCCTTGGTTTGGTTTGGTTCTTGACCTTCACCCATGCTCTAGCCTTTTCTCCTGCCTCTGCCCCTGGCGTTGGCAAACTCACGGAGAGAAGACACTGCAAGCTGTTCACCAGTGAGCTCCCAGAACTCACCCCAGGCCTGACCCCTGACAGCCACTTCACTTGCTATTTGATGACTGAGTGAATGAATGACCATATGACTCCAAAGATTCTGCTACTAAATAGCTGTGTGACTCTAGAGCATATGCACACTCTCCATCTGTGAAGTTCCCTGTCCTTACAGGCTGTCATGAGGAGCAAATCAGACAACAGGAATAAATGGGCTTTGGAACCTACAAAAGCAGGATCTAGGCATTAGTTGCTACATGCGTTCCCTGCTCCAGTTTCCCAGCTCAGTACCTGCCCCACAGCCTTAGAGTATGAGCTGAATGAGTTAATAAATACAGCATGCTTTGAATAGTACTTGGCATGCTGTAATCACTAAACGAGTAAGTATTACTATGATCCCAGCAATGACGGCAATGATGACTGGTCATTACAACCCTCTGAGCTGCCAGAGGTAGAGGACATTTTTGGTTGCACTTTTGGTAACAGCCTTCTGACTTCCTTTTGGATGAAATCTCGGGTGAAGTCCGGATGGGACTGTCAATCAAAGTGTGCCCTCCCCCTGGCCAGTGGGGTGAGCCCACAACCAGAACTCAGCCAACCCACCTCTCACTCTCCCAGGGCTCTGAGAGGTCGGAAAGGCAGCTCCTGCATCCTTGGTGGTACCATCTCGACGTCACTGTGCAGAGGCTCCCAACCCTGCAAACTTCCAGAGCTTCCTGACCACTCTCCCTTCCCAAGCATGCTTCTTCAGCCTTCCCTTCCATTCACGAATTTCCCCATGGCCTTCCAATTAATCCCTCTTTGCCAACGGTCATTTCTATGACTTGTTTCCAGAGACCCCATCCATGCATTGCTCTGCGGTCAGGACACTGGTCAGCCCTGAATTCACTGTGTGCCCTGGAGAGGCATTTCTTCTCTCTGAACCTCAGTACCCTCCTCCTAATGTGGGAGCCTTGACCAGAAGGATGGCCCCCAACCCTGGCCCATCAGCCAGAAGCATTTGGGGGAACTTCCTTAAGGCTGACCCTCTCCTCCATCCTACTGAACCAGATTTTCCAGGGAAAGGCCTGAGAATCCAGATTTTTTTTAACAGTTCCCCCAAACGATTCTGGGACACAGAGAGTTTGGGAAGCACAGAACCCCACAGTCTGTGGGGGGCCCTCTGAGAACAGAAGGGCCGGGAGTCTCGGCGCTTCTGTGAGGCTTGCTGCTGTCCCAGACACACACACGGTCCAAGTCCAGATCTCATCACTCTCCCCACTTAGAAACTGCCAGTAGCTTCTCAGCACATCACAATAAAACCCAGAGTCCTCTCAGCCTTCAAGGCCCCCTGCAGCCCGGCTCCTGCCCTCCTCTCCCACCTCATCTCTCAGCCTGGCCTTCCTGCTGTGCCCAGAGGAGAAAGTCCTGCCTGGGTAGGTCCTCCCCTTCCCTGCTCAGCAGGGTCCTTCTGACAACTCAAGTCCCTGTTCAAGGGTTATCTCCTCTGAGAGGCCTTCCCTGAACCCCCAAAGTCCAAAGTCTGTCCCCTCTCCACCTGTGCTCTGCATCACCCCAACTCTCTTTTCTTTTTCTTCACTGCACTTACCACTGTCTGAAGTTAGCCTTTTATTCATTGTTTCCACCCAGTTCGCTGGCAGTGTGTCCCCACCAGAATGTAAATTCTGTGAGGGCAGAGAAGCTGACTGTCCTGTTCCCTAACATGTACTCAAGCTTCTGAAACAATGGCTAACTCAGAGTAGGTGCTCCCGAAAATATTTGTTGAATAAATCTGCTTTGCAGGTGCCCAGAGCAGGGACCCTGGGAAAGCCAAAGCTCCAACTCTCACTCCTCCTGACTCAAGTGTTTCTGTTGTTTCTTCCTGGGGTTGGCAGCCAGGTGACCTTGGCCGTCACCTTGAGATGACACCTGTGTTTGTGGCTCTCAGAGGCTTGCCCGAGATCTGTGGCCAGCTCCTACGGAAGCTACACCCTCACCCACACGCACCCCAGCAATTGGTCTCAGCTCAGCTTCTCCTCTGATAAACCTCACTAACGACCTTGGCTTTTCACCCTTCAGGCTTGCAGCCAGGAAATACGACTCCAGAGGTGAGCTCCTAGGAACACAAAAGATGTCCTCCCTTTAAATCAATTGTTTCACACAAAAACTCCACTTTTTATTTTCCCATGTCCATCCCTACAGGATCTGCTATAAAACCCAAATCATTGGAAATGGTACTTAGACACTATTCTTAGACCCCTTAAAAGGATTGCCTCCGCAGACTTCGATGTCAGGAAGATGTCCATCTTTCATCGAAAGATTCCATCAAAATCAGCATCATGAAATCCCTTGATGCATTTGCTATAACAATGACAGTAAGGGCAGGATCTACAGTCAGAAAACCCTCCTGAAGACTTGCTCTGAGAGTTAAGTGCTAGAGCTGCCTCGAGTTCATCATGGAAACGAGTAGAGAAAAAGGAAGAAAATGAGAAAAGAAAGGAAGAGAAAGAAAACATGAGCCGGTAAAAAAATGACCTACTTTGCCACTTCAGATATATGGTTCTGTCCTTCCTCTCTGAAATTATCATTTAAATGTTCGACAAAACTGTTATTGAGTACCTGCTATATATCGGGTATGGTCCATGACACTTGGGATCCAACAGTAATCCAGACAGAAAACGATGCTCCCCATGGTATTCTAGTGGAAGAAGACAGACAATTAAACAATGAGCATATTAAACATATGAAGTATCTAATTTGCAATTCATAAATGAATTTATTACTATAGACTATACTGTAGAACTGCCTGTGTGCTGCATAAAGTATGCAATATTTGAAATACACAATATAGTTAATAAAGCACCCAATACGTTAGAAGATAAAATGTGTCATCATAAAAGCAAAGACAAAAGGAGATTGGGATTGCTGAAGGGAGCAGGAAGAGGCAGGTTCCAGTATGAATTTGGAAGAGGAGTCAGGCTAGACCTCATTGAGAAAGTGACATTGAGCAGACTTGAAGGCTGTGAGGGTATTAGTGTTATTTCACTTGCTGTTTCCCTTCCTTTTTGATATCCAAGAAAATCAGAACCAAATATGAGACTCAAATCCAGTACACTAGAGGAATCCAGAGTGGTCAGCAAATGTGTAGTCTTCTGTCCCTTGGAGAGTCAGGACAGGACAGTGGTTAGGACATGAGTTCCAAAGCCAAACTAGATTTAAATGCTGGCTCTATGACTTCTCTGGTGGCTCAGACAGTAGAGCATCTGACTACAATGTGGGAGACCCGGGTTCGATCCCGGGGTCAGGAAGATCCTCTGGAGAAGGAAATGGCAACCCACTCCAGTACTCTTGCCTGGAAAATCCCATGGACGGAGGAGCCTGATAGGCTACAGTCCATGGGGTCCCAAAGAGTTGGATACGACTGAGTGACTGAACTTTCACTTTTTCTATAACTGACTAGCTACATAACTTTGGTCATCATATTTAATCTCTCAGAGCCTTGGTTCCCTATATCCCCAAATAAAGATAGTAAGAGCACCCACCTTGTAGGACTCTTTTAAGGACTAAATGAAATAAGGTGCACAAGTTCCTCTGCAGACTGGAAGAACTCAGTAAACATCAGCTGTAATGATTAAGCCTTGGTCTTGTCTCTCAAAGTTTATTTACATCTTCCCCTGTCCTGCTTCTCTGTCTCTGTTGATATTTTAACATTGTTTTATGGTTTCTACTTCAGTGGTAAGCAACCTCAAATCCTTCGTGGATTGGGGCAGGTTATATATAAGTAAGTAAATAAATAAAAATCTGGATAGGGGAACATTTTCACCAAAGCAAAACATTTCATTACTGATGGAGTGAATTGGAAGAGAAGTCAAAAGCAAGAAATATTGACTCTAACAGTCCATCAGAAACCACCAGCAAGACACTCTCTGGTTACTCAGCCCATCTTTCTCTCTCCCAAACCCCTCTGCCTCTCTCCATCAAGAGAGGGTAGGTGAGTCACACAGAATGACTCAGGAAGCCTAAATCCTCCCAACCTCACAACTACTTCATTGCTGGGGACCTCAGAGAACACTCCTTCTTCGCCATCAGAGATGAGAAAGGAAATCAATGGAGTTGCTTTTATGGTGATGAGATTGAAGAAGACAGGTGCTGGCTGAGTGCAGCATCAGATGTAGGTTAGAATCTCATTACTGCTATTAATTAGTGAGGGCTGTAGCCACAGGGAAGTCCTCTGAGCTCTCTGTGCCTCAATGTCCTCACTGGTAACAATAGAACCTCCCTTTCCAAGGGTTTGCAAAGAAGAAAGGAGAGTGCGCACAAGTAACAAGGCTAGCCCTCAATAAATGTTGCTTTCTTTCCTTACCTGTATTCCAGGGCAACGCTCAATGGACTACAGGAATCTGGAAAATTTAAGTGAGAGGATGCACAGGGGAGAAACGGGGTGAGAAGACAAGTTTGAGTATATCTCTAAGCAACAGAAACTCCCTATAAGAACCAAAGGAGAAAGACCATTTTTGATCCCCTCCTATCCTGTAAGTATATTATCATGCTCCTTCCTCGCCATAACCCTTTGACCTGGGCATTGTTAGCCACACCTGACAGCTGGGGATGGGCTATGAACCCAGAGCACACAGGTAGGGATGCTTAGGAGGCAGCTCTGGCCTTCCAAAGCTGACTTTATGAAGGGCAACAACTAGCTTCCACCATAGGACATCCCAGGTACCACTGACAGCAAGGTCTCCTCTCACCCCCAGAGCCATGCCCTTGTGATGCCCGAGCTGGCTTCAGCAAAAACCTGGGCCATGGTGACCTTGCTGAGGCTCCCTCACGCATCAGCCACCAGGGTCTCTGCTCTATGAGCTTGGGCTTTGGAATCAGCTAGATCTTAATTTGAAACACATACCCCTCATATAACAACTGTGGGATTGTAAAGAAGTCATCTCTTTCCGGTTCCTCTTCTGAAAACGGTGATATCAAAATGCCTGCCTCACAAAGTCACCATGAAGAGCATTGGAAGCATACAAAACAGTGCCCGGCACATACTAAACACTCAGTTATGGTAGCTGCTAATGTTACACTGACACTGTCTGGGGAAAATCAGCCTTATGCTGAAGGACGGAGATGATGCTCTCTGGGAGAGAAAGAGGGTCCTTGAGCACCGGCTGACACGTGGACCCATGCTTTCAGACACACCAAGCATCGTGGCCTGCTGATCTGACATTTAGTCCTTCCCCTTGTCCCACAAGAAACTACCTGAGGATAATAAGACTCAGCTGGGCTCTGTGCCCCTCCTAGAAAACAACAACAAAAAAAGACAAGGCACCGTTGGTACAGAAAACAGAGGAATGAGGGCTGAGTACTTGCAAATATGAGAGAAGGCTCCATGGAGAAGGAGGTGTTTGAACTGGAACTTAAAAATTAGGTAAGACATGGAGGGGACGGTATTCCATACAAAACCGTGCCCGGCACATGCTAAACACTCAATTATGGTAGCTGCTAATGTTACCCTGACACTGTTTGGGGAAAATTAGCCTTATGCTGAAGGACGGAGAAATTCTAGGCTGAAAGCACAGCCTGAACAAAGGCTAGAAATGGGAAAATGCAGTCTGTTTAGAGAAGAGTGTGGTGAGGCTGGAGAACTAGGATGCCAGAGGACTAAGGTGAGAGCTGGAAGTGAAGGGCCAGCGAACCTTGCGGGCAGGGAACACAAAACAAAGGTCATGACTACCATGGAGAAAATGGGGGGAATGGGGGTGCATTTTAAATAGAGTGGTCACAGAAGCCTGTTTGGGGCGACACTTTTAAGAGGTAAAGGAGCAAGCCATGTGACTATCTGGGGGAAGTTTCCAGGCAGAGAAAATACCCGTGCAAAGGCCCTGAGGCCACAGGGTGGCTACCATGTTGGTGATGCACTAAAAAGGCCCCTGTGACTGGAGCGGTAGGAAGTGAAATCAAAGAGTTAACGAAAAGGAAGCCAGCTCCTGAGAGGCCTTGCAGGCCATTACAGGGGCTGTAGCTTTCCCTTGAATGAGTGGAGAGCCATTGAAGGATTTCCAGAAAAGGAGCAACGCCCTCTGACTTACGTTTTCAAAGGTTAGCTCTGACAGTAGAGAATCGACTGCAGGGGGGCCAAGGGTGGCAGCGGGGAAGGAAGGAGGCTATTGTAGAAATCCAGGCGAAAGAGGGCGTAGCTGGCATCAGGGTGGTAGCTCTGTGATGGTGCCCCTTGGCATCCCCCCCCCCCCTGTAAAAACGAAGCTTAGGATCCCGGCCCTGTGTGTCTCCCAATATCTCAAAAAGTGGGGACAGAATGGGGCGCCAGCCTGAGGAACGTGGGACCGTGGGGTGCGTGGGCAGCTCCTTGAACTTCCGGCCCCGCGGTGCCCCCCTCCATAAAGCCTAGACAGATGCACGCCCCATGACGCGCGTCAGGAGGGGGCGATCCGGCGGAGGCAGGTTTTTACTCCTCAGCGACGGAACTGGGCAGGGTGGGAAGGCGAGTGCCTCCACCGGCAGTTCGGGAGCAGGTCCTGGGCACCCGGCCTGGGTGCGCCCCGGATTTGCAACCACTCTGCTTGTGCAGGTGTGGCAATGACATCTTGCGGGCGTCATGCGGGGAGCGCCACAGCACCCCCTCCATACAATTCCCCCCAGCCCCGGCTATGACCCCTTTGTCTCGCTTTCCCCTGCCCCCCGTCCGTCTGCCTGTCCCCCCTGCACCGGGTTCGGTGCTCACGACCCTGCCGGGGTCCCTCTGACGGCCGCCGTAGCGGCGCGGCCCGGGCCTCGGGGCTCCCGAGAGGAGAAAATCATGAATGAAATGGATGCGGTGCTCCCGCTCCCCCGCCCTCCCTGTCCAGGGAACCTCGGCGCGGGCGCAGTGTCTGCGGGGACTCCAAGCGGAGTTGCGGGGTGCAGGCGCCCGAGATCAGGGTCAGGCAGGGATGAAGGGTCTGTGATCCCGCCCGACTCGGGCCCCGGACGCCGCCGGAGCTCCCCGCCCCCCCCCGCCCGCCAGCCCCGCGGGCCCTGCGCAATTCCCGGGGAGCCGCGCAAGCCCGCCCGGGGGCGGGGCGGAGCCGGGGCCGAGGGTGCCGAGCGACCCGGCGGCTGCGCCCGAGACTCTGCAGCCGAAGCCCGTTTGGCGAGGCGGCCCGGCGAGGGAGCGCGCACGGAGCGCGGGACAGAGCGCAGGGCAGACGGACCCACGGACGGACGGACGCCCCCGCACACGCAGACGCGCAGAGCTCCGCGAGGTCCCCGTCACATACACACATTCACACACTCGCGCTGACACACAGGGACACACGCACACTCGCGCGCGCACATCCTCCCGCCAGCCTGCCCGCCCGCTCGCCGGCGCCCGGAGCCCTCTGGCCGGTAAGTGCGGCGCCTCTGTCGGCGCCTTTGTGTGGGGAGCTGGGAGGTGGAGGGCGCAGGGTCCCTCCAAGGGAGGCCCGGCAACTGAGATCTCCTCCAGACCCCCGGGCGGAGAAGCCGGCGCCCGCCCCCGCCACGCCCCCATGGGGCTCCCGACGCCCCCGGACTGGGGGAGGGGTCCTCCACGCCCGGGAGGGGACCCGGCGCTGGGGAGAGGAGAGGGAGCAGCAGCCACTCCCCACGAAGCTCGTGCGCGGTTCCCGGGAGGGGAGGGATCGCGATGGCGGTCCCGGGTCCGAGCCTCTGCCGCTGTGGCGGGTGCGCGGCTCCCGGCTGCATTACCTCTCCAGGGTCCGAAGCTCCGGGTGGAGGTTGGAGATCGCCGCTAGCCCGCTGGCCTTGTTAACCGTGGCTCCCAGCCTTCGCTTCGCCTCCCCCGACCGTGTAGCTTAAACCACCAGTTCCCCCACCCACCCCCAAAATAAAAGCCCAGCGCGTTCCCCTCCCCCAGCGTGCCCCTCCGGCCGGCTGAGGCCCAGACTCCTGCAAAACCTGGAGATTGCTCGGGTCAGAGCTCTGAGGGGCTTACCTTCCCAGGGATCGTGTGGCTTTCGAGGGTCAGGACCAGGTGAACCCTGGAAATTCATTTAGCCCCCTCATTCTACAGATGGGGAAACTGAGGCCCAGGGAGGTGGCTTGACCAAGGTCACAGGAGGGTTCAAGGCAAAGCCTGCCTTAGAATCTAGCGTCCCTGGCTTTCAGACTTACTTCCTCTCCTATACAATTCCATCCTTATCCTCACCGAAACCCTAGAACATAAACATTTACCTCAGTGTATCAGTAAAGTCTTTGTGATTCCAGCCCTGCCCCCCTCACCCCCTTGGAGCGGCAGGTGCCATTCATTGGCTACCATATTTACTGTTTAAAAAAAAGGCTAGCCTTCAATTTACCTCTTTCAGCCTCACAGGAGATCTCTCTTAAGCAGGTACTCCAGGTTTGAGATTTAGTTTGGGAGAATGAAGCAGACCTGGACAGGAGATCAGATTCCAGGGTCTCAGTCCTGTTCCCCAGAAATCACAGAACCAGTGTCCTCAATTGGACCAGGTGGTGGTGTGGTTGAGGAGCCATCACCCCCCCCCAACACTTTGACCTCACGATATGCCTTCCCCCTCACTGTCCACTGGTCCTTAAGGGCCTCAGCCTTCTGATCCAACCGAGCTCCCTTCACCATCCCTTTGCAGAGGTCTCCAGGGCCTTCCTGTCCGGCCATCTCTCCCTCCTTGATGTTTGTTGCATGCAGCCTCTTGGTACTGCTGATGGAGCTGCTGGGGGACGGCGGGGGGCTTGAGTCACAGCCCCATCAGGCTCGGGTGGTGGATCAGGGCAAGGCTCCCTCAAGGGCAGCTGGGTGTCCCCAAAGCTGAACCCAGTGCCTGGTGCAGAGAGGTGTCCTGAGAGGTGTGTTGATGGAGTGAGTGCAAGGTGGCTGGTGAATGGATGAAGTCAGTCACCTTTGAAAAGACTGTTGGATGGGGGAGTTGGCAAGGACAATATTCGGTCTCTAGGGGCCCGAGGCTCTTGTCTCGAGAGCTTCCTTCTTGAGGGAGCAGCCTGGCAAGGAGCAGAGACAGGGTGACCAGCTGGCATTACTCCAGGAGCAACCACTCATATTGTTGTGTATGTAAAGGGTATAGTGCTCCAGAAGCACCATTTGCATAGACTTCATAATGAGTGGTGGCCCCTGAGTTGCAATTGCAACGCGGTGTCTCTCACCCTCAGAGTGAAGAGATCTGGGTTCCAGGTCTCCTTCCTGGCTGGACAATTTCAGTGAATGCTTATAACCTCTCTGGGTCTAAATTTCTTCACTCAAAAAATAAGATCATTGGATTGGAGATTTTCAGGATAGCTTTCAGGTCTGAACTGTTAGTGTGGTGGGGGGAGGGAGGAAGCACTAATTTATATAACTGCTGTGGGCCTGGTTTTCCTCTTCTATTACTCTATGATGAGATCATTTATGTAGGGTACTTAGCACAGTGCCTGGGGCATAGGAAAAACTCCGAATAGGTAGCTATTAATACCATTTAGGCCCTGGCCTTACGGATATACCCTCCACTTCTTCTCTTCTTAAAGATTGCTCAAGGACATGAGATTTTAGATCCTGAAAGGCCCTGTCTCTCAAAAAAATCCCTCCTCCACTGATCTATTCCTGGACTTAGGGCTCAGCCAGCATAGGACATCCATGAAGCTTCCTAGGAGAAGGCGCACTTTTGTTTATCAGTTATTTCATGCCTAAGGGTGATTGAATTTGATCACTTATATACAAAGTTTTTTTTACAGGCTGTCACTTACATATTTGATCTTATGATATCAATAGTGTTATTATTCCCACTTTATAGATGGGGAAGTTAAAACTCAGAGTTTAAACTGATCTCTTTCTTCTGTGTCACTTTGCCTCTCCTGTCCTGAAACCTGTCCTGAAAGAGACAGCTGACCCCTTGGACAGAGTTGAGAAGGAAGGCTTTATTCTTCTTGAAGATGAGAAGTGGCTTCTTGGAGAAGCTCGGTAGCATTGGAGCTGGGTCTGCATGATTTGCATGGTGGAAGGGAGGAGGGAAATGTTACAAGTAGTGAAAACAGCAAGAGCAGAGAGCTGGTGGTAGGGGCTTCTAGGACAAGTGTAGAAACTGGAAAGTGGTTCATTCCCACTGGAGCAAAAAAGGATGAAAGAGGAGCTGTGAGAAGGAAGGCTGGGTAGGAACATGGAGGCAGTGGCTGGGGCAGGAGTGTCAAGCCAAGGGCTCGGCCTTTAGTTTTTGAGTAGGGGAGAGACGTGATCAGACATGGCCATTCGGAAACTCACTCTGGCTGCACAGAACAGATTGGAGGAGGAGAGCCTGCTGGCACAGGAAACAATGACAGTCCTATAGGTAAGAGATAAGGAGGGTCTGGGCGGGGTGGGAGCAGCGGAGGTTTGTAAGAATGAGGAGAAAGAGGATTTGGTGCAGAGGCCACAGTGTCAGAATCAGCAGTGGACTGGATATGGGAGGAGAGAAGAGAGGAATGAGAAATCATGGCAAGGCTTGGAACCTGAGTGGCTGAGCATCCATTCACAGAGTCCAACAGGAAGAGGGGAGGAGGCCCAGGAGTCGGGGGCCATGATCTGACAGGGCACCAGAACAGCTCCTGCAAAGCTGGCTCACCGAGCTCCCCAAACTGTCCAGAACCCGTTGCTTCATTCGTTATTCACATAGAAACATCTGTTGCGCGAGGTTGTTCTAGACTCTGTAGAGACGCATTGCTAAAAAAGATGAACTACCTCTACCAAGGGAGACAGAAAAGAAAACATAAGCAAAGGATAACATTTCAAGAGGTGAGCGACACTCTGGAGACAGATACAACCCAGTGAGGGGTGACTGGGGGGAAGAGCTTTACCCTTAAATAGAATCGTCTTCAAGGAAGTGAAAACGTTGAAAGTCCTTTGAAAGTCCTGAATGGAGTGAGCAGGAGACCTTGGGGAAGAGGATTCTAGGAAGAGGAGACCACAAGTGCAAAGGCCCCTGGGTAAGAATAGCTTGGTGTTTTCAGGGAACAGCAAGTGTGGCTATAAAACATAGGTCAAGAGGGAGGGTGGGAAGGAAAAATGGAGAGGGGGCAGGCCCAGATCACACAGGCCTGAGTAATAAGAAATCGCATGATGTTAATTGATCCAAGAGAATTAAAGTCCCATTCTCCATGTGTGTTTCACGCCCAGAGAACCAAGCCCGACTCTCAGCAGTTGCTCACTAAATAGTTGTCTAACAAGTAGGAAACCACCATTTGTGTAGGCAGCTTTTTGGTGTTGGTGGTGGTATTCAGTTGCTCAGTTGTGTCCAAATCTTTGTGACCTCATAGACTGCAGCACTCTGGGCTCCTCTGTCCTCCACTATCTCCCGGAGTTTGCTCAAATTCATGTCCATTGAGTTGAGATGCTGTCTAACCTTCTCTTTCTCTTAAAGCCTCATATCTTGGGCTAAATAAAGATATTGTAGCATAGTCAGGTAAGGGGACAGTAAGCTGTGTATGATCAAAATGATAAAGCTCAGATGATCTGAATATCTGTGATATCATTCAAGTATGAAAGTTTGAGTCACGTCTGTGTATTCAGTGTGACTGTTGACTAAGATGAAATGGTAAAACATACCTGAAATTGTTATAGCCACGCTTTCCGGGAAACAAACTCACTCAGAAGGACAATACAGATAGTGGAGTGCAGTTTATTACACCGACGGGCCCAAGGCAGAGTCTCCTCTTAGCCAAGGGCCCCGACCAGCATTTGTGAAAATCTTTTATACCCCATATGTACGTGTCCAAACCCACCACGCCAATTCCCTTGAGACTTACATAAACAAAGGTAGGGTAAATACAACCACAATAACCCCATCATTCATGTGTTATGTGTTCAAACAGTCAATAATCAATAAGCCCGCAGTTACATTCCAAACAGTTAATAATCAATAAGCTTGTGGTCACGTTCCAACCAGTTAATAATCGATAAGCCTGTGATTACATCCTGATAGATACAGAAAAAGTTTATGACCTGTCTGGAGACAGGGGTGATTATGGTATGTTTCCTCTTAGGCAATGAGTAACCTGGATGGGATCTTCAAGATTCCCCTGTCTGGAGGGGGTCTTATCCTTCCATTGTCGTTCCCACAGGCACTAAGCAGAGAGTTCAGAGTCCACTGGAGAGGCAGCCGAGCATGATCAGCACAGATAGGCCTGAGATGGAGTCCTGGCCCTATGAATTCCTTCTTCAAAATGATTGTAATACAGTTAAAATGGTAACCTTTTATGGTCTTCCCTCATCACCTTTCCTGTGCAAATATACAGCCTTTTGGTTTCATTTCAGATTTTCCCTTGTGCAACTAACCCATGCCCTCAGCCATTTCCCTTGTAGAGATTTTAAAGAAACTCATCTCAAGCACAAAGGCCCATATTGGCAGGACAAGGAATTATCATCTTCTTCAATAAATTGACAGATTCCAAAGAAGGCAGAGAGGGCGGTGGGGAGAAAGAAGCTATTTATAGAAGTATAAATTCTTCAAGTACCTAATTAATTGTTTAAATGGATCTACAAGTAGGAATGGAAAAACTCCAGAAGATGGTTAATCGTTTAAAGCATTTTGTCTGCATTAAGTTGAAAACAGGATATGTGTGAACATTTCAAAATATATGGCATCTTTTACCGATAATTTAACCCACACACCAGGAGAGAGGTTCTTACCAGGAAGGGTTGGCATAGCTATCCGTGTGTATATATCTGTTCAATCCAAAGCTTACTTGCGATTAAGTGAGCTGGAACAAAGTCCGTCCCCTCTCCCAGACTGTTTCCCTGTCTCTAGGAGGTAAGGCTTGGGTTTCTAGGGCCCTTGAGGCATTAAGCAGTGGTCTGTGATATCTGTAGGCCCACACTATTGTCTTCCCAGAGGACAGTGACCAGTGTCGCAGTGTAGGGGTGTGGCTCCCTGTGACCCTCAGATGATGTGACATATGGGAGGCAGACAAGTGGTCCTGTCACAGAGGAGATAGGATGCTTCCATCAAGCAGACAGAACCAGATACTAGGCTGGACCTTCTGAGGGGGCAAGTTGACAGGTAATCTAAATCTGAGAAGCATAGACTCTCTCTAGGTGCCCTGGTCCAAATTCCATCTGATTTCTGCATGTCTTGTTATTTCTAGGAACTGGAAACTCAAGTCAGCTGAAGGAAAAAAAAAAAACACTTAACCCTTTTAATTTTTGCACAGTACCATCACCAAAAAGCGCTTCCTTACCATCAACCGTGGCATTGTGGAAAATAAGGTCTTCCCCCATTCTTCAATATTATCTCCATCTTTTTTGCATCTGATGAGGTGTGGGATGAGTACCTTGGCCAACAATGTCTGGCAAAGCTGCAGAAATTCCAGACTCTTAGAAGAAAGCTTTTCCCACTCAACTGTGGCACATAGAATCAGAGCCATCTTCCTTCCTGTGTCCCCCCTTGACACAGTCTAGACTTAAGTTTCTGTAGCTGGGGTGCAGCACATTGAGTTGGGAAGGGATCCCCTCAAGCTAGACACAGGGGATCCACAATTTGTAAGTGAGCAGTGTCTTAGTAAAAATTCCTGACTTTGGCCTAATGAAGGGCATCGACTTCTTGACCATATCTGGTTACTGTGATGGCAACATGCAGACCTTCATGTGATGAGATGATTGGCTGAAAGACCTAGAGAGACATGCTGTACCAAGCTTTAAGATGTTTTTCTTAAGAGTGGAAATGTTCTTTTTCTCCCCCCAATTCTCTGGAAGCCACTCAGGAGGGATTCAGTGGACTTCAGTGGTGGGCAGCATGTGGCTGTCTGGAGTGGACCCAAAGATTTCATCATCTGCCTAGGAGAGTGGTCCAGTCTTTAAAAAATAAGTTATACCATAAAAATAATAGAAGTATACTGCAGAATTAAATGTAAGATGAACCATGATTTTATTTGTCCTATTCTGTTTCTGTAACTTTAACCCATTCTGTTTCTTCTACAGATCTGTACCTTTTAATAGTTGAAATCAGTCCACATCTAGTTTTGTACCCAGCATTTTTTACTTAACATTTTCTCATAACTTTTGTGCTCATATATGACCTTCTTCCATCCTCAGTGGCTTTAGCATACTTTACTTAGCCATATCTTATTTGGTGGACATACTCAGTAGTGAATATCTTCACGAACAAACTCTTCCATCTCAGATCCTCAAGGCTTCTGATTTAACCATCCCCAAGAGGGTGGACAGGACGGGGGTGCTGGGGAGGGGGAAGAGGAGAAGAAGGTTAAAGAACGTGTTGGCCGTGAACAGATGCAGGTTGATTTCATGGGTGCTGATGACATGGCCCTGTATCCTGAGGAGGAAAGAGAACAGTGGACACCAGAGCTAGGGCCAAGGAGAGGATGGAGAGGGAGATTATGGGCCAGGAGGCCAGAGTCACAGGCATTAGGGGTGTGATAGAGGGGTGTCAGATTGCAGATGGAGTCCCTCCAGTGTTTTGATGATTTGGTTTGGGGTGCCTCTTTTAAATTAGGAAGCAATACATAACATGTACTATTGTAACCATTCTAAGGATGTAGGTTAGTAGCCTTAAATACATTCATACTGTTGTACAACCATCATCACCTTGTATCCATAGAACTCTTCACATTGCAAAACTGAAACTCTGTGCCCGTTAAACTATAAGTCCTCATTCCCCCCACCCCAGTCTCTGATAACCTCTTTCTACTTTCTGTCTATAAATTCACATATTCTAGGTACCTTGTATAAGTGGAATCATATGCCCTTTGTCCTTTTGTGGCTTACTTATTTCACTTAGCATATTTTCACGGTTCACCCATGTTGTAACATGTGTCAGAATTTCCTTCCTTTTTAAGACTGAATGATAGTCCATTGTATGTATATGCCACATTTGTTCATCCCTTCATCTGTTGATGGACACTGGGGTTGCTTCTAACTTTTGATTGTTGTGAATAATGCTGTTATGAACATTGACATACAGGTACCTACTTGAACCCATGCTTCCAATTATTTGGGGTACATGCCTAGAAGTGGAATTGCTAGATCAAATGATACATCTATATTTAACTTTTTGAGGAACCGCAGGGTGGTTTTTATTAAGGATTTTTGTGTACTCATCGAAAAAGACCACTAAATGAAGTCTTAGGAGTGGAGGGTCCAGGAAGAAACCATTAATTTTTCTAAGTAAATTTTGTGTAGGTTTCTCCATGGCGTTGGAGGGAAGAGAGAAAAGGGAACAGAATACAAATGAATCCACCCTCCATTTCTGAAGAATTATTGTGATTTAGAGGCACCGTGGGTGGAAAAAGAAAGCTCTCAGGAGAGATCTTTCAGAGCTGGGATTCATTCACACATGCAGGTATTTACTGAGCCAGGAAATCAACCTGCCGTGGGGACCCTGCCCACAAGGAACTTGTGTGTATCTGTTGGGGTCACCAGTGAGTATCCAGGCAACAGTGGTCTGTACAGATGCTCACTATGGTAGCCATAAGTACTAACGTTTCTGAGTGCTTACTACGTTATCTCACTGATCTTTTATCACGGTTCATTGCAGAAAAGTTTTTATTGTCCTCAGTGTATTGAAAAAGACTCAGAGAGCTTAAGTAACTTTCCAGAAACACACAGCAAGTAAGTGACAGAGCAGGAATTCACACCTAGGTGTGTAACTGTGCTCTGGTGATGAGCTGAGGACTGTGGGGACCCAGGAGAGGCACCTGCTCAGCGTGGAGGTCAGAGAAGGCTTCCTGAAGGAAGGGGTCAGGTGAGCATTTTGGTGGAAGTTGGCTGTGTTCTTCTGTGGCTCATGATTTCAGATCATGGTTTTTGGTAGGAGCAGGGGCAGCATCCAGCCCTGCTTCCTGTGCCTCTGGTCTCCCAAGGCGCCCCCAAACCCCCGCTCCAACTGCATTGAGACTACATTTCAGAGGAAGACGCTCGGAGTCAGCATCCCCAGTGCTTATTGAGGCAGGGAGGCCAGCGCGGGGCATGTCCTTTTCCCTCTGACATTTGCTGCCTCTGACTCCCTTAGCTGCCCTCCTTCCAACCCCTTCTGGGATGCCTTAGAGGGACACCCCAGGGTGCCTCCCAGGTCTGGAGTTGGCCAAATACAAGGCCCAGGAGTGGCCGTGGAAGTCACATATCCACCTCTGTGTCACTTCACACCCAAGATACCTGGACCCGTGGGCTCCCATCACCTCAAAGCCCTGCCTTCCCAGAACCCAGAAGTTGCCAGTTCTCTCTGCTCTTTGAATCCGTTGTAGCTCCCTGTGGCCTACTGCAGTGTTTCTCAACAAGGACCCTGCTGATCTGTAGGTGGGGAGTTCTTTATTATGACAGCATCCCTGGCCACTCCCCTGGATATTTCCCAGGAGCACCCTTCAGTCATCATGACAACCGAGAATGCTCACACACATTTGAACGTCTGTTTTATGAGCAGGAAGATGTATAGACCTTCAGCATTGCATTCAGTGAGTTTTGATGACTATACGAGGTGGAATAACCATCACCAGGATTGGGATGTGGGATGTTTCCGTCACCTCTCAGAGTTCCTTCTTTCTCCATCAGTCAGTACCCGCCCCCAGAGGGAACTGTCCTCGCCACGTCTGTCACTGGAGATGACTTTTGTCTGTTCTTGATCTTGGTATAAACGAACTCAGGTAGCGTGTGGTCTTTGTGTCATAAGTAGTTTTTGAAATCCATCTGTATTGTTACACCCCCACTCTCCCCGACACATGCAGATCTCTAAATGCCAACTAGAATGGCAGTCCTTGCCTTTATCCTACCAAGGGAAAGTGGGCTGTGAGTTAAAGTCTGTGTGTGTTCGCAGGATACATGAAGCCCTCAGCCGTGAGATATGAGGCCCCCTCCTGCCCACTGTCCAGCCACACGGAGGGGCCTTCCCAGCTCACCTTGCCCTTTCACCTCTTCTGGCCTTTGGCACTGCAGTCTTCTCTGCCTGGAACACCCTCTGCACGGTCTGGTGAATTCTCCTGGTCCTTTGGTCCTTGGGATGCTCAGACATCAATTCCCTGTTCAGCTTTCTGGATTTTCCTGCTGTGCCCTCCCAGGCACCCATGTCCCACAGCCTCCATTGACATTTAGCACCTATTCAACTCTGCTCACAGGACTGCAAGCGGGTTGAGGGCAGGACTGGGGCTTAGTCATCTGTATATCCTCACAGGTCCAACACACAGAGCCTGATAGAAAAGAAACAGATTTAAGATTATAGCAGGTCCTGTCTCAAGATTACTTAGAGGCAAATTGGGTCTAAAACAGCTGTGCAAAATATATCCAAACCACCCTCTGAAATTGATCAAAGAAAGGTGGTGGGGAAAAAAGTGTAATCTCTGACCACAAATGATAAATGTAGCATGAAACTCACTGCAGTGAGGCAGAGAGCTCCAGCCCTTGCCTAGAGGATCTGGATTCATGGGAAAGCCATGGACATTAATAAGTGCAAAGTGATACAGTTCAGGGAGTCAAGGGGATGGGCAAAAGAGTAGAGCCAATCAAGGAAGGCTGCCTGGAGGAGGTGAGTTTCAAAGGTCTTTCAAAGAGGAGTCTGTTGAGCCAGAGCTACATAATCAAGGGTAATCTATAGAAAGCCTTAAAGCATGAGCCAAGGCAGCCTGGATCATGGTCTGATCTGTCTTCTTGTGACTTTGGTCCTGAGTCTCACATAGGCCCCCTTCCCTCACCTTTCACTCCTTTTCATTCACTTCTTCCTTCCCTCTTTTCTCCTATTTAATCTCCTTCTCATCTTCTTTACAAACTTGAATGTGCAGAAGGAGCTGGATGTACATTGCTTGGCCTTCCATCCCGTCCTCGGTGTGCTGGACTCCCCATCTTGGAGGAGATAGAAGGAGGCCCATCTCCTATCCCCCCCACCCCCAGCCTGGGCCGCTCACAGCAGTCAAGGTTATGGACAAGAGAGCCAGGCAGCAGCCCAGGCTGGAGTGTGGTCCGTGGCCAGGTGCCGAGTTACAGATCCAAACACTAGGGGAAGGATTCAGCTGGAAGAGAGGTCAGTGTGCGCTGGATTCCCTGGGGAGGCTTCCTGGAGGTGGCATGAGCTTCGGCAGGCCCTGGCCACAGCTCAGGGGAGAGGAGCTGGGAGGCCTGTCTGGGAAGGAGGACCAGGGGAGACACGGGCTGAGAAGCAACAGTGAGCACAGCTGGGAAGTGGGACAGTGTTCATGATGGAAGATGATCTGGGGAACCCCACGAAATTGGGTTTTCCGCTCTTTGTGCCTCGCCCTTTCAGGGCCCTGTGTCTGACCCAGGGGACCCCGAAACTGCCCAGGGCTCTCCAAAGAGAAGAGAGCAGTTCTGCCGGAGAGGCCCCGTTCATCCTCAAGGTAACCTCTTCTGCAGGGCTCTCCTTAGCTCCAGGACACCCGGCAGAGCCTAAGGAAACAGCTTTGCAGCTGGTGGCACCGCCTGGTATGGAGAGCAGGAGCGGCTCCCGTGCGGGGTTGACTGGAGGGGTGTGGGAGAGGCAGCTTTGAAGCAGGTCAGCGTGGTGACAGGGAGCCCTCCCCCGGCGCCAGGTCTCTAGACCCTTTTCAGCCTTGAATCCTGGCTTCTTTTTTTCTCTTTCCTATTCCATTCAACTTCCTGGCTCATACGGTATCCTCTCTCCTAGCAAAGGTGCCTCAGACCCAGCTCACATTTCCAGTTTCCATCTTGTGTCCCCCCCAGGCTCTGACTGCGTCTCAGTTTTGCCGGAGTCTTTTACCAAACCCTGAAGTGGCAGCATCTTCCCAACCCGAGCACAGAAGGGTGACCTGAGGGGCTGGGGGTGGGGGCCCTGATGGAAGACTAGACCCCACAGTGAGGTGTGGCAGGAGCCAGAGTTCTCCCTAGCCGCAGATGGGAACAGACCTGGCTCTGTACCCCAGCCCCCTCCTTTCCAAGTGCATACGAGCTCTGTGAGAGGTGGTTCTGCAGGTGATGGAGAGAGGAGCAGATGCCAGACAGGATCTTCGTGGACAATCCAGAGCAATGCACAGGCGGCCCTGGCATTCAGGCCCAGGGCTGGCATCAGGGACATCTGGGGCTAAAACCAGAGGCAGGTAGAGATCAGAAGCCCAGAATCATTTGTGATGATCAGGGTGTGTATGTCACCAGCACTGGCTAGGTCAGGATTCTAGTTCTGTTTGGAGTGGGCAGGGCTGCAAGAGTGGACAAAGCCTCAGTCCTAGAAGGAAGATGACCGAGACAGAGATTCTGCCTGCCAGGGCATCAGGCGGAAGGCCAGGTGCTGGGATGGGGCCAGTGTCAGAGCCGGATGAGCAAGAGTGAGACTGAGTGTTGTGAAAATAATAGTGTTAGTTAACACTTAAATGGGCTTCCTTGGTAGCTCAATGGTAAAGAATCTGCCTGCCAATGCAGGAGATGCGGGTTTGCTCCCTGGGTCAGGAAGATCCCCTGGAGAAGGAAATGGCAACCCACTCTAATATTCTTGCCTGGGAAATCCCATGGACAGAGGAGCCTGGCAGGCTGCAGTCCATGGGGTCACAAAAGGGCTGGACACGACTTAGTGACTAAACAGCAACAACAGCACTTGTGTAGTGCGTTCTGTGCTACTGGCCCATTTTACAGATGAGTAAACTGAGGCACCAAGCGTTTGAGTCAAACTTCTGATCTCTTCCAAGACTGGCAGCAGGGCCCCTCACATTCACAGCTTGACATCAGCCATGGTGGGAGCATTTACACCAGGGAAATTGGCAAATGCCACAAATTATAGCTTTTAAAATTTTTATTTATTTTCTGAGAACCCGTTTGTTCACATACCACAAGGCTCAGAGGGTAAAGAATCCACCTGCAATGCAGGAGACCTGGGTTTGATCCCTGGGTTGGGAAGATTCCCGTGGAGAAGGGAACAGCTACCCACTCTAGTTTTCTTGCCTGGAGAAATCCATGGACAGAGGAGCCTGGCAGGCTACAGTCCATGAGGTCGCAAAGAGTCGGACACGACTGAGCGACTTTCACTTCACTTCAGGCTCATTCCAGAGCCTCCATGAACCTCACCTATGGGTGAGAAGGCTTGTATTAACTGAAAAGCAGGCAACACCTAACACACTAGCCTTTCTAAGAGCTGACTGGACCCTCTCTAAGCATTTTACATGCATCTCGTGTAAAAACTTCCTGTAAGGATCACTCAATCTCCCTGAGACCCTCTGAAGTATAGACACTGCTTTCCCTATTTCACAGATGAGGAAGCTGCGCTGCAGAGAAGTCCAGTATCTTCATCTAAGATCAGGCAGTCTAGTAGGGAGCCTTGACTCAGATTTGGCCGCCCAGTGCCAAAGCCTGTGTTTTGTGGCGTTTTTGATGAACCATTTATACACACTCAAACCCTAGCCTTATTTGCATTTATTTTTTCAAGAATAGATCTTGAATATCTCCCTGGTGCCAGACAGAGTATTAAGCGAGGAAACAGGAACGTCCACATCAGAGGCCATGCACCTGGTGGTTTCAATAAAGCCTGGGTCTGGGGTGGAGGCAAACTGAATTTGAAGCCTGCTTCTGGTGCTTACCAACTGGGTGACCTTGAGCAAGTGACTCAGTCTCTCCAAGCCCTCATCTCCACATGTGTGTAGGAGGGGGCTGACAACTGTGTTTAGCTCGTAGGGCTATGGTGAGAGATGAGTGATGTAACACATGTACAGTATTGGCACAGTATCCAGCACTCCCTAAGCACGTGATAAAAGGAAGCTGCCGTGATTACAGTCCACAGGTTTGTGTTTGGGTAGCTCCGTGTGAGGTGGGGATACAGGCATCAGTAGATAATCACCGAGGGACTTCCCTGGTGGTCTAGTGGTTAAGATTCCTCCATTGCAGGGGACACGGGTTCAGTCCCTGGTTGGGGAACTAACATCCTGCATGCCATGTGGCATGGCCAAAAAAAAAAATAATAATAATTAAAAAATAATCACTGAATAGAGCATGAAAACCGAGGGAGTACCCAGTTCTTTCTAAGGGAGTCAGGGAGGGTACTGCTGAGGCCACATTTGAACAGGGTCTTGAAAGGGTCTTAAAGAGTTTTTCAAGCAGAGAAGGGGAACAGGGGCTTTTCCCTGAAGGGCGAAGTGCATTCCAAGGCATCCTGAGTAGGAGAAAGCATCTAACAGAATGGAAACATAAAAACACTCCCCTCCCAAGAGATGTGATCATGCCTTCATATTTGTAATTGTCTGTTTCCTCCTTGTAAGTTAAACTGTATACCTTGGGTGGAGAAAGAGGGGGCAGAAGGGGGGCATTTTCAGAATCTTGGAGGGCAGAGGGTTAAACCAGATGACCTTTCAGCCCTGAAATCCCACTCTGATTGCACATCTTCTGGTCTCCTGTCCACCACGCAGATACAACTGTCCGCAATAGATACCCACACGGGGAGCTGGGCCTGTATCAGTCACTGACTGGGGTGGGAAAGCTCCCCTTCCCCCCCCCCCCCAATCCCCCACCCCCGACTCTCCCCCTCAGCCCCACCCATGGACCAAAGCCTTGTTTCCCTGCTGCTGGGAGCGCCCTCTGCTGGTTCCCTGCTGCTCCGCCAGCCCTGCCTCATCAAACCTTGATACCCCCAGAATCAAAACTTGAGACCTTCAGGAAAGACCCTTAAATGTCATTAATTTTTTTGATTTTCATTTGTGGATGCTGTGACTCGGATTAGAGGAAGTGACTGGCCCAGGGTCACACGCTGGACTGGAGCCCAGGGCTGCTGTGCCCTTGGCCGTGGAGTGCGTGTGTTCCTCCAGTCGTGGAGCGCGGCTGCTACTATCACGCACACTCTGCACTCCGGCCAGTCTCCCGAGGCGGGCTCTCTGGGCTGCTGCTTCAGGTGGAGCAACCTGAGGCCAGGGTCCAAGGCAGGGCTTCCTTCTGTTCCGGGGGAGGACATACGAGGTAATGGCCCTGCAGCTGTGAACTCCTTCAGAGCCCTGGGGGCAGGAGTCTCCCCCGGGCTTCTTCACTAAGTCACCTGCTGTATGAGTCTAGTCAAGTCACTTCACTACCTGAGCCTCAGTTTCTTCATCTGTAAAATGGGGGTGCAGCTCCCAAAGAACTAGGTGAGGATTGTTTCAAAGAACATGCACAAGGTAACTGCTGTAGTCTGCCATTTCATTCATGTTCACTCTCTTCCTATTTTCAGAGTGTTGTTTGCAACGAAGACCAAAAGCCAGAAGAGAAGGGAGCTGAGGACTATGGGCAGCAAGAGGCCGACCTGTCACTACTAGCTGTGTGCCCTTGGGCAGGTCACTGGACTTCTCCGAATCTCCATTTCCTCATCTGGAAACTACAAGGTAATGATCGTGTGTTCCTTCTAGGGCTGTTGTGAAGATTAAGGTCTGCCTTATGTCTCTGGAAAGAAGGGGAGGGAGGAGGAAAACGTAAAGGAAGGACATGACCACTCAGCGCCTCGGA
Source organism: Cervus elaphus (assembly GCF_910594005.1). Lineage (NCBI taxonomy): Eukaryota > Metazoa > Chordata > Mammalia > Artiodactyla > Cervidae > Cervus > Cervus elaphus. The sequence goes on along the minus strand of NC_057816.1, from coordinate 24,481,331 downwards.
AGATGTCCCTGTCCGCACTCCCTTCCCACGTGCCCTGGTCAGACTGAATCTCTTTCCAGCCGTTTGAGTGAGCCCCGCTTCCTCTCAACTCCAGGCCCCTTCCAGGCCTTCCTTCTGCCTGGGACACCCCAGCTGCCCCTCTGTCACTCCACAAGTCCTGACCTCCACCCCTCCTTCATGTCTCCTCATCGGTTCCTTCCTGGGAAACTTCCCTGACTCTCCTGCCTGTCTCAGGGCCTCACCAGCAGCCCCCACACCCTGTACTTCTCCCATCAAGCAGGCCACCTGTCTTACATCACCTTTTGCTTCCCTGTGCTCCCCCTCTGTGCTCTGAGAGCCTGTACTTCTCTGTATCCCCAGGGCCTCACCCTGTGGCCCGCACATAGTAGGTGTTCGGTCATCACTAGTCAAACGCATGAGTGTTCCAGACCCTGAATCAGACTCATGTGAAAGATGGAAAACCCTTTCCATCTTGCCCAGCCCCCACCCCTTTGCAGCCTGGGCCTGTCCAGCACCCCTTCGTCTCCCCTCCCCTTGGCTGTCTGCCACGCCCATGCCACTGACTCCCACCATCAGAGCGGGGTGGAGAAGGTGTCAGCATTCATCAGGGCACGTCCCAAGCAGAGAACTCTCAGACCCTGTGTTTGGGATCCAGAGCTCTCGTGAGTTTGCAGTCTGCTCAGACGTGGGGACAGATGGCTGGACAGTGGACAGCTGGGCAGGGAGGGTAGGCAGCTTGGCAGGATGGAAATAGCAGTGAACTAAGCATTGGGAGTCCTGGGCTCAGAGCCTATTGATCCACGAGTTTGCTGCACGCACCAGTCTGAGCACTGTGGTTGCCAGCAACAGAAACTATCAAACTCCTTGTTAGGAGGCTTTGGGGTGTGACACAGGTTGACGGGTAACTGACCTCTGGTCTTGGGCCCTCCCTGTGGCTGGGGACTGGCAGAGCACCTGGGGAAAAGAGAGGCAACTCCCAAAAGGGAATCAGGGTTTTTAACCACCTGAAAACAGCTGTTCACACCCTTTGTGACCTGAGGCAAGTTCTTAATCTCCCTTGCCTCGGTTTCCCTTTGGGGCTATCCTAAAGCCAGCCTTTCTCCTCCATTCATGTCTTGTGTGCTTTGTCCAGAGAAAACTTTTTGCCCTGGCTGCAGATGGTGATGAGGAGGTGACTGAGCACCTATGTGCTTCACTGCCACCGCCCCGGGGAGGAAGGCGAGGCCGCTCCACCTGCCGACTCTAAAGCACGTGGCTCATTTGCGGGAGGCGGTCAGCCTGGTTCTCCATGAAGCAAGCATGTGCTCTGCCCCTGCACATCGAACGTGCTAATGAGAACCTGGGTGGCATTCTGGGTCCCTTTCTGGCTATGACATGGCCATCTTCTCCAGGTTGGGGAGCTCCTGGCTAGGTTCTGCCCATCCAGAACCCTCAAAACCACTACCCCGAAGACCCTGCCACTGCCCTCCATCTAACCTTTAGCATGTACATCAACAGGCTTGGGCCCTGAACACCAGGGATGCAGGGGTGGCTGACGGGGTGAACGTGCTCTCAAGTCACTGCTAGGGGAGGCAGGGGCACAAACAGCTAACTGTAGCAGCAGAACAAAGTCAGAGGCAGAGAGGCGCATGCGCCGGTGTGGGGTGGGAGTGGAGATGGGAGAGCTTAATTCTTCCCCAGAGATCAGGAGGTGCTTCATGGAAGAGGTGATGGGGAGAATTAGTAAAATTTGACAGGAGGGGGAGAGAAACATCAGGCATGAGCAGAGGCCTGGAAGTGGGAGTGGACAGGTTTTGTTCTGAGGACGTGGCCGTGTAATGGGATTCAAGCTTTGGGAGGCGGTAGAGGCTCCGTGTGGACAGTTCTAGACCCTAGAGCCGGGGTGCCCAACATTCTTGGCACCAGGGACCAGTTTTATGGAAGACAATTTCTCCACGGACGGATGTGGGGGATGGTGTTGGGATGATTCAAGCACATTACATTTATTGCGCACTTTATTTCTATGTATTCTTTATTACATCCACTCCACCTCAGATCATCAGGCATTAGATCCCAAACATTGGGGACCCCTGCTCTAGCGAGCTCTGAGAGCCCCAGGAGCAGGAAAGCCAAGGTAAAGGGCATATCTGCCTGGGGTTGGGTCAGGAGTTTCCTAGGGGCTCAGCCTCCCACCCCGAGATGCTGGCTTCAGCATCCCAGCTCCTCCTCACCCACCTGGAAAGAGAATGAAGACTCCTCTGCCTCCCTCCCCAAACCTGTCAGCTATTTCTCTGCATGCATCCTGGGCAAAGCTGGCATCCACTCCAGGACGCCTCCTAAGAGCACCCACGCATCCACCATCCCACCCTCCAGGCAGAGGTGATGTGCCCACAGTCCATCCCAGGCAGGCCTCTGTTAGCACTCTTCACCCAGCCCCCGGCGTTACCTGACCTGTCTCCCGCATCAGCCATGAGCTCCTGGAAGATAAGGTGGGCTGGTCCAGGCCGAGTCTCCAGCACCCCGCCAGGTACACCAATACCTTCACACATGAATGGACAAATGACACTGATGACATTTAAGGTTCCAGGAGCCTAGGATCTAAACCACCTTATTTTATAGATGAAGCCTCAGGGGTCCAGAGTGAAAGAGGATTGCCCAAAGTCATAAGCAAGTGGGGAGCAGAGTTTAAAAGGTAAGTTTGGATCATAGCAGCACTATTCACAACACCCAAAAGGTGGAAGCAATCCAGAAGTCCATCAGATGATGAATGGGTGAAATGTAGTTTGCCCGTGGAGTCGGATATTTATCCAGCCGTTAAAAGAAATTAAGTACTGACACATGCTACAGCGGGGATGAACCTAGAAAATGTTATGCTGAGTGAAAGGATCCAGACACAAAAGGCTACAATATTGTAAGATCCATTTAGTTGAAATACACAGAACAGGCAAATCTGTGAGAGACAGGAAGAGGATTAGTGGTTGCCAGAGGCTGAGGGAGGGGAGGATGGGAGGGACTCCTTAAGGGGTACCGGCTTTTCTTTTGGGGGCAATGAAACTCTTCAGGAACTAGATGATGGTGGTGGTTTCACAACATTGTGGATGTAATAAGTACCCCCGGAACTGTATGTTTTAAAATGGTTTAAATGGTGAATTTTATGTTATGTGGATTTTACCCCATTTGTCATTTGGGACCAGATCAGGTAACCACCAGCTGGGTCTACTGTCTGTTCCTCAAACATAGGCCACTAATCACCCTTCCTACAACAGACCTCCTCAGCCCAGGGACGCGGGAGCCCGGGGCCCCTCTTGCTTCAAGGGAAGCCCCACCCGGGCGGCAGGATTTCTGCTCAGGTGCCTCTGCTGTGTCCTGCCCACATCACTTCCCCAGCCTACTGACTTACATTAACTGCTTCCAGTTAATGCCAAATACACTATCCATCTCGCGCCTCCGGGATGCTCTCCTGTTTTTGCTTGCACCATGAAAGAAGTTCTTTTCCTTGTGACCCCTCATCCACCTAGAAACATCCTTTAAGACCTGGCTGCTATCTTCCCCTTGCCGAAGACATCCCCTCTACCCCCTCACCACAAGCTGAGCTCCCCAAGGTACCATGTGCGTGCAGCCTATTAAACAGGTGTGGGAGCAATCGTGTTTGCCTGTGCGTCTCCCCAGAAGACTGGGGGTTGCAGGGGGAAGGGCCTGGCGTGTTCGCCACTGTGTTCCTAGTTCTGCTGCCTTGTTCCCCGAAGCTGTTCGGTGAGCGCTTGTTGAATGGGGCAGTGGCTTTGGAAAGGTTCTTTCCCCTCCCAGACATTCTCCATCGGTGAGGGAGGGATAGGCCAGGTGATCTCCAAGTCCCTTTATCTCGGGAGTTCTCTGGTTTCTAAGAGTAGCAGTGAGGGGCCAGTCCAGCAAGTGGCTGCCTGTGGTCACAGGCCAGTTTTCTTCACCTGTGTCCCCGGCTGGTTGAAGTGGATAAGGGGAGAGAAGGAGCCTGCAGTAATCCACAGCAAGCAGCTATTTCTGCTCTTGGCTGGGAGGAAGGAGGACAGTGCCCAGACACTGGGCTTCTTGAATCAGCCTGAATGCACCAGCTCTTCCCTTTGGAAATCTAATTCAAACCCTCCCCTGAAGAGCCTCGACATGCAGGTTTTGGCGAGGTTGCCTGGAGTCCTTCGACTGCAGGGCCCAGAGCAGGCTCTTGCTTCATTGTCCTCTCCAGATGAGAGGTGCTACTCTTTCTGCTTTCCTGATGATGAAATTAGTCATTTTCTAGGAAGCTTATTTATAGAGTCTGTTGCACACATGCAGGGCTGAGCTATTCTGAACACGACTCGGGGCCTGGGAGGCTTGAGGTGTGAAAGCAGCTGTGAGTCACTCTTGGGTCCCCTTGCAGAGGTATCTGGATATACCTGGGTTACCTTTTTGCACTGAGCCAGGGCTCAGACCTTTGGGGCTACCCTCCAGCCAGGGTGCTCTTCAAGGTAAAGAAAGCAAAAGCTCTAGATCAGGAGGTAGGGGGTAGGTGTTCTCCATCTCCATTCGTTGGCCACCCACTCAGCATGTAACCTGGGGCCAGGCAGACCTCCCTTCTGTGCCTTCATTTCCTGCTCTGCTAAACGAGAGGGCTTCCGGCTGCGTGATACTGGTCTGCTGTGGACTGCAGCAGGGGAGAAGGGTTCCAAGTGCCTGCACGAAGATCTGCCTTCACAAAGGCAGCTCAGATAGTGGCCATGTTTGAGGGGCCTGAGGTTTTTTCAAGAAGGTCAGGGCAATGTTCACTTATTCAACGAGTGTTTGTTTATGTATTGAACACCCGCTATGAAGCAGGCACCAGGCAAGACTTCCAAGCTACAGTGATAAATGAAACCCGAATGGTGGTCCCTGCCCTCATGTCACTTACAATCCAGTGTTAGACAAATAATGGCATAAGGTAAAATGAAATTTCAAACTCTGTCAAAGGCTGTGAGTAAAAAGTAATGGGAAATAGACCTTGGGGGAGCGGGGGGATAGGGAGCTCTCCAGGCAAGGAGAAAAGCATATGCAAAGGCACTGTGTAGAAAAAAAGCCTGCCCTGATGTAGCTAGAGTGCAGAGGTTAAAAAGGAAAGGGGCATGAAATAAGGCTGGAGGGATGAATGGAGGACAGAGCATTCAAGATCTAGTAAGCCATATCTAAGGATTATTGTCTTTGATTTGAGTGTAATAGGATGCCATTCACGTATTTTTTAAAAGAAGCAAGTTATATGGTAAGTGTGAAAGAGTTGATTCTAGCTCAGACCTGCCCTAACCAGTTGCACAAGTTGTAAACTGCACAACCTACGAAGCCATATATATCAGAACTATACGGAGAATGTTTCAGAGGCCAGCCTGAGTGGATGCCAGAGACCAGTTAAAAGACCGCCTCTGTAATCTAGGCAAGAGATGCTGCCCTGGACCACGATGTAGGTGGCAGAGAGAGGGGGAAAAGTGGAGAGACTCCAGAGACATTTAAAGGGCCTTGAAGATAGCACTCATCTCTCTGCAGGAGAGCCGGGCCCTGGGGTTTTGGATTCTCAGAGATCCTGCCAACTGGAGTGAGGAAGGAGTAAAACAGTTGCCAGTTGAGAGCAGAAGGTGTCAGAATCAGAAGGGACATCTGTACCCCAACCTCTTTGCCCTTCCCTGTTTCAGATTTGCAGTCGGGCCTGAAGTCGGCCTCGGGACCCGTCCAAGAGGCAGGATTGCAGGGCTAGTGGGTGGAGAGGCAGCTGACCTCTTGAACTTCTTGGAAGTACTATACTAGCAAGGGTGTATTAAAGTTTCTTCTGGCTGCCAGTTTCAGAAATCAAATCCCACCATCTTAAGCTAAAATAACTGGAATTTATTGGAGGGATCAAAATCGCTATAGACAGTAACTGCAGCCATGAAATTAAAAGACGCTTGCTCCTTGGAAGAATAGCTATGACAAACCTGAACAGCGTATTAAAAAGCAGAGACATTACTTTGCCAACAAAGGTCTGTATAGTCAAAGCTATAGTTTTTCCAGTAGTCGTGTATGAATATGAGAGCTGAACCGTAAAGAAGGCCGAGGGCTGAAGAATTGATGCTTTCAAACTGTGGTGCTAGAGAAGACTCTTGAGAGTCCCTTGGACTGCAAGGAGATCCAACCAGTCAATCCTAAAGGAAATCAACCCTGAATATTCATTGGAAGGACTGATGCTGAAGCTGAAGCTCCAATACTTTGGCCACTTCATGCGAAGAGCTGACTCATTGGGAAAGACCCTGATGCTGGGAAGATAGAAGGCAGGAGGAGAAGCGGGCAACAGAGGATGAGATGGTGGGATGGCATCACCGACTCAAAGGACAGGAGTTTGAGCAAGCTCCAGGAGATGGTAAAGGACAGGGAAGCCTGGTGTGCTGCAGTCCATGGGGTCGCAAAGAGTCAGACACGACTGAGTGACTGAACAACAATTGGAAGGATCCTGGGGCATCTGATGGTCTTAACAGGCATGTTGCTCAGTCAGGGTTCAGGATGAGCAGGAATGAAGCAGCTCCAAGGCCCTCAGCAAGAGATGTTTCTGGACCTTCTCTCCAGGACACTGTGGCTACTGTGGTTCAGCCCCCAGGATACATTTGAAAAGTGCAGGGGAGAGGTTCTGATTTTCCCAGGCTGGTGGGCTTGTCCAGCGGTGGATCAGTCGGCTGCTGCTAGGGGTCGGACACAAAGGGCAGGCAGAGCCACTGGAGCCCGCGCTGCATCGCAGGCCCTTCCCAAAGCGGGGGAGGCCCTGGGAGCAGAGCAGTTATCTCAGGACATGTCAGACTGCAGAAACTTCCTGAAAAATGAAAGGGAAAAGGGAGAGTCGTGTCCAGCTCTTTGCAACTCCACAAACTGCAGCCCACCAGGCAACTCTGTCTGTGGGATTCTCCAGGCAAGAATACTAGAGTGGGTAGCCATTCCCTCCTCTGGGGTATCTTCCCAACCCAGAAGATACCCAGATGGTATCTTCTTTACCGTCTGAGTCACCAGGCAAGTCCACAGAAACTCCCTGGGGTCTGGCTAATCTCCAGCAAACTTCTTCCAGTTTACTGGGTAAAGGAGAAACTCCAGACCCCAGCATAGTCCTGAAAGGTACCCTGATAAAGAGAGTTTTTTTGATTTCAGAAGGAAATAGAACATTTAGAATATGCAAATACATTGACAGCTACTTTTTCTAGCTATTTCTAGAGAAGAGTTTTGCATACCACTTTGTACTGCCTGAGCCACAGGGAATGTGTAGGACATGGGGGAGGGCTGGACACAGACTGTATGTCACCCGGATCCCTCTTGACCACCCATGGTTCAAACCCACAGAAACCAGCAGGCAGAATGGCACAGTAGTGCAGATGTGAGCCCGGAGTCCTAGACTGTGATTTCATACCCTGCTCTTCCCGAAGGTGCTGTGGGACCTGAGGCAGGTTACTTAATTTCTCTGAGCCAAGTGGAGTGATCCCTAATTCCTGGGGTCCTGATGAAGACTTGGTGTGATAAAGTTTGTAAAGTGCTTTGCATGAAGCAAGCCCTCCTTCTGTGGTAGAGATATGGTGCTGGTGGTGGTTTTAGCGATGCCGCTGCTGGTTGTTCTGCGTGGAAGACACCTGCAAAACTCTGCCCCTGCCTCTCCAGCTTGACCCCTCCGTAGGTTGGTCTTCTCCTGAGGTCCCCCAATGGGACAGGGTTATTCCTAAGGACCCGGTGCAAGAAAGGAAGGCTATTTCTCTTTGCTCAGGGTTTTGTCTTGATCCCCTGCTCATCAACAGCCTCACCTCCCATTTTTCGTCCCGCTGCAGGAGTGAGAGAGAGAGAACCACGCTGCTGATGACTCCGAAGGAGGGGCCCTGGACATGTGCTGCAGCGAGAGGCTGCCCGGTGAGTCCTCCCAGCACCTGGGTGCTCCCAGAGCTCTGAATGGAGGCAGAGAGCCCCCCTCCCAGGACCCTGGGGCTGGAGGAGAGCCTGGGTAGCTGTGAATCAGCTCCAGAGGAGTGACTCGGCTGGTCCGTAGGTCTTCGTTGCAGTGAAGATTTGTTTTTCGAATCCCTAATGTCTCTCTGATACCGTTTGGAGCTGCTCTAGGCTCAGCTGCAGGGAAGAGCCCACAGCTGAGGGTGAGTGGGGAGGGTGGAGAGACGGGTGAAGAGCGATAGGGCGTCCAGACTTGACTGGGACATGCCCACTGCCCAGTGGTGTACTGGGCAGACTTTGAAAGGTAAGATGAAGAAATACAGCCTTACCGTGGCACGAGTCAAGGGTAGGGGGGACGGCGTGGAGAAACTCCTTTACAGGGCTGGGGAGAAGCCTGGCTGTGAATGTCCAATAATACTGCCTGAGTCCCATTGACTTCTCTTGCGTGGGGTGTGAACCATGGCCATTGCTGTCATCACACAGACATTACCAAGGCACTCCTGCCCGTGACGTGGCAGCCCGTCCCAGTTAGAGACCAGATACCCAAGTCATCATAAACCGCCTTGGAAGGAAGGAAAGAAGGAGGATGGGGGGAGTTTTTTGTGTGCTTTTACCTTTTATGAAAGTTTTTATTGACTTTTTCCCTCCTAATAACAAATATCCATTGTAAAAATATTAGAAAATAAAGACAAGTAAAAAAAAAAAAAGGGAAAAATCACCATGATCCTATCACACCGCATACATTTTCATATCTCCTTTTCCAGAAGTGTTACTGTTAATTACTCAGTCATGTCCGACTCTTTGCAACCCCATGGACTAGCCCACCAGGCTCCTCTGCCCATGGGATTTTTCCAGGCAAGAGTACTGGAGTGGATTGCCATTTCCTCCTTCAGCAGACCTTCCCGACCACAGATCAAACCCAGGTTTCCTGCATTGCAGGTGAATTATTTACCACCTGAGCCACCAGGGAAGCCCCTCCCTTGCCAAACCTCTTTGTTAAGGAAAAATCAACAGCTTTTGAATTCTAATTTTGAAGTCTCAGACCTGCTCAGTTCAGCTCTGTCATGTCTAATTCTTTCTGACCCCACGGACTGCAGCACGCCAGGCCCCCTTGTCCATCACCAACTCCCAGAGTTTACTCAAACTCATGTCCATCGAGTCATCCAGCCATCTCATCCTCTGTCATCCCCTTCTCCTCCTCCCACAATCTTTCCCAGCGTCAGGGTCTTTTCCAATGAATCGGTTCTTTGTATGATGGTGGCCAAAGTATTGGAGTTTCAGCTTCAGCATCAGTCCTTCCAGTGAACACCCAGGACTGATCTTCTTTAGGATGGACTGGTTGGATCTCCTTGCAGCCCAAGGGACTCTAAAGAGTCTTGTCCAACACCACAGTTCAAAAGCATCAATTCTTCGGCACTCAGCTCAGACCTGTAGCTTGTCAGAAACCTCATGATTGGTAAGGAAACTTAGAGTATCGAGTCTTCAGCGACCCTCTTTAAGACAGACACAGAAAAGAACTAGGTGTGACTCTAAAACCATGACTGTTTAAGCAGCTGTTTTATTCACACTAGGAGCCGGGCCCCAGGGATTGATGAAGTTCCTCCAGCCTCCTAATGAGCATTTGGCCCTTTGACGTAATTCATACCTTGTCCAGTAGGGGGTGCCATTGCTCAAAACACTTTTGATGGCCTGTTAAGATGGGCTAGGGTGGACGCCATCTCCCCAGAGTCCTGGGAACCCAAAACAGCTATCTTGAGGAAAAGAATTCTCCAAAGGGCTATGAGAGCTGTCTACAAACATCTGAAAGGCTGTCTTGTGAAGGGGACAGCATATCCATTCTGTATGTCTCAGGAAGAGGGCATAAATCCAATACATAGAAATTAAAAAAAGAGGCCTTGTTGGCCCACAGGCTACAGAACTTTCTTTTTGACTCTAAATGAAATCCGGTCATGGAACTTGATAATTCAAGACAAAATGAGTGTTCCGTCACTCGAGGCATTCAAGTATTGTCTGGACAGACGTGGAAATTTCCGCAAAGGGTGGGAGGTCGAGATGACATCACAAGTCCTTTCAACTATTAAACAGTTCTGTGATTCAGATATGAGTCATAGAATTCAGAGATGATTCCACAACCAGGGATGGCCCCACTGGCTAGAAAAAAATCCACAGAAAATAGGACATAGTGTATAGGAATCCAGAGTAGCATCGTGTGGAGGAAAGAACACCGGGTCTGGCCTTAGAATCCGGCTGTTCTGTATACAAGCTGTGTGTTTATGGACAAGTCACTTAACCTTGCTGGTCCTCTAGTCCTTTGTTTGGGAATGGAGACAACAATATGTACATTTATCCTCACCGGGATGAAATAAATGTAATCATATGAGCAGTCATTCCACAAATACTTGTTGAGCACCTACTGTGTGTCAGATGCTATGCTAGGAATATAGTGGAATGTGCTAGGAATAACAAACATAGTCCTTGCCTGGCTTTGAGCTGCTTCTAGAAGATAGCATTTAGCCACTGCAGAGAGGCTGCAGTAATAAGCATGATGTGTTCCAACCCTCTTTCCCATTATCCCCCAAAAGCCAGCAACCAGCAGAGAATGGAAGGGGAGTAGTGATCACCTCCACAGGGCCAGCACATTGCCCGCCTGGTGCCAGGCACTATACTAAGTGCTTTTACATGTACGCCAAGGGGCGGGGACACCAGCTGGGTATGTGAGGAGTCAGCTCCTTCCTGACACTGTCTACTGGGAGAGAGCATCAGATCCCACAGGTAAAGGGCTCGAACCGACCAGTCAGCCCTCCGCTTCAGATGCCAGTCGCAAGCCCAGGTTGTTACCTGTGCTTTTCTGTGACCCACCAGCAACTGGAGGTTCCAACAACCCCCTCCAACTCAGGACACCAGCCGCAAGTCCTGAAGGTCACCTGTACTTCTGACCTATGATTGGCTATATATCAGAGTTTCCCACAACTCCCCCCACTCAGGTTTGCTAGAATGGCTCTCAGAACTCAGAGAAACATTTTTAGATCCCCAGTTTATTATAAGAGGATAGTAAAGGATACAGAAGATGACCACCCAGACGGAAGACAACACGTCGGGCAGGGTGTCAGGAAGGGGCTCGGAGGCCCCATCCTCTCCCAGCACCACCCTCCCCGCGTCCGTGTATTCACTGACCCAGAAGCTCTCCAGGTCCTGTCCTTTTGGATGTTTCCCGAGGCTGTATTACATAAACATGATTGATTAAATCATTGGCCATTGGTGAATGATTCTATCCCCAGCCTCTCTCTCTTGAGGTTGGACCTGGGACTGGAAAGTTCCAGTGCTCTAATCACACGGTTCTCCTGGCTGCCAGCCCCCACCCTTGGGTGGGATCCAAAAGTCACCTTCCCTGAAGCATTTTCAGGAACTAAAGATGTGACCAAATATTATCCCATTGCTATTCTAGCTCAGGAAATTCCGAAGGTTTTGGAAGATGTGAGTTAGGAACTGTGGCTCAAGGCCAAGTGTATATGAGAAATGTATATTTTGGTCATCTGAATGACCAATTATAAATTTCTTATGCATCGTAATATTGTAACATATCTCACTCAATCCTCTCTGCTGCCCTAGGAAGTTCAGTTCAGTTCAGTGGCCCAGTCATGTTCGACTCTCTGCCACCCCATGGACGCAGTATGCCGGGTTTCCCTGTCCATCACCAACTCCCGAAGTTTGCTCAAACTCAGGTCCATCAAGTCAGTGATACCATCCAACCATCTCATCCTCTGTCGTCCTCCTCTCCTCCTGCCTTCAATCTTTTCCAGCATCAGGATCTTTTCCAGTGAGTCAGTTCTTCGCATCAGGTGGCCAAAGTATTGGAGCTTCAGCATCAGTCCTTCCAATGACTGATTTCCTTGAGGATTGACTGGTTGGATCTCCTTGCAGTCCAAGGGACTCTCAAGAGTCTTCTCCCACACCACAGTTCAAAAGCATCTATTCTTCAGCACTCAGCTTTCTTTATAGTCCAGCTCTCACATCCATACATGACTACTGGAAAAACCATAGCTTTGACTAGACAGACCTTTGTCGGCAAAGTAATATTTCTGCTTTTTAATATGCTATCTAGCTTGGTCATAGCTTTTCTTCCAAGGAGCAAGCGTCTTTTAATTTTATGGCTGCAGTCACTATCTGCAGTGATTTTGGAGCCCAAGAAAATAAAGTCTGTCACTGGTTCCATTGTTTCCCTAGGAAACAATGATTGCCCTGGGAAATCAGATATTATTTGCTGTCCCCCATATCATAGAAGAAAGGGGCTTTCCTGGTGGCTAAGACAATAAAGGATCTGCCTGCAATGCAGGATACCTGGGTTTGATCCCTGGGTCTGCAAGATCTCCTGGAGAAGGGAATGGCTACCCACTCCATTATCCTTGCCTGGGCAATTTCACGGACAGAGAAGCCTGGTGGGCTACAGTCCATGGGGTCGCAAAGAATCAGACACAACTGAGCTCTAACACTTTCACTTGTCTCATAGAAGAAGGGACCAGGGTCCAGAGAAGTTAGAGAGTCTGTCTAGGTTCATTTAGCCAGTGTTTGGTAGAGGGAGGCTTCACTCCAGGCAGTTTCTTTCCGGAGCCCAGGAGCCACTTCCCCATTCTGTTTCTTTGTCACCATTAAGCCATCATCTTCTCCTGACACCTTGCGGACTGAGGCAGAAATAACTAAGATGTGTGTGTCTCCAGGGAGGAGTTAGGAGGAGTTGGGTGACGTCACCATGTCTGTCTCCATCTGTGCTCTTCCTCTGGGAAGCCTGCCTGCCAGGGCCCAGGCAAGTTATGTGCCCCTCTAGACATCTTGATTGATACTGAAATAACTTTTTGTCTGTTTCCTCCATGGGGCCATGAGCTCTTCGAAGGCAACTGCCTCTCTCTTCCGTCCTCCATGGCAGCATTTATTCACTCATCTCTTCATCCGTTTACTCACTATTCATTGACAACCTCCATGTGCCGGGCACTCTGTAAGTACTAGAGATTCAACAGTGAGCCAACCTGAGAAAATTTTACCCCTCACGGGATGGGATCGTGAACTAGTTAAGAGCAGGCATTCTGAACCCAAACGTGGCTCCACCACTGGGGTGATTGTGGGCAGGCTACTTAACCTCTCAGCGCCTTCCATTTACAAAAATGGCAAGAATAATGTTCACTCCTATGTGGAATTGTTGGAGAATGAAATGAATGAATAGAGCTCAAAACAGTGCCTGGAATGTAGCAAGTATTATATAAACATTTGTGGGACTTCCCTGGTGATCCAGTGGCTGAGTCCAGGCTCTCAATGCAGGGATCTGGGTTCGATCCGCGGTCAAGGAACTATGTCCCACATGCTGAAACTAAAAAAAATTCCATGTGCTGCGGTAAAAATTGAAGATCCTACGTGCTGCAGCTAAGACTTGACACAACCAAATAAATAAATAAATGTTTTTAAAAAATACATAGGCATTGCTATTAAGGTAAAGATAGACAATAAATAAGGAAAATATAAAGTAGGGAAGATGGTGATAGTGTTATGGAGAAATTAAAACCAAGAAAGGGGGGGTTGGAAAGGACTGGGACTCGGGGGGTGAGGTGGGATGGGGCTTGGCATTATAAATAGGGTAGCCCTGAAACCTGATAAGGAGTCAGTCAGTCAGTTCAGTCACTCAGTCGTGTCCGACTATTTGCAACCCCATGAATCACAGCAAGCCAGGCCTCCCTGTCCATCACAAACTCCCGGAGTTTATTTCCATAGTTTTCATCAGCCAAAACCACTGACCTAAGCTTCTACTTGGACCTAAAAGGAGATGGAGATACACAGGCCCAGCGACTTGGGACATTGGGCCTTTAGAATGAGCCCACAGGCGTAGCAAGCAGTTGCATAATGATGGTGTAAAAATACAGCCCTTGAGTAATCTCTTCCCTTCCCAGCTGTCTTCCCCACTGGGCAAGGCTAAGAGGCAAGGCAGAGTGAGGACCAGCCATGCCTGGGTGACTCACTCATTCCTACACGCAATGCCAGGTGGGAGTGACACAGCCAACATTCCCGGGGCCGCGGTCACCCAGACCTGAGCTGGCGCCAAGCAGGTCATCCAGTCCTCCCAGACTGAGATTTCTGGGTGAAAACATCATCAGGCATCGCCGACACCTGCAGGCAGCCCACAGCTGCCCCCGGGACAGGCACACTCGCTCACATGCCCGGAGGCGTTCCATGCAGGCGCACACGTGCTCGTGTTTGCTCTCACTTGTCATAGCCTCATGCCCATGTGTTCACGTGCATGTCATACCCACACTCAGTCCCCTGGGCACACACAGCTCCCACACCTGTGAGTCTTTTCCTCTCGCACACCCAAGACCTCTCAGGTCCATCGCCCTGTCATCCAGCCCTTTCCACTAGAGATGCTGCTTAGAGGCGGACACACTTGCTTGTTCACTGTTTCCTCTTTAGGTCTCGTTCTTTCCTGAAGCCACGCCCCCTTCTCCTGCACCTGCAGATAAGCAGGCTTGTTCCTTCCCTCTGCTTCTCCACCCTGTCCCCAACCCTGACAGCATGCAGTTCCCAGGTGCTGAGGTGGACAAGGGCGTGCACACGCTCCCCTGTGTGCACGTGCACACATAGGTGTTTTCCCAGCGTGCGCACACTCTTCTCCACATGCTCACCCTCCTCTTGTACTTCCCCCTCGCTTGCTCACTTCCTTGCTCATTTACTTGCTCACAGTCACCCAAACACATTTATACATGCAAACTCACACTCCCCAATCCCCCTTCTGTGTGTAGGTGTTCACATTTGCAAGCCTGCTGATGCTGGGGCCTCGGCTCCTGCCGAATAGCACCAGTGCAGGCCTGGCCTGGCCTGGAACCAGCAGCTTCCTCAGGGGTGTGGGGCAGAGGAAAGAGGTGAATGAGACAACAGCAGGGGCTTCCCTGGCTTCCCTGGTGGCTCAGTGGTAAAGGATCCGCCTGCCGATGCAAGAGACACAGGTTCGATCCCTGATCCCTGATCCCAGAGGAGCCCTCATGCCGCAGAGCAGCTAAGCCCACACTCCACAACCATTAAGCCTGCGCTCTAGACCTGGGGAGCTGCAGCTACTGAGTCCAAGCACCCTGGAGCCCGTGCTCCACCACAAGAGAAGCCAGTGCAGTGAGAGGCCCACACACCACCACTGGGGGGTAGTCCCTGCTTGACACAGCCAGAGGAAAACCCACGCAGCCACAGAAACCCAGCACAACGAAAGATAAACAAAGAGAAAATTATTTTTTTAAAAAGACGACAGTAGATGCTGATAGTGGCATGATGTCACCGTGCGTTGTTCACAGCACCTCCAGCAGGCAACTTCACGGGCAGGCCTGTTCCTGACGTTGGCAGGGACCGAGGTCAGACCGCAGGTGGGGCACCACCCCCTGCCCAGTCCTGCAGTGAGGGCCCTCGTGTGCATGCGCAGGGGCACGTCAGTCCGTGCGTGCAAGCATGGTCCACACTCCACCCTGCTAGCTGACCCCTGGTCACCCCTCAGACCTAAAGATACTCTTGGGGAAGGCCCTGTCTCCCCTCAGAAGGATGTTCCTGCCTTCCTGAAGGCTTCAGGCCACTTGAACAGAGGGTCCTGGGGTCCTTACCTTCAAAGCATGGCCTGAAAAGAGGGGCATGGGCACATCTCCTGGGCCTGGTGGACCTCTCATCTCCTGGGGAGTGGTGTGGCCAGAAGGGAGGGAGCACAGGGTCCTGCTCAGCCTGGCAGCCTGGGGCTGACCCAACTCCAGGGTTTGTTTTTTTTTTTTTTTTAAGCTGTGTTGGGTCTTCATTGCTGTGTGGTCTTTCCTCTAGCTGCAGCAAGTGGCAGCTACTCTCTGGTTGTGGCCTTTCATTGCGGTGGCTTCTCTTGCCGTGGTACACAGGCTCTAGGGCACCCGGGCTGCAGTAGCTGTGACACGTGGGCTCTGTAGTTGCGGCCCCTGGGATCTAGAGCACAGGCTTAGTAGTCGTGGTACACAGGCTTAGTTGCTCTGTGGCACACGGGATCTTACTGAACCAGGGATCAAACCCATGTCTCCTGCACTGGCAGGCAGATTCTTTACCACTGGACCACAAGGGAAGCCCCAACCCCAGGGATCTTAACAGGAGTTGGTTAATCCTGCAGGGGCATCTATGGAGACAGTCACCAAGGCGTGGAATCTCCCTCCAGAAAGCCAATGAAATTACTGACGGCTTGTTGGTGAACCAGTTCAGAGAAAGAGAAACTCAGGGGTCCGTGGCAGTCAGCTCCGTTTCAGTAAGTCTATGAATCGTGGCAGAGTCCTCTCTCTACAACTCTCCCAGTTCCAGGATGTGGACAGCTTGAAGGGTCCTCTGCTTTCGTTCATTCTTTCCACTCTGGCCCTTGGCCCCACTTCCAGCTCAACTGGTTTCGTTTAGACTTGGGCAAGTCTAAGGAGAGGTTAATGATGGTTGGTAGCTTTAGAATACTGTCAGGCATACTCCGCTGTGTGCGGCCTGGTTATCTTCAGAGGTCCTCACAAGGCCCCTCTCTGGTTTCATTCATTTATTTCTGTCTTTTGTCTCCCACTGCCATGTCCCTTCTCCCTGTGGCTAATGTTTCATGTAGTTAATGATGTTTCATGAGTATTTTGTTCGTTTGTTTCTGTGCTATTGCAGAACAGGGGGCAATATTGTGTGCATGTGTGTATATTTTAAACTTGGGTCTGTTGCATTCAGTCTCATTCTTTTTGTCAGCAGCCCTGTTTCTGAGCTCCTTCCACAGTGCCGTGTGTCCTCTGACCCTTTGCTTCCGAGGCCTGCAGTGTATTCCCCAGTGTGTCTCTGGCTCTGCACATGGCCTACCAGCGCCCCCAAGGATGGGCATGGAGGGGCCCGCCTCCTCCCACCCCACCGCAGGTAGCACAGGAGGGAACTTCAGCTCATGTGTTTCCTGGGACGGTGTAAGGACTTTTTTCTTTCTTTCTTTCTTTTTTTTTTTTTTTTTTGAGCAGAAGCTCTCATTTCCAGAGTTTTCTACTTCCCAGATTGGTTCCAGCAGTGAATCTGAAAGAAACCGGAACACAGAAAACCAGGAGGAAGTGGTGTGGGTGGAGGCTGGGGAGATACACAGGAGCATGCTGGGCCATTATAGATGGCCATGGCAAGGATCCGGGTCCTTCTCCCAAGAATGAGGGGAAGCCATTGAACAAAACTACAGCAAGGGCTCAGATTTGTTTGCTTTTTTTTTTTTTTTTTAAGGGAACAGTGGATCTTTAGCGCTAGAAGGACCCTTAGAGACTGCTCGGCACACTCTGAATTTACAGTAGACCTCTGAGGGCCCACAGAGGCCATGAGATGCCCAGGGTCACACAGCCCACTAGTTAACAGAGCCAGAACTGCTCCCCAGGCTCCCTGACACTTGGCCAGTGTTGTGAGCCTCCCTGGTTGCCAAGGGCTATCTGAAGGCAGCAGCCTCTGCTGGGCTGGGGTTTGTTATCCTATCTGTCCCTGGACGGGGGAGGCAAGATCTTGGGTCGACCTTGCTCATCCCCTATCCCCTGGACTTTCTAAGACCCCTGAGGGCACTTACCAGGACCCACCAAGGAACCCCAAGTCAGGACCCAGCCTCCTGCTTCCAGGGAGGGAGGCCCTAGGCTATCAGACACCCACAGACAGCCCTGTGAAACATCCCTTGCTGGCTCAATGAGTGAGAACCAATACAGAGGGTTAAAGACATGCACGCCAATCCTGGTTCTGCCTTTTACTCTCTAGACCTCAGTTTCCTCATCTGTGAAGTGGGAGCATGGAGCAAGAGGCTCTCCCAAGTCTGTCCCCCACCTCACTCCATGTTGCTGCTTTAGTCTCAGGCACTTGGAACCTCTGGTACCCACCTCCCAGGACCTTTCCATCTGTTCTTTTAGTTCTCACCGTGGGCTCGAGGGAGGAGGGCACTGCACCCTCAGAGTTTCATTGACCCTTTTCACCCTTGTACTTCTGGGCCTCCGCTCCAGAGAGGCACAAAGAACCAAGCCTTTGTTTGCAGCAACAAAGCTGTTTGCAATTTCAGATAGAACCGTTTTATTATATCCCATCCAAAGAGTACTTGAGTTGCCTTTTGTTTTGGAAGCTTGTTAGCATTTCAGATTTAATTAACTGACAGAGACAAAGCTGCCCCACTTCCGCCACCCCCAGCCCATGCCCACTCCATCTACCGACCCCAGGTGCCCGCCGGCAGCCTCAAAGCCCCTGCCCACGTGGGGTGCGGGGCCCCCACTGTCCTCCTGAGGGGCTCACCTGGCAGATGAAAGGAGAGTCCTGCTGCCTGCCCCTCGTGCTCCCCTCCCGTCTTCCCCTTCCTCTCTAAATTCTGCTGCTGTTTACTGAGTGTTCACCGTGTGCCAGGGACCAGGCGAAGCACGGGGCATTTTTTTATCTGATAGCATCCTCAGACCCCAGCTAGCAAGGCTGAGTGGATCTGTTGCCCAGAGGAGAGATTGAGTCACTTCCCCAGGGCCACACAGGCTTCAGTGGCACCATCGGGCTTCAAACCTAAGTCTGGGTGACTCCAGAGCTTTTGTTGGGAGTCCCCACAGAACAAGCTTCCTGTCCAGAAACAAGCCCCTTATAGGGACTGCAGGGGCTGCAGTCCCAGGTCCAAGAGCTGGTTCTTGTTACAGGCGTATTGCCCTTTACTGCACTTCGCTTTTTCCAGCTTTTCACGAATTGAAGGTTTGTGGCAACCCTGTGTCAAGCAAGTCTGACAGTGCCGTCTTTACAGCAGCATTATTTTTTAAAGTTGTACGTTGTGTTTTTTTTTTAGATATAATGCTGCTGCTGCTGCTGCTGCTAAGTCACTTCAGTCGTGTCCGACTCTGTGTGACCCCATAGACGGCAGCCCACCAGGCTCCCCCATCCCTGGGAGTCTCCAGGCAAGAACACTGGAGTGGGTTGCCATTTCCTTCTCCAGTGTGTGAAAGTGAAAAGTGAAAGTGAAGTCGCTCAGTCATGTCCAACTCTTAGCGACCCCCATGGACCACAGCCTACCAGGCTCCTCCATCCATGGGATTTTCCAGGCAAGAGTACTGGAGTGGGGTGCCATTGCCTTCTCTGAGATATAATGCTACTGCACATTTAATAGACTTTAGGAGAGTATAAATGTAACTTTGTATGCATTGGGAAACCAAATAATTAGTGTGACTTGCTTTATTGCACTATTTGCTTTATTGTAGTGGCCTGGAACTGAACCCATAGTGTCTCTGAGGTACTTGGAAATCTGCTTCCCAAGAGCAGCCACACGTTGGTTGTATTCTCATCTCTTGATGGGCCCCCTTCCCCTAGCACAGCCTCCTTGGGGGTCTGCAAACAGCACTCATCCTCCTGCCCCTCTAACCTCTACTCCCTTCCTCCCTACAGTGAGGTAGGAGCAGCAATCCTATAAGCAAGTGTCCATGTCTGAGGGTGAGGTTTCAGACACAGTGATGGGCTGTGGCTCCAAGCACCATTTCCCACAGGGATGAGGCCACACTTGTGAACACATGGAGGGTCAGGCATGTGTTCTTAAGAATGCCCTGGTAAGGAGAGCAGACACCAGAGCTAGTCTTATCTGGTTGGTTGGTTCATGGTATGGGCTTTGGCTGCAAGCTGCCTAGGTTCTAGTCTTAGCTTCTGCCCATTATTAGCTGACCTCGGCCAAGTGACTTAGTTCGCACGTGCCTCAGTTTCCTCATCTGTAAAATGGGAGTGAGAGCAGTACCTCCTAGGACTGATGAAGATTAAATGGGTTAATATACATGAAGCACTTAGAACAGCGCTCACATGTGGTGAGCACTTGGTAGGCGTTAGCCCTCAGGGGTCCTGGCTCTGCCTGCGGCTGGCTGCTGACCTACGGCAAGCCACTTTCCCTCTCGGCCTCAGTTTCCCCGTTTGAGAAAGCAGCGGACTAGACCAGATGCCCCTCGGGGCCAGTCACGCTCTGCCCATCAGTGGTTCTAGAAGCCCTGGCCAGGCTAAGCGTGGTGTTCTGCTGGTCAGCAGCCCTGTGACTGTGGGCATGGTGGGGAAGTCCTTCCTGGCCAGGTTTGGGAAGGGAAGAAAAGCTGAATGGGCCAGGAGCTCCCTCCTCATGTCAACAGGAACAGGCTGAGCCAGCCTCCGGCTCCAGTCCTGGTGGCTGGCAGCTGGCAGCTCCAAGGATGAGTCACCAGCAGGAGCAGCCATGGGTTCTTAGGCTCGGGTGTTGCCAGCCCCAGGGCACACCCTGGCTGCAGAGTTTGGTGGTGGGACCTGGGTGCCAGGTGACAGGAGAGGGGTCGTGGTGTTCATACTTGCCAAGTAAACTCTCAAGGCCATTTGCCTGCATGCCCTACCCAGAGCCCCTAGAGCTTTGGCCCAGGGTACAGAGCCCCTGCCTTCCCATGCGCCTCCCTTTCATATGATGCAGGCTTTGAGGAGCCATCAGCCAGGATCAGGCACAAAAGCCACACCACCACCCCCATGCTGCTGGTTAGGGGTCAAGGATCCCCCAGACACAGGGACTCCCTCTTTCCCTCCCAGGTTCTCACTGTCTCCCCGCCTTTGCCGTAGTGACCCTTTCCTGAGAAGCAGTTTGGGAAAGCAGAAAGATCAGTGGGTATCAGGAAGGCCGGGGTTTGCCTCTTGGATCTGCCTGTACTTGGGCAAGCCACTTGAGCTCGTTCAGCACAATTTCCATGCCTGAAAAATCCCCTTCACCCTATGCAGGGGGCAGGCCGGCGAGGAGCCGGGTGTTCTGTCGCTGTCAGCAAGCTGCCTCTGAGTCAGGGCTCTGTGCCTGACAGAGGAGCTACCTCGCTGTGAACTACTGTAAAGCCAGTCCTTGACACCAGCACCCGCCTCTCACCGGCAGAACGGGGCTGGTGATGCTAATGCCTACCTCACGGGGCTGCCAAGAGGAGCAAGAGCAGCTGCATGCACACAGGCGCTCTGGGAGCTGCTGGGGGCCTGCCCAGAGAGCTGGCGCGCTCGTTTCAGAGCAGGACAGCGAGTGGAAGGGCAGAGTGAGGAGAAGGGCCCGTGTGATCTCTCGGAGCAGAACCCAAAGAGCAAAGTGGCCCAAGACCTCGGGTCCATGTGGGCAGGCACTGTGTTGTTCACCGATGTATGTGCTGTGCTGAGTCTGTGAGTCGTGTCCGACTCTTTGCAACCCCATGGACTGTAGCCCGCCAGGCACCTCTGTGCATGGGGATTCTCCAGGCAAGAGTACTGGGGTGGGTGGCCATGCCCTCCTCCAGGGGATCTTCCCAACACAGGGATCAGACCCAGGTCTCGCACATTGCAGGCGGGTTCTGTCCCATCTGAGCCACCAGGGAAGTCCGTTCACTGCTCTGTATGTATCCACAAAACCTAGTCCGGTGCTTGGCACAGCACATAATTGGTGCTCAACGTGTGTTGAACTCACACATGAATGAGCAGAGACTAAAATCAGCCCAGTTGTCTACCTCCCCACTTCTGCCACCTGATCACAGACCGTCGCTCCCCACCCCTGAGATCTGAGGTTCTTAACCTGAAGTCCATGGATCCCCTCTAGAACTATATACAGAACTGAGAGTGTGTTTGTGTGTGTAGGCATCTTCCTGAGTGAAGACATGTTAGATTTCTGTCCAGGAAAGGCTTTAAATAAGCCCGGTCCTGAAAGGTACAGAGCTCAGTTGGATTCACCTGGACTCCAGGACTGCCAGGTACTCTGTGAGTTTAAAAAAAAAAAAGACCAGCCTCCACACTTGTCTCTGAAAGGTACATACAGGCCCCTTCAAACCTACAGTTTTTCTTCCACCCCCATAAGGTGCCAGGCAGTTAACCTGCCATCTTTCATATGCAAAAGTGATGATGGAGCATCGTCAGGGGGCCAGTGTTCTGAGTGGCTGCGCTCCTGTGGGTGGGTCTCACAGAGCCTTGTACGTCCTCTCTGTCTCTCCAGTCCCCCACTTGGATTCGGATGTGACAGGTGAGAGTCAGGGCCCTGAACCCAGGAGTATTAATCAGGCCTTGTAATATCAGAACGGTACCCTCCTTTAAAAAATATTTTTCCTCATTACAAATATTAATAAATATATATGTATATGCATATATATTTATCTCTATATGTATGTGCCTATTTACTTATTATAGGAAATTTAGAGTAAGTAACAATGAAAAATATCACTCCATTCTCACCATCCTCCAAAAACTATTGTTACTACCCTACTTCTGTTCTTCCCATGCACCGTGTATGAGGTTCATTGAGCACTTACTATGTGCCCAGCGTCCACTGTGCTTCATGCTCTCTGAGCACCACTTGAGTTAATCTGTCATCTTTTTGTTGTTGTTGTTGAATTTTACCTGCAATGGGTCTTCATTGCATGAACTTTTCTAGTTGTGGCACACGGGCTGAGTTTCCCTGAAGCATATGAGATCTTAGTTCCCCAACCAGGGAATGAAGCCTCGTCCCCTGCATTGGAAGGCAGATTCTCAACCACTGAACCTCCAGGGAAGTCCCCAACCTCTCTTCATTCATTGGGGATTCTCCACCTTTTTATATGCATGTTTATACTTTCTTAGTTTTTGAGGCCAAGCAGAGCAGGCTGTTTTGTAACTTTGCCTTTCTTACTCCACACCATCGAAATTTCTTCCCCTGTTATTAAATATTCATCTACAGAGTCATTTTTAACAGCAGCATGATGATGTTTTATTGCAGGCAGATTCCAGGCTTCTCAGACTGGGGTGCATGTACCCCTGAGGGCAAAGCCACAGGATAAATGTAGAACATTTTCCTGAAGCATAAATTTGATTCCAAGCTTTGGGAGGGGAAAAAACATTAAGATCAAAACAAGCGCAGATATGCCACAGAATAGAATAAAGAACACCCATGAATTTTAAAATAACACCGCAAAGTCCAGATCATATGACTTGTAGTTTCCCCCAAAGACCCATGTCCCCTCTGCCCTGAAGATGGAGAAACATCTGAGAAGCACTGAGCATTCCCTCTTCTTAAAATCAAGGAAACTGAGACCCTAGAAGGAGAAGGGATTGCCCAGGGTCCAGTGTGTGTGTCACAAGTCAAGCCTGGTGGCCTCTGAGCTGTACCTGTCCCACCAATCCATATTTGCCATCACGTATCAACCACTGTTTCTGAGGGTGTGGGAAAACTTGCGGCTTGAGTAACTGACCTTCTGTTTATCAGTCATGGAAACTTTCGACTTCCTATGTGATCCATCTCTTAACAGTGGGTTTTCTTTTTAACCTTGCTGGCCAGGATCTGAGGTGTCTGCTCAAGTGCTTGGTAACAGTAGCCTCCCAGGGCAAAGGCAGAGGCCCCTAGACTCCACCAGCACTTAGATTTTTCACTTAATGCGCTGTATGGGAAATACGGATCCACTGGTCTGTTTTACCCAGCTGACTTGAGCCTTTAAAGGCAGGAGTTACATTTGGTCATTATTATCTGATGTATCTTGAGCACTTAGTGCCAAGATGGATGCCAGGTGCCAAGTTGGATGTTTCATCTATAGGATCTACTGTCGTCATCACAGCTTTTCTTTTCTTTAAATTTATTTATGTATTCATTTATTTATTTGGTTGTGTTGGGTTCTAGTTGCCGTGCATTGGCTCTCC
The DNA here is from genome assembly GCF_910594005.1 of Cervus elaphus. Classification (NCBI taxonomy): domain Eukaryota; kingdom Metazoa; phylum Chordata; class Mammalia; order Artiodactyla; family Cervidae; genus Cervus; species Cervus elaphus. The sequence continues at coordinate 24,457,826 of NC_057816.1, read as the reverse complement.
AGTTGTGGTGTACAGGCTTGCTAGTTGCAGCACGCAGGCTTCGAGGCATGTGGGCTCTTAGTTACTGTACCAGGGATTGAACCCATGTCCCCTGCATTGCAAAGCAGACTCTCAACCATTGAACCACCAGGGAAGTTCCCATCACAACTTTTCAAATGTATTATCATCCTTCTCTATCACTTGTCCATCCTCATTCACTCACCACGGAAATATTTATTGTAGACCTTACAGACTAGGACTGATGCTATATGCTGTGGCCAATCATGATGACCGAAACTGCTCTTTCCATCATGGAACTTACAGAGGACTGGGAAAGATGATATTCAACAAATAATTTGGACACACTGTAGGGAGTGTAATGTAGTTCAAGGGCCTGTTCAGGTTCAGTCCAGTCACTTAGTCATGTCCGACTCTCTGCGACCCCATGGACTGCAGCACGCCAGGCCTCCCTGTCCATCACCAACTCCCAGAGCTTTCTCAAATTCATGTCTATCGAGTCGGTGATGCCATCCAACCATCTCATCCTCTGTCATCCCCTTCTCCTCCCACCTTCAGTCTTTCCCAGCATCAGCGTCTTTTCCAGTGAGTCAGTTCTTTGCATCAGGTGGCCAAAGTATTGGAGTTTCAACTTCAGCATCAGTCCTTCCAATGAATATTTAGGGCTGATTTCCTTTAGGATGGATGGGTTGGATCTCCTTGCAGTCCAAGAGACTCTCAAGAGTTTTCTCTAACACCACAGTTTTTAAGCATCAATTCTTCAGCACTCAGCTTTCTTTATGGTCCAGCTCTCACATCATTACATGACTACTGGAAAAACCATAGCCTTGACTAGATGGGCCTTTGTTGGCAAAGTAACATCTTTGCTTTTTAATATGCTGTCTAGATTGGTCATAGTTTTTCTTCCAAGGAGCAAGCATCTTTTAATTTCATGGCTGCTGTCACCATCTGCAGTGATTTTGGAGCCCTCCAAAATAAATTATCTGTTTCCATTGTTTCCCCCATCTATTTCCCACGAAGTGATGGGACCAGTTGCCATGATCTTAGTTTTTTGACTGTTAAGTTTTAAGCCATCTTTTTTTTTCACTCTCCTCTTTCACTTTCATCAAGAAGCTCTTTAGTTCTTTGATTTCTGCCATAAGGGTATTATCATCTGCATATATGAGGTTATTGTTATTTCTTCCTGCAATCTTGATTCCAGCTTGTGCTTCATCCAGCCCAGCATTTCACATGATGTACTCTGCATATAAGTTAAATAAGCAGGGTGTCAATATACAGCCTTGATATACTCCTTTCCCAATTTGGAACCAGTCTGTTGTTCCCTGGTTCTAACTGTTGCTTCTTGACCTGCATACAGATTTCTCAGGAGGCGGGTAAGGTGGTCTGGTATTCCCATCTCTTGGAGAATTTTCCACAGTTTGTTGTGATCTACACAGTCAAAGGCTTTGGTGTAATCAATAAAGCAGAAGTAGATGTTTTTCTGGAATTGTCTTGCTTTTTTGATGGTCCAACAGATGTTGACAATTTAATCTCTGGCTCCTCTGCATTTTCTAAATCCAGATTCAACATCTGGAAGTTCACGGTTCATGTACTATAGCTAATTCTTCTTAACTATAATCAATCAATAGTTATTAGAAACCTATTATTTGTTTTAGTTCTATGCTAGGCACTATACTAACATTATAAATTTGAACACATAAAAACCATTATGTATTATTGCACTGGAGAAGGGAATGGCAAACCTCTTCAGTATTCTTGCCTTGAGAACCCCATTAACAGTATGGAAAAGCAAAAATATATGATGATGAATTCCCCAGGTTGGTAGGTGCCCAATATGCTCCTGGAAAAGAGTGGAGAAATAACTCCAGAAAGAATGAAGAGACAGAACCAAAGCGAAAACATCGCCCAGTTGTGGATGTGACTGGTGGTGGAAGTAAAATGCGATGCTGTAAAAAACAGTATTGCATAGGAACCTGGAATGTTTGGTCCATGAATCAAGGTAAATTAGAAGTGGTCAAACAGGAGATGGCAAGAGTGAACATCAACATTTTAGGAATCAGTGAACTAAAATGGAATGGAAAGGGGGGTTTAATTCAGATGACCATTACATCTACTACTGTGGCCAAGAATCCCTTAGAAGAAATGGAGTAGCCCTCATAGTCAACAGAAGAGTCTGAAATGCAGTACTTGGGTGCAATCTCAAAAATGACAGAATGATCTCTGTTCGTTTCCAAGGCAAACCATTCAGTATCACAGCAATCCAAGTCTATGCCCCAACCAGTAACACCAAAGAAGCTGAAGTTTGAACATTTCTATGACGACCTACAAGACCTTCTAGAACCAGCACCCAAAAAGGATGTCCTTTTCATCACAGGGGGCTGGAATGCAAAAGTAGGAAGTCAAGAGCTACCTCGAATAACAGGTATATTTGGCTGTGGTGTACAAAATGAAACAGGGCAAAGGCTAACAGAGTTTTGCCAAGAGAATGCACTGGTCATAGCAAACACCCTCTTTCAACAACATAAGAGAAGATTCTACACGTGGACATCACCAGATGGTCAATACCATAATCGATCATATTCTTTGCAGCCAAAGATGGAGAAGCATTATACAGTCAGCAAAAATAAGACCAGGAACTGACTGTGGCTCAGATCATGAACTCCTTATTGCCAAATGCAGACTTAAATTGAAGTAAGTAGGGAAAACCACTAGACCATTCAGGTATGACCTAAAGCAAATCCCTGTCCAAGTGGCTTAGTTCAAACCCACCACTTAGCCTCTCTGCACCTCATCATCCTCTTCTGTAAGATGAGGCTAACAGGAGTGCCAGCTTCATGGGGCACCATGAAGAGTGAATAGATTAACATGCGCAAAGCACTCTGAGCAGGGCTGTGCTCCAAGTGTATTGTTTCTGCTGGCCGTATGAAGGAGAGACGTGGGTTGCCAGGTGTGTATGGCGGGGAGGACCCGCTCTAGGAAACAAATGCTGGAGTTTTGCAGGATGAGTGGGTGTTAACTTGGCACAGTGTTTTGGAGGCAGGTGAGGGGAGCAGGATGTTGGAGGAGTGTTCCTGGCAGAGAGGACAAGATACGCAGAACACAGGGTGTCGGCTCACCTGAGGAACTGCCAAGAAGTGTGGCTGGACCACAGCAGGCCGGGAGCCGTACAGGGTCAGGTCTGGGAAGAGAGGGAAATACTGGCATAGAAGTACAGGCGTCTCCTGGACCCAGCTCTCTGCACCACACGGTTGATCCAGGCAATTGGGAGATGCTCAGTAACTATTTGTCACATAAGCAATCGAGCATGCAGACATGGTGTCTTGGCTATGAGTGTTCCAAGCCCCCCATCCAGAAAAGGAGTCCATTGTCCCATATACATAATATGTGAACTGTCCCAACCCCTCACTGTCAAGCCATACACATCTGTTTTGTTGGTCCCGCTCTCTCTCTCTCTTTTTTTTTTTTTTTTTTTTTTGCCACATCATCACATGGCATGTGGGATCTTACTTCCCCGACCAGGGATTGAACCCATGCCCCCTGCTTTGGAAACAGAGTCTTAACCATTGGACCACTGCCAGGGAAGTCCATGGTCCCTCTCTTGGCAGTAGACTAGCCGGTGTCAGTTTGGATGGGGAGTTCAGTAAGGTCATGCTGCCGGAATCCCCCACTCCACTGGGGCCTCAGCTCTAGCCCAGTGCTGTTCAGACTTGTTTAGTGGTGGCGCCTTGTGTTGAGATGATCTTAGAGGATACCCAGTATATGGAACACCATCGAACAGCTTCCATGGCTGAGGCTTGGACAGGGGGACTCAGAGCACCTGGTCATGACTGGCTCACCCGAGAAAAACGCCAGGGCTCCCTGAAACACAGTTAGAAAACCAAGGGAGGAACTTTGCCCCTGTTTTTGAGTTGTGGAAACTGAGGTCAGAGAGGAGGGGATGTGACTCTTCCAAGGTCACAAAACCAGGGACAGACCCAGAACTGGATCCCAGACATTTGACATCAGTTCCGCTGTCTCAAGGTGGGGCAGGGGCATGCGGCTGTGACCTTGTCAAGTCAGGGTACAGAGCATGAGAGACAAAAACCTGGCGGGCAGGCGTGGGTGAGCTGTTCAGGGTCACGGCCTGGTTATGCCGTGCCTTTTTTCCCCGTCTCTCTCTCTTTTAATTGAGTTTGAGGTGGTTGTTTTTTGTTTCCTTAAGAAATGGGAACAGAATGAAGCTGCGTAAACACCACGATGTTAACTCCCTGAAAAACCTCCTGCCATTTTAACTCTGTTACTGGAGAAATAAAAGAGAAATAATTTGTCCACCCACACTTAGCTCTTTCTGACGAAGGTAGGTGAATATTGCTTTGCTAATCGAGGGTGACTGCTGGAAGTGGAGCCAGGCTGACTGATCTTGGATTGAGAGGAAGCCACGGCAACCCCAGAAGGAGCGCCCCGGGGGGTCAGCAGGGCCGGGGTCACCAGCCACGTTGTCACCTTCTGCAGGTGTCCCCCAGCCGGTAGGGATGGAGGTGCTGGACCAGGCCGAGGGGCCCGCGGCCTCACAGAGAGCGATGCCACCGCCCCCACCTGCTTCACCGCCCTCAGAGCCAGCTCAGAAGCCGCCACCTCGAGGCGCCGGGAGCCACTCCCTCACTGCCAGAAGCAGCCTGTGCCTGTTGGCTGCCTCCCAGTTCCTGGTAAGGACATCACAGGCCTCGCCGGGGCCTGGAGGGAGGGCGGGTTGAGGGACGGCCTCCACTTCCTCCCCAAGATGGCCGCCTCAGGACACAGAGGACTGAGGGGCCTTCCCGGTGTCCCCTCGTGACTGCGGCCTCTCCGGTGTGAGGAGAAGGCTGGAGTTCCAAGCCACAGCCTTGAGAGCTGAGCCCCTCATGCTCTGAGCTCAGAAGCAGGAATGCAGACCCGGCCCCCAGCGCCCCTGGCCCTGTGGGGGTCCTTCTGAGGACTTCCTGTCTCTGGAGGCACCTCTAGGAGACTGTGCCTGTGATGTGTATAACTGGTGGGGTGGCGGGCTTTCCTCTGCAAAGGCTCCCTTAAGTCAGATTTTCTCCAGGAAAAGTCCCAGGCCCTTGCCTCTACTGCACGGTCTGGACCTTGGTGGAGGGTGGGGGGTGTAGGCGGTAGGTTGAGGCTCCAGGTGAGCTCCTGAGGGTGGTGGAATGGGGAGATATGCGGGCAAGGAGGCCGGACTGCGAACTCAGTGTGCTGGCCCTGGCCACCCCAGCTCGCCTGTGGGATGCTCTGGCTCAGCGGCTTTGGCCCCATCTGGACGCAGAACACCACAGACGTCGTCTCCTCCACGCTCACGTTCCTGGAGCGGCTGGGACCCTCGGTGAGTAAGCTCCAGGGAGCCCCAGGGTAGGAGGGAGCGCCTGGGGGCCTCCAGTCCCACCAGCCCCTGCCTGGGGCTTCTTTGAGTTCAGACGATAACCTTCAAAGGCTTGAAACCTGTCCCCTCCCCAGAACCAGGTACGAAGTTCTCAGAGCCTAAATCTTATCCCTGTTGAAATAGATGAGAACGCGCCCCCACCCCCCCCCCACCTCCATCACCCTGAGCTGTTTGTCTGATGTTCCCCAGGCCTGGCTGGGCACTGGGACCTGGGACGTCCCCAGTCTGCTGCTGATCTCTCTGTGTGTGATCCTCGTCACCACCCTGGTAAGGCTCCTCCTGACCCGACCTCGTTGTTCCCCTCCCGTGACCCCAAGACCCAGTTCTCACCTTGTCCCATTTGACCTACGGACTAGACGTTGTGGGTAGGGCTGAGGAGAGGCACCTGTCTTCTCCCACCAATGTGCCCAGGCTGGGGTGGGGGTAGGGAGAGGCACCTTCTTTCTCAAAATTGGTTTGCAGTGTTCTTGGCTGGGGAAGGGAGCTGAGGCAGTGTGAAAACCGGAGTAGGAACACCCCACCCCACCAAGAAAGCTTTAAAGCATAAGAACCTGAGGGTTGAGGAAGGAGAGGGCTGGGAGGACGTGGTTGGGGGATAGCCTCCCATCTAGGTGAGCGGTGGTGCCCTGCAGACAGTTCCCAGGACAACAAGCCAGCTCCAGACACACGGAGGGGCAGGGAGCTCAAGCCCCTGGGCACGCCATCATCCGGGGGCTGCTGCCAGTATGGTCCATGATGCCAGTTATGCCCCCAACTAGGTGTGGCTCTTTCTGAGGGCTCCCCCAGAACCACCCAGCCCGCTGCCCCCCGAGGACAGGCGCCAGTCGGTAAGCCGTCAGCCCTCGTTCACCTACTCGGAGTGGATGGAGGAGAAGGTCGAGGATGACTTCCTGGATCTGGACCCCGTCCCCGAGACCCCTGTGTTCGACTGCGTGATGGACATCAAGCTGGAGGCCGACCCCACCTCCCTGACCGTCAAGGCCATGGGTCTGCAGGAGAGGTGGGTGCGGCAGAGGCGCATGGAGCTCTCGGCTACCTGTCGGAAGGGCAGATGCCTGACTCTGACTCCCAGTGCCCAGCGCAGAGCTGAGCTCATAGCCCCACCAATGCAGACGTGTGCTCTTCAGGTCTGATTCATGCAGATCTGAATGCCCCGAAGTGAACACTAAGAAACATTATTACTGCACACAGACACGTAGGCATGCACAGGTGTACACACATGCACACTCACACATATAACTCTGTGGCTCGGATAGGTTTCTTTACTGTAGGACTTGTTGGGCCCCTTTAACATGCTTGTAGTCATTGTAGATTGACAAGGGGTTGCGTGTAGCCTTCCTCAAAGTCATCCGACCACAGAAGCCTGCTTTCATAGTGTCTCGAAGAGTTCCACAAAGCACATGTTGGGAGGTGTCAGCACGCTCTTTGCAGAGCCTGGCTGGGTTAGCTAGATCCCACCAGGGTTGTGTTGTCCACATGATGTCATGGAAAGAGTGTTGGAGGAGGAGTCAGAAAACCTAGGTTTTTGTTTCAGCCCTGCCACCTCCTTACTGTGTGTGCTTGGGCAATGCTTATCCCCTCTGTGGCTTTCAGTTTCCCTTTCTAGATAATGAGGGTAATGGGCCACTAGACTCTGAACACACAACAGGGTCTGCTCAGTCTGCTTATCCTTGCTCCGCTGTGCTACCCCTGGGATCCCGTCTTCCCCGAGCCTCTCCTGGATGAGACGTCCTTGGAGGCTGCAGCCCTGGGGGTTGGGGTACAGAGGGTGGAGCCCTGTTTCTCTGCCCCAGGCACGTGCCCTCTTGGTGAGCTTCCCCTGGCTCTGGGAGCTGCCTCTGGCAAGGGCCACAGGGGAGTGCAGGGAAGGACTGTATTGAGGAGCCTCACTTGGAATCTTTGGGACTGGGGCCCGAGCCCACACTCAGTTACTCTGCTGCAGGAGGCGGGAGCGGGTGGCGGGCTTAAGCCTTGGGGCTGAGCCTCACACTGTGTTGGGGTGATGTCACACCCACTCCTCTCCCTGGGACCCATCGGGTTCCCACCCCATCTCCCGCTCCCTCATCCTCCTGCTTCAAGGCCCCCAGCTAATGGTCCTCCCTGCCCTTGATACTCACCGCCCCCTTCCTGGTCCTTCCAGGAGGGGCTCCAACGTCTCCCTGACCCTGGACATGTGCACGCCAGGCTGCAACGAGGAGGGCTTCGGCTATCTCATGTCCCCCCGTGAGGAGTCAGCCCGAGAATACCTGCTCAGCGCCTCCCGCGTGCTCCAGGCCGAAGAGCTTCACGAGAAGGCCCTGGACCCCTTCCTGCTGCAGGCAGAATTCTTTGTGAGTCCTCCTGAGTCAGCGCCCCCGCAGGGGCCAGCCCTTTATGCTCATGTTGGTCCCCTGAGCAAGGCTTTGGAACAGGGTACCCCAAACTCAGCATCTGATGAACATCGTTTCATGCTCACCTCTCCTACTGTCTTGGGCAAGCTGCTTCCTCTCTGGGCCTCAGTTTCTCATCCAGAAAATGGGGATAAAGATAACAGGAGTGTTGCAAGGATTCGGAAGATGCAGAATGTGTGCAAAGTGCCCATCAGGTGATTGGTGTTTGTGGCATTCTTAAGTCATCATCACCTGGGACTGTCCTCCGAAAGCCTTAGAAAGCCTTCTCTTCTTTATTTGGAGACATGGGGTGCTACACTATGCGACAGCAGGGATTAAACCTGAGGCCCAGCAGTGAAAGTACTGAATCCTAACCTCTGGCCTGCCAGACAGTTCCTGAAAGCCTTCTCTTCTGACTCTCCCATTTTCCCACTCTCCTTTTGCCAGGCATCACCAAACAGTCCCTCAGTTCTGTGGCTTCAGCTTAGGATGGTCCTGATCACCTCCCCCTCCAGACTCCTACAGCAGCCTCCAACTGCCTCCTGTTGGACTTTGAGGGGCCTATCAATGACCCCCCTGTTTTACCTGCCTGGGCACTCAACCAGTTAAGAGCTAAGATAGAGAAGATCACAAAACCACCTTTATTTTTGCTGATAAAGGCTAGGTAGTTTTTGTTCTTGTTTGTATTTTGTTTTTCCATTTTAACTGCTCTGAGTCTTTGGTGCAGACCACAGGCTTCTTTCTCTAGTTGTGGCACGCAGACTTAGTTGCCCGGAGGCATGTAGGATCTTAGTTCCCAGAGCTGTGATCGAACCCATGTTCCCTGCACTGGAAGGCAGATTCTTTATCTCTGGACCAGCAGCGAAGTCCCAAGCCTAGGTTTAACATGAGGATTACGTATGTAGCAGTAGTGAGCTTCCTGATACCAACCACCAGAATAAAGCAACTTTCCCACCACCCCAGGCGGTGCTGGCACATTGCCAGCCTCACCCCATGGGGGTGCCCTGTAATTCTTTCTTAGCGGGAGGGTCAGGGGAGGAGGAGAAGGAAGGAAGGGGCTAGTGCCCCAAAGCCAAGTTCCTCAATCAAACACCTCATCTGATAACCTCGCAGCTCCCCTTGCCCCAGGCCACCTGCTCCCTAGCGGAACCAGATGGCTCTCCTCTCTGGGCAGCCCTCCATCACCTCTGACCTACAGCTCCAGAGTCTGCAGCGTGTGGCCCAGCCTGCCTTACCTGAGTTGAGCCAGCCCCAGCCGCCTTTTCCAGACTCAGGCCCCCATCCCTGCAGGACTGTCCACGTCACACTTGGCCCTTGCCCAACCCCCACCCCCATGCCTTCACAGTCATCATCCCTCACCCTGGAGGCCCCTAGGATGCCCTCCTGGGCTACCCAGCCTCAGTGCCGTCCCGTGGCCACACCTCCCCTTGAGGGTGTGTGGCATGTCCTTGTCATCTCCGGTTTCTAGTTCATTGTCAGTTTTGCCCAGAGAGAGAGGAAGTGGGGGTGCTCACACACCCACCCCACGGGCACTTCTGCACCTGCTTTTTATTCTTCTGATTCTCACAACCACCCTAGAAAGTGAGTATCGTGATCCTCATTGTACCAAATGCATTCTTAGTGTGTCCACACTGAACACTGTGATTCATGATGATGAGAGATGATAAGGGTGCTAAAGTGTGTGGACAGAGAGAAGGGGCGCGAAGAGAGGACAGTCACTGAGGAGTCATCCCAAAGGACCTGGGGGGAGGGGTGGCAATGAACCTTAAAGGCTGAGAAGGATTAGGGGTGATGAAGAGGGATGCGACCAGTGCTCCCCACAAGTGGAGTGCCGCGAACTCAGATGTGGAGGCTAGGCGGAGACTGACAAATTAGCTACAGGGAAGAGATGGGCACAGCTGGAGGGTGGGGCTTTTGAGAGCGACTGGTGGTAAAGAAAGGCCAGCTCCTAGGCCTCACATTCCAGGCAGAGAAGTTCAGACTTGGCACTCTTGACGTGCAGAGTGATTGAGAAGTGCAAATACAACTTTTGGAGGCCCAGAAGGAGGCTGCCTCCCTGCTGGAGAATCAGGGAAGGCTTCTTGGAGGAGGTGGCATTTACAGTGGACAGGAGGACATGAGAAGATGAGGATGGGATGGATGTTACTACCGAGCAAGCAGCACGACCCAAGGTCCTGAGGGAGGTACCTACCTGGGGTAGAAACATGAGTCCGCAAAGCCACTCGATGTGGCTGCAGTACAGGGTGCAGAAGAAGGCAGTGATTGGCCAGGTGACTTCTTCTCTGTTCATCAAACATTCACTGAGTGCGGACCATGTGCCAGGCTGGCCCTCCAAAAACAATGGTGGTGATAACATTTATTATGCACTCAGCATGTGCCAGGCAGGACTGCTCTAGATGCTTTTCATGTGCACTCACTCATTTAATAGTCGATGTTTGTTGAATGAATGCATGCATCACGCCAGCCCACAGCTGCCCTCAACCCTGTGTCTTCCTCCTACAGGAAATCCCCATGAATTTTGTGGATCCGAAAGAATATGACATCCCTGGGCTGGTGCGGAAGAACCGATATAAAACCATCCTTCCCAGTGAGTACTCGCTGCCCCTCACCTGGGTGCCCTTAAACCCTGAGGCAGGGTTAAGAGACTAACTCCAGCATGGGCCTCCAGGGTCACCAGGCAAAGGGATGGAAGGTGGGGGTGCCCGATGAAGGGAAACACCCCCTTTAGAGGGCAGAGGGCTCTTGGTTCCTTCATACAGCACTCTCCAGATCTTTGCCCTGGAAAAGCATTGTGCTGGGCTCTGTGGAAACTCAGAGAAAAAGAGGAACAATAACAGGCAGCTCCTAGACAGTGCATGGTGGCTGAAAATTGTGGTCACATCCCTGGTCTCTTCAGAGTGGACAGGTTTTAAAGAGAGGACATTAAGGCTCAGAGAGGTTAAGTGGCTTATCCACTATCACACAGCTAAGACGTACAGAACCAAGTTTGAAACTAGGCCTCTGTAACCTCAAAATTGTGCTCTTTTGTCTACCTGGAGTTCAGTTTGGCTAGATTATGAACCCTCTAACAGGCAGAGCCACCCCACAAGGGAGCGAGCTGCCTGTCAGGTAGGAAGCTCCCCATTGGCTAGGGTATTCAAGCTAGAATGCATGAGTGGTCCCCCTGGAAGGTCTGATAGGGATTTTCCCCCTTTGGGGTAGTTAGACCAGGGAACCCGATATTCCTTGTTTAGCCTGGGATGCCATTTTCAGGTAACTTCCATCAGGCCCCTGTCTGCCTGTCACCCCTGCCAAGTTCTGGCCCAAGGCCCTAGGGCTAGCTTTGGGGGTGACTTATTGAAAGAAAATCCCCACAAACCTACTGCACTCAGTTTATGGAGTAAGGAGGCTTTAAAAAAGCAGTTTTGCCATCAGCTTCTCCAACAACATGTAAGATGTCATGACTTATTTTTAACTTTTAAAATATCGACTTGTGGTTGCTATGGTTACACAGTGTCTAGGTAGTTCCAGTTAAACAAAGCACCATTTAAGGCCAGGATTCAGGGCTGCTCACCTCTTCCCGCCTCTTGCTCCCCCCTCCACCCACCCAGCCCTACCTGGAGGCAGGGCTTCGGGCACCCCACAGTTTCAGGCTTTGCCGGCCACTCAGAATAGCCACTGGGGGAGTATGAGAGCCAGGCCATCACTCCATCTGGTCCCCACTGGATTCCTGAGAGGAATCCAGCCTCCAGCCATACCCTACGCCTGCAGCCCCCGAGCCCAACAGAGAATCTTCTCTGTAGCCAGCAAGAATTGACCCTGTGCCCTCAGAGACTGGGCTGGGGTGGGTGGTAGAGGCCCCTCTCGGATCAAGGACACCCCGAGGCTTGCTTTCTCATTCATTTGGAGGCTACTTCTGGATCCCAATCTGGGTACCATGAGGGGAGGGAGGGGGCCATGCAGGGCTGCCCATTCCTGTCCCCTGGTCACACAGAGCCCCCGTCCGTTCACCCTCGCTCTTCCCCGTACCTGACTCTCCTCCACGCCCCTCACCGCAAGAGCTGCCTCACCCCCACCTTCCCCCCACAAATCCCCTGCCCAAACCTCAGGCACTTGGGCCAGGGCATGAAAGGACTGGAGAGGGGAGGTTTGTGGGTATCCCTTTCCATTTCGTATTCCAAGTTTGGGATCCTCCTTTTGACCTGTTAATTTATAAATTGATTTAATTTATACTTGCAGTGATATCAGTAACAGCACCAACTTGCTCTATAGTGACTGTGTGCCGGCCTAAGTTATGGGTCTGAGGACTCATTATTAACGGCCACTCTTGAACCCTGAAAGGATGAGTGAGGGTGTGACGGAAGGAATGTTCCCAGTTTACAGAGAAGGCACAGTACTCGGTGAATGGCCTGACTGACACCACGAGGACTTGAAGCCAGGCTCACTGGTGGGTGGTGTAAACTCCTGACCGCTTCTGTGCAGCCTCTGAGAGCCGTACGGGGCACACTGCCAGGGCCTTGAGCCCAACCCTCCTTCCACAGGAAAGACCCTGGGGGCCAGAGAAGGGAGGAGATGTGAGCTGGTGACAAAGCTAGACAGAGCCCCAGAACCCCGGCCCCCAGGCCCCACCCCACTACCTCCTGGCTCAGTCCCAGCCTCTGCGAGTTTCCAGAACAGACTAAATCAATACAGGGAGGCTCTAGCGGAACAGAACAAACCCTAGTCTAGGAGACAGAACACGACGTAGTGAGAATCTGCTGCTCTGGGATTTGACAGGTGACTAGATTGGGGTGGGGGTGAACCCTTGTAGACTTGTGTGTCATCTCATCTCAGGCGCAGAAGACTTTACTCCTTTCATTGTGATAGTCTCCCCTGGCATCCTACCCAAATCTTAGCTATAAAGTGCTTTACAGTTGATGTAGCACTTCACATCTGTTTTCTCATGTGTCTTCCCAACAATCCGAGGAACTAGGCATCTTTACCCCCATATTACAGATCGGAAAACTGAGGCTTAAAAAGGCCATGTGTTTACAAACTTACACAGCAGGTTGGGGACAATGTATACTCAAACTCTTGGCCGGCCCTGCTGTCTAGGATGTATCCCGTAGGGAATTTCTTACTGTCTGAGCTGTCTCCTCCCCAGACCATGGAGCACAGAAGGGACAGGGCAGCTTAAGGGATGCAGGCAAGGGTGGCCTGGACCCTACACAGGGAGACAGCCAAGGCCTCCCTGTACCATTCTCTTCAGCCTGGGTCCTCACCTTCCTGAGTGGGCCACAGGAATGGGCAGTGTTTTGCTTCTGGCAAGGGAAGAAGGAACTTCCGGTCCCAGAAGACATGTAGGTGCCCTGACAGGGGCCAGAGAAGGTGGGCCCACACAAGAGGGATTGCACATTCAAATCCCAGCCTCACCTGTCTCCACTACCTCAGACCCTCACAGCAGAGTGTGTCTGACCTCACCAGACCCTGACGACCCTCTGAGTTCCTACATCAACGCCAACTACATTCGGGTATGTAACCCCATCCCAACAGTCTCTCCCTAAAAGGGAGGCCCGAGTCAATGGGGTCCATCCACTAAGCTTGTCCCTAAGTCCGTCCGGTTCCTGCCAGCCCCCCGGGGAAGAGGCTGAGTGGGGGAAATGGGCCCCGGGAGCACAAGCGACCCTCATGGCCTGGACTTGGCTGGTCACAGGGCTACGGTGGGGAAGAGAAGGTGTACATCGCCACTCAGGGACCCATCGTCAGCACGGTCGGCGACTTCTGGCGCATGGTGTGGCAGGAGCACACGCCCATCATCGTCATGATCACCAACATCGAGGAGATGAACGAGGTAGGCCCCGCTGGACCTTACCAGGTGTCTGCTGTTTGGTGCCCTGCACCAAGCATCTTGTTTCTGTGTTAATCCTTACAGCAATCTTGGGAGGTTGGTATGTTCACCTTGCTGCCTTGCCCAGGGAAGGAAATGTGAGGCTCAGAGAGGTTAAATCAGTTACTCAGAGCCACACAAATAGAGGCAGGGCCTGGAGCTGGCCTGTCCACCTCCAGGGTTCAGGATCTTAAACATGCTGTTCTGCTGCTGCCCAGCCTGCCAGGGCTGATGCTGGCTACTTCCATACTCATCACAGCCCATTTAATTGAAGTCCCATGAAGGTCCTTAAAATTGAGTATTACTTCCATTTTCCCAGATGAGGAAACTGAGATTCAGAAAAGGGAAGCAACTTAACAAGTTACGAAGCTGAGATTTGAGCTTTCTAACTGCAAACCTACTGCCCTGCTATCTGTCTCCCCACTGGCCCGGGACAGGCACTGGGGAGGGTGTGGTTGGGGCGCTGGGAGTATCTCAGCCTGATCTGGGCCCCTGCAGAAGTGCACCGAGTATTGGCCGGAGGAGCAGGTGGTATACGATGGCGTGGAGATCACCGTGCGGAAAGTCATCCACACTGAGGATTACCGGCTCCGACTCATTGCCCTCAGGGTGAGGCCTGGGGCAGGGCTGGACTGGGCTGGGAGGAGGGGGCACTCCACAGCCAACAAGGTCCCAGAGGCCGAAACAGCTGAAATTAAGGCATGTGTCACTCCAGGCTTTACTGATGAGCAGGGATGAGGGGAAAAGGGGTGAGTAATCTTGCAGATCAGAGGCAGGACCAAATTCTCAGTGCATTTCATATCGCTAGCGTCCACACTGTCCATCCACACTGTCATTCACAATGTCTTCCAGCTCTGCTTCAAATGTACCCAAGGCCAGGACTGTCTGGAAGAGGGGGCTTCAGCAGCTTCCATATTCTATCTGGAAACATCCCTTCACCTGGGATGCTGGGCTTCCAACCTGTAGTACCGAATCCGTCCACTAGAGGACAGGCGCTTTTTGCTGCATTTGGGTAGCACAGGGAGGTTGTGGTTACAGGAAAAAGAGAAGAGGACATAAAAATAATGAGCAGTACAGAACAGCCCAGAAGAGTGTGGGGAGGTATCCTCCCACCCTGAAGCTTGTGCTTCTTCCAGGCTCAGCATAATAGAGAAGATTGTTCTTTTGGAGGGAAGAAAATCAGTGCATTCTGCTTTTGAGAAATCTTATGACCCCTGCTTGGGGAAAGTGGTACCACTGTAATAATCCCAAGGTCTGGAAGAGGTGACCTAGGTTCCAGGAAGCTGACATCCTATCCAGAAACAGTCAGGGAGGTCTACTGATGCTGGCAGCCACAGGGTCTGAATAGGGTGTCAAGGGCATGGGACTTGTTCCTCTGAGCTACCCCCTCCCACTGGAGAAGGTGAAAGACGGCGTGTCAAGGAGAAGTCAGCCCCTCGAGGGCAGTGCCCAGTAAGCACTTCCAGGATATAGGCTTGCTTGAGGGCATTTCAGAGGTGGAGGACAGAGGCTGTGGTAGCTGTAACAGCCAGGTAGCCCATGGAGCAGCTTCCTTTTTCCACTGAAAGAGAGGCTGGGGCTGCCACATCATCTCAGTGCTGTGGGGCTGGTCAGGGAAGAAGTGGGACCACTGGGCATTTACTTTTGTCCATAACCTTTACAAGCACCTGCCCTGAGCCTGGTTCTGGGTTGGGTACTGGGAAAACACAGAGCTGTCCAAAGCCTGGACTCTCTTCTCAAGGAGCACCTGTAAAATGGTAAGTACTGACCTAGAAATAAGTAAAAGCACAGAAGAAGGGCATGTCGGCAGCTAGGGTGCTCAGGGAGCTTCCTGAAAGTGGTATTGCCGAATGGGGTTCCGAAGGATAAGAGTTGGCCGGGAGTGGGGGTGGGGGGAGACATGTGGAGAGAGCATTCCAGACAAAGGGAAACTAAAAGTAAGGGCACAGAAGATAGAACAGCTCTGTGAATAAATGTACAGGAGATGGGGAAGCAGCGGTTTGATCTGCAAACCATTTGGAATGCAAAAGCATCAAGTACAAGTTCGCAGGAGGAGGACTTGGGCCTGGGGAGGTAGACCCTGTACCATGCGTCTTATTTGCCCGACTGAAGAGTGGGGAGGGTGGGGTTTTAGCTTTAGAGCAACAAGAGCTATCAAAGCGTTCTGAGCAGTAGAACAGCATGGGCTGTAGACAGACCATTGGGACCACTGTGGATCTGGGTGATCGGAGAAGAGGAGGGGAGGGCCCCACACAGTCAAGAGATGAAGAAGAAAGTGGCGGTGGCTGTGGTGGAGAGGATAGCACTGGGACACTGGTTGGGGGGCGGGGGCAAGGGGGCGGGGGCAGGAAAGTATACTGAGGCAAGAGGAAGTGTCTTCCCTGTTGTGGGGGTGACTGGGCTGTCTGTGAAGGGGCAACCAGGAGACAGGAGTGAAATGGAGAAGGGGCTCTTCACCTCTCTCGGAAGATCCTGGATTCACCAGGGCAGAACCCACGTGAAGACCAGTGCTGACGCTGCTCACCAGTCCCTGCTACCCAACTGGCTTCGGACCTCTGACCGGTGCCCCTGGGCTGTACGGTGTAGATGGCAGAGGTCGAGGTCCCGCTCCCTGTGGCCTCCCTCCTGTGTTTCCTTCTTCCCTGCCATCTGCATCTCTGGGCTGGTTTCTGGGCTCAGAGCGTTCACGTGTATCTGGGTGGGCCTCTGTCTCCTGGACAGAGCGGGACGGAAGAGCGAGGCCTGAAGCATTACTGGTTCACGTCCTGGCCCGACCAGAAGACCCCAGACCGCGCGCCCCCACTCCTGCACCTGGTGCGGGAGGTGGAGGAGGCGGCCCAGCAGGAGGGGCCCCGCTGCGCCCCCATCGTGGTGCACTGCAGGTGGGTCCTCCCAGACACCCACTGGGGCGGGGCGGGGCTCCCGGGCGGCCCCGCCCCTCACCCCGGTGCCCTGGGCCCTCAGCGCAGGGATTGGGAGGACCGGCTGCTTCATCGCCACCAGCATCTGCTGCCAGCAGCTGCGGCACGAGGGCGTGGTGGACATCCTGAAGACCACGTGCCAGCTCCGTCAGGACAGGTCAGCTGAGGGTGGGGCTCGTGGGGACCCGGGGCGGGGGAGCAGGGGGCAGCAGAGAGAGACTGACCTGTGCATCGGGAGAAAGTTAGGGGGACACACCCCGCGGGGACCGACCTGTGGATAGATGGGCGGAGAAGCCGGATTCAGGCAGTTGGTGGCTGGGATGCAGAGGGGAGAGGAACAGAGTGGTCAGAGGGGCAGAGGCTGGGTGGAGGGTCATGTCACCTCTGTCCCCGCTGTCTATGCCAGAGCTGGGAGGGCCAGGAACGGCAGGTGGAAGTGGCAGGCTGGCCAGGGCTGACCTCTGTAAGCTGCACAGAGGCCCTGATGTGCCTCCCGGGGGACCGGCGCTCTGTGGGTCTGGGGGCGGCTCCGCAGCCGTTCTTCCGTGACCCGGTCCCGCCATCTGCCGGGCAGGGGCGGGATGATCCAGACGTGCGAGCAGTACCAGTTCGTGCACCACGTCATGAGCCTCTACGAGAAGCAGCTGTCCCGCCAGCCCCCGGAGTGACCACACGCCTCCCCGAGGTCCTCTGGTACCTCCCAGCCTGAGTCGGGGCCCTCCTCGCAGCCACACCCAGGACCCTGCCTCAGGTCCCGGCCTGCTCCCCGTCCCTCCCGCTTCCTCCTCTTCAGTTTGCTCCCCCTCCCCCGCTGCCTCGGCCGGACCCCTGCCCCCCCCAACATAGCTCTTCCTACTGTACATACTGGGGAGTGGGGAGGGTGGGGGAGGGGTGTGCCAGGCCAGGCCTGGGGCCCCAGGGCCTGACCCAAACCGCGTGACCTGGGGCCTCAGTTTTTAACGATGGTTCCACTGCTACTTGATCCAAAACGTTTCCCTGCTGCAACTCCACGTGTCCTGCCGCAGCGTGTTCTATCCATCGTCTCTGCTGTCTGTACCGAACACTGTGTCTCCTCAGCCCGGGAGAGGGGTCGTGAGCTCCAGCCCCCCCAGTGGCCCTGGCACAGGTGCCTGCCTCAGGCCCCCAGCCCCGCTTCTCCCAGTAGACAGGTTGCACTTTGCCCCTAGTTCCTGGAACCAGGATGGGAAGGAAGGAAGGGCCTGAAGACCCCGGAAGTCAGGCACAGTTAAGTCCTGAGGGGTTGGCAGAAAGATCGCAGCTGCGGAGAGGTCTCTGGATGGGGTTGGGGGAGGAGGATCGCATCCAGGGGGATCCCCAGGTATCAGACGCCCTCAGCAGGCAGTGACTAGCCTGTGGGGCAATGGTGAGAAAGGGGACACATAGGGGAGAATGAACCCAGGGGACCTGGGCCATGCTGGGAGACGGGGAGCTCCGAGGGTAGGGTGGGAACTCGGCCCCAGATCCGTGTGAAGCATTTTTCTGTGTCGCTGTGGGAAACCCCTCCCAGAAGTCTCGCCGCGTGTAGCTCTGCGTGTGTCCCGTGTTCATGCGTGTGTTGAGAGCCCGTCAGCAGGGCGTGCATGACTCTTTGGCAACATGTGTTATCTTGGAGCCACGTGTTTTTATTGGTGACTTTAAATATTTATTCCACGGCAGACAGAGACATTTGCTGTCTTTTTATAATTTGCTCATGGTCATTGAATAGAGCAATAAATGGAGCATTTTGAGCAAAACCAGCCTCCTGGGTCTGTGTGATTGCCCCTCCCCTCCACTCCCTGCCTCCTGGGTCTGTGATTGACCCTCCCCTCCACTCCCTGCCTCCCTGTACCCCCATCTTCCTGCCCCTCCTACTACTACAGATCTGCATGGGTGCACACACCACCCCACCCCCCCACCACACACACACACACCCCCAGCCACCCAGGCCCTTGAGATCCCTAGTGCCCCCTTGTGGAGGTTGGGAGGTGGCCTGAATCCAGATTTGAAATTCCTAAGTCCACTCACTGAGCACAATTCTCACACACCAGCGCCCTCCCACCCAGCCAGGAGCTAGGGGCCCTGTGGAGCCACAAGGACAGATGTTGGAGGCTTTCTTGGAAGGAAAAGTGGCTGGCAGGCCACCAGCTTCGACAGAGGGGCCAGAGATGCCAAGGCCAGAGCAGGGGGACCTTCAGACTACACAGGCCCCTCCCTGTTGGCCAGCCCACTTATTTGCCCTGCAGGTCCCAACAGCAGCTGCAGGCCGGCAATTTGCCTTGTAAGGCCTGGGCTGAGAGTAGTCCCGCCCAAGGAACCTGGAGAATCTGCGCCTAGACCAAGATCTTATGCCTTCCAGACACTCCCCCTCTATTCTTACCCCAGCCCCCAGGGATGCAGCAAATGTAGCTCTGTCCTGTCCTTGCTGACAAGTGTGGGTCACCCCAGGGCAAGAGGGAGTCCAGGGCAGGACTGTTGGCCAGCCAGCAGGTCCTTACAAGGTCGCAGAGCCTTGAGTGGGCTGGTCATGGGTCTGGGCTGTAAATTTACTGCAGACAATGAGGAAAGAACAGGGGAGTGGCTTAGACGGAGGTCCCAGAGAAGGGGGCCTGCTCTCCAACTACCCTCCAACAAGAGGATGGGCCCTCCTACCCCTCCGCCCAGATCAGGGGGTTGAGCAGCAAGAGTGGGATGGGGAGGAAGAGCTGACATTTCCCCTTCTCTCCCAGGGGTGGCCCCGTGAGGCCACTCAGGTTGTGCAGGCACCAAGGGCAGAGCACGGCATGAACGGTGCTCCCTGGACTCTTCCCTAGTCACTCACTCTTGGTCTCTGGAAAACACAGACCTGTTGCTTTGGGCACACTATTGGGCACACACACTTCCCTGAGCCCCTCAGCTCAGAGAGGTCCCGCCCAGCAGCGTGAGAGCACAAACCTCTGCACAAAGGAACAGAAAAAGTACCCCGAGACCACCATGCTCGGCCACCTGCCTGCCCAGAGCCCTGCACCTCCTCCAGCCCTGGCCCCAGCTACCCCCCAAAGCAGTGTGCCAGCTGGCTGGGGAAGCTGCGGAGCCTGAGTAAGGGATCGCCCCCAGGGGGCCAGACATTTAAGGAACCAGTGACTCCTGCTGGCCACATTGCTGGGACAAAAGAAGAAGGAGACTGGTCAGTCTACAGCCCAGGCACCAGCTGGGTCTCCAAAGCCGGAGGGTGGGCATAGCCTTCAGGGTTAGAAGGGACTGGTGATGCGAAGGTAAGGCTTCCCTCTTCCCTGAGAAAAGGGGCTCTGCTTTCTGAGCCCAGAGGGGGACAGCAGGAGCTGGAGCTGGGGAGACATCTCCAAACCTGGAGGGCCCAGGTAGAGAGATGTCATCAGATGAAGGGGCGAAGTTTAGCCCCAAACCTTCTGGCCTGGAAGAAGGCTTTGAGGTCCTCGAGAAGGGCACTGGACTGGGAGTCAAGGGGCCAGAATTCTAGTCCAAGTGACCTTGGACAGGTTATTTCTCAGATGTCAGTTTCTCATATACAAAAAATTGGGGTTTAAAAACTGCCACTCTGTGGCGAAGGAAATGGCAACCCATTCCAGTATTCTTGTGGAGAATCCCATGGACAGAGGAGCCTGATGGGCTGTAGTCCATGGGGTCACAAGGAGTTGGACATTTCTGAGCGACTGACAATATCTTGTACCTAAAGATTCCCACATGCCACGACAAAAATTAAAGATACCATGTGGTGCAACTGAGACCCAGCACAGCCAAATAAATAAAATAAATATTAAAACTGCCACTCTGTGAAGTCAGCCAGAAAGATAAAGAACATTACAGCACACTAACACATGTATATGGAATCTAGAAAGATGGTAACGATAACCCTATATGCAAAACAGAAAAAGAGACACAGAAATACAGAACAGACTTTTGAACTCTGTGGGAGAAGGTGAGGGTGGGATGTTTCAAAAGAACAACATGTATACTATCTATGGTGAAACAGATCACCAGCCCAGGTGGGATGCATGAGACAAGTGCTCGGGCCTGGTGCACTGGGAAGACCCAGAGGAGTCGGGTGGAGAGGGAGGTGGGAGGGGGGGGGGTTGGGATGGGGAATACGTGTAAATCTATGGCTGATTCATATCAATGTATGACAAAACCCACTGAAATGTTGTGAAGTAATTAGCCTCCAACTAATAAAAAATTTAAAAAAAAAAAGAAACCAATGTTGACACCTTGATCTTAAACTTCCTACTTTTAGAACTCTGTCCAAATAAATTTTCTGTTCTTTAAGCTAAAAAAAAAAAAAAAAGAAAGAAAAAAAATAAATAAATAAAATAAAACTGCCACTCTGGTTAAATAAAAGATGGTATGTACATCTATTCGATGGGATTCTGTGTAGGTGTTAACAAGACTGGGAAAACTTCATAAACAGGGATGGAAAGACCTCCAAGATGTACAAAGTAAAAAGAGGGCTGAATGGCTTGTATAATAGGCTACCTTATGTGTAAAAAAAGGGGGAATGAAGACAAAAACATATTCAAATTTGCATGAAAGAGCTCCAGAAGGAGCATAAAGACCACAAGTGGTTACCTGTTGTGGAGGGCTGGGAGATGGAGGGCCTTGGGAGAAGGAGGGAGCCTCTTTACATAGATGTTTCTATTGTTTTGTTTTTTAACCATGTGATTGAATTGCCAATTCAAAAATTACAAGAAATAAAGACTCAACCTCTGTCTTTATCATATTGGAAAGGAAAGCAGAGCTGTAGGAATGTGCTGTCATTTGTCTCAGCATTCCCCCAATGCCAGGGCTCCCCAGGGCCCAGCGAGAAGATCCAGTTTCCTTTCAAGGCCAGCTCCAGTATGGCTTAGTCAGGAAGTTCCTTCTCAGGTCTGACTTCATTCCCTCCTGATGAAGCCTCCAGCACTGCCCCACCCTGCCAGTTCCGTGTAGCTATCAAAAGGTATCCTTAGCTCCCTCTGGGCCTTGCTGGGTTCACTGGGTAAGTCTAAACCCTATCTCCCCCCTCTCCAAGGATCTGGAATGGTTTGGGGTTACTCAGTGAGAGACAGGCCCATTGGTCCTTGTAGCCAACCAGGGAGATACCAAGGGAAGAGAAGAGAGGCCGGAGGGAAGAGGCTTGCCACCCAGCCTATCCTCACCCTCCCTCTAAACAGCCATCTCTCTCTCTGTTCACCTGTTCTGTCCCTTCCCTTACCCCCCTGCGCACCGCACACACAGACACACACACACACACACACACACACACACACACACACAACATCTCTGAGCCTTCCTCCCACTCCCTTCCTTGTCCTTCACGGCCTCATCCCCTCTCTGGTCCTCCCAGGTGGGAGGACCTTGTCACCATGACGACCATTCACCACAAGCAGATGCTTCAGGAGCATGTGTCCATGGAGTTCTCCAGCTCTACCACCCACGTGCAGACCTTCTCCTAGACAACCAAGATCGTGGGAGGCAAATAGAGTGGGATGGCTGGTAAGGGGGTGGAATTAGGTAGAGGCAGCCTTTCTTCCTCCCATCTTTGTGACCAATGGGCCCCTCAGAAGCCCAAGATACCACCAACAACCCTCCCAACCTGTGCTTCTAATCTGTGATTTGATAAAGCTAAGCCAGCCGGATGCTTTCCACAAATGCTGTCTCCAGGAAAACAGCTTAGGAAAAATCAATCACATGGATATGTTTTAGTGATTGAACTCTTAATTGCTGGAGATCAAAGCCATAGGCAAATGCACAAATTTCTGATGGTAGAATTTAAGGCATGGAAGAAGTTAGCGCCTTATCAACTTAAGAATAATGCTGGCCTTGCTCCACTTAAGAAAGAGAAGCCTTGGTGCTGCCAGTGGAGAGAGGATGAACACATAAACAAATGATTTGAACTTACAAGTATTCAGACTTGGGGACCAGACGTAAGGGAGGGTAGATCCAAGGGAAAACTGAGAAATGTTCTCAGAACAGAACAGATTGTTTAAGCCATGTCTCCAGAGGAAGGTGATTCAAAGATGGCCAGGGACCAGGATATCGAATACCTGTCCTCCCAGTCATCCCTCCTTCAGTCAGCCTCTGTGCACAGAGGTCAAGGCCAGATAAGCAGTAACTCCCCCGGGCCAAGTGAGACATAGTAAGTGGAACAGCCAGGACTCAAGACCAGAAGCTGCAAACTCAAGTGACTATAATTTGTGATTCTCAGCCTTGATGGCACACCAGAACCACCTTAGGGTATGGGTGGGAGGAGAGGGGAGTTAAAAAAAAAAAGTGACATGTGAGTCTCACCTCAGACAGTTAAATCTGGTAGTGTTTTTAAGATCTCCAAGGACCCTGATTTGCAGCCAGACTTGCAAACCACTGGCGGATAGCGTCCAGCAGGGAACATAAATGCAAAAGACAGTCGGAGGTGAACTGCCCAGAATGTAGCCCATTGAAAGGGAAAGTCACTCTTCACCTCCCACTGCCTGTTGCCATGTGGGAATATGCATCCAGTGTTAAGGATCCAGAAATTAGAATTTTTATGTGAAATCTCTCAATTTTTAGATGTAGGGCTCCTTTTTGTTTAAACATTAAAGGAAAGTGAAGTTGCTCAGTCATGTCCAACTCTTGCGACCCTGTGGACTGTAGCCCACCAGGCTCCTCCATCCATGGGATTCTCCAGGCCAAGAATATTGGAGTGGGTTGCCATTTCCTTCTCTAGGGGATCTTCCCGACCCACAGATCGAACCCGGGTCTCCCACATTGCAGGCAGATGCTTTATCCTCTGAGCCACCAGGGAAGCCTGTTTAAACATTGGAAAGGTCAAATAAAAACCATCAGTAAACCAGCTGCAGCCTGTAGACCTCTGGTCACTATTTAATGTTACTGGGGGACCAGAACTTCCAGGAGAGAAACCCAAAGAGACCCATAAAACATAAAAAAGAAATCTCCTTCTAAAAAAAACCGGGGAGCGGGGGGGCGGGCAGAGGGGGAAGTAGAACGCAAGACCTTGACCCAGTAAAGATTGTAAAGATTGACCATTGAGGTATGGATGAGGCTTTGGCTCCCCTAGGGGTCTGCATTTGCCATAACACAATGACCCACCGACGCTCTAAGGTCCTCGTTTCTTGGCCAAAGCGTTTCCAGTTCTCACTGATCTAAAATGCTCCACCGTCCCCTCAAGAAAAGGTCCCAGGCTAAGCTCTGCCTGGAGCCCATTCTGACCTCTCTCGCCTGTTGGCACAGAGGAAGTGATGAGGAGGAAGTTCTCCAGCTCCACAGAGTTCTTCAGCTTCAAACATCTCTGCTGGTGAAAACGTCCCGGAGTTGGTGGAGAAGCCTCAGCCGGTTGCCTCACCCGAGGGTGCGTCCCTCCCCGAGTTTCCCCAAGGCCCTGGGAGCTTCCCTTTCTGTCCCAGTGCCCCAGCCCCTCACTGCTGCTGCCACCCCTGCCACTGTCCCCCCCAACACACAATCACTGGAGGAGACAGGCCAAGGGTCTCTCCCCAGCCCAGAGCTGAGAGCAGGTAGAGGTGCAGCTTCCAGGCTAAGAGGCAAAAATAGGTGCCCACTGCAGGGGATGAAGCCATGTTCTGAGTCCAGGCACAGGGGAACCCCAAACCCAACGTCTCCTGGGAGAGAGAGAATGGCATGCCCATCAAGGGGTCTGCCAAGATCTTCTTATGACAGCGTGAACAAGGAGCAGTGTTGAAGGTGTCAGGGCCAGTGACCCCTAAGGCCGGAGGCCGAGACCCTAGGAGGGGCCCCAGGTCCTCTCACAGCCAAGAGATCCACAACGGAGACCCAAGAGCTGGGAGATGAGAAAAGGGGCTCTCAATGCCCTAGAGGAGAGGCAGAATAAGAGAGGCCGAGTCAGGAGCTAGGGCATCCTTGCCAGAGTGAGCAAGGGGCCAAAATTAGGGGCAGGGCAAGGCAGAGCCTTGCCAGAACAAGGAGGGGGCAGGACCAGATGGAAAAGAGAGAGGATCCAGCCGGTGAATGAGCCCCAAAGGAACGTGAGACCAAAGCTATGCGTGTGGCTAGAAGGGAATGAGACCATGGTGGGTGGAACCAGGCTGAGGTGAGGTGGGATCTGCACGAAGGGAAGGGCTAGTCATAGAGTGCAGGTGAGGGTGAGGATTCCTGGGTTCTTCCGGGGAACATTCCAGAAGAGCAATGCCAAGGGCCGATCATCCTAAGGTTTAAGCATCTTCTGCAGCCTCTGGGTCCAGACCCTTTGAGAAAAGGGCGGAATGGATCCCTGAGGGACCTAGGCCTATAATTCTGTTCCTGGATCTGCCCTGACTTCCCACTGTGAAAGGGACAGAGCTCCCCTTCTCCCCACCCATGCCAATTGCTTCCTTCCTCTCCCAAAGACCCATCATTGGACCTTAGAACCACCCACAGCACGCACAAGCTGCCCCAGAGCCTCCTCCTGGCCAGCCACTCCTTACGCAAGCTCATTCAGTCAGGAACCCCTTTCAGGAAACCCACTGGTATCTAAACACCTTTCTACAGGTGCCAAGACAGCCTTGTTCACCCCTATTTCCTCAGGGCTCAACCCAATACCTGACACAGAGGAGTAAGTCTGTGTTAAATAAAGGAGCACTCAGCCCAGTGCCAGAAACTGCAGATAAAGTTGCAACTCAGAGGAAGTCCTTGCCTTCCTGGAGCTCACAGCCAAGGGGGAGAATCCAATGTGGAATCAGGCTTCTCATAGACACACTCACACTGACTGCTCCCTGGCACCTCCCAGTCATAGAGACACCTCAGTCCTCCACACATACATCTAGCACTCAGCTCTTCCCCCTCCCCGCAAAACACCCTGTCCCCCTGTGGTTCCTTCCCCCACCCCCTACTAATGGCCTGACTCTGATCCAGCTATAGTCACTGACCTCGGACGACTCTGACAACTACAAGTACATTGCAAGCAATGACCATGCAGACGCCATCTACACCATATCCTTCCTGGTGACTGAGGGTGAGCCAGTCCAATCCTCCTGGCCTTTCCTCTTGGGGACCAAACTTCCCCTGTCTGACCCTGTCTCTTTCTCTGTCCTCAGATCAAGAAAAATTGGATTTCAAAAAGATGTTGAAGAAGAGGTGAGACTGGGAGGCTCCTCTTTCCAGGGTGTGGTCCCCCCACCCTCCAGACTGGAGCTTCTGGAAGGCTTTTCAACAGGGCCCTGAGTTAATGGCCCAGGCTCTAAGAATCCATGGAGTAGGGAGGGGCATCTCAAGGTTGGGAGAGCCTCCCTCTGTCTTCAGAGAAAGGCACTAAAGCCAGGCTTGGCACCCACTTCCTTCCTTCCAGTGGACCCCCTGCTTCCAAGAAGAGGCAGAAGAAGGTGACAGATGAGAAAGAGACGCTGAAGATTTTTTTCCAAGGTGCCCAAGAAGGACTTTGAGGTCTGCATGGAGTATGGTTTCACTGACTTCTGGGGGCTGCTGAAGAAGCTCAAAGGAATGAAGAAAGTGGAGGTGGAGGTCAGTGGCCATCAGGAGGAACGGGGGCTGCAGGCCGGGGGCTGGGCCTTACCAAAAGTGCTAGTGCCTTTGGGACTCCTGGTGGCAAGGTCTCCCCACCCTGCCCATGCCTAGTCAAGGGCATTCTGTACTGCCAGGGCAGTGAGGAACTCAGGTCGCCTTCCTTCCACCTCTTTTCTCTTGACTGCTCCCTAATATATTTGCATCGACTTTGGAATCTGACAGACCTAGGTTCCAAGTCCAGTTCTACTGCCTTATTAACTGAGTGAACTTGGGGGTCTCTCCAAATCTGTTTCTTCATCTGCAAAATGAAAATTACTTTTGCCCTTTTCATTTGTTTTCATTTGTTCTCACTCATTCATTCAATCAACTTGTCACTGTGAAACATCTGCACCAGAATTAGAGGACCTATATACAATGGGACCTCTGTACTCAGTAACTGTTCCACGAATGGTGTTCCTTTTTCTTCCCTTATCATGTCTATCTCCCCCTCGATCTTCAAGTTGTTCCATGTGGAGGGAGGGGAATGCAGCTATCTAATTAATCAGCCTAGTCATTTGTCCCTGGAAGCTCAGAGGGCTTCTCCAGGACTGGGGACACAGACTGGGCACATTCTAGATGCCTCTGAACCTGCCTTTTTGATATCACACTCCCTCAGGCTATCTGAATTCTGAAACCCCTGGAAGACATAACAGCCAAGGTGGACACCACGGTGGTCTCTGACTGCATCATGGAGCTGAAGGACCCCAATGTCAAAATGCTGTGGGTCAAGGTGGGGAGAGCACCCAGGGAGGGATATGATTGGAATGCCATTTTTTTCTCTTCACCCCTTTCCTTCCAAGACCCTCTCATTACCCATAAGCCCTGTCCTCTTTTCCATCCCATCAAAAGGATGCCATCTGACATGGCTGAAATGGGCTGGGAGCTGGGCTTTATTCTTAGGTGTTCCTCCTGTTTGCGTTTGATTTGAGACAATTACTCTCCTTTCTCTGTGCCTCAGCCTACCCATCTGAAAAGGCTGAATTAGATAGTCCTGAAGATTACTGATGATCTGGACCTCCAAGAGAAAGCATCTAGTGTGAACTCATGCATATTAAGAGTTCAGGCTTTGGG
Source organism: Cervus elaphus (assembly GCF_910594005.1). Taxonomy (NCBI): domain Eukaryota; kingdom Metazoa; phylum Chordata; class Mammalia; order Artiodactyla; family Cervidae; genus Cervus; species Cervus elaphus. Next base: position 24,430,724 of record NC_057816.1, on the reverse strand, counting down.
GAAGGCGGGAACCCTGGATCCCATCAAGCCAGATAATGAGGCTAGAAAGATGTTAAGGGCCTCTGACTGTGTTTGAGAATCTTAGAAAGGTAGATATGGCTCCTTTCAGCTCAGCCTGGCCTTATGGAATGGAATAGAAATCTCCTCTTAAATCCATTCATCAGTTTTTCTACCTAGTCCATGAGGCAGGATAATGAGCCGCTGAGGATCCGGTACTTCCTGGGGAAGTATGATGTGAAGCAGATGGGCACCGTGTACATGCTGCCCATTACCAACGTGAACATGAGTGATGCAGGCTTCTACAGCTTGGCCGTGGGCAACAGGCAGATGAATGCAGAGCTCACGGTGCCGGGTATGAGTGTGGGCACCAGAGGCCACAAGGAGGACATGGTCAGGGTCAGGGCAAAGCAATAACCCAGTATGGGGTCCATGGAGACACGGGAAGAAGGACTGTGGGGCCCTGCACAGATTGCCTGGGGTTGGGGGTTAACAGAGGAGAGAAGCATGGGGATATGGAGAGGACTATGAGATAAAATGCCATGGGGCAATGTAGCACAGGAGTACAGCCTCTGGAGGTGAACTACTGGAGTCCAAATCCCACCTTCTGTCACTTACGAGCTGTGTATTTGGGGCAAGTGATTCAACTTCTCTTTGCCTCAGTTTTTCCATCTGTAGAGTGGGAAATAGTAGTAGAATCTTCCTGTGTGAATAGTAGAATCTTCCTGCCTTAATAGTGCCTGGCATGTACCTAAAGTCACATAGATACATATTCTTTCTAAAAGTACTGTTAATGTTATTGGGAAGGAGACCATGTGAATGTCATGGAAGGGGACTCCAAGATTCACAAGCAGAAAAAAAGGAAGTATGTTTTCCCCAGCTGTGGGCTACAAGAGGCTAATGATACCTGAGTCTTTATGCCCCCCCTTCACCACCCTACCCCTCAGGAAGGACCAGGGATGCAGCCCAAGGACTGCTCTTCCTATTGTTTGCTGCAGATGAGCCTCTGGGAAAGATGAAGCCGGTGAAGGTGACAGAGTGCCAGACAGCTGTGTTTGAGATCTGCCTCTCTAAGAAAGTGCCTGACTTTGTGTGGAAGTTCAATGGAAAGGAGCTGAAGAGGGATGAAAAGTATGAAATCACAGTGTCTTAGGATGGTCTGACCCACACACTTGAGATTCAGGATGCCAGACTCAGTGATGGTGGCAAGTTCTCTGCCAAGGCAGGAGATCTGCTTCAGAAGACCCAGCCCACTACTGACCATGAGGGTTTGGGCCAGAGCTTGAGTGGTGGACTTAATGCCACAGCAGCCTCCAAGTGGGCATCCATCCCTCCATCCATCCATCCATCCATCCATCTATCTATCCATCCATCCATGTATCTATCCATCTCCTCCTTGCAAGGTCCTTTGATGGATACTAGAAAAATAGAGAGTTCTCCTCTCTGCTAACTCCTAGTCTGGTGGAAGATGTAGGTATGGAAATGAATTAGAAAAAAAGTTCTTAAGCAAGGAATTAAGACACACTAAGATCTTACTATCAGCCAGGAGATCATGAGCCAAGAAATTAGCTTTTATGGCTTTAGTGTCATACATTACAGCACATATCATATATTACATCTTGACTACATACATTCTTATAGCTAGTTTGGAGAGTTACACATAACAGTAGGTCACACATGTGAACCACTCTTGACACATGTGACATGGAATAATCATTGCTGTGATGGAGGGAGACACAGAGGCTGTGGGGAACCCAGAGGAGAGGTACCACCTTGCAAGGTCAGAAAGGATGTGATAAGATGATGGCAAAGCTTTACCAAGAAAAACAAAAAGGCATTCGATTTTCAGAGAACGGGCAAGAGAAGAGAACATTCTCAGCAGAAGGAACAGCAGTGTAAAGGTCCAGACACCAGAGAGACAATGCAGTTATGGTGAAGAGCCAAGGGGGCATTAGAGATATTGACTGTGGTGCTGTGAGGAGGTAAAAGCTGTTGCCCTGTTTTGCATATAAGCAAACAAACAGATTTAGGAAGTGAATACACTGCATAGAGTCAGCTAGCAAATGAGAAGCAGATCTGGGAATCTCCCTGTCGGGTACTTCTGTGAGTCGGGTACACGCTTCATGTCACAGGGCCCTGTAGTTTCTGGGGTCAAAAAGAGGACCACAGCAGCATCTAGCTGCAGGAAAGGGTTGTAGGAGGTCGGGAGCAGAAGCAACCATTTGTTTGTCTGTCCATAGGCATCCCTATAAAATTTGCGAGCACCCTCAAGAATGTGTATGTGAAAGAGAGGAGCCGTGCCTGCCTTGAGTGTGAGCTGACATCCAAGGATGTGACCTTGTACTGGAAGAAGGATGGGCAGCTGCTGGCGTGAAGCTCCAAGTACAGCATGAACCATGAGGGCAAGCGAGCAGAGCTGTTCATTGAGGGTGCACAGCTCACTGACGGTGGCAAGTACACTGTGGTAGCCATGCAGGATGGGGACCTCACTGAATACTACTGCACTGCTATGGTCACCATGGAAGGCATACACCCACCCTGTCAGTCCCCATTGAGTGACCCTCCGCTTTCCTACCATGGGGTGAACACCAGTCCCCATGACATCAACCCTCCTCCAGGTCTTGATTTATTTCTACCTCCCCACTCTAACCACCCCCATATCCCAAATTTTGACTGTTTCTACCTCCTAGACCCTGATCATCCTTCATCTTTTGAACTCTATCTGAAATCCCTTGACTTTGTCCATCTTTTACTTCGAGACTCTGACCACCCCCAGCAAATCTGATCATCCTACACCCCTCGACCCTGACCAGGCCCTACTCACTATCCCTGGCCATTTCTCACTGACCCTGGCCACCCTCTACTCCTAATAAACCCTGGGCATCCCACCGACCAGCATAACCACAGCTAAACATCCCAGCTCTGCATCCCAGATGCAGACCATCTGCATCCCACCATCTAGTCTTCTTCACCTGAGCAGCCTGAGCTCCCACTGACCATATGCTCTGATGATCAGCCCCCCATTAGCCATCTCCCAGAATTCCTGGTTACCATTTCCCAATGCCACTGACTTTCCCCCAAACTCCACCTACCAGCCCTAATCCCCTCACTGACCCCTTACCCACATGCCCATTTTTTTTTTTTTCACATGCCCGTTTTTAAACATCCTGCTCATCATAAATGACTTTGATAGACGCCACCAGCCCTTTTCCCGTAACGTAAGTCCCTTCCACCGCATACCATAACCCAGCCCCACCCGGTTCTCTCCAGAGTGACTGGCCACTGTCAAGAGCGCAATATCCGACGTGAACGCGGCCACCGGGAGCCCAGCTGAGCTGTTCCTAGTGCGATGAGAAGGTGGAGGGCTTGCGACTGGAGGATAGCAAAGAGGTCCAAGGCAGGAGCCAGGAATGGGAGTGAAGGACGAAGGGACCGACTAGGCACACATTCGCACCCAAGACTAGCCCTCGCCCCTGCAGATCCTGGCGTGCGGGTCCTGAAGCAGGGTGCGGTACACAAGTTCAACTTCCTCAGTATGGGGCCCGACCTCGAGGGCAAGTACACCTTCAGGGCCAAGGGTGCAAAGACGGAAGCCTCGGTGTTTATGGCAGGTAAGGTCGCTGCCGGCCGTAGAGGAAGCGAGACCATGCCTGGCCCGCCCACCTACCCCTAGCCCCTCCGTCACCCCATCACCCCGCCCCCATCCCCGTGGGCTCCTCCCCCACCCCTGCTGGGCGTGCCTTCCCTGCCGCCTGCCTTGCAGATCCGCCAAACGTCTATGGTCCGTCCTGGAGGCACTGGCCGCGCACCCGGTGACCGTGAGGGTGAGCCACACCGCAAACATCAAGGTGCCCTTCCGGGAAAAGCCGCTGCCCAGAGAGACGTGGTACAAGGAAGGCACGGAAATGACAAGAGGAACGCGCGTCAGTGGAGCGTGGCGACGACCAGGCGCTGCTCGCCATTTCAAAGTGCCTGCGACAAAGACGTAATATAGATCAATGGAACAAAATAGAAAGCCCAGAGTTAAATCCACGTACCTACGGACACCTTATCTTTGACAAAGGAGGCAAGATTATACAATGGAAAAAAGACAACCTCTTTAACAAGGGGTGCTGGGAAAACTGGTCAACCACTTGTAAAAGAATGAAACTAGAAAGAAAAAAAAAGAATGAAACTAGAACACGTTCTAACACCATACACAAAAATAAACTCAAAATGGATTAAAGATCTAAATGTAAGACCAGAAACTATAAAACTCCTAGAGGAGAACATAGGCAAAACACTCTCCAACATAAATCACAGCAAGATCCTCTATGACCCACCTCCAAGAATATTGGAAATAAAAGCAAAAATAAACAAATGGGACCTAATGAAACTTAAAAGCTTTTGCACTAGAAAGGAAACTATAAGTAAGGTGAAAAGACAGCCCTCAGATTGGGAGAAAATAATAGCAAATGAAGCAACTGACAAAGGACTAATCTCAAAAATATACAAGCAACTCCTGGAAAAATAAATGACCCAATCAAAAAATGGGCCAAAGAACTATACAGACATTTCTCCAAAGAAGACATACAGATGGCTAACAAATACATGAAAAGATGTTCAACATCACTCATCATCAGAGAAATGCAAATCAAAACCTCAATGAGGTACCATTACACGCCAGTCAGGATGGCTGCTATCCAAAAGTCTACAAGCAACAAGTGCTGGAGAGGGTGTGGAGAAAAGGGAACCCTCTTACACTGTTGGTGGGAATGCAAACTAGTACAGCCACTATGGAGAACAGTGTGGAGATTCCTTAAAAAACTGGAAATAGAACTGTCATATGACCCAGCAATACCACTTCTGGGCATAAACACCAAGGAAACCAGATCTGAAAGAGACACGTGCACCGCAATGTTCATCGCAGCACTGTTTATAATAGCCAAGACATGGAAGCAACCTAGATGCCCATCAACAGACAAATGGATAAGGAAGCTGTGGTACATATACACCATGGAATATTACTCAGCCATTAAAAAGAATTCATTTGAATCAGTTCTAAGGAGATGGATGAAACAGGAGCCTATTATACAGAGTGAAGTAAGCCAGAAAGATAAAGAACATTACAGCATACTAACACATATATATGGAATTTAGAAAGATGGTAATGATAACCCTCTATGCAAAACAGAAAAAGAGACACAGATGTACAGAACAGACTTCTGGACTCTGTGGGAGAAGGCGAGGGTGGGATGTTTCGAGAGAACAGCATCGAAACATGTATATTATCTATAGTGAACCAGACCACCAGCCCAGGTTGGATGCATGAGACAAGTGCTTGGATCTGGTGCACTGGGAAGACCCAGAGGGAGTGGGTAGAGAGGGAGGTGGGAGTGGGGCTCGGGATGGGGAATACATGTAAATCCATGGCTGATTCATGTCAATGTATGACAAAACCCACTACAATATCATAAAGTAATTAGCCTCCAACTAATAAAAATAAATGAAAAATAAAAATTTAAAAAAAAAATAAAAGACGCTTACTCCTTGGAAGGAAAGTTATGACCAACCTAGATAGCATATTTAAAAAGCAGAGACGTTACTTTGCCAACAAAGGTCTGTCTGGTCAAGGCTACGGTTTTTCCAGTGGCCATGTATGGATGTGAGAGTTGGACTGTGAAGAAAGCTGAGCGCCAAAAAATTGATGCTTTTGAACTGTGGTGTTGGAGAAGACTCTTGAGAGTCCCTTGGACTGCAAGGAAACCCAACCAGTCCATCCTAAAGGAGATCAGTCCTGGGTGTTCATTGGAAAGACTGATGCTGAAGCTGAAATTCCAGAACTTTGGCCACCTCATGTGAAGAGTTGACTCATTGGAAAAGACCCTGATGCTGGGAGGGATTGGGGGCAGGAGGAGAAGGGGGTGACAGAGGATAGATGGCTGGATGGCATCACCAACTCGATGGACATGAGTTTGAGTAAACTTCGGGAGTTAGTGATGGACAAGGAGGCCTGGCATGCTGCGATTCATGCAGTCGCGAAGAGTCGGACATGACTGAGAGACTGAACTGAACTGATTGAGGGTGCAAGGCTGAGTGCTGAACATGTCAACTGTGAGTGTTCAGAGTAGAAGTCGTGAAAGTTTTCAGGGGTACTGAGCGTGGGAATTGGGCTTGGGGTTGAGTGGGAAGAGTGTCGGGGTGGACGAGTTGTCTATGTCACCTGGGACACCCCAGGCCTGGTGCAAGACCTGCACATGTCTGATTCCTCCAACACCAGCATCTCCCTGGCCTGGCGAGAGCCTGCAGGGGGAGACCCACCCTCTGGCTACATCCTTGAGATGCGGGCTGAAGATACCATGGAGTGGTCCAAGGCCACAGAGATCCCCATCCAGGCACCTGCTACACAGCGGGCGGCCTCACCGAGGGGCAGAAGTACTTCTTCCGAATCCTGGGGTGAACGAGGCTGTGGTTGGGGAGGCAGTAAAGCTGGACGAGAGGGTCTGTGCCATGCCACCACCAGGCAAGAGATGCAGAGAGGGCTGGGGTCAAGGACCCAACATCCTAGCTCCACCCCTTCCTCTCTGGGACCTCATCCCGTAGGAGACAATTGGGCAATGCTGTGATCAAGAAAAAGTCATACATATTCGTGCCTGGATGGAGCTAGGGGTAATCCCAGGGGCTTCCCCACCAAAAACAAAACAGAATCAAAAAACCCAAAAAACAAAAATCTCACTCATTGTGTGCCAGATAGTGTGTGTCAAAGGAGGTGGTAGGGTTATAGGGGGGAAAAAAAACACAGGATCTGCCCTAAAGAGTCTTACATGATAATAGAGGGAAACAGATGAGAAAAAAATAAATGCTTTGCAGCACTGCAGGGTTCCTAGCTGCCTGTCTGGCCTGAAGTGAGAGCATGAAGGGGAAGAGATTGGGAAAGGCTTCAGAAGGGACGCTTAAGCTTGAGTCTTCTGGATAGAGCGCTGCTTGCTCCATCTTTGTCTTTTCCATCTCAGCTGCTCCCAAGTTTGGACCTCAGTGCCTGGTTGAAGAGTCACGTGGTGGTTTGTGCTGGGACAGCCCTCTGCATCCACGCCTCCTTCTCTGTGAGTCATTCCTGACCCTGACCCCCAGATGCCCACCACTGAACCCAGATGGCTACCATGGCTGCCATAGCCTCTGCCTCTGCCCCTTGCCAGACCCCTGGCACCAGAGCCTGATAGGAGACTCCTGGACAATGGGAGGGGGCCTGTCCCCAAATACCACCCAGGGCTCCCCACCACCCAACGTGATCTGGCTGAAAGATGGCATCCCTACCAAGGGCCAGGAAATTATCACCAAGAGCAAAAACCGCCCCCAGTTCCTCATCAACAGCAGCAAGTGTTCTGACTCAGGGGTGTACCGCATTGAGCTCCAGAATGTGTCTAGAGAGGTGTATCATGACTTCCACGTGCGTGTGGCAGGTATGACAAGGAGCAGAGGCCTGGGTAGACATCCCTACCTCCACTCCCCTCTGCTGCTGGAGTCTTACCACTGTAACGGCATTCCTTAAGGTAGTCAGGCTCCTTTGGCACCAAAGAGCAAGACTCTCAGCTTTTGCCTTAATGGGCAGAGTTGTTTCCACTTTATCGCAGAGTCTTGAAACCCCAGAGGCATTGAACTAGGACTAAGCCCTTATTTCAGTTTCTGCAATCCTATCTGGAGAGCTTCAGGGCATATGCAGAGTGGGGTCAGTGAGAATAGGTAAGAGGCTAGAGAGACAGACAGAAATGAGTCCATTAAAAATTGGGGTAACTGGACTGTATATTATTGGAACTACTGTCAAAGCGTGTGATTTGGTCACCTAGAAAGCCCTTTTGGAAAAACTTCACAATCCCACAGTGTCACTGCCATATAGCTTCATTAGAATTCCTGAACCATAGCTGAAATGAGCTTCCTATTAATTTTTAGTTTCCCCCTCCCCGATACCATTTAGAACTTTAATAAGAAAGATGGTGGGTAAAACCTAAGAAAGTGCCTTTTCATCATCTTAAATCGCAGGAAACTGCAGGTTTTGAGGTTTAACACATTGTGTATTCCTAAATTTACATTAATCACTATGCTAAAGAGTATGTGAAACATTCCTTTACATTGATGCATTTTGTACCTCCCTCTGTTAAAAGCATAACAGCCCCTCCAAAATGGGGTGACCTCTTAAAGAGAATTGGAAGCTTTATAATAAAGCCCTAAACCCCCAAGGGATGAAGGGGTGAACTTTTATTAAATGGGCACTTTACCCAAACATTATTATGATAGCTAATTTTAGTCTTTTTTGCAAGTGAGGAAATGGGTCTCCGAAAGTAACCTGCCTAAGTTCACAGGGCTAGTAAATGACAGAGCTGGAGCTACGCTCATAAATAGTTCTGACTCCAAGACTCTGGCTGCCTGAAACTTAGAAGGTGAAGGTGCCCCATCCCATCCTCCTTAGGAGTTGGCAGGTGGCGGGCATGGGGGCACAATATTTCGGTGGGGGTGTGGAGCACGATATTCGGGTACGGTATTTCCCCAGGGAGGCTGATGGATTTTTCGGACCCTTCCAGATTTTCGGCGGCCACCCACAAACCTACAGCTGTTTGAGGAGGTCATCAACACGGTGACTCTGACCTGGAACCACAGCTCCGACCTGCAGGAGGGCGGCGAGGCCCACTACGCCATAGTGGAGCGGGATGCCAGCACAGCCACCTGGTTCACGACGGTCGACAGCGTCTTCAGCAACAAGTACACGGTGAAAGACTCGCTCCCCGCAGGAAGTACTTTTTCCGAGTGCTGGCCCAGAACGAAGCGGTGACTCCAATGATACCTGCCTGGCTCGTCAACAACAAGGATAAGAGTGAGTCTGGGGACCTAGGGGTTCAGATCTGTGATCCCTGATGGCGGGGATGAAATAAGGGTTGCCAGGGGTACCCGATGCTGAGAAGCACTGAGGTGAAAGAGCTAACGTTGGGGACCCTGGGGAGAAAAGCTGAGGTCTGGAAGCCTAGGAGAGGAGATTCCTTCGGGGGACTCTGAGGGGTGGGACTAACGTGGAGGCGGGGAGATTCCTCTGGGGGCGGGGATGCCGGTAGAGGGCGGGAAGGAGGGGAGAGGATGTCGGTGCGGGACGGGGATGTGGAGCTGAGAAGCTGTTCCAGCCGAGGGGCTAACTGAAGTCCTGACTGAGGATTCAGGGAGGGTCCAAGAAGCGGAGATGACATCCGGAAACCCGGGAGGGAGGGGATTAACGGTTGGGATAGCTGCGGGAAACTTGAAATATGAATCTCAATTGGAGACTGAAGAGACGGTGTAGGCTGGGGCGCTTGGAGAAAGCTTGGACCGGTGGGGGTGGGGGGATCAGACATATGTACACCCATGGCTGATTCACGTCAGTGTATGGCAAAACCCACCACAATATTGTAAAGTAATCAGCCTCCATTAAAGTAAATTAATTAATTGGGGGGAGGGGGAGCCAACCAACAGCCCGGTCCGGAAGCTGGTGGCCGGAAAGAAGTCTAAGATGCCCAGGTCTGGAAAAGCGCAAAAGCCCGCGAACCTGGTTTAGGTCTTGAAACCAGCAGTGGCATGGGGGTGGGCGAGTGACGAAGGGAGAACTTCAGGAACCCCTATGAAGTCGGGGCCCTAGAGCTGACGGTGCGTGGGAATCTAACCCAGGTCATCGGAGTTTCTGAGCTGGGTCTCCGGGGCGTCTTCCGAGCTCTAGGCGGGAGTGCGGTGGGTGGGGACCTCGGGGTGCGCTCACCGCTCGCCACGTCCCCCACCCCCACCAGAGCCCCGCACAGTCGAGGATCTGAGCGCCAAGCTGAAGCCGTACCAGCAGAAGGACTGGCGCCACGTGCCGCGCTTCCTGACCCCGCTCAAGCCGCACATGGTGCTGCGTGGCCAGGACTGCACCGTGACCCGCGCCTTCCTGGGGAACCCGCAGCCCACCGTCACCCTCTGCAAGGGCCAGAGTACAGCGTGCTGGTGGAGAACAGCTGGGCAAGGACGGCGGCAGCTCCAAGCCCACCGTCCATGGTGAGGGCGCCGAGCCCGGCTCCGGCAGGCCTGGAGGTGGTGGGCGCCCGGGCTGAGTCCTACCTGGGGTGGAAGCGCAAAATGGCAGTCTTGTGGGAAGTTGCTCGATTATTTTCCTATAGCTGACACAGTCTTTTATTTAATCTGCTATGGGGTGGTGTAAATATTCTCTAACTGACCATAGTTCAAACCACTCTGCCATCTCTCCGTATCATTTGTTATGTATCTGGCCCCTGCAGACTTGGGAGTTGGCAATCCCTCAAGAGTCTGTAGTTTGCAACCCTTCAGTTCAGTTCAGTTCAGTGGCTCAATGTAGTTTGCAGCCCTTCAGTTCAGTTCAGTTCAGTGGCTCAGTTGTGTCTGATTCTTTGCAAACCCATGGATTGCAACACACCAGACTTCCCTGTACATCACCAACTCCCGGAGCTTGCACAAACTCATTGTCCCTCTGGTCGGTGATGCCATCCAACCATTTCATATTCTGCCGTTCCCTTCTCCTCCTGCCTTCAATCTCTCCCAGCATCAGGGTAGTTTGCAACCCTTGGTGGGCCTAAACATGCATTTGAAAAAAACAGTAGTGATCAAGTCTAAACCAGACTTGACAAGCACAATCTCCCTGGCAGGGTTCTAAAAGGAATCTTTTATATTGACAGAATTTTCAATATATTTTGATGTGCAACCAAGACAAAACTATACTGGTCCAGGATAAGGATAGACAGGAGGCGCTGAAGGGAATAAAGGCTTCCCCCCAGGTGGCGCTAGTGGTAAAGAACCTGCCTGCCACTGCAGGAGAGGAGGATTCGATCCCTGGCTGGGGAAGATCCCCTGGAGGAGGGCATGGCAACCCACTCCAGTATGCTTGCTTGGAGAATCCCATGGACAGGGAAGCCTGGTGGGCTACAGTCCATGGGGTCGCAGTCAGACATGACTGAAGCACACGAGGGAGAAATGATAGGAGGGAGGCCCTCCCTCTGCACACAGGTGTGCCTGTTCTGCTCATGTGTGCACAGGTAGGGGAAATGTTTTATTTCTTCCTACACATTCTACTGTTTTCACAGCTAGACAGCTAGTTGCATGAACTCTCTAAATGCAAAGATGACCTACCTTGCTCTTCCCCCTTTGCTTTAAGCCTCCTAGCTTTGTCATGATCCTTTAGATAAAAATCACCCCCCACCACCTACCTCTCCAGCCTCCTCCTCTGCCACTCTCTGAAGTCTCCATGGCATGTATTGGTGTCCAGTCTCCATGGTTACAGACTGTAACCATCCTGTTACAGATGTCTTTCTCTGGGGAAAGGACCATGTCCTGTTGCTCTGTCTCTCAAGTGCTCAGCTAAGTGCCTGGCATTGAGATGATGCCTCCACAGTGGCTGCTGAACTGTGTAACAGAACTAGGCCAGGAAAGGCACCATGGGAGACATCCAGCTCTCATTCCACAGCTAGAGAGATCCCTGACAACTTAATTCTGGTTGTAAGCACATGGGCACAAGGCCCTGGCTCTAACACTAATCAGCCATGTGACCTTGGCAAGCCACTCTAAGCTTGTTTCTCATCTACTTCTTAGGGCTGTTATGAGGATTAAATGAGAGTGCATAGAAGTGCCTGGCACAATACGTGGCATACATTAAATGAATAACTGGCAGCTCTTGGCCCCACACACTCGGCTGACCTTGGCAGACTGCAGCTGGGAAGGACTGAGGATCCTAGGCAGGGTCCAGCCCCTGGTTTCTGCATAGTGACTCAAAATCCAGGAGTTTGGAGGTTCCCTTGTCCCTAGGGTCATTCACACTGACAAATACTTTCTTTGCTCTTTCAAAGATGACAAGTCAATTCTAGCATCTGTCACTGAGAGTCTGCAGAAGAAATTAAAGCACCTTAAGTGAGCTCCAGCCCAGCCCAGGCATCAGGAGGATGTTGTGATGTGGGGCTTCTTGGCCTGTCTTCTGTGTGGTCCCGGTGAGGGAGGCCCTGTATGCTCTGTGGTGTTTGTCAACATAAACATTCACTGAAGGGATGGGACAATACACTGAGTGTGCCTTTGCGTATATTCCTGACATGGTGTGCACCAGGGACCAAGGAAATGGGACTTGGGAGTGAGATGGGCATACTCAGAAGACCAACCCCTGAGAGCCTGCTCTAAACCCACCCACATGGGGAGTGACCAGTCCCCTTTTGGCTGGGCCTTGCCCTGCCTTCCCCTCCTCCACAACTGCACTGTACCTTGCCCTCCCCTCAGGGCTTAGCAGGGAAGTTTTCAACTTCCTCCCCAGCCTGCTAAGCCGACAAGTAGGTATGTCTTCAGTTCTGGGATTTAAATGGATCAAGACCTTGCCTCTTTAGTGTCCAGGGTTCCTACTATCTGGGCATCCCAGGTGGCTGAGTGGTGAAGAATTCACTTGCCAATGCAGGAGATACAGGTTCGATCCCTGGGTCAAGGAGATCCACTGGAGAAGGAAATGGCAACCCACTCCAGTATTCTTACCTGAAAATCCCATGGACATCGGAGCATTGTGTGCTACAGCCCAGGGGCTTGCAAAGAGTTGGACACAAGTAAGTGACTGAGCACACACTCATGCATATTCATACTCTTTGAGAATTAAGAGAATCAGAGCTAGAAGGGACTGGTCATCCACCTCACTATGTTTGACAGCAGCAAACTCTTCCTTAAAAAATTTTAAGCTACTGGACTTGAAACAAGGATGGGGGTCTTTGAACCTCCCTCCCCTACTTTATTCTTTTGCTAGTTCCCACCAGCAGGGCTTCCCTGGTGGTTCAGCTGGTAAAGAATTGGTCTGCAATGTGGGAGAACCTGAGTTTGGTCCCTGGGTTGGGAAGATCCCCTGGAGAAGAAAAAGGCTACCCACTCCAGCATTCTGGCCTGGAGAATTCCATGGACTGTATAGTCCATGGGGTTGCAAAGAGTCCGATGCGACTGAGTGACTTTCACTTTCAGCTCCCAACACTAATCTCTGTACAGATGCTAGTTTGAAAATTACTGATTCATCCAACACCCATACGGGGCTTGAGTCTATCACATCCCCACAACTGTACAACCCCTCTACTGATGGGAGTATTCATTACCATCCATGACTTCCCTTTTTACTCTGGGTCAGGGAGCTGCTCATTAAGATGAAAATGCCCCTGGAGTCAGGTGACACGTTATTCTGCCAGGGCTTCACATCTAAAGCATGAATCATGCAATCTAATCTCATTCCTCCCAGCTGTTCAGCTGAGCCCAGACTCCAGGGAGGAGAAGCGTGAAGGGAATCTGGATTATTTTGGAGCAGGTAGCAAGTCTGGGCTGTGGAGGGCAGGAGGTGGGTAGCAGTAGAGGACACCAAGTAATGAGATGCGGGGCACCTGTGCATAGGGGAGGGCATTAAGGACAAGTTTGGATGGTGGCAACTCCTACCCATCCCCCATCCTCCTGAACTACATCCTCACCCACACACGTGACCAGAAAGTGAGACCTACTCCAACCAGCACAGTATCACCAGTCACAGAGCCAGCCTGGCGCCAACATGCACTGGCCAAGACTGTGACCCCGTGCAGTGAGGACATCCAGGGCCCCTGGTGCCATGCCCCCACCCCCACCTCTCCAGGACAGGCACGTGCCACACAGGCAGACAAGCAGGGCAGCCAGTGACTCTTGTGGGTTTTTTTATTTTTTTTTTTCATGTGAGCAACAGGATGGAGTAGTCCCATTCTTGCTCCCCTTGCATTGAATGTGCCTTGGGTCTTATGACCCGAGAGTGTCATTGGAGCCCCTTCCTTTTGCTCCCAGTGCAGGAGGGGCAAGGAGGAAAGAACTGAGAGTGGGTGTGTATGTGGGGGGTGGCCCAGCTCCCAGAGCCAGGCTCAGCAACCCCTCAGCAGCTCCCTGAGGCCCTTTTCCTGTGAGACTTTGACACACAGCAGGTCAGAGACAGCTGGCAGAGTAAGACATAGGCAGGCTGGGAGAAAGATCATACAGACAAGACTCACACACACACACACACACAGGCTGGCCCCTTCCTTTGGCATGGTTCACCCTAGCCCTGGGGACAGGGTCTGAGGGTAGTGGTGTGGGGCCTGAGCTCTGGGATGCCCTTTGAGAGATGGGACCAACTTGAATCCTTGGTACGCAGAACTTCCGAGGCCAAAGTAGTCCCCAGTCTTGCCTACCTGGACAGACACCCCTCCACCTTCCCACCCAACACTTAGACATTAAGATTGTTCAAGTAATGAGGATAGATGCAGGAAAGGGAGACTCCACTCTCATCCAGTCTTTCCATCTAGGGGCCTGTGAAAGGGGCTTCAAGCCCTGGGCATCTCAGCACAGACTCTTCCCCTCCTCCCTCAACTCTGTGTAAATCCGAAAGAGTGGAGTGGGTGAGTCAGACTCTTTCATCTAGTAGAGGTGGCGGAGGTCAAGAGGCTGAGCACCACAGCCCTCCAGAGGGGCTCTGACAGTCCAGATGGGGTAGAGGTGGGAAGATCCTGGCTCCGGCAATGAGCATTAGGCTGGCTTTTTTTAGTTCTCAATATGGTCCTGGACCATGCTTTGCTAGAATGATCTTTTTCCTGCTTATCCCTCAAACTTGCACATTTCACAGGTGATACCTGCTGCCCCAGGTTGGTACTGTGGTCATCTCAATCCAGCTCTGGCAGGCTCCCAGGTTCTGGGCTCCAGTCCCAGGAGAAGAGAGGGGTAACCAGAACCTGACCCTCATTTGGCTTTGCTCAGTCGGTGGTCCTCCACTGGCTCCCGGCTCTCGACAGCTGACAGGGCGATGAGCATCTGGGCGGCGTAGTAGGTGGACATGATGAATGCCCGCGAGTAGGGCACAGGGAAGCAGAACTTGTCAAGGCCGATGGTCAGGTCTGAGACCATAAATAGCAGTGCACCACCGCCTGCTGCTAGCTCAGTCCAGCGCCATGCTGCCCCGACCAGATGTAGCCCCGCCATTGCTCGCCAGCCCATGAAGCCGACAAGGGCCACATAGACCCCCACCAGGTAGGTGAAGGCACCCGTGAGGTTTGGGTAGAAGACGGCATAGCACAGGACCGCCAGTACTGCCATCAGCAGACCCGTCCGAAGAGCCAATGGCCGCATGCCAAAGGCTGAGGCGTAGAGCATGTGGGTCACGGCAAACATCAGCAGACCTGGGAGTGAGAGGGGATGATGGGATGTTGAAGGCAAACTCAGGTGAGAAAACAGGAGGTCGGGGTAGGAGTGAAGTGCTTAGGATAACCCAGGAGCAATCCCGGGGGAGTAACAGGGGTGGGAAGAAATCCACGAAGGCAAAGATATCTCCAAACTCTCCTGTGGTACTCCAGAACAGATCACCGAATCGCTGGCAAGGTCGTCCGCCAACAGGGGCCCCAAAAGTCTTTGGCCTCAGAACCCCTTTAATTCCCCATGTTCTTGTTTTTAAAAACATTCTCTTTCCTAAATCCTTGGCCCCTCCCCAGGGTCCTCTAGCCCCCAACCCCAAGATTCCTCCCAGGTGGCGACTGTGATGACTGACCGTGGAGAAAGTAACCCTGATCCTGCCAGATGAGGAAGGCATCGCCTATGGCGGAGAAGACAAGCCCCACGAAGATGCGGGTGGCACTGGGGTGGGTCAGCAGGAATCCCAGGCCATGGGCCAGGAGGAAGAGACAGAGGCAGAAGATTGGCAGGCACTTGATGAGGGCGCTGACCCACGACGGGCTGGACAAGGGCAGCCAGAGCACGAAATACACACAGGTAGCCTTGAAGAAGGGCACCAGCTTGGGTCCCTCACTCTTCACCTGGAAGACACGGGACAAAGGCAGCATTCAGAGCGTGGGAGCCCAGAGCAGGGCTCAGAGCAGGACCCTCAGCCCAGGCATTCACCCCAAAGACAGGCCCACCTCCAAAGCAGGGAGGACAGACACAGAAACCCAGTTTGACCTGTCCCAAGCAGCCAGTATGAAAGAGCCCATCATTAAAAAAAAAAAAAAAAGAAAGAGCCCATCATTAACTTGAAGCTTAAATGATTAGGAAGACAAAGGGCTCCATTGTGCCTGCTACTCACGTCCCATTCTTGGCCCTAGGGCAGGACCGGAATAGTCATTGGGCAGAAAGCAGACTTTGGGATAGTGTCCTGCAGCCCAAGGCTTCTCCCTTTCTGCCCCTTCCTTTTCCCCCTAACAAAGCCCCTTCAGCCTCTCTCTGGCAGCATCAATCCCCAGCTGTCTGGAATAAAGGGGAGTCAGCAGCAAACCACAGAGATGCCACAGCTGGCCAACTCGTGATCCTCAGCAGTGGGGCCAGGACACGGGCCCGGTGACACCAGGTGAGTGCCAGGAATACGTGAGAATAAGCGCTGTCAACCATCTCAGCCCCCAGAGGCTCTCTTCTCAGCCGGTCTGCAACTCAGCCTCCACTCTAGCTGCCCTAGCCTAAAAGTACCATCAAGGACAAGGAGAGGAGACAGGGATGCTGCCTAGAGAAATGGACACATGAGTGGGGAGCAAGAAAACTGTCCCTGAAATACCAGCAATCTCAGGGGTTGGGGGGTTGGAGAGGGTCAATCTCATTTCCCTGAGAACAAGAGCAACTTCAGGCACATCAGAAAGAGAGGCAGGAAGGGGAGGCAGGGTTCTCTCACCAGCTTTTGATCTGAAGCCAGCAGTCAGGCTGGAAGAAGATGAGGAACTGAGAGGGGGAAGTTAGAGCAGCTGACTGGGTCTCAGCCGGATTAGGAGGGAGGGCAGCTAAAGAAGGGTTGTTTCCCAGGCCATGCAGGCACTCTGCAAGCTCAGGGAGGGAGCTGCTGCGGATATTCTGAATCTGGGATCCCCTGAAGCTGTTTTTCTTGGACATTTGGTGCTGGGGCTCAGAGAGTGATGTGAAGGAGCTGAGGTTCCCGGTATACTCATGCTCTGCTCAAGAGACAGGTCTCTGGCCCAGTGAGCTGCCCAGCTCAGGGCTACGGGTACACACTCAAGACTCTCAGACCTCCAGACCGTGGTTACCTGGCACTGAACAGACTGTGATGAAGGAGGCTGGGAAGAGGCAGATGTGGATCCAGGGGCTAAGCCTGCCCTTGCTCTGCCAGGGGTGAGAGCAGTGAGAAGAGATGACAGAGATCCTTCCTATGGAGATTTCCCCCATGCAGACTGGTCAGGGCAGAGACACCAGCAGAGGAGGAGAGAGCTTATCCTCACAGTCCCCAGATCTCCCCAGCCTCACCTGCCAGCCCTTGGAAGCATCTACTCCACAGCCCTCCCCCAGGCCCCCTATTTCCTAGAAGAAGAAACAGTAGGAGTAGCTGGGGAGGCTTTGACAATCTTGGAGAACACAGCGCTAGGAGTAGGAGAGGGGCGGAGAAGAGACAAAACTTCAGGTGAGAAAGTCTGAACAAGGGGTGTCAATAGAGAACGACCCCTTTTCCCTTCTGCGTGTGATCCAGGCTGCCTAGACTCAGAGGCGTCACCTACACTGCCCGAGACTTCTTGTAAAGATGAGGAAAGGGAGGGAACAAACTGGGAACAAGACTCCCAGGAGGTCCCAGCTCCGCTCCCGCTCCCCGCCTCTTCTCTGCGGTCTGCTCACGCAGAGCCGGAGGCCCTGCATCCGTCCCCTTCCTCTCCCAGGGGGCCACCCGGCCAACCCGCGCCAGACACACGGAGATCAACAAAGTCACGCTTCCGAGTCACGTGCCCGCTGTTTTCCTCCCTCCCGCGAGCCGGCGGCGGGCGCGCGGAGGAGGGGCGCCGGGGTCTGGGGTGTTGGGGGCCGTGACCGCGCCGCCTCCCGCCGGGGGGACGCGCGCGGCCGCCGGCCGCCGGATCCCTGCCTTTCCTCGGACGCCCCCCCTCCCCCGCGCGCCGACGCCCCCCAGCGGCTTGGCCTGCCGCAGCTCAGTCCCCACGTCGGTGGGCTCCGGCCGCGCCGGACACTGGCCCGCTCGCTCGCTCACACACTCACCACAGTGACCGGGGACACCATGGCGGCGGCGGCGGCAGCGGCCCGGGACGCGCCGCAGGTGAGGGAGGCGACGAAGGAACGAAGCCCCGGTGACCGACGATACCTCCCCCGCGCCGGGCGCCAGAGCTTCTGTCTGCGATCCCCGCGACGTCACGGCAGACACCGCCAATGAGACGTCTGGAGTCGGCCCGGCCTGGGGCGCAGGGCAGGAGGGCGGCGGGCGAGTCGGGAGAGGCCCCGCCCCTCCCCCTCCCCCCACCCCACCCCCACCCTCCTACATCCCATCTTTACTGCCCCAGGGAGAGAGGCTTTTCAGGCCGCGCCCCTCTAGGAGTCCGTGCCAAGGCCTCCTGGAACCTAACTGTGACCCCAGGCTTTGGGGGACGACAGAGGTTGGCCAAGAGACAAACACATTCCTGTCCCGGACACAGGGCTACACACATTTTTCTCATAAACCGGGGTAAAATGCAAAGACAGAGTCCCTTCAGCCTTTAAACATGCAGTCCACATGGACACACTTGGTTAGATCCACAGCCTTCACTGTACACAAATACACATCGCAATGGACACTCGAGGGTCCGTAGACATACAACTTTTTAACAGAAAAAGAGACAAATAGCAATCCATAGACCCGTGTGTGTGTGTGTGTGTGTGTGTGTGTGTGTGGCACAGTCGTGTCCGACTCTCTGTGACCCTTTGGACTGTAGCCCACCAGGCTCCTTTAGCCATGGGATTCTCCAGGCAAGAATACTGGAGTGGGTTGTCATGCCCTTCTCCAGGGGATCTTCCAGACCCAGGAATGGAACGTTGCAGGCATATTCTTTATCTGCTGAGCCGTTGGGGAAGCCTTCCCTCCCCCCTCCCCGCCCAGAGACCCATGCATATGCACAAACACGTACAAGATCACAATTAACTTTAAGCACCAAACAAATACTTAGACACAAAACTGACAGGCCCAGACTCACATATATCCTTCAAGGTGAAAAGAGAGACACATATATAGGCATGCGGCAGCCTATAGACCCACAACAACCACACTTACTCAATCACCCTTAGACACACATCTCTCACAACTCAGAGACACCTTAACACCCACAAGAACGCCCTGGTAATGATAGACAGGCAGACCTGAGCATAGGTAAGGACCCAAAGGAGTATGAACGAACTCTGCCAAAAATGCAACTTAAGCAGATTAACGCTGAAAGAACACAAACTAAAGGTACACAAGCACATTTGGAACCGAGCACATGCAGCATCTTGGGAATTAGATGAGAGAAGTGGGAGGCAATCAAATGAACTGGGACCTAGTCCCAGTTTTACCACTTCCATGCTGTGTGGTTGGGTGAATCATTTCCCCAGTCTGATCTTGATTTCTTCATATATGAGTGGATGATCTCCAGTGTTCCTCCCAAGCCCAACATGTGTAGGATAGGGAAGGGCAGGGGCTGCTGGTGTCAGGAAATTTAAGTCTAGAGTTCTTCCTGGAGTGGTAAAACTGGGACTAGGTCCCAGTCCATTTGACTGCCTCCCGCTTCTCTCATGTAATTCCCATGATTCTGAACATGCTTGGTTCCAAATGTGTCCAGGTACCTTTAGTCTGTGTAATATCAGCATTAATTTCAGATTTCAGAAACATCTTAAAGGATGTTCCGGTGGTCTTGGATCTGCTGCAAACTCCTGGAGATAGTGAAGGACAGGGAAGCATGGTATGCTGCCGTCCAAGGGATGGCAGAGTCGGACACGACTTAGTGACTGAACTACAACAAAGAGGGAAGTAGCTGTGTGTCAACCTTTGGGAATTGGGGCGAGGTAACCAGCCCTACTTATCTCTAATTAGCAGCCATAAAGGAATTTTCAGCATCATGGAACAGTGACACCATAGTACTTAATTTTTCCTTGTGCTGGGGAGAAGCCCACAGACTGAGATCTCTTGTAAGCCCCTCCTGCAATAGGCCTCTTTTATTTTTTTTGGACCCTGCCTATTTTCCCTAAAGCCAATGTGGCCCACATGACACTCTCTCAAAGCCAGGAGCAGCCCTCTTCTAGTGAAAGAATTGACAGAGATTCAGAGCCAGGGAAATAAAGGTGAAAGGCAAGGACTGGAGCAGAGGCCCACTCACACCCTTCCACTATCCCCTCCAGGCTCTTCCTACAGAGTCCTAGTGGGTAATGAACTCCCCTTGTTCTACTTTCTTTCTAGTCAGAAGCTGTGGGGAAATTCACCTTACCACGATGGGAGACTAGAATTGCTACCCCTGGCTGCTTTGTCTCACACACAAACACACACACAAACACTCCTACCAAGTGTGCTGCCTGGAATGAACACTGGATTAAAAGTTACAAACACCGTACTAGCCCTTCCTCCTCTGTGACTAACTAGTTATATAACTGGACACATCACTCCACTTTTGTTTTCTTATCGGTAAAATGAAGGAATTGGGCCAGAAGATACGTGCAAATGTGTCAGCTTTTGACCTAAACCCTTTAATGTCACCTAAGCGATAATTTTCAGAGAGTGGCCAAGTTAGGGTAATTTTCATTTCTCTGGATGTTAGTTTCCTATCCATAAAAATGAGAGGACTATCACAGTGGTTCTCAACAAGTAGGGCCTATCAAAATTACTTGGGAAGCTTTTTAAAAACATAGATCCCCTTGTCCCACCCCAGACCTACTAATTAGGTGGCACAGATTGTAATAAACTTGAATATATCAACACCTTTGACTTCCCTTGGTGGCTCAGATGGCAAAGAATCCAGCTGCATGTGCAAGACCTGGGTTTGATCCCTGGGTTGAGAAGATCCCCTGGAGGAGGGCCTGGTAATCCACTCCAGTGTTCTTGCCTGGAGAATCCCCATGGATAGGAGAGCTTGGCAGGGTACAGTCCATGGGGTCGCAAAAAGTCAGACATGACTGAGCAAGTAAGCACAGCAAATAGATAAAACATGAGACCTAGAATTGCAATCCACAGGGCTGTATCAGTGTCTGATTACTGAATAGGCAAGAATCAATTATATAGGTCGTCCACAAAGCAGATGCATTCTCCCCTGCGTGCTGATTATTTTGTTTGCCCTTCTACCACCCAGATCCTTTCTTGGTCCTTCTCCACCTTGCCCCTGGAAGTTGACCTCTATGAACTGTATCACCAGGGTTCACTTGTGTTCTGGCTTCTGCGCTCAGCTAATAAGAGGCAGAGGCTGATCTGTGGTTGGAAGAGAACATGGCTGAGGTCCCCCGCCACCCACCACTAGTCTGCTGAGTGAGACTGAATTTCCAACAGTGACTGTGCTCTTCCATGGCTACAACTCCAGGCTTCCACCCTGGACCTCAGGCCTAGGGTTGACAACCCGCTTCCCGCTATTGCTAGTCTTCAACCCTGACTGATTTGTGGCTAGTTGTTGCTCTTCAGCTCTGACTAGTTTCCTTAACCCTGCCCACATCTCTGCCATCTCATAAGTTATATTCTTGAAGGTAAGTTATATTCTTGAATCAGCAACCTGATTGATACAGTCATCAATGAAGCAGAGGCACTGCCCCCTTCCCCTAAAGAAAGAGCTTATCTAATTTCATTCCTATGAATAAGATTTCTCAGTTGTTTCAAAAATGCAATTGTATGTACTGTGTAGTGTTTTTATGTTGATTATATAGTATAACAGGCAGAAGATGGGATAGGGCTGCCTGAAATTAGACATCCCTTCCTCTCTGTACCCAAAACTACCTATTTCACACAACTTGGTAATTTTCTTTTTGCTTGCTTGTCTCACCTATCAAAGTTTGAGCATGTTCGTCCATTCATTCAACAAATGTTTATTGTGCACCAAGTATGTCCTAGCCACTACGTTAGAAGCTGGGGTTTAAAACCTTCTGTAAGATATAGGTTCTAGGAGCTCCCTGGCAGTCCAGTGGTTAGGACTCTGCACGTTCACTGCTGAGGGCCCAGGTTCAATCCCTGTCCCAGGAAATGAGATCCCACATGCCGGGTGACGCAACCAAAAGAAAAGCAAATATAGGTTCTGTAATGGAGTTCTGTTCAGGCAGGCAAGTAAACAATAATTACGGAGTGTGGCAATTGAAATAATTGAGGTATGAAGGTATTTCTCCTACGACATCAAAAAGACATCTTAAAGAATCTTTTAGCATGCCTTGAGGAGTTAAGAAAGCTGAGGCTAAATCTATAGAGATGAGCTGGTCTTCACTGAGTAGACACCAGTGTTCTAGGCGCCAACTAAAAATTGTCACTTGCTTTCTACCTCTGAAAGGTCACTAGCTACTGCAGTCGCTGACCTTTAACACACTGTAAAAGGAGATCAGGGAGGAGACCAGGAATGAGGCCCTCTGTGCTCTGGAAAAAACTGGCAGAACAGGCCTTCAGATAGTTAGATATTTTCAGGAGATTTTATGACCCTAGTTTCTTGCATCTTCTCATATCTAGAAAAGCACTAAACTCATTAACAGAGATATCTGCTCCTCGTGACTAGAGGTAAGTTTCTCATGACTAGCAGCAACCCTCTGCCCAATATATGCACGTATCCCCCTTCACTAAAATCATCTATAATACTGTCCCCTGCCACACATCTTTGGAGCAGTTCCTCAGATCTGTCTCAAACACTGTCTCCCAGGCTATAGTCTTCATTTTCCCCAAATAAAACTTAACTCACAACTCTCATACTGTGCTTTTTTTTTTTTTCCCGGTCAACATAGGACAGAAGGAATTGCATGTGTACATAGAAGCACAAGAGACACACGGAATTCAAGGAAATACCTATCATCTTGGGGAGAGCTGGGGAGTGGAAAAGGTGAGCCTGGAAAAGTAAGAAGGAGCCAGGTCAGAAAGGATCTGAATGTTCTGCCAGCCAGTTTGGACTTGACCTAACAGACGACAAGAAGCCAGTTGTCTTCTGTTCCTTAGTTTCTATGATTGTTTTCTGTTCTCACACACCAGATACATGGAGGATACACAGAAATGGTGACTGATCATTAGTCTGGGCTTGCCTTTCTTCCTCATGTGGGACTTTCTCTCACCAGTAGCCTTCTCCATCTCTGATCACCATAGTTTTGCCCTGGGATATTTTCTGCTCACTTGGTTTGCCCCACTTGGCATTGTTATCCAGCTCTAACCTGTTTCAGTTCAGTTCAGTCGCTCGGTTGTGTCCGACTCTTTGCGACCCCCATGAACTGCAGCACGCCAGGCCTCCCTGTCCATCACCAACTCCCAGAGTCCACCCAAACCCATGTCCATTGAGTCGGTGATGCCATCCAACCATCTCATCTTCTGTCGTCCCCTTCTCCTCCTGCCCTCAATCTTTCCCAGAACCAGAGTCTTTTCAAGTGAATTAGCTCTTTGCATCAGGTGGCCAAAGTATTGGAGTTTCAACTTCAACATCAGTCCTTCCAATGCACACCCAGGACTGATTTCCTTTAGGATGGACTGGTTGGATCTCCTTGCAGTCCAAGGGACTCTGAAGAATCTTCTCCAACACCACAGTTCAAAAGCATCAATTCTTCTGTGCTCAGCTTTCTTTATAGTCCAACTCTCACATCCATACATGACCATTGGAAAAACCATAGCATTGACTAGACGGACCTTTGTTGACAAAGTGATGTCTCTGCTTTTTAATATGCTGTCTAGGTTGGTCATAACTTTCCTTCCAAGGAGGAAGCATCTTTTAATTTCATGACTGCAATCACCATCTGCCTGTTTACCTGATTCCTCACCTACTGCTGAATCTCAGCTAATTTCTCCATGACTGTTTCAGATCCCCAGAACACTTTTAACCAACTCTCAAAGCCACCCCACCCCATCCCATCCCTGCCCCACTTGGACATCTGGGGAGGAAAATCAGACAATGATGAGTGAATATTAAGGAGGGTGTGATAAGTTTAGATGTTCCTATAGCAATGCAGGGGGAGTGACTTGGTGCGTTGTTAGAAGTGAGCTGAATGTGTGTGCCAAGTGGAGGCATTTGGGAGAAGTCAGTTACAAATCTGGAGCTCAGAACACAAGGTGAAAAGACAAATAGAGACTTGGAAGCCAAAGCCATTCTGAAGACTATATGGAAGCAATTAGCCAGGTAGATTTTGAGGAAGGAGAGAAGGGGGACTAGACCAAGCCCTGAAGGTCATATTTCAGGGTAAAGAAAAAAAAAAGAGGAGAACTGAGAAAGAGACAAACACGCAGGTCAACAGGCATGTCAAAGATGTTTCTGACACCTCCAGTATACTCACACAGGAAGAGACAGACACACCCAGAGAAGTGTATGTTCACATAGATGATCTATGGTATTTGTGGTTTGGCTCCCTCCTTCCAGAACAGGTGACAGATGGTGGTTCTGTTTCCTTATTGGAGTAGTTCAGAAACTTTGAAGACAGAACACAGTGACACGTCTTCATTCCTCACTGTGTGTTCCACTCCCTCAACTCCAGCCCAGGGCGTTCCTGAAAGTCTCTCCTGCCCGGTCTGCTTACAGGAGTCAACCTAGGTGGACCAACTCCCAGTGTAAACCATCCTCTGAAGACACTGGTTCCAGAATGCCTCTCTCCTGCTTGACCCCACCTGAACCATGAGCCCTGGAGTAGGTGATATAGCCCAGGATTCATGGTCTGCTCCTGGAGCCTTTAGGACAATGACAAAGATTTTTAGCAACACTCACCTTTCCAGACCCTCCATTAGGGCTAAATTTTAAAGATGTCTTGAGATAACTTGTGGGTCAGTACCCCTAAGGATATTCTGGGCTCTTTGTTTGGCTTCTGGGCTTGGGGCCAGACACACCTGGGTTCTTATCCTTCTTTCCTTTCCTTTGTCTATTGACAGGGACATCAACTGACCTTAGACATAAGTGGAATTCTCTAACTGTGAAACTACCAAATCAAGGCTCTCCTGATGGGGTTCAATGCAGGGATGCCTAGGAGGGATACCTAACTTTGGTAAAATATGTGGGATTAGATGACCACCAACACCCAAGAGTAATCTAGCATTCCAAACTTTGTGAAGTCCAAGTGTTTTAGTCACTCCTTGTATTGAGGTCATCCAAGTTCAGCTGTCTCACCAACAGCTTCAGTCCCTTCCCCGCCCCACCCAACATGCTCCCTCCATCCAGACCCTAAGCTTTCTGGCACGTGCCTTTGGGTGGCTCCTTCCTCAGTGTTAGTAAGTTACTATGAGGAAGCAGAAGCAAGAAAAGAGAAGTGCCTGGGGGTTGAGCAGGAGGATGGTTTTGAGAAACAAACAAAAACCTAGAAGAGCCCACTCATCAAGCCTCAGGACACTGAATGAGTAGTTCCGTCCTCAACCTCGGCTCCCTTAGGCTAACCGTCCAGAGCAGACCCTCCAATCTCCTCCTCTCAAAGACTGCATCTTCCCAGACAGATGAACTCCTTTCACTGGACTCTTTGTCTAGTTCCTTCGCTGAGATACAGTCATTCATTCATGAATCTGATATTTATCAACCACTTACAGTGGGCCAGGCTAGATCTGTGTCACAGATATGAACAAACAGAACTTTCCTGTCCTTGTGGCACACACGATTCAGCAGGCCAAGCCAATGCAATGACCACAGCCTCAGCCTCCCACCTCCACCCCATGCCTCTTCCCTAGGTCTCCAAGACCAGAAAATTGAGCAGGGACAGTAAGGGCTGGCGGGACCTTCCCAAGGTTTCCTCCTAACTGGATGGGAAGTGGAGCAAATTTGTCTATGAGGCTATTAAAAAGAACCTCTTTTGACTGTGAAAGTAACATATATTCATTATGAAAAATACGGAAAATATAGAAAAGAATTAATAATAAAAATCACCTATAATGTCACAGTCCAGAGATAATCACAGCTGAATGTTTTGATATATTTCCTTCCAATTGTTTGACATGCATATTTTAAGTTTTAAACTATAAATTCACTATAATTTAATTTTCCCATATTGCTGAATATGTAGATTTTTCCCTAAGATAAATGGTGCTGTAATGAATCACACAGTACTCCACACAAATCTTTACCAACATCTTTGATTATTTTCTTAGGAAAATTTCTTAGAAGTAAGATGATTAAGCCAAAGCAAAGTATTATATTTATGATTCATAAACATCTCTCCAGCATTTAGTAATTCCAAAATTACTCCCCAAACAAACCTTTTTCTTTTTTGATGACTATGAAGCACAGTAGTTCAGCTGGGAAATAAGCATATAAATTCTTCACTTAAGCCTGATATAAAGATCACATTTCTGTTTAATTAATTTCCTAGAAGCTCTACTTCCTGTATTAATAATAACAAATGAAAAAAAATTTTCTTAATCAATAATAACAAATGTTTTCAGTGTTTGCTATATGCCATACACTGTATTGGATACTTTCCCTGTGTATATACAGGGGAAAAAAAACAATAAGTAAATAAATAAACTGAATTATATATTTTATATTTATTGTATATGTATATAAGTGCTTTTGAACTGTGGTGTTGGAGAAGATTCTTGAGAGTCCCTTGGACTGCAAGGAGATCCAACCAGTCCATCCTAAAGGAAATCAGTCCTGAATATTCATTGGAAGGACTGATGCTGAAACTGAAGCTCCAATACTTTGGCCACCTGATTCGAGGACCTGACTCTTTGGAAAAGACCCTGATTCTGGGAAAGACTGAAGGCAGGAGGAGAAGGGGATGACAGGGGATGATATAGTTGGATGGTATCACCGACTCGATGGACTTGAGTTTGAGCAAGCTCCAGGAGTTGGTGATGGCCAGGGAGGCCTGGCATGTTGCAGTCCATGGGTTCACAAAGAGTTGGACATGACTGAGTGACTGAACTGAACTGAGCTAAGTTATTTATATTTATATTATATAATAATTCAGTTTATTTGTTTATTTATTGTTGGTTTTCTTTTTTTTTTGGCTGCTCCACATAGTTTGTGGGATCTCAGTTCCCTGACCAGGGATTGAACCCATGCCCCTTGCAGTGCAAGTGCAGAGACCTAACCAGTGGACTGCCAGAGAATTCTCTCCTTATATATTTTTTAATTCTTACAGTATCTTTTTTATATAGGCACTATTATTGTCGCCATGAGTAACTTGAGGCTCAGAGAGGCTAAGAGACTTGACTTAGGTCACGTACAAGGAAACAGAAATTATAAATCTCCCAGAATTCTTTAATTAACATTGGCCAGAAATTATATCTGAAGCCAGAGGCCACAAACTTTAATTTCCCATTTAATGAGGAATCTTGAAAAGAATGAGATGACTGTTGACACAGCTGCTTGGAGACAAAGTTTTCAGCTGGCCTTACATCTTGGATAGATAATTTAAAGACTAGAGAATATTTACATATCATTATCATAATAATGTATGTTAAATCTATGTTAACTTATAGCCTGTCATTATGAAGTTGAGCTTCTAAATTTGCTTGTGTGTGTGTGTGTGTTAGTCGCTCAGTTGTGTCCGACTCTTTGCGACCCCATGGACTGCAGCCCACCAGGCTCCTCTGTCCATGAGATTTTCCAGGCAAGGATACTGGAATGGGTTGCCATTTCCTTCTCCAGGGGATCTTCTCAACCCAGGGATTGAACCCAGGTCTCCTGCACTGCAGGCAGATCCTTTACCGACTGAGCTACAAGGGAAGCCCCTTAAATTTGCTCATACAAAAAACATCTTAATAAAAGTAATTTCTTTAAAAAATATTTATGGACTATATGTCATTAGTCAGCAATCCTTGAAACCACGAAAACCAACCTGTCATATTACAAGGAAGTTCTTTGCCTCTTAAATTTGCTTACTAAGAGGCAAAGAAATTTGCTTACTAAGAAGCAGAGAACTTCCTTGTAATAAGACAGGCTGGTTTTCATGGTTTCAAGGATTGCTGGCTAACGACATTTAGTCCATAAATATTTTTTAAAGAAATTGCTTTTGTTACGATGTTTTTCATATGAAACTGGGTTGTTTACTCAAGACGATATACTGTGTTTGTCATAAGGCATTGTATTGATCTGTCATAATTAATTCCCTATGACTTCCTTAACTTAATTAAGTAAATTTACTAGTAAAGGAGACTGACCTTAGTTGTTGAACAACACGATGACCACTGCCTTTGATATCTGTTCCCATGGTGCCTACATCAATTTGTTCTTTTATAGCTGTCATCTCAATTTATAATTATGGGCACAATTAAATGAGACTATTTGGTTAACTTTTCCCCTACCAGATTAGAAGTTTCCTAAGAGGTGAGACCATGCCTGTTTCTGGTCATATTGTATCACCAGTGTTTAACACAGAGCCTGGCACATAGCAGCTGCTCAATAAATATTTGGCAAATGAATGAATGAATGTCTGATTAAACATGCCATATAGCCACTGAGGGAGGAGAGCTAAAAATGATGAAGAGGGAGAAATAGAAGGACTGGGTATTGTGGCCACAGTATAAAAGCCCACTGGTAACAAGGCACTTAAGGGGCTGACAAAAATGGAGGCAATTATACAGTAAAGCAGCTACTCTCAAACTGTTTCTTGATGTTCTGTAAGTTGCCCTGAACATGATTTTGTACCACTTAAAATAATCCTAGACTTGTTCTCAATTTTAATTTCCTCAACTTAAATTTTTATTTTCATGTGGTTTTTTTTTAACTTTTTGATAACTGCTATTCATTATCTATACAAAGACCTAGCATACTGTGGCATGTTATATAACATATTGTCACTAAAATTTAATGTATCAGTGCTCCATAGAGTTCATGAATACCAATATGATAGCCTGTTTGAAAAAAAATCTGGGAAAGTGGGTTGCAGATGGCAGGATTTGTTTTTAGGTGGCAGGAGCTGGGAGACCCCATACTAAAGCTTCAAAGCACCTTAGAACTGTGTTGTGGGGGATGCCCAGATAGAATGTTGTCCCAGGAATGCCTACATCTGACCAAAGAAGAGTCAGCTTTTTTGATGACAATCTTGTCCCACCAGCTTGAGTTAATCTTCTAGTTAATTACCTAGAAATATTTTTTCCATCCTTTGACTTTGTAATTTTTTTGTATCTAAATTCAGGACTTGGCATTTTTCCTACTATGTTTAATCCTTGTTGATTCTTGTCCATGGCAGCCTTGTGGATCCAGATTCTGGAGGTAAGTTCCATAGGTTCTATCCATCCTCTTAGCTAGTGACTGAATTGTGCCTCTCCTCAAATTCCAATATTAAAGCCCTGCCCCCCCATATGATGGTATATGGAAATAGGGCGGTAATTGGGGAGTAATTAGGGTTAAATGAAGTCATGTGTGTGAGACTCTCTTGATGGGATTAGTGCCCCTATAAGAAGAGACATTGCCCTCGGCCTCTCCCTCTCTTTCTGCCCACCACTGATATCACAGCTAGAAGAGGGCAATCAGCAGACCAGGTAGAGAGCCCTTAGCAGAGCTTGACCATTCTGGCATCCTGATCTCAGACTTTCTTTTTTTTGTTTGTTTTTTTTTCCTCTTGAGAAGCAAGGATTAGGGGCAGGGGTAAGCATGTGCCAAGAAGAACTTCAAACCCATGGAATAACAATAAAAACCTGACTGTCCCAAAACCACTGCTGAAAAGTTATAGGATCTTGACATGTCACCCTTTCCACTCTTAAGGTCCTTGAGAGCTATGCTTTTTTCCTCTTTACACTCCTAGCTCTTGTTAGAATGTTAAGTGACTATCAGTGCTTATTATGCAATTGTTGAATGAATTATGCATGTGACATTGGAAGAGTATTAAAAAGGAATAGCCCCTTACTTGTCTCTTGCACCTTTGCAAATTACCTTTTCTCTGTAATTTTTGCAATCCCCCTCAAGAAGCAGATCAAGTCAGAAAGCAAATTAATTTTTGCTTCTCATTGTCAGTGAGAATTTACTCTGGAAGTAGTTTATCCACTGAATGAAATTTAGGGCACGTCCCTTAACTTCTCTCGTCACACTCAGGGAATAAAATTGGTCGGTAATTAAAGTGCCCAGTTGCATTAACAGTTAAAACTTCAATTCTAATTCCACTAGAAGGGAAGTGGCAGGAGACGGGGAGAGAGGAAGAGTCTGGATTCTGATCCGGTGCCGGTTTTGGCCTGAGTTCAAAGCTTGTTCTTTTTCTTGTGTTCCTTCCTCAGCTCCATCTCTTAGGATTTCTCACCAGCAGCTCCTAAGGTTCCCAGCTAATGCCTCCGATCTCAGACTTTCAATCCCTAGAACTATGAGAAAATAAAGGTCTACTCTGTAAGTCACACAGTCTATGGCATTTGGTTACAGTAGCCTCAGCCAATTAAGACACCATCCTACTCCATTATCTCCTGACTCCATTATCTCCAACTCTCCCCTTCTTTGTTATCTAGTCCCATCATCAGATTACATGGTTACTCAATTCCAGATGCCCTGCTTCTCTGCTCCACAAGCTACCCTAGGATCCACCTGGCATCAATCCCTGCCAACTCCAACAAAATTGAACATGCCCTCCTTTGCAGTTCTCACACCTCCATAAATCAAAATATGGATGGCAGAGAGAGCCACCAACATTTAGCAAATCAATTAAAATCATAGGCTCTGAGGCCAGATGTTAAGGTTCAAGTCCCAGTTCTATCATCTGTTGACCTCCTGACCTTGAACAAGTCATTCAACTTACCTGTGCCTGTTTGCACATCTATAAAACAAAGTGATTATATGAGTTAATATAATACTTGAAATGGTATCTAGCACATAACAAGGACTCAGTAACTGCTACCATTATTACTACTCCGTCCCAGGCACAGTGCTAAGTATTTTGTATATTATATCTTACAGAATTTTTATAACAATCCTGTGAAGTAAGGATTACCATCTCCTACATATGAGAAGCATGCCTGGTCACTCTATCCTTTTACTTGTTTTTTTGTCTTTATAGCATCTACTGCCTTTCCCATATGACATTATCTATTAGTTTTCTTGTTTGTTTCTGTCTCCCAAACACCCCTTCATACCTGCTAGAATGAAAGCTCTTGCAGATAAGGGACTTCGTCTTGTTCACCACGAAATTCTAGTGTCTAGTAAGTTCTCAATAAATATTTTTTAATAAATATGCAATTGATTGATTGATTGAATGAATGAATGAAAATAAGCAGCTTAGGCACAGAGAGGTGAAATTGCTAGGCCACAGTCACACAGCAAGTAAGTGGCAGAGCCTGGCTTAGACATCAGGTCCAGCTGGCTCTAAAAATCTGTTCTGTCTTTGCTACAGCAGAGATGAGCACTGTTGGAGGAAGAAGTTGGGGGGAGGGAGTTAGCTAACATTCAGCTCGCTAAATCAGAGCTTCCCCTATCTCTTCCCTCAGGTCCAGTCACACTTCATGGCTGGTAAAGTCCATGTTCACATCCAGGGGCCTTCAGGACCTGTGACCCAGTTCTATCTTGCCTCTGTAAGAGGCCTGTGTGGGATTTCACAGAGAGAAAGCCTCAAGCTATAGGAATGGCGCCAGCTCAGGAATGCAGAGGCCAAGGCTAAATCCCAGCTTAGCAACTACCCAGCGTGAGAACATGCCTTTTTTTTTTTTTTTTTGGCCCATGTCTAGGCTTGCAGGATCTTTATCACTCATCCCTTCTCTCTTGGCTAAGATGAGTGACTGTTACTTGTCTTGTTTATCAATGACAGGTTTACTATTGTTCTAGTCCACTGTCTCTGAAAATGAGATTTATTGAGATATTCTATCATAGAATTTCTACCTTTTAAAAGAAATTATTTATTTATTTATTTGGCCACACCATGCAGCTTTCTGGATCTTAGTTCCCCGACCAGGGATCAAACCAATGCCCTGGGCAATGAATGCTCACTCAGTTAAGTGAGTCTTAAGGGCTGGAATCTGGGAATTCCTGAGAACATGCCTCTTAAACTCTCTTAATCTTTCTTTTTCTTTGTTATCATTTCTGCTAATGGCATGATTTTATTGACACAAGATAAACTCACCAAAAAGCGAGCACTATTTTACTACCAATTAATTGTCAGAAGGCTGCCTTAGCATTGATTATGCCTTAATTTTAATATGCTGAAACTTGGCAGGAATTCTCCAAAATGTAAGTGAAAAATATTATGTTGAATGGCCAATTAATTTAGCTACTCTGGGTACATTTGGGAGTACATTTTGGGGAAGAAATATAAATGATTTTGTCTGATAATTAAACCAAAGCTCAGTTTTAGTTAAAATTTTTGTTGTTGTTGTTGTTAAAGTAACTGACTTGTGTTATCTTCACTTAACATTCTGGTTATTCTATTACAACCTTTGTAAGCAAAATAATGGTATTTTAACACTCTCATTGAACTTTAGTTTTTCCCTTGTAAAAAGGAGACAATAATATCTACCCCACAAATATGTGGAGAAATTCACACGGAATAATGTGTGTTGAACACTTGGAAGAGAGTGTAATAACATAGCAAGCTTCCCCAAAAAGGTACTTGTATTAGTTTTCTATTGCTGCAGAACACATTACTTCTAAACTTAAACAACAGGCATTTCTTGTCTCACGGATTCCGAGGGTCAGGAATGCAGAAGTAGCAGAGAGGATTGGAATCAGTCTTGCATGAGGTTGCAGTCAAGCCTGGGGCTGCAGTTATCTCAGGGCTCAAATGAGGCTGAAGAATCCTCTACCAGTGTCATTCACATGGCTGTTCACAAGCTTCAGTTCAGTTCAGATCAGTCACTCAGTCGTGTCCGACTCTTTGAGACCCCATGGACTGCAGCACACCAGGCTTCCCTGTCCTGTCCATCACCAGCTCCCAGAGCTTGCTCAAACTCATGTCCATCGAGTCAGTGATGCCATCCAACTATCTCATCCTTCGCAGTCCCCTTCTCCTCCTGCCTTCAGTCTTTCCCAGCATCAGGGTCTTTTCCAATGAGTCAGTCCTTCTCATCAGGTGGCCAAAGTATTGGAGCTTCAGTTTCAGCATCAGTCCTTCCAATGAATATTTAGGACTGATTTCCTTTAGGATGGACTGGTTGGATCTCCTTGCAGTCCAAGGGACTCTCAAGAGTCTTCATCCAACACCACAGTTCAAAAGCATCAATTCTTCAGAACTCAGCTTTCTTTATGGTCCAACTCTCACATCCATACATGACATGGAAAAACCATAGCTTTGACTAGACAGACCTTTGTTGGCAAAGTAATGTCTCTGCTTTGTAATA
The DNA here is from genome assembly GCF_910594005.1 of Cervus elaphus. Taxonomy (NCBI): domain Eukaryota; kingdom Metazoa; phylum Chordata; class Mammalia; order Artiodactyla; family Cervidae; genus Cervus; species Cervus elaphus. The sequence goes on along the minus strand of NC_057816.1, from coordinate 24,397,648 downwards.
TGCTATCTAGGTTGGTCACAGCTTTTCTTCCAAGGAGCAAGTGTCTCTTAATTTCATGGCTGCAGTCACCATTTCCAGTGATTTTGGAGCCCAAGAAAATAAAGGCTGTCACTGTTTCCATTGTTTCCCCAATTATTTGCATGAAGTGATGGGATGGGATGCCATGATCTTAGTTTTTTGAATGTTGAGTTTTAAGCCAGCTTTTTCACTCTCACTCTCACTCTCACAAGCTTCAGGTCTCAGCTACTCAGAGGCTTCTAGTCTTTGCCTATGTGTGTGTGTGTGTGCGTGCGTGCATGCTAAGTCACTTCAGTCATGTCCAACTCTGTGCTCCCCTATGGCCTGTAGCCCATCAGGCTCCTCTCTCCATGGGATTCTCCAGGCAAAAAATACTGGAGTTGGTTGGTATTCCCTCCTCCAGGGGATCTTCCTGACCCAAGTATAGAACCCGTGATTCTTATGTCTCCTCCATTGGCAGACAGGTTCTTTACCACTAGCGCCACATGGGAAGCCCCAGTGCTTGCCTTGTAGGCCTCTCTAAAAAACGGTTCACAACGTAGAGGCTTGCTTTTCCAGAGTGACAGATTCCGGAAAGAGATGGAAAGTGGGCACCCAGGGTGGAAGCCAAAAACATTTATAGCCTAATCTTGGAAATGAAATCACTTTGCATCCACTGGAAGCTAACCCCAATACCACGTAAGAGGAAACTACACAAGGCTGGGACTATCACAGTGCAGGAGGCAGTGAGGCCATCTTAAATGCTGGTTACTATAGTGTTTATTATTATTTCTTCACCTGCTTAAAATTCAATTTCCTGGCCCTGCCTCTAGACCTTCCAATGCAGTAGTGCTGAGGTAGCCATCAAAAAGCCAGGTATTGGGTTGTCCAAAAAGTTTGTTGGGGTTTTTCTGTAAGATGGTATGGAAAAGCCCTAACAAACTTTTTGGCCAACCCAATATGTCTGATACTAGTAGTAATTATCCAGTACAAAGATTAAATCACAAGTTCCATGAATTAGCAAATAAGGGAGGCAAAGGATGAGGAAAGGATTCTGTTTGATATTTAAAAGATCAAAACAATGGAGAAAATGTCACAATGAGGAAATTCAGAACTTTTTTGGACTTCCATACCTTTTTATTGTTTAATTACAAATGTGATAGGAGGTGGAGTCAGTGTTTTCCAGTGTTTAGGGCCATGTCTGCAGTACACACTTTGAGAACCACTGTTCTCATTTTAAATTCTGTCTCCTGGACTAAACGTCTTCATATTTTCCCATTTAGCACCTTCCGCTACTTCTAGCCTCTCTGTCTTTCTCTTCTTGCTATTGTTAATATTCTGTTGCTGTTGTTCAGTCACTAAGCTGTGTCCAACTCTTTGTGACCCTATGAACTGCAGCACACTAGGGTTCTCTGAACTTCACTATCTGCCTGAGCTTGCTCAAACTCATGTCCATTGAATCAGTGATGCCATCCAGCCATCTCATCCTCTGTTGCCCCTTTTTCCTCTTGCCCTCAATCTTTCCCATCATAGGGGTCTTTTCCAGTGAGTCAGTTCTTCACATCAGGTGGCCAAAGTATTGGAGTCTCAGCTTCAGCATTAGTCCTTCCAGTGAATGTTTAGGACTTATTTCCTTTAGGATTGACTGGTTTGATCTCCTTGCTGTCCAAAGGACTCTGAAGAGTCTTCTTCAGCACCACAGTTCAAAAGCATCAGCTTTTCGGTGCTCAGCCTTCTTTATGGTCCAACTCTCACATCCATAATATTCTAGGTTCCTCCTGTCAGTAGTATCAAAAACCCCAGTGGCTGGGCTTCCCTGGTGGCTCAATGATGAAGAATCTGCCTGCCGATGCAGAAGACGTGGGTTCAATCACTGATCCAGGAAAATTCCACATGCCGCAGATCAACTAAACCAGTGCACAATAAACTATTGAGAACATTCTAGAACCTGGGAGTTGAAATTACCAAGCCCACATGCCACAGGTACTGAAACCTGTTCGCCCAAGAGCCTGTGCTCCAAAACAAGAAAAGCCACGGCAATAAGAAGCTTGTGCACCACAACTAGTGAGTAGCCTGGCTCTCTACAGCTAGAGAAAAGCTGGCACAGCAATGAAGACCCAGGACAGCCAAAAACAAATAAATAAACAAAATTATTTAAAAACAAAAAACAACCCAGTGGCTAACATGATCACAAGCTCTTTGTGAAACCAGAAAAGTGATGACTCAGACTGTCTTAATTGAAATAAAGTACCCAGGTGAGGAGAGGCTTCAGGCTCTGCGCTGGACTGGCCTTCCTCATTCACAGTTTGTATTAGTCATTTTATCTTCTGGCTGCCCAAGAAGCAACCAGTGGGCAGAGTCCCTCGACAGTAGCCTCTTGAGTACGGGGATTGTGGGCACTTTTCTAGCTCATCCCAAGGTAGGCCAGGCATCCTAGGAGGCAGAGGTTTTCCATGTGTCCTGGACAGACCTTCCCAGCTTGCTGCTGCCTCATGACTCACGCGTTCCCCAGGGGCTAGACCATTTTTCTTTTCCTATCTCGTTTTTGGACACATTGCCTTCTATCTCTTAGTCTGACTTTGACATTCTTTGTTCCTTCAGATTTCTTGTGTTATTGTTTAGCCACTAAGTCCTGTCTGACTCTTTTTGCAACTTCCATGGACTAGTCCACCAGGCTTCTCTGTCCATGGGAGTTCCCAGGCAAGAATAATGGAGTGGGTTGGCAATTCCTCCTCCAGGGTATCTTCCCAAATTTCTACTTTATTTTAAATTGGTAAAGGCTATACCAACATGAGGTTTAAAAAAATGAACAAGTAAAACTGATACAGTGGGTAGTAAATTTCCTTCCCATCCCAGACCTCCTGCTTCCCTCTGCCACAGAACTACTGTGGATGGTTTCTTGGATATCCTTTCAGAAATGTTTTATGAATTTATAAATACCTCTCATTCCCTCTCTGTTACATACAAATTGGAAAAAATCTGTATAATTATGTGCACATTGCTTTGTTCACTTGGCAAAATACCCTGGATTTTTTTTTAACTTATCAACATATAGATCTACAGCATTCTTTAAATGATTCCATAGTATTACATTATCTGAATATGTTATCATTTATTAATCATGTTCCTTTGCATGAATGTTTAAGCAGTTTGTTTGCCTTGGTTTTAGCTAATACAACAATGAACATCTTCATATGTTTCCACCTATATGTGAAGGCAGATCTGTCTGATAGATCCCTCAAAGTTAAATCATTGGTTAAAGGCTACATGTGCTTGGTCACTCAGTTGTGTCCGACTCTTTGCAATCCCAGGGATTACAGCCCACCAGGCTCCTTGGTCTATGGATTCTCCCGGCAAGAATACTGGAATGGGTTGCATACCCTCCTCCAGGGGATCTTCCTAACCCAGGACTGAATCCAGGTTTCCGGCATTACAGGCAGATTTTTTACTGACTGAGCCACCAAGGAAGCCCATGCATTTTTAAAGGCATGTAAAGGCTACATGCCTTTAAAAAATCAGATTGATTATATCAATTATATAATTATCAATAATATAATATAATAATCAATTATATACTTATCAATTATATCAAGAAATCAGATTGATTATATTCTTTGCAGCCAAAGATAGAGAAGCTCAATACAGTCAGCAAAAACAAGACCAGGAGCTAACTGTGGCTCAGATCATGAACTCCTTATTGCCAAATTCAGACTTAAACTGAAGAAGGTAGGGATAACCACTAGACCACTCAGGTATGACCTAAATCAAATCCCTTATGAATATACAGTGGAAGTAAGAAATAGATTTAAGGGACTAGATCTGATAGACAGAGAGCCTGATGAACTATGGACGGATGTTTGTGACATTGTACAGGAGATAGGGATCAAGACCATCCCCAAGGAAAAGAAATGCAAAAAGGCAAAATGGTTGTCTGAGGAGGCCTTACAAATAGCTGTGAAATGAAGAGAAGCGAAAAGCAAAGGAGAAAAGGAAAGATATTCCCATTTGAATGCAGAGTTCCAAAGAATAGCCAGGAGAGATAAGAAAGCCTTCCTCAGCGATCAATGCAAAGAAATAGAGGAAAACAACAGAATGGGAAAGACTAGAGATCTCTTCCAGAAAATTAGAGATACCAAGTGAACACTTCATGCAAAGATGGGCTCAATAAAGGACAGAAATGGTATGGACCTAACAGAAGCAGAAGATATTAAGAAGAGGTGGCAAGAATGCACAGAAGAACTGTACAAAAAAGATCATCACGACCCAGATAATCACAGTGGTGTGATCACTCACCTAGAGCCAGACATCCTGGAATGTGAAGTTAAGTGGGCCTTAGAAAGCATCACTATGAACAAAGCTAGTGGATGTCATAGAATTCCAGTTGAGCTATTTCAAATCCTGAAAGATGATGCTGTGAAAGTGCTGCACTCAGTATGCCAGCAAATTTGGAAAACTCAGCAGTGACCACAGGACTGGAAAAGGTCCGTTTTCATTCCAATCCCTAAGAAAGGCAATCCCAAAGAATGCTCAAACTGCCACACAATTGCACTCATCTCACACGCTAGTAAAGTAATGCTCAAAATTCTCCAAGCCAGGGTTCAGCAATACGTGAACCGAGAACTTCCAGATGTTCAAGCTGGATTTAGAAAAGGCAAAGGAACCAGAGATCAAATTGCCAACATCCGCTGGATCATCGAAAAAGCAAGAGAGTTCCAGAAAAACATCTATTTCTGCTTTATTGACTACGCCAAAGCTTTCGACTGTGTGGATCACAATAAACTGTGGAAAATTCTGAAGGAGATGGGAATACCAGACCACCTGACCTGCCTCTTGAGAAACCTGTATGCAGTTCAGGAAGCAAGACTTAGAACTGGACATGAGACAACAGACGGGTTCCAAATAGGAAAAGGAGTACGTCAAGGCTGTATATTGTCACCCTGCTTATTTAACTTATATTCAGAGTAGTACATCATGAGAAACGCTGGTCTGGAAGAAGCACAAGCTGGAATCAAGATTGCCAGGAGAAATATCAATAACCTCAGATATGCAGATGACACCACCCTTATGGCAGAAAGTGAAGAGGAACTAAAAAGCCTCTTGGTGAAAGTGAAAGAGGAGAATGAAAAAGTTGGCTTAAAACGTAACATTCAGAAAACTAAGATCATGGCATCTGGTCCCATCACCTCATGGGAAATAGATGGGGAGACAGTGGAAACAGTGTCAGACTTTATTTTTTGGGGCTCCAAAATCACTGCAGATGGTGACTGCAGCCATGAAATTAAAAGACGCTTACTCCTTGGAAGGAAAGTTATGCCCAACCTAGATAGCATATTAAAAAGCAGAGACATTACTTTGCCAACAAAGGTCCGTCTGGTCAAGGCTATGGTTTTTCCAGTGGTCATGTATGGATGTGAGAGTTGGACTGTGAAGAAAGCTGAGCGCCGAAAAACTGATGCTTTTGAACTGTGGTGTTGGAGAAGACTCTTGAGAGTCCCTTGGCCTGCAGGGAGATCCAACCAGTCCATCCTGAAGGAGATAGGTCCTGGGTGTTCATTGGAAAGACTGATGCTGAAGCTGAAACTCCAATACTTTGGCCACCTGATGCGAAGAGCTGACTCATTGGAAAAGACCCTGATGCTGGGAGGGATTGGGGGCAGGAGGAGAAGGGGACGACAGAAGATGAGATAGTTGGATGGCATCACTGACTCGGTGGGCATGAGTTTTTTTTTCCAGAAAACATTTACTTCTGCTTTATTGACTATGTCAAAGCCTTTGACTGTGTGGATCACAATAAACCGTTGGAAATTCTTCAAGAGATGGGAATACCAGACCACCTTGCCTGCCTCCTGAGAAATCTGTATGAAGGTCAGAAAGCAACAGTTAGAGCTGGACATGAAACTGGGAATTTGGGATTACAAATAGGAAAATGAGCATGTCAAGGCTGTATATTGTCACCCTGCTTATTTAACTTATATGCAGAGTACATCATGAGAAAGGCTGGGCTGGATGAAGCACAAGCTGGAATCAAGATTGCCAGGAGAAATATCCAAAACATCAGATTCATCTAGGGTGTTTTACAAATTGCAGATCAGCAACCGCTCACATGAGTAAATTGAAGCTCTCAGGTAGTGAAAAGGCAGCTGTTCCCACTTTGCTGGCTGCCATTTTGGAATCACCCCAGGGATTTTATTTTATTTTATTTTTTTCCATTTATTTTTATTAGTTGGAGGCTAATTACTTTACAGTATTGTAGTGGTTTTTGCCATACATTGACATGAATCAGCCGTGGATTTACATGTGTTCCCCATCCTGATCCCCCCTCCCACCTCCCGGGCATGAGCTTGAGTGAACTCCGCGAGTTTGTGATGGACAGGGAGGCCTGGCGTGCTGCGATTCATGGGGTCGCAAAGAGTCGGATACAACCGAGCGACTGAACTAACTAACTAAAGGCTACATGCATTTTTAATTTTTATATTAATCCAAAGATGATATTCTAGACTCCACTCACATAGTCTTTCCTCATACTTTCACGAAATTGAGTTTTTAATCCTTTTGATATTTTTATTTTTTCCAATTTGAGAGTTGGAAAGTACCTCATTTTATTTCAGGCTTATTCATTTAATTATGAATGGGATTGAGCTTCGTTTCATGTTTATTAGTCATGAATAAGTTGTTCTTTTTCTGTTAGCTGCGTGCTCTTTTGTGATTTCATTTAAAATTCTAGTTTTGATGGACAGCAGTCCCAAAGCCTTTTCCCAGGCCTGCTCCGCAGACACCCTCCGCTCCCCCAGCCCGTCCTACTCAGCCCTCTACTGCCGCCTAGTGACAGGGGTTGGATTTACCACCAACCCCCACCGCTCTAATTGCCTACTCCTCGCTGGGGCCAGCTCCCTGTGCTGGAATAAGACCTTTGGTTCCTAGGTACCTCTTTAAGTAAATTAAAATGCAAGATCTCCAGTTAATATGAATATCAGATAAATGACAAAGAACTTTTTAGCTGGTTCATACTTGTACTAAAAAATTACTCCTGGTTTATCTGAAATCCACATTTAATTAGGTGTTGCGTAATTTATCCTGCAATCCTATTCCAGAACTTAGAAAAATTTGAGTTCCCAGCCTCACCACGCCTTACCTCCCTTATTCTCAAACAGTTCTACTGTATCACATTCCACCCCAGGGGTTTTCAAGATGGTTGTTGCAGGTCATACGTGAATTACCATGGCTCTGGATTGAGAATCCTAGCTCCAGCCCCTTACAAGGTGTGAAATCTCGTGAAAGTAACATCCACTCTGGTGCCTCTATTTCCTCATCAGAAGAATGTTTTCCTCATTGTGCTGTTTTGAGGACTAATAACATTAAAGCTACAATTTGTTGAGCACTAAACGCTTTACTTGTGTTGATTTCTATTTTCCAGGCAAGGACACTGGAGTGGGTAGCCATTCCCTTCCTCAGGGGATCTTCCTGACCCAGGGGTTGAACCCAAGTCTCCTGCATTGCAGGCAGAATATTTACCATTTGAGCCACTATGGAAGCCCCCTATGATCATTATTAGAGTAAAAAAGACAGAAATTAGGGGACTTCTCTGGTGGTCCAGTTGCTAAGGTTTCCAGTTTCCAAAGCAGGGGGTCTGGGTTGGATCCCTGGTCAGGGAACTAGATCTCACTAGTGGAAGCTAAAAGGTCACATGCTGCAACTGAAGTTTCCATATGCTGCAATGACAATTAAAGCTCCTGTATGATGAAATTAAGACGTGGTGCAGCCAAATAAACAAATACATTTTGTTTCTGTTCAGTCTCTCAGTCATGTCCGTGACTCTTTGAGACCCCATGGACTGCACCACACCAGGCTTCCCTGTTCTTCACCATCTCCCAGAGCTAGATCAAACTCATGTCCATCGAGTCGGTGATGACATCCAACCATCTCATTCTCTGTAGTCCCCTTCTCCTCCTACCTTCTATCTTTCCCAGCATCAGGGTCTTTTCCAACGAGTTGACTCTTCGCATCAGGTAGCCAAAGTATTGGAGTTTCAGCTTCACCATCAGTCCTTCCAATGAATATTCAGGGCTGATTTCCTTTAGGATGGACTCCTTGCAGTCCAAGGGACTTGAAAGAGTCTTCTCCAGCATCACAGTGGAAAAGCATCAGTTCTTCAGTGCTCAACCTTCTTTATGGTCCAATTCTTGCATCTATACATGACTACTGAAAAAACCAAAGCTTTGACTATAAAGTAATGTCTCTGCTTTTAAATATGCTGTCTAGGTTTGTCATATTTTTTTTTTCCAAGCAGCAAGCATCTTTTAATTTCATGGTTGCAATCACCATCTGCAGTGATTTTGTAGCCCAAGAAAATAAAGTTTGTCACTGTTTCCTTTGTTTCCCCATCTATTTGCCATGAAGTGATGGGAACAGGTGCTGTGATCTTAGTTTTTTGAATGTTGTTTTAAGCCAGCTTTTTTCACTCTCCCCTTTAACCTTCATCAAGAGGCTCTTTAGTTCCTCTTCACTTTCTGCCATAAGGGTGGTATCATCTGTGTATCTGAGGTTTGATATTTTTCCCGGCAATCTTGATTCCAACTTGGGCTTCATCCACCCTGGCATTTTGCATGATGTACTCTGCATATAAGTTAAGTAAGCAGGGTGACAATATACAGCCTTAACGTACCCCTTTCCTAATTTTGAACCAGTCTGTTCCATGTCCGGTTCTAACTATTGCTTCTTGACCTGCATACCAGTTTCTCAAGAGGCAGGTCAGGTGGTCTGGTATTCCCATCTCTTTAAGAATTTTCCAGTTTGTTATGCTCCACACAGTCAAAGGCTTTAGCATAGTCAAAGAAGCAGATGTTTTTTCTGGAATTCTCTCGCTTTGTCAATGATCCAACAGATGTTGGCAATTTGATGTCTGGTTTCCCTGCCTTTTCTAAATCCAGCTTGAACATCTGGAAATTCTCGGCTCATGAACTGTTGAAGCCTAGCTTGGAGAATTTCAAGCATTACTTTGCTAGCATCTGAAATGAGTGCAATTGTAGGGTAATTTGAACATTCTTCGGCATTGCCCTTATTTGGGATTGGAATGAAAACTGACCTTTTCCAGTCCTGTGGCCACTGCTGAGTTTTCCCAATTTGCTGGCATATTGAGTGCAACACTTTAACATCATCTTTTAGGATTTGAACTAGCTCAGCTGGAATCCCATCACCTCCACTAGCTTTGTTCATAGTGATGCTTCCTAAGGCCCACTTGACTTCACACTCCAGGATGTCTGGCTCTAGGTGAGTGATCACACCATCATGGTTATCCTAGCCATTAAGATCTTTTTTTGTATAGTTCTTCTGTGTATTCTTGCCACCTCTTCTTAATATCTTTTGCTTCTGTTAGGTCCATGCCATTTCTGTCCTTTAATGTGCCTATCTTTGCATGAAATGTTCCCTTGGTATCTCTAACTTTCTTGAAGAGATCTCTAGTTGTTCCCATTCTATTGTTTTCCTCTACTTCTTTGCATTGTTCACTTAGGAAGGTTTTCATATCTCTCCTTGCTATTCTTTGGAACTCTGAATTCAGATGGCTTTATTTTTCCTTTTCTCCTTTGCCTTTTACTTCTTTTCACAAATACTTTTAAAAAGACAGAAATTATAAAGGTATATTTAGACATTTAAAAGTTAAATACTAGGGAGGTATCCAGAAGGATAGAGTATGGTTGCTTAGAGGAGGAGGGTGCACTCTGAAGAGTATGGAGAGGGTGTGGAGAAAAGGGAACCCTCTTACACTGCTGGTGGGAATGCGAACTAGTACAGCCACTATGGAGAACAGTGTGGAGATTCCTTAAAAAACTGGAAATAGAACTGCCATATGACCCAGCAATCCCACTTCTGGGCACACACACCGAGGAAACCAGATCTGAAAGAGACACGTGCACCCCAGTGTTCATCGCAGCACTGTTTATAATAGCCAGGACATGGAAGCAACCTAGATGCCCATCAGCAGATGAATGGATAAGGAAGCTGTAGTACATATACACCATGGAATATTACTCAGCCATTAAAAAGAATTCATTTGAATCAGTTCTAATGAGATGGATGAAACTGGAGCCCATTATACAGAGTGAAGTAAGCCAGAAAGATAAAGACCATTACAATATACTAACACATATAAAGATGGTAATAATAACCCTCTATGCAAAACAGAAAAAGAGACACAGATGTACAGAACAGACTTTTGGACTCTGTGGGAGAAGGCGAGGGTGGGATGTTTCAAGAGAACAGCATCAAAACATGTATATTATCTAGGGTGAAACAGATCACCAGCCCAGGTTGGATGCATGAGACAAGTGCTCGGACCTGGTGCACCAGGAAGACCCAGAGGGATCGGGTAGAGAGGGAGGTGGGAGGGGAGATCGGGATGGGGAATACATGTAAATCCATGGCTAATTCATGTCAATGTATGACAAAAACCACTACAATATCATAAAGTAATTAGCCTCCAACTAATAAAAATAAATGAAAAAATAAAAATAAAAAAAATAAAAATGAAACATGACATATTTAAAAAAACTATTCTTACTAAAAATAATCTTAATATTTAATTTTAATATTAATATTTAATTTAATAATTTTACGATAAAATTTAAAACCAAATGCATGCATGCATTGTACTCAGTTGCATCCAATTCTTCGTGACCCCTTGGACTATAGCCCACCATGGGATCTTCTGTTTACGGGATTTCCCAGGCATGAATACTGGAGTGGGTCGCCATTTCCTTCTGCAGGGGATCTTCAGACCCAGGGATCGAACTTGCATCTCCTGCATCACCAAGTAGATTCTTTACCACTGAACTGCTTAGGAAACCCTACTATTATCTAAAGGTCTGCACCACGAGATGTTAGGGCCTAATTTCAGGGCCATATTATGGCTTTCATGGGCTCTAGGCACCTTTGCCTTCATGGTTCCCTTTCTGCACTAAAAATGTTTTTTAATTATATTTTATGACTTCACTGATAGCAAAGATGAATGCATGCTAAGTGGCTTCAGTCGTGTCTGACTCTTGGCACGATAAGATGGATACACAAATAATATTTATTGTATTCTTCTGTTCAGTGGCCATGGCAAAATACATGGCCTTTCTTCTAAGTAGGCATGGAGACAGAACTCTGTGGTATCTCAATCTCTACTTTAAGGACACAGTCCTATGGGATTAGGCTTGCACTCTTGTGACTTCGTTTAACCTTAATTACCTCCTTAAAGGCCCTATCACCAAATACAATCATATTGGAGATTTGGGATGAGTTTGGGGGGGGGGGGCACACAACTCAGTCCAGAACATTTATTTTTAAAAATATGTATTTATTTGGCTGTCCCCAGGTTTAGTTGCTGCACTCAGAATCTTTTAGTTGAAGCATGTGGAATCTAGTTCCCTGCACGCTGCTCAGTCATGTCTGACTCTTTGTGTCCCCATGGGCTGTAACCCACCAGGCTCCTCTGTCCATGGAATTTTCCAGGCAAGTATATTGGGATGGGTTGCCATGCCTTCCTCCAGGGGATCTTCCTGACCCAGGGATCAAACCCAGGTCTCCTGTGTCTCCTGCGTTGCAGGCATATATACTTTACCACTGAGCCACCTGGGAAGCCTGACCAGGAATCAAACCTGTGTCCCCTGAATTAGGAGCTTGAAGTCTTAGCCACTGGACTACCAGGGAAGTTCCCATAACATTTATTAAAGTGTCTTCTTTAACCTAAAAGTTCTTTTTTATTTTTTCTTTTGATTTTAGAAGAAATTAAGATGTTTTTATGTGCTCACGAGAAGACTGTGGGCCCTAGGCATTGTACTCAGTCTAAGGCATACAGACTCCTGCTTGATCGTGTTAGGTAGTTAGAATAGGAAACAGGAGTCCAGAATGGCTGTGGCTAAAAGACAAGGAAGGGAAAAGCCAGTGAAAATAGAACAAAGGAAGGTCCAAGACGGGAGTGAGGACCTCAGGAGGAACAAACAGCACTCCAGGCTAGCCCAATTTACATAGGGCAGGCCCAGTGGGAGGGAAAAACATATAAAAAGAGGAGCCAAAGGGCCTGGGCTTTTGTGTCTTCTCTGCGTCTTTGGGTCGGCATGCCCTCACGCGTCGAGGACGTATTTTCCTGCTATTTTCTAAATAAAATTGAGCTGTAACACTGATCTGTCTAAGAGCTATAACACGGTCTATCCGAGAACTATGACACGCCAAAGGGTTCTAATATTTGAAACTTTTGTCGCTTCAAACTTTTGTTGAGACGAGACGGAACCGAGGAGAATACACTCGCCTGACAACTGGTTCAGGTCTTCTAATTTAATCACTTGGAAAACAAAGGTGAGCTTGTGCCTCCTGGGTGTGGCACTCAGTAAAGCTGATAGTAGGGTCACACCCAGATGGAATCTCTGTTAATACTATAGGAGAGGGAGTGGACTGGATGCCAGCAAAATAATCAAAAATATCCATTGCAGAGGTGAACAATTTACAGAAGAAAAAGAAAAACGAATGATTGATTAGCATATGAAAAGACCCCCGCTAGTAATGGAAGATAGGAAAAATAAGACAATGAAATATTTTTAACCCATCAAATTGGCAAATATTTAAGTTTAATACTCTTCAGGTCTGATGTATAGAGAAAACAGTGCTTCAATATATTATTGATGGGAATCTAAATTGGTGCGTGTGTGGTTAAGTCCCTTCAGCCATCCAATTCTTTGTAACCCTATGGGCTGTAGCCTGCCAGGCTCCTCTTTTCCTGGGATTCTCCAAGCGGGAATACTAGCGTTGCCATGCTCTCCTCCAGGGGATCTTCCCTACCCAGGGATTGAACCTTCATCTCCTGTGTCTCCTGCATTGCACCCGCTCCTGCTGAGCCACTGAGGAAGCCCATCAAAATTGGTAGGTAAAATTAAATAGTAGGGAGAACAATTAAATAGTAGCTATCAAACTTTTTATTGTGCATACACTTCATCCCAGCAATCCAGTTTCTAAGTATCTAAACATCTAACACAGGAAAACATGAAGAATACTTATTTACACATTAAAGCATGTATGGGGATACTCACTGCAGCACTTTTTGTGATAGTAAAAATTTGTTAAAAGCCTTACAGTGCATTGCTGCTGCTTAGTCACTTCAGTTGTGTCCAACTCTGTGTGACCTTAAGGATTGCAGTCCGCCAGGCTCCTCTGTCCATGGGATTCTCTAGGCAAGAGTACTAGAATGGGTGGCCATGCCCTCCTCCAGGGGATCTTCCCGATGCAGGGATCAAACCTGGGTCTCCTGCATTGCAGCCTGAGCCACCAGGGAAGCCCCTACAGTTCATTAAGTGTGGTTAAATAAACTCTACAAAATACATACCATGAAATATGATTTTTTACTATAAAAAATTAAAAGATCAATATGTACTGTTAAGGAGAAAAGCCCCAAATGGCGTCATTTGTGCCCATGACACCAAATCTAGATTTAATACCTAACCTAACTGTAGTTTTGACTTTCACCAGAAATGAAATCTTAACCAGTCTTTGGAATTTTCTGGTTGGCACACAACGGTGACGGTGACCTGTCACCTTTCCGTTTTCATTCCCATCCTCCTCCCAGAAGAAGAGGTAGTTTGCATGATAAAGACCTTGCACATTCCCCACCTCCCAAAAGAAGACATCCTGGTCTTAATTTTTTTTTTTTCTTTTGTTAAGCACTGCTGTTAATAAAGCTAGTGGATGCAATGAAATTCCAGCAGAACTATTCAAATCTCTAAAGGAGGATGCCATCAAGGTTTTGCACTCATTATGTCAGCAAATCTGGAAGACCCAGCAGTGGTCACAGGACTGGAAAAGGTCAATTCTCATCCCAGTTCCCAAGAGGGATAGTTACAAAGAATGTGCTAACCATTGGACAGTCACACTCATCTCCCATGCTAGTAAGGTCATGCTTAACATCTTGCGTGCTAGGCTTCAGCATTATGCGAACCAAGAACTTACAGATGTCCAAGTTGGGTTTAGAAAAGGAAGAGAAACTAGAGATCAAATCGCCAACCTTCACTGGGTTAAAGAGAAAGCAAGGGAATTTCAGGAAAACATCTGCTTCTGTGTCATCGACTACGCTAAAGCCTTTGTGTGGATCATAACAAACTGTGGAAAGCTCTCAGAGAGAAGAGAATACCAAACCATCTTACCTGTCTATTTTGGGGGGCTCCAAAACCACTACAGATGGTGACTGCAGCCATGAAATTAAGAGACACTTGCTCCTTGGAAGAAAAGATATGACAAACCTAGACAGCATGCTAAAAAGCAGAGACATTACTTTGCCAACAAAGGTCCATCTAGTCAAAGCTATGGTTTTTCCAGTAGTCATGCATGGATGTGAGAATTGGACTATAAAGAAAGCTGAGGGCCGAAGAATTGATGCTTTTCAACTGTGGTGTTGGAGAAGATTCTTGAAGTCGATTGGGTGACTGAACGACAACAACCCACCTTTCTTCCTATAAGAACCTTGCAGTTTGTGACAACCCCCCTTAGAGCGCCCATCTATTCATAAGATAGGATTCTGCCTGATGGACGAATTATTGATTGAAACCAACTAGATCTTCAAACCTACTTGGTTAAATTTTTTTAACAGTACTGGCATGAAAAGAGCTCTACAATGTATTTTAAACTGAAAAAAATTTTATATACATACATTCACACAAAGGATGATCTTATTTCTATAAATATATCAAATCATATGTTTCCAAATATACCTATTCTAGATCTGTATTGATATGAAAATATTATATATTCTATGTAGATATCTATTTTGTACCCTAAATATGTGCATTACCCATATATTTTACCTTCAATATAATTGTGCATATAAAAACATATCAAAAAATCTCCAGCAACATGACTCCTCAGGTAAGGGGGAGGGGAAATTGAGTAGGGCAGATGGGGGCTTTTATATTTGAAATTTTTTCACATCAAGCATTGGATTCAAATACTATGCAAGCGGGGGGTGGGTGGGGAAAGAATGTTGGAAGGCATAGCTAGGGAGTTTGGAATGGGCCTGTACACACTGCTAATTTGAAATGGATAATCAATAAGGGCCTACTACATAGCTTATGGAATTTTGTTCAATGTTATGTGGTAGCCTGGATGGGAGGGGAGTTTGGAGTGAATGGATACATGTATATGTCTGGCTGAGTCCCTTCTCTGTACATCTGAAACTATCACAACATTGTTAATTGGCTATACCCCAATACAAAATAAAAAGGTAAAAATAAAAATCAATTAAAAAAATTTTTAAACCCCAATACTGTGCAATACATGCATTAAAAAAAAAAATAGTAAAACAATAACTGGTCTAAGGACATGTTGCGCTTCCAAGGCAGGGCTAAGATGACAGCCTAGACCTGCAACTGGCAAAGACAGTTCATTGCATTATTCCCTGTTCACACAATCTGACTTTCCCTTATCCCGACGCCCCCACCCTCCTTCTTGCATGTGTCTCACCTTGACTTCATCACCAAATGCCTTCAAATCCCAAAGTCATCCGTTCTTCCTCCCACCTCATTAACCCCCAGTCACTGTTCTCCTCAGGTCACACTGCTGAAACTGCTTATTAAAGCCCTGCCGTCAGGTTGGGTTTCTTTAATTACTAGAGGAACTCTGAGTGCTGAGACAGCTAAACACACAGGCCTGCCCTGCTCAGGCCTCTGCCTCTCATGAATGACAATAAAAAGCACCACTGCATAGTGCAGTCCTCCAGAGAGGCCATTCCAGGCAAAGGCTCCTGAAAGAGTTATCTCCTGTTTGTAACAGGACCCTCAGGAAAGGGGTTGATAAGGCTTTCCTGAAGACCATCTGAGCATCAAAGACATTCCTGTGTTTGAGCGCACATTATAAAGTGGAGAATGCTACAAAACTATTGGCTATTTTAATGTTTTGTAAAAATCTGAAAAAAAGATGGTGTATTTTTTAAAAGTAGTACATGTGTAAGGAGAAACAGTCAAATGCTACCAAACAGAATGAGTTGGAAAGAAAACCTTCCTTCCATCCTCCCACCAGTGACTGACTTTTCCAGAGAGGCAATCGTCTTCTTTCTTTTTTTTTTCAGTGGGTTTTGTCATACACTGACATGAATCAGCCATAGATTTACATGTATTCCCCATCCCGATCCCCCCTCCCACCTCCCTCTCCACCCGATTCCTCTGGGTCTTCCCAGTGCACCAGGCCCCAGCACTTGTCTCATGCATCCGTCTTCTTTCTTTAAAAAAAAAAAAAAATTATTTACTTATTTTGACTGCACCAGTCTTAGTTGCACCATATGGCAAGTGGGATCTAGTTCCCTGACCAGGGATTGAACCCCAGGCTCCCTGCACTGGGAGCATGGAGTCTTAGCCACTGGACCACCAGGGGAACTGCAATGCAAACATTTTCTAACTCATCTTCTTGACCTCCATCCCTTCAGAGATAATCTTTATATATACAAGCATACTGCTGCTGCTGCTAAGTCACTTCAGTTGTGTCCAACTCTGTGCGACCCCATAGACGGCGGCCCACAAGGCTCCTCTGTCCACAGGATGCTCTAGGCGAGAATACTGGAGTGGGTTGCCATTTTCTTCTCCATATACAAGCATGTGTGTGTATAATACCTATATTCACTATTTTTTTTAACCCTAGCAGGGGCACACATTGTTCTAAGTCTTGCTCTTTTCGCCTAACATTTAGCTCAGAGTTCATTCCCTCTATGTACATATATATCTGTCTTACTCTTTGTGAGGGCAGCATAGTTTTCCACTTGAAGGCTATACCAAAATGCGTTTAATTAGTCTCCTACTGTTGGACGTTCAGATTGCTTTTCAAACCATGATACAATGAGTAAGGTCATTCAAGTGTCTTTGCACACACATGTGAATATTCTGGTAGAATATTTTCCTAGAAAAGTAATTTTTGTGTCAGAGTAGTTGCATTTGGGATTTTTGACTGATGGGACTAGGATATTGTAGTAGAGCACGAACTGGAGCCAAATGCTGACTTATCCTCTTACTAGTTGGATAAACCTGGACAAAGCCCTTAACCACCCCATCTCTAAAACCACAGTTTCTCCAGCTCTAGTAGGACCTCCCCCGTAGGCTTGCTGTGAAAATTCAATGAGTTAATATACCAAAAAACAAACAAAAAAAAAACCCTGCTTAGAAGAGCACCTGGCACATAAAAAATAGCACTAGCCTTCATTATAATTCTTCGTCATATTGCCTTTAAAGAGGTTAAAGTAACATGTTCCCACCATAGTGTCTTATTTCCCTAGCCCTCAAAGAATCCACCTGCAATGCAGGAGACCTGGTTCAATTCCTGGGTCGGGAAGATCCACTGGAGAAGGGATAGGCTACCCACTGCAGTATTCTTGGGCTTCCCTTGTGGCTCAGCTGGTAAAGAAACCGCCTGCAATGCGAGAGACCTGGGTTCAATCCCTGAGTTGGGAAGGTCCCCTGGAGAAGGGACAGGGTACCCACTCCAGTGTTCTGGCTTAGAGAATTTCATGGACTGTAAGTCCAAAGAGTCGGACATGACTGAGCGAATTTCACTCACCAACACTGCTCATCTTTAAACTTCTGAATATGGTCAATCTGATGGGTAAAAAGGGGATCTCACTGTGATTTTAATTTTTCTTTTCATTTATTTTTTGTCCATGTAAAAAACTGAAGTATAGTATGTTGTATTCATGTGTACAGCAAAGTGATTCATATATATATTAACATATTTTCCCCATAAAAATAGGTTATTACAAGATATTGAAGATAGTTCCTTGTGCTATATAGTTGGTCCTTGATGTTTACCTGTTTTATACATAGTGGTGTGTGTATGTTGATCCCAGACTCCTAATTTATCCCCCACATCTTCGTTGTCTATGTCTGTGAGTTTACTTCTGTAAGTTCATTAGTATCCATTTCTCTCTTTTTTTAAGATTCCATATTTAAGTGATGGCTTCCCTGGTTCAGCTGTAAAGAATCTGCCTGCAATGCAGGAGATGCAGATTCAATCCCTGGGTTGGGAAGATCCTCTAAAGAAGGAAATGGCAACCTATTCCAGTATTTTTGAAAATACTGTGAAATCCCATGGACTGAGGAACCTGGTGAGCTACAGTCTATGAGGTCACAAAAAGAATCAGACACGACCTAGTGACTAAACAACAATATAAATGATATCACATTGATTTAAACTTACATATAAAAATTCAATTATGAATTCAGTGACCTTCTGAGTCTTACTCATACTGAGCTTCCTCACAGCATTTGACGTTTGAAGCCTAGACCGACTAGATTGTCCTCTCTTCCCAGGCACGTTTCTCTAGGGCCTCCTGGAATACTGCACTCTACTCCGGTGGTCCTCCTCCTGCCTCTCCGGTTGGTCTTTTTCTAAATTAATTAATTATTATTTGGCTTCACCTGGTCTTAGTTGCAGCATGCGGAATCTAGTTCCCTGACCAGGATTCTAACCCAGGACCCCTGCATTGGGAGTTTGGAGTCTTAGCCACTGAACCACCAGGGAAGTCTTCTGATTGGCCTTTTACTGGCTCCTCTTCCTCCTTCTCTCCTGCCTTGGCTCTCAAGACCTTCTTAACATGGTTCACCTATTTATCTGACTTCGTGTGTATTAGTCGATCAGTTGTGTCCAACTCTGCCACCCCATGAACTGTAGCCCATCCGGCTCCTCCGTTCATGGAATTCTCCAGGCAAGAATACTGGAGTGGGTTGCCATTTCCTACTTCAGGGGGTCTTCCTACCCCTCAGATCCAACCAGGGTCACCTTATATTCTTCTAAATACATCTCCCCTACTTGTTCTCTGAATGCTTTTATATGCTTTCCTGCCTCTCTGCCTTTGCTCATGTTCTAGCTGGAACTACATCACCTCTAGAGTTGCCAGATAAAATACAGGACACCTAGTGAAATTTTAATTTCAGATAAACAACAAATTGCTTTTGGTGTTTCAGATAAACATTTTATTTGTTAAATCTGGCAACCCTACCCCCAGTACCTTGTGCCCCTAATGCAGTAATATGTTGTCTGACTAGATCATTGTATCTAGTGTTCACACAAGAACGAGAGCCCCGGCCAGGCAAGCGCTGGACCTTTCCTCTCTGCACTGTACATAAGGCTGAGCACACAATGGTTTCTCAGGAGATACTTGCTGGATTCAGTGATATAAATTTTCCTTGGGTACAAGAAAACTTCCTTTCCTCTTATTCCTTATCTTATCCCCACATCCAGTAGTTATTTTTGGTGGTTTTGAGTAACCATATATTAATTATCTAATCCAAGCTCTCTTATGAAATTATCTTTAATTTCACATGTATTAGGTTGGCTAAAAAGTTCATTTGGGTTCTTACATAAAATGTTCATGAATTAATTGAAATATAAACAAGTCTAGTGACTTCCCTGGTGATCCAGTGGCTAAGACTTTGCACTCCTAAAGCAGGGGGCCCAGGTCAGGAAACTGGATTCTGCGTGCTGCAACTAACACCTGGAACAGCCTAATTAATTAATTAAAAAAATAAAGAGGCAGTCTAGCATGGTGGCCAGTCTCTCACAGATTTAAATCTTCGCTCTTCTATTGACCAGTCGTACAATATTAGCCCAGTTATTTCATCTCTTCGAACCTCAGTTTTTGCATCTCTAAAATAGGATCAAGTACCTTACTGCAGGCACTTATGATTAAATCAAATATTATCATATTGAATATTGAGAGTTTTCATTAATTTGCCCAAAATATGATTTTTTAAAATGGTAGACATCTTTTCAAATTGTGGCAAATTGACATAAAACATTATATAAATTTCAGGTGTACAACATAATGATTCAGTACTTGTATATATTGTGAAATGAACAGCAGTTAAGTCCAGTTGGCATCCATTGCCATACATTCTTATAAAAAATTTTTTCTTGTGATGAGAACTCTCAAAATATACTCTCAAAATAAAAAAATAAAATATACTCTCTTAGTAACTTTCAACTATGTATTCCAAAGTGTTTATCGCAGCTTTTATGTGCAGGGAACAGTGCTGGTGCCACAAATAAAATGGATAAAATAGGCTTGGTCCCTGTTCTCATGGATCTTACCATCTAATGTGAGAGACAGTCAGCAGCCAGAAAGAAAAAACACAAACATGTAATTACAAACTGTGAAAGGTTCTACACAGGAAAATACTGGGAGCTGTAAGAATTTACAAAACTGGTCCTGAACTAGTCACAGAAAGCTTTCTTGAGAAATAATACCTGACATTTATTGAATACTCACCATATGCCAGTGTACTTGCTAGAGCTAACGTAATGAAGAACCATAGGCTGCATGGCATGAACAGCAGAAATTTATTTTCTCACAGTTTTCGAAGCTAGAAGTCTGAGATCAAGGTATCAGCAGGGCTGATTTCTTCTGAGGCCTTTCCCCTTGGCTTACGGATAATCATCTCTCCCTGTGTCTTCTCTCTGAACTTGTGTCCATATTTCCTCTTATGAGGACAACCATCATATTGGATCAGGGTCCACTCTAATGACCTCATTTTAACTTAGTTATGTCTTTAAAGACCTTATCTGCAGGGATTTCCTTGGTTCAGTGGTTAGGATTCCACACTTCCACTGCAGGGGATATAAGTTGGATCCCTCATCAGAGAACTAAGATCCTACAAGCTGTGTGGAGTGGCTAAAGGAAAAAAAAATCGTTTTAAGGACCCTATATAAGAGCTCCCCTGGTGGCTCAGTGGTGAAGAACCTGCTTGCCAAAGCAGGAGACATGGCTCGATCCCTGATCCAGGAAGATCTCACATGCCACAGAGGAACTAAGCCCGTCAGGCGTGCAGAAAGTCAGTCACGACTGAAATGACTTAGCACACTCAAGTCAACTTAAACTTTATGCCAACTAGAATAGCCTGTTTTGGAGCCTATTAAACCTACACTGTACATCTGCTCTAACCATTCAAGAAAAGGGTACATTGTCCAGAAGCAAAGAATGTCTGTTTTGAAGATAAATGCCTCCTTTCCTGGGACATCAGTGCTGGTGCTCCTTTAATAAGGCTCCCTTCCCAGGCGCCAGAGCCAGGCCGACTTGCTGTATACGTGCTCATCTACCTTCTTTGAAACTTTGAAGGAATGTACCCTGTGATGGTTCATGTTCATTGTTCTGACACGATGTAAAACTGTGCTAAAGCCATGTTTCTTTGGAACAGTTCCTCAGAACTACCGCAGAGACTGTCCTTGGCTATCAACCTCAAATTGGCTCAAATAAAATTCTTTTCTATTCCCATTATTCAGTTCAGTTCAGTTGCTCAGTCGTGTCCAACTCTTTGCAACCCCATGAACTGCAGCATGCCAGGCCTCCCTGGCCATCACCAACTCCCGGAGCTTACTCAAACTGATGTCCATCGAGTCGGTGATGCCATCCAACCATCTCATCCTCTGTCGTCCCCTTCTCCTTCTGTCTTCAATCTTTCCCAGCATCAGGGTCTTTTCCAGTGAGTCAATTCTTAGCATTAGGTGGGCAAAGTATTGGGGTTTCAGCCTCAGCATCAGTCCTTCCAATGAGTATTCAGGACTGATTTCCTTTAGGATGGACTGGTTGGATCTCTTTGCTGTCCAAGGGACTCTCAAGAGTCTCCTCATTCCCATTATAGATTGTTGCTTATTTCTGTCAACAACAATGGAGTTTTGGGGGTCAGGGACACACAATATATCCCGTAACAGCCAGGTACTAATCTACAGTCCTTACGTGAATTATTTTACAGCAATCCTATCATTGCTACTTTACTATCATAGATTAAACTGAGGTACAGAGAGAGGTTAAGCACTTGCCTCATACAATACCTAGGAATCAACAAAACTGGCCCTTGAACCCTGATATTCATTACCATCAGCTTATTGAGTGTTGAACAAATGTTAGAGGTCACATACCAGGCACATGGGATTACAGGGAAGGGGCCTGGAATAGAAGAGAGCTTGGTTCTTCTAACAAAATGAAAGAATCTATCTGATGACGTTAAAGATGAGGGTGCAGGTAAATCATTGCAGTCCTTTCAAGCCATGATAGGATTAAGATTTTGTTCTTTATCATAAGAACAATGGGAAACCATTGAAGGATGACTCTACCTACTGAATAGAGAACCACTTGGAGAAAATTTTAAAATCTATGTTTTAACTTTTAATGGATGAGGAATCTGACATGTTAGTTTTTTCAATATATTGATATTACACTCAAGCTTCCCTATAACCCGCAATCCCATGAGGGTGAAATACTTGTAGAGTTAGCCTTCTGCAAGTGAACTACTTAAAACAGATTGATATGTATTTGAAAGGAAATATGACAAAGGTGAGTATAGTCAAAGGCATGGTTTTTCCAGTAGTCATGTAGAGATGTGAGAGTTGGACCATAAAAAAGGCTGAGCACTGAAGAATTGATTCGTGGTACTGGAGACAACTCAAGAGTCCCTTGGACTGCAAGATCAAACCAGTCAATCCAAAAGGAAATCAGCCATGAACAGTCATTGGAAGGACTGACGGTGAAGTTCCAATACTTTGGCAACCTGATGCAAAGATCCAATTCACTGGAAAAGACCCTGATGCTGGGAAAGATTGAGAGCATGAGGAAATGGGCGGGGGGTGGGGGGTGTGCGGGGACAGAGGATGAGATGGTTGGATGGCATCAGCAACTCGATGGATATGAGTTTGAGAAAGCTCCAGGAGATGGTGAAGGACAAGGAAGCCTGCTGCGCTGCAGTCCATGGGGGTCACAAAGAATTAGACAAGACTTATCGACTGAACAACAAGATGGCATAGGCTACCGTGGGCTATGCGGGACTCCCAGATGGAATAAAAACGTTGCGAACTACAGTTCTGCCATTGGACAAAGATTTAATCTCCTGTTGTTTGGGCAAACTTAAACAGGGAAATGTAGTCAGGGCCACACCTCAGCCTTAAAATTTAGATTGGAAGAGGAAGAGAGAGACGCTTTGCCTAATATTTTTAAGTAGCTTTATTGAGATGATTTTTTAAAAGATTTATTTATGGCTATTCTGAGTCTTCATTGCTGCCCACCGGCTTTCAATAGTTGCAGTGAGCAGGGGCTACTCTTCCTTGCGGGTGCGCAGGGTTCTCATTGCTTGTTGCGGAACACAGTTTATAGAGCACAGGCTCAGCTGCTCAGTGGCATGCGGGATCTCCTTAGAGCAGAGATCCAACCCCTGTCCCCTGCATTGGCAGTCATATTTTTAACGAATATACCACCACCAGAGAAGCCCCTATTGAGATAATTTACACACTGTCAAACTGACTTGTTTTCAGAGTACGATGATTAGTAAAAATACAGCCCAGCCATCAGTATAACCAGTTTTGGAGCAATTTCATCGCACCGGAAGATCCCTACGGCTTGGCTGCGGTGGATTCCCGCCTATTCTTAACCACAGCCAGTCTGTCTAGTGTACTTTACACTAGTTAGAAATGACCTTACAGACCCCAAATAACCCTTAAGAGGAAGCCAGGACTGGACTCCCAACAAATGTGGAATTGGGGCATATATGTACATTTTGATCAGTGCACCAAATATATCCAGGCTGGGTCTGTGAGAAATTTCTCCATTCGGCCACTACACAAAGCACAGCTGCTTGCCCTACGTGGGGCTTATTATCGAAAATGAAGTAAAAGCAGTAAGCGGATGCCTCTGTACATCACACGGGTGCATCTGTGTAGGAGGTGAGCACACACCCTATGCCGGGATGCGAAGAGTCAAGCGTTCCCAGGACAGGGGACCAGTCGGTGTCGTTCGCATCTGCGCAGCCTGGCGAGCGCCTACAAACGCCTAACTGTAAGCCCCTGCTCGAGACCTGTCTGTTCTGCTGTTGAGGTACCACCTTCTCGGACCTAAGCGTCCAACCGTAACACTCAGAGAACACGTAGATAACGCCTCAACCCCTCGCTCTCGCGCCCGAGAGCGCACACGGAGCACGGAAACAGGCCTTGCGCCAGCGCCTCCAGCGAAGCGGCTCTTGCACTTGGCCACGCCCCCCAGTTTACAGGTCGAGTCTCCTTGGTCCGGGAAGGGCTTAGTCCCGCCCCTTCGAGCCGACGCCAGCAGCCACGTACCACGTTTCTACGTGTCTCGAACCTGAAAGCGGAAGTTACGCCAAAGACTCGCGAGGGAAGCGGCGGGCCTGAAAGGATACTGGCCTCTGGAGGAAAGTGGGCGGGCAGACGGCATTGGAAAGCGCCGGAAGTGGTCGTGCAGAGGAGGGGTGGGAGAGAGGCTGGCCAGACAGATCATTAGGCTGTTGCTGGTCGCCTCGGTAAGGCGCGCTTTCCCTCCTCTCCGAGAGGCTGGCCCAGTCCTCCTCCTCGACCAGAATGGACTTCAGGGAAATTCTCCTGATAGCTTCCAAAGCGCAGGGTGTCAACAACGTGCCGGTAAGTACCAGCCGGGGGGCGACTGTAGGAGATCCTGGTCTTCAAGTTCCGAGTGTGTGGTCCTCGGAACTTCCAGGAATCAGCACATCGGCTCCAGGAAAAGAAAGATCTGGACTCCGTTTTTTTTTTTTTTTTTTCTTTTTCTTTTTCCTTTTGGACATGTACTTCTGGGTACTGGGGGTTGAAGTTACTGGGGGCTTGAGATAAGCAAGCGGGAGCGTGCTGATGAGCTAATTTGGTTTGTTTCGGCTTAGTTACCCCTACA
This sequence comes from Cervus elaphus, assembly GCF_910594005.1. NCBI lineage: Eukaryota > Metazoa > Chordata > Mammalia > Artiodactyla > Cervidae > Cervus > Cervus elaphus. The sequence continues at coordinate 24,372,972 of NC_057816.1, read as the reverse complement.
ACTTGAACTTTGCGTTTAGGTTATTTTAGAGTTGCGTGAAAGCTGGTGAGTAGAGCCGTGCCTGGCACGTAGTGGAATCTAATGCTCGTAGTTTCTAGCTTCGGCATAAACTTCAACCCAGAACTTGGGGAGTTCAGGAATATTAGGGGCTTGGCCTGTTAGTTTTTGAGCTGATTTTCCGCTGATCTTTGAGTCAAACGTTTTGTGATTTCCCGAACAAGATTTTTTGACTTGTGTCCCCCACCCACTCAGCCAACCAGGTGATTGAATTATCACCTCCCTAGGAAGGGCGTGTGAGTGGATTCCACGAAATTTTGGCCAACAGGATGAGAGAAATAGTTTCAGCTTCCGTTTACTTGTGGGTTTCCAGATTTGTTGTTTGAAATCTAGGTCCCAGTTACTTTGTGAGGTTTGCTAATTCGCTGAGCGGTGTAAAACTTTAGTATCTAAATGCGGTAGTGGTGGTGAGGGCCTCGTTTGCGAGGGTGTAGCTGTTTTGCATAAACTAATCATTTCGAGATCCTCAGATCGTACCACAGCCCCAGCTGTAAACCGATAAATTGCATTGTGATACCTGCGGTTTGAGCGTTGAGGTGTGGAGCTCAAACGGCGCTCTTTTTAAGTCAGTTCAACTAGATCTTATTGAGCTCTCATGATGTGTTCTGCACATCTTAGATTTTTGTATATTTGCAATATTTTTTCCCCTCTCCTGTGCTTATTCTTTTACTCTTTTGAAGATATTGATGTAAAAATAACTGGTTAATAAAATCGATATTGATCAGTTTATTATATGTATTCACATCCCATCTCAAATACTCTGAACGATCTTGAAGTTATGAAACCTTATTTTCTGTCTCTGTAAATTTCCTAGACAAGTCAATATTGGATCTAGTAGCATTCATCTTTGCATAATTAGGCACATATTTCTTTCTACATCCTCCTCAATTTCAGTGGAGGTCAAAGAAAGATAATACTTGCCCTGATGCCCAGGACTATCCTAAGGAAGAATCAGAACCAAGAACCAAAGATTGCTGACAAAGAAGTACATATTTCTAGAGTGGGAGATTTCAAAATATGTCTGTATTTCAGAATATATACATTATTGATCTACGATTGGAATAACAAAGATTGGAAGCAAAAAGGGAAATGGGTAAATTGGTGAGGTCATTTAAAATTTAATAGATGAATATAGGCATATACTTCGTGAAAGTATGTTTTTCCCTCCCACTCACCCCAAAAGCTAGTAAGCCTGGAGGTTTCATTTAGTTATCAGCACTATAATCCTTATCTTTTTACTTCAGATGAAAGTAAAACACAAAAATTATTGAGGAATAAAGCAAGATTGTATTAAATTTCATCCATGATCTTTAACTCAAGTCATCTGATTATTTTAAGTTATTTTCTCTATCAGCTCCAAGTGAAACCTTTTAGCTCACACTATGAGTTCTGAAATCTAACATATTGCAGCGTGAGAGTACTAGAAAGCAAGTATCCTTATAAACCAACATCCAAGTCAAACAGCATCACAATATACACACAACACACACACACACCACACACACACGCACGCACGCACGCACACACACCCTGCTTCACAAATAGAGTTATCCATCCTTCTCTAGGGCTTGGTTTGTATTTCTCTTTTAGCCATCTTTGTCCCCACCTTCCATTTGGATCCTATCATAGCTGACTTTCAATTTCAGTCAAGTTCTTTTGTCACACCTTTGTTAACAGAAAGGATATAAACTGGCATTGATTAGACTAAAATCCAAGGGAAGCTAAAATCTGAAACACCTGTACAGCCACTTTGAACTCTTTGTTTTAAAAAATGTCTGCTATATCTGATTTGAAAAGCAGTAAACTGTTCCCTTTTGGGACAGCTTTCTTTCATATTGTTTCTTTTTAAGAGAAATAGTTATCTGTAAAAGATTTTGGTTAAAACAAAAGGAGGATTGCATCATGCCTAGAAATACCAGGCATGCTGTCTTTTCCCAGTGGAAAACTGAATACAAAAAAAAAAAAAACACAGCTGATCAAGGTGATGTAACCAGTCACTGTTATTAGCTCTGTTTATATATAAAGGAGAAAAGATATTTTTGGTAACTTTACCCTTAATATTTTTCTCACTGAGTTCCTCTAGCAAAAGCAGTTTTCAAGTAACTATAATTGATGTCTTGTGGTGCACAAGGCAAGATACATGGTTTTTCTCACAGTCAGACTAAAAACTGTCCCAGGCAAGATCCTGTAACTGTGGTGTGACCCGCAAATCAAAAAATAAAGAGGAAACCTTCATATGTATTAGACATAAGGATTTGGGGGGCTATGGACCCTTGAGGTGAACAGTAAACTGAGTCAGTTTTCCATATACACATGTCCACTCTTTTTGGACATATAGATCATTACAGAGTGCTAAGTAGCATTCCCTCTGCTGTATATGCATGCTTAGTCACTCAGTCATGTTCTACTTTTTTCGACCTCATGGACTGTAGCCTTCCAGGCTCCTCTTTTCATGAGGTTCTCCAGACAGAAATACTGGAGTGGGTTGCCATTCCCTTCTCCAGGGGATCTTCCTGATCTATAGATTGAAGCTGGGTCTCCTGCATTGCAGGTGGATTCTGTACCTTCTGAGCCACCAGGAAAGCCTGTGCAATACAGTAGGTCCTTATTATCAATGTTATGTATAGTATATGTATTTCAGCCCCAGTCATCCAATTTATCCCTCCTCCCTATTTCCTCTGGTAACCATCAGTCTGTTTTCTACATCTGTGACTATTTCTGTTTTGTAAATAAGTTCATTTGTACCATTTTTTTAGATTCCACATTTATCATCTATTCGTCTTTCTCTGCCTCGACTTCACTCAGTAGGATAATCTCTAGGTCCATCCATGTTGCTGCAAATGGCATTATTTCATTCTTTTTATGGCTAAGTAATATTCCATTGTATCCAATCCTCCTTTATCCACTTCTCTGTCAGTGGATACTTAGGTTGCTTCCACATATCTTGGCTGTTGTAAATAGTGCTGCAGTGAACATTGGGTGCATGTATCTTTTTTTTTTTTTGCGTGTTATCTTTTGAATAATGGTTTTCTCTGGATATATGCCCAGGAGTGGGATTGCTGGATCATATGGTAGGTAGTTCTGTATTTAGTTTTTTCAGGAACCTCCATACTGTTCTCCATAATGATTGTACCAATTTACTTTCTTATCAGCAGTATAGCAGGGTTCCCCTTTTTCCATACCCTCTCCAATATTTATTGTTTATAGATTTTTTGACTATGGCCATTCTGACTGCCATGAGGTGATAGCTGATTGTTGTTTTGATTTGCATTTCTCTAATAATTAGTGCTGTTGAGCATCTTTTCATCTGCTTTTTGTCCATCTGTAATATTACCACATGGAGATTCTGTTCTCTTTCCCATCACTACCTAGGCAATCTCTTTATGAATAGTAAGGATAATAACAACAGCAATTAGCATTTATAGTGCTTACTTTGTGCCAGGCACTGTTCTAAGCACTTTCTGTATATTAATTAATTTAATCATCATAATAACCATATGAGGAAGGTTGTTTTACAGATAAGGGAACTGAGGTTCAGGGAGACGAAGAAATGTTTCCAAAGTCACACAGCTAATGAGTGGCAGGGCTAGTAATGGCAGAGCAGAGAATCTAGTCCAGGCAAAGTGGCTCCAGAGTTCTTTCTTAATCATGACCCTGTGTTGAATGAGGAGCTGCTGCTGCTGCTGCTAAGTCACTTCAGCCATGTCCGACTCTGCGACCCCATAGACGGCAGCCCACCAGGCTCCCCAGTCCTTGTGATTCTTCAGGCAAGAACATTGGAGTGGGTTGCCATTTCCTTCTCCAATGCATGAAAGTGAAAAGTGAAAGTGAAGATGCTCAGTCATGTCCAGCTCTTAGCAACCCCATGGACCGCAGCCTACCAGGCTCCTCCGTCCGTGGGATTGTCCAGGCAAGAGGACTGGTGTGGGGTGCCATTGCCTTCTCCGTGAATGAGGAGAGGCTTTTGGAAATGGGGTGCTGAGGAAGGTTGTCATCTATAGAGCCTGAATCCATCTAGTTCCCTACCCCCAACTCCAACCTAATATGGCCTTAGGCAGTAACCCTGTTGTTTTTTTGATGACATTCTCACTGTACAGTAAAGTCTGATGGGAGAGAAATTTAAAGGCTAAACTAACAGCATTTGAAAACTGGTAAATAGAGATTTACAGGCTTTGGGAGAGTACCAGCGTGGTTAACAGAAATAAGAGTCTGAGGTTGGGGGATGGTTCGGTGATGGACTTGTTCGGCGCAATGGCATTGTCTAGGAAGCAGATGGAAGTTAAGGGCGTTTAAGAATGAGGTTAGAGCTAGAGATGAGAGTGTTGGGATGAAGTTAGAAGTGAGGCACACTGAAATGGGGAAACTTTTGCCCCAGAGTCAAGAGATCTAGATTCTAATTCAGTCTTTGCTACAAATGCTATGAGTGATAGCCAGTAAATATACAGTTGTCCTTTTTGGGCCATTTCTAACATGAGGTTGAACTAGAGACTCTGAGGTATCTATCTGATACTGTACTTTATAATCAGGTATAGTTTTATAAACAGTAAGATTTATATTTGACCTCTTAACAGTCTTGAATAGCATGTTTTTTGGTGGTTTTATTTTCACTCTCTTAGCCACCCAGCTAAGCAAGCCTAATGCATATCAGTGGTTTTCCAGGCTTGCATTCATTCCTTGACTATGATGTATTGAGAGGATTATAGAAGTCGTATAGTCATTAAAGTTAAGGATATATCCTTTGAATATTTCTAATTCTGATTTCTAACCAATGATAAATCTCTAGTTTATATAAAATCATCAGAATATTTATTTTCTACAATTACAACAATATATTATCTCCTGAGTAAAGAAGAACTTTCAAGAAGGAATTGCTGTTGATTCCTATGTATTAATAACATATTTGGTGAGTATGTATTTCCACACTAAAAGCTCCTGATTTTCTTAATCTGACTGTGACAGTATGGTTTCAGTGCAAGGAACACATATGTTTAAAGTGACTTAATGTTTTCTAGGTCTCTTGGCTTCAGAATTACAAATCTTGGCAAAATCTCTGATACTGTATTTAGATGGCATAAGCTTCTCTGTTGTGGATCATTCACTGGGGCCCAGCAGAATGACTGAGTTGGCCTGCAGTGTAATAAAATGGATACACTTAGGATAAAAGAAACTCTTGTCCAGCTGCTTTTCATGAAGCTCAAACAATGAAGCAGCCTGGTGCCTTGAATCAGATTTAGAATTGATGGGTACATCTTGATGTGTTGCCGCTAGAGCTAAATGTGACCATCTGATGTGGGAGAAAGTGCCAAATAGTTCTCCTGCCTTATTAAATGGCATACAGTGTAATCCCAGCCTGAAGCTTTCTTTTAAAAACGTGGTTCTCTGCTGGGTGCCCCCTGAGGGGGAAAGGAACTGTCTAATAAAATGTTCTATTACAGCAAATCTTCTAATACCAGGGTCTGACTGCAATCCCTTTTTCAAAAGTCTAGCCAGCTCAATGTTAAGAAGGTCTATAGTGATAGACCCAAGAGAAAGGAAAGCATTCGTTCACAGAAAACTTTGTATACTTATGTTCACAGAGCATTATTCATAATAGCCAAAAAGTAGAAACAGTCCATTAACTGATGGTTAGATAAATGTGGTATAATCCATATAATGAAACATTCATCCAGAAAAGGTGTGAAGGACTGACATATGTTACAGCATGAACCTTTAAAACATTAAGTGAAAGTGGTAAGATATTAATACAGAAGACCACTGCAGCAGCTAGGGTTCCCCAGAAGGACAGAACCAGTAGGATCTGTTTTGGGAAATTGGCTCACGTGATTGTGAGGACTGGCCTGTCTGAAATCTGTAGGACAGGCTGGAAACTCAGGCTGGAGTTAATACTGTGGTCTGTCAGGAGTGGGATGTGAATAAGGTCTGCCATCTATAAAACCTGGATCCATCTCTCTACTCCAGCCTAATAAAGCCTTAGGCAGTAACTCTATTGGTTTTTTGATGACACTTCTCAGTGTCCAGTAAAGTCTGATGGGATAGAGTTTCTCATAGTAATTCTGGAGCAGATGGAGAAAAAAAAAAGTTTTTTGAATTCGAAAATCTTAGATACTTTGAATAATCACTTATCTATATAGTATCTGTGTCTTCTAGATTTTATTTTATGATGCATTATCAATCACTATGTGTGTACACTGGGTGCATGATTTCATTTATATGAAGTGTCCAGAATTGGCAAATCCATAGAAGCAGAAAGATTAGTGGCTGCCAGGGCCATAAGTGAGGGGAATGGGGAATGACTGCTGAAGGGTAAGGGATTTCTTTTGGGGAAGATGAAAATGCTCTGGAAATATAGTGGTGATGGTTGTACAACTCTGGGAATATACTAGTACACACTAAATGAGTGGATTTTATGGTTTGTGAATTTTATCTCATTAAAAATGTTTTTAAAAAGATCACTATCTCCGGAGGCCTAGCCCCCCTTTTTTTTCTGCCCCAAATTTCTATGTTTTGATCTAAATTTTGCCTAAGAGAATATTTTAATATTCTCCTGGTATCTGCCTTTGAGTGCATCAAGCTACAGAGGATGTAAGAAACTATTAATTATGACTCAGCTCTAGTCAGTAAATAAGATCAGGCCTCATCAAGTAGGACCTTGTCCTACTTAAATTGTTTCCCAGCAGACCCACAAAATAAGACATTTTATAGATTTGTTGAATTCCTTCTCCATCATAGGGATAGGGCAAGGACAGCAAAATTGTTGAGTTAAACATGAGGCCAACTTAGTAAGTATCCTCAAGGATTGGAGGTCTTTTTTTAAACAAAGCTGAATTTGAAATTGGCATGTGAATTGATGAAAATAGGTGTATACTTTGAAAAAAGCTAAGTGTAGCCTTTTCGATTCTTTTCTGAGTGAATTCGAGTTCCCGAACCCCCTCCCTTGTTTCTCTCTTGTGTTCCACCTTTCCTGTGTTTGTGTTCCGCAGTTGGTGTTTCCCAGAGTGCAGTACACATAGCCCTGGCTGTCACCATGATTTTAGGTGATTTATAAATACTTTTTATTCTCGTAGATGCATATTTTTAAAATTATAAATTTGTATAGAATTTGGGAAAACATAACTAGCCTTTCAGTCCTGTTATTTCATGAGTAGTATTGCTTGAGGTAAAGGTGCAATAATAAGTCATGGTGTTCAATCTACATATTTTCTTAAAATTAGTAAATAATAATACAGTTGGCTACTAAAAGGGCGAAAATCATGACAGTGATATGGGAGTGGCGGAAGCTTACTAAACACGGTATTAAACTCTATCCCATTGACACTGTTTTTCTCTTTTGGTGTCTGTATTTAGTCAAGAATACATAACCCATTACCTGCCTATTTAAGTGCTAGGTTAGGAAGAAAGATATCGACCCTGAAATCAAATTAGGAAGTGCTCACTTGCTGTTATAATACCTGGATAACAAACTAATCCTATTTTAAGTAATAAAGATTGGTATTTTGGGGTGGGGGAGCCCTGTATTAAGCTTCGATTTGGCAGGTGAATCTGGGCTATATAGTTGGCAGGGAGAGAAATATTTGGAACTTTGGCAGCACAAATGCACCCTTCTTCTTCTCATATATTTACCTGATGTGAGTGTGTGCCTCTGCTTATGAGTTTATGTGTCTTATGCAACTTGAATCATCTTCACAGTAGCCCTTCTGTTAAGAAAATGTGCACTTCCTATGAATAAGACCTATGTTTGAGGTTCTTGTAACCACGACAGATTTTATGTCTATATAATTAGGTAAGCAGTATTCTGTTTCTCCTATCTTCCTTTCCCTCTCCTTTTCTGCTTTAAACATTGGTCCCCAATCCACTATGGAAAGGGCCTGCAACTACATTTACAAAGATAGGGACTTGTTAAAGAATTTCACTCTGGCAGCCAGGGTGACTGGGAAAGGAATCTGGATGCTCTCTTGGGATTTGTCTGTGTGAGGGACGTGTCAGGTCTCAAGCATTGCCATCACGCAGGATTTTCAGGTTGGATTAGGGCCTGCTTTCTTGGCCAGCTGCTTCATGGGTAGACTAACTTAGCTGGAACTTCCAGCCTGTTTCAAGATGCCTTCTGTTTGGCAGCTGTGTAGTAAGCAGGAGTCCTTTGGCTTTCCTCCAGGAATTTCATACACATTTTGGGAGTCACTTTTTTGGTTCTTTAGTAGCTCAATTTGTTCTCATAGGTTAACATTTCTTTTTAAACTAGTACAGCAACAAGGTTGAGTGGATAAAAATGTCATCTGCCTAAGGTGAAAGAAGGGCATTAAAAAATTCTTATTTCCTAGCCCGTAAGTTTAATGTGAAATGGTCCTAGAGATTAATCATCCTGGTCTGAGTTATTAGCTCTGTTTAATTATACTTCTCTAATGATAGTTATAAAATGAAAATATTTTTCCTTTTATGGTTTAAATTAGAGTTATTCTAGTTTTAGTCATTTCCTAGTGCAATTGAATAAAAATCAAAGACCAGAGAAATACCATCTGTTCCAGGATGATGTTAGTACTTTTGGGGTGATCTGGAAACTTGTCTGAAAGGATTTGTGTGGTGAATTAATACTTAATGAACATAGAGCTACACTTAAAGGTTACAGAGACTTGGACCCTTCTTGCTGCTTCGGTTTCTTTGAAATGCCTTTTAGCTATGGTTTGCCATCTGCTTTGCCTGAGGCCAAAGTAGGATCTTGGTATTTAATGTTGTAGACAAAATAACCAATGTAGCAGCTATGAAAACTACCTGGAGTTGGGTACTCAGGAGGAAAATAGTTGTGATAGTTTTTTCTACCAGGGACTTGGACAGTTCTGAAGAAGGATACTCTTTTAAATCAGAATTCTAGAATAGTCTGTTTTAGTGGTGATTTTTTTCAGTTCCCCCAGTCCAGGTACCTTTTTAGGAAAATAGCTTGAAAATTGTGTTTCTATGAGTTGTTCATTTATGTATTGTTGAAAATGTTTAAAGAAACTCTACACCTGGAAACAGGCATATATAATCATTTTTAGCCTGAAATTTTATAGCTGAGCTTTCATGGGGGTTATGTGGTCTCTTAATTATTCAGAATAGGTTTTTTTAGTCAACATTTAGACCTCTCTATTGTTTCAAAGTTAATTGTATGTAACTTTTACTCTGTTTTTATTTTCAGAAAAGATACAGTTTGGCAGTGGGACCTCCCAAAAAAGACCCAAAAGTTAAGGGTGTCCAGTCAGCAGCTGTCCAGGCTTTTCTCAGAAGGAAAGAAGAGGAGCTCAGACGAAAAGGTATGAATCTATAGCCTTATTCTCAGTTTTAAAGTCGTCTGTCTTCACAACTGGCTTGTAACTAACCAAGGGGTGCTTTTAATATCGTTAAGAGGCTAATGGATTTGTTGTGTATGTGTCTGAGTCAGCTGTATTTGTAGCATTACATATGTTCTTATGTTGGTCATTTGTATAGATACTATCTTTTATTTCCTCTTAAATTAAAACCTTTTTGGGAATAGTGACCATATCTTCTAATTGATCATATTAGCAACTCCAGTAAGAATTTCATTCTTTTACCTTGGTGGGTTTTTTTTTTGGTACTTTTAGTTGATGTGTCATTGATTGACAATGTTATGTCAATCTCTGCTGTACGGCAAAGTGACTCAGTTATACACATATCGACATTTAAAACATATTCTTTCCCACTGTGGTTGTTTTTTGTTTGTTTATTTTTGTGGGGTTTTTCCTTTCTTTTTTTTTGCCTGTACTGTACAGCCTGTGGGATCTTAGTTTCCCAACCAGGAATTAAACCTGGGACCCCAGCAGTGAAAGTGCTGAGTCCTAACCCCCGGACCACAGGAGACTCCCTCTTAACCTTAGTTTGGAACCTGTTTCTACCTACTTTGTATTTGAATTTTTTAAAATATACAGAGTACTATCTAAAAGGTTAAAATAGGGATTGAAAACCAGTAAACTCAAGCAGTAGTTTTACTTCATGCAAATGACAAGGAAACTGATTCGGTAAGTTTGAGTATCCATTGATTCATAATTAATAACAACTACTAAGTGGGTACTAATATTCTCTTAACTTGGTATATTTATTTAGTATGAACTATTTTCTGTATTTAAAGCTAAAAGCCAAGACTCTTCCTTGCTTAGTCATATAGAAAAACCCATATGTGATCCACTCATTGTGTATAGATGACTCACTGATACTTGTTTGAATGACTTCCTCATTTGATTCTTAGAAGTTTTCAAATTTCTACAAACCGTAACTTGAATGTTGCTTGGTTTCGGCCACCTACTGATTTCAGATAAACGTAGTTTTATCACGACCTTGAAATAATGTGTTGTTTTGTCTTTTTCAGCCTTAGAAGAGAAGAGGAGAAAAGAAGAACTAGTGAAAAAGCGAATTGAGCTGAAACATGACAAGAAGGCAAGAGCTATGGCCAAGAGGACAAAGGATAATTTCCACGGTTACAATGGGATTCCTGTTGAGGAAAAGTCAAAGAAGAGGCAGGCAATGCAAAGTCACACTCGCCAGGGAGCAGACCAAGAGTACGAGGTGGAAGAAGAGGATGAATTCTTAGAATACAATCAAGCAGAGTCAGAGCAGGAGTACGAGGAAGAGCAAGAACCTCCCAAAGTTGAAAGCAAACCAAAGGTCCCCCTTAAAAGTGCCCCACCAGTCATGAACTTCAGTGATCTACTCAGGCTGGCTGAGAAAAAGCAGTACGAGCCGGTGGAGATAAAGGTAGTGAAGAAGACAGAAGAGCGGCCCTTGACTGCAGAAGAACTTAGGGAGCGGGAATTCCTTGAACAAAAGCGGAGGAAAAGGACACCTGAGACAGATGCAAGACCACCGCCAACCAGAAGAGTACCCTCTCAGAAAGAAAGTGTGGGCACAAAGCTTAGCAGAGGCTCTGGAGACATGCATCCTGCTTCCAAGGGTACTGTCCTTTCTCATCCTGAGAAGAGACCCAGACCCAGCACAGCTGATGAAAAGCGCTTGCATTTGTCTTCGTCCAAATCCGTGCCGGGGGAGAGGACCAAAGTAGCCCCTGGCAGTTGCTCCCAACCCTCGCTTCATGAGGGCCGTGATAGACCTGTTTTCAATGGGGCTGGAAAGCCCCACCCCAGCACCTATTCACCAAGTGTCCCAAAGACTTCTGCTAAAGGGCCTCAGAAATCTGCTCCCGAACACAAAGCCAAAAAATCTCCTCCCCATCGTAGCCATTCCAGGCCTGGGCCCATGGCCACCCCACACAGTAAGGCCAAGAGTCTGGGTATCCGGCCACCAGGCAGCAGCTCCAGCCCAGCCCCTGGGCGGCCTAGCACAGGGACTGCCCGGCCCACGGTTAGTCCTGGCCCCGTGCCCAAGCGCCAGAATGGCAGCTCCAACTCAGGACCCGAGCGATCAGTCAGTGGGAACAGGAAGCCAGCCAGTGACTTCAGTCCCCCAGGACGGACAGTCAGTGGTACAAGTGGCCTTGGTCGACCTGCAAGCAGCTCAGGTGGCCCTGGGCGACCTGTCAGTGGCTCCGGTGGTTCTGGGCGACCCATGGGCAGCTCTGGGGGCCCTGGGCGGCCTGTAAGCAGTCCACATGAACTTCGACGACCAGTGAGTGGCTCAGGCCCCCCTGGGCGATTGGTCAGTGGCCCTGGCCGGTCGATCAGTGGCCCAGCTCCAGCTGGACGACCTGTCAGCAGTTCAGGCCCTGGTAGACCAGTGAGCAGCTTGGGACCTGGGCGAACTGTTAATACCTCAGGTCCCCCTCTGAAGCCTAAATGCACTGTTGTCTCAGAAACAATTTCTTCCAAGAATATAATCAGCCGGCCCAGCAATGGACAGATGAATGGAATGAAGCCATCCTTATCTGGCTACAGATCTGCCCATGGTAAGATTTCCCCCTATCCTAAAAGTATTTGTCACTAGGAAATTGGAAAGAGTGCGTTGTTTTATAGAACCAGATGCTGGGAACTCTTCTATGTGCTTTTAAATGTATTCTTGTTGATAGAATCCTGATGTTTTGTCTGTTCCTGTGCCAGAGAGTTCCTTTAGTAACTATGGCTTGGAAAAGTCTTTAGAAAGAGATTTATCTGGGGCCCTGTTTGTTCACCTCTGTAATGTCTCCAAGTTCAATAAGCTTAGCTATGGAATTTATATGAGAGGAGAAGTGTATATATTATATATGCCTTTTGTGGTTCAGTGAATGAATTCATCTTTACCTCTTCATGAAGACTGTAAGTGCCTGTCTTCAGGGACTGGAGTGTATTTATAAGCTTGAAGCCTTTTCGTACATAACTGATTCCATCAAATATTGTTGGGCACCCATGATATGTCAGGAATGATTTCAGACTGTCCTTGTGCTTCTGCTCCTCATAGTGGCCCTAGCTACCAGTCCTTTAGGAATCTACTATCCCAAGGTATGGGATCATTGTTGGCACCTATTAACTGCTAGGTCATCGTTTCTACATGGTAGTAAGGATTTGTTGAAGCACCTGTTAGACACCATGGAGAATATAAAAAGAAACAAAAGATGATATTCCATGTGTTAAACTTTCTGCTTTCGTCAAGACGTTGGTTCTCAACCAAGGACAGTTTTGATCCCCGGTGAACATTTGGCAACATCTGGAGACATTTTTGATTGACACAAGTGGGGATGGGATGCTATTGCCATCTAGTAGATGGAGGCCATGGGTGCTGTTACCTTTCATTGTACGGGACAGCTTCTTCACAACCAACAAACAGCTGGCCCAAAATGTCAGAGTGCTGAAGTTAAGGAACTCTGAGCTAAGGAGACAAGCCATGCATATAAAAAACAACTGTGGAACGACAAAGGGAGTGTCTATAATCAAGGACTTGAAAGCAGTTGTTCCCAGATACTAGTCTATTGATCAGTGCTTGTCTTTTGCAAAATTTTTATCAGTCTTTTGGCAAGATGACAAGAATAATGTTGGTATGTTAAGGTTTTCCTATTAGTCGGACTTGCTCAGTTCGAACAATGATCCATTTCTGAGAATCTTTCATACTTCACTGGACTTTTAAAAACTGTAATGGAATTATGATAATAAATAGTAGACTTTTACCTTTGGTGTCTTTTTTTGGCAAGATTAAAATTTGTGTTCCTTCAGTGATTTGTAACTTTTTTTTTTGTTTTTAAGAAATTTTACTAGTCTTTTAAATCCAAAAGAATAGAAACTACTAAGCTAGAAAAAATGTAACAGTTCTGGTAAGCCCTGGGACAGACAGAAATTCTGTTCCTTGTTGAGTACCATGAAGCAACAGAGAGGATTGTAGTAGTGAATTCACACTGGGGGCCAGCTTGCTGGCTCTGGTTTTTGAGGCTGCCATCCTAATGAGTTCGTAGTATCTCAGCTTGCATAGGATTTTGTTGGGACTATTAAATTTTAATACTCTTTAAAATAATGGCCTTTCTATTCTTAGGTCCTCAAAGGCTTCCCTTTCCTAGTGGTTACAAAAGGCAGCGAGAATATGAAGAGGAGGAAGATGATGATGAAGAATATGACTCTGAAATGGAAGACTTTATTGAAGATGAAGGAGAACCTCAGGAAGAAATATCCAAGCACATTCGAGAAATCTTTGGCTATGACCGAAAGAAGTAAGGATAAAGAAGATTTATATATATATTTACATATATATATATACACTTTTATTTTGAATAATCCATTATATGGGGGGAAAATAAACATTAATAGTAGAGACATTGAATGCAGTTCTTAATTAGGAATTCTTCGATTGTTTAGATTTACTTTTTTGGCACTTAGTATTTAAGAACTAATGCAAAATTATGTAGTTACTTGTATAAGGGCCAATAAGTATCCCTATTTAACTGTTGTCCTTATAAGATGTGTATTTGATAAGAGTGAAGCAGCTTGGTGTAGTAGAAATGTTTTGGCTTTGAAATCAGAAAACCATCCACAGAGCTGTGTTGAAAGTCTGATCTGACACGTGCTTTTCTTTGGTGTAAAAGCTGCGCAGAAGTGTGGTGCCTGAACAGCACCATGGAGCCAACAGCATTGACATCACTTGGGAACTGGTTAGAAATGCAGGCTTGCAGGCCCCAGCTTATATCTAAACCCAGACTAGCTTTATAAGGTTCCCCAGTGGTTCACAGCAACCTTAAAGATTGAGAAGCACTGATGGAGCGGAAAAATCGGGGTTTAGATTAAAGTTCCACAGCTTACTAGCTGGGTAAACTTGAGTTAGTTATATTTTAAATGACATTTGGGAGGACTAAATGAGGTAACATACAGTTGACCCGCAACAGTGTGAGGGCTGGGGGAAATCCACGTGTAACTTAGAGTCAGCCCTCTGTATAAATGATTCCTCTGTATACAGGTTCCTCCCTCTCTGCGGTTCCATGGGAACACATGCAGCCAGTTATGGATTGTGTCCTGTGGTAGCACGAAAAAGAAATCTTTGTGTAAGAGGACCTGTGTAGTTCACACCCATGTTGTTCGAGGGCCAACTCTACATGTAAATTAGTCAGCACTTGTTTTCTCCTCGATGTCACAGATATGCAATGCAGGAGACTGATCCCTGGGTTGGGAAGATCTCCTGGAGTAGGAAATAGCTACCCATTCCAGTATTCTTGCCTGGGAAGTCCCATGGACAGAGGAGCCTGGTGGACTACAGTCCATGGGGTCTCAGAGTTGGACATGACTGAGTCACTGAGCACAACAGTAAAAAAAGGTCTTTAAAAAAAGTCAGTAGAAGCACTGGATTAAAAATCAGATTTAAAAACCTGATCTTAGTTATGGCATAAGATAGCAATATGTTTTTGGTCAAGCCATTATCCTGTCTGTTTCAGTCTCTGTTCTGAATCCATGAAGCTCAAATGATATTAATTGTGCTCTTTTGATTTTTTTTTTTTCTTTTCTTTTGATTTTAATATATAAACTCTCATGTAAATAGAGGTGAGTGGGTTGAGCAAACATTATTGGATTGGTACTTTCACTTGATTCAGGAATAGTTGCCTTCTGAAAGTATTAAAGGCTCATATAATTTATCTTTACTTCAGAAACTCCCTTTTACCCAACCTCTGCCCACCCCACTCCCTGCAAACAAGGAGGAATAATCCTAAATGTATGTTTGATTTAGTTATAAAGATGTTGGTTTTAAAAACAAGATGTAAGTTCTTTTAGAAAATTGATTTTTCTATTTTTTCCTAACAACTTCAATTTTTTCTTACCAGATACAAAGATGAAAGCGATTATGCCTTACGTTACATGGAGAGTAGTTGGAAGGAGCAGCAGAAAGAAGAAGCGAAGAGGTAAGTAAACACAAGCTATACATGTGTGGAAATTCCTAAAAAAGTTTCTGTTCCCTGCTTCAGTTGCATCCTTGGGAGCCGGGGCTTTGGGCCACTCAGCTTAAATTCCAATCCTGCTTACTTGCTGTGGGCTTCAGACAAATTAGCCTTTTAAATCTGTTTTCCCATTTGTAAACTGGGAATGTACTGTTTTTCCTCACTGAGGTTTTGTGAGGATTCAGATCACGTGTGCATGTTGCGCATGCAACACCTCACCCGTGTAGGCACACAGTAAATGCTAGAGAGCTCCCCAGATCCCGCTATTGCATGTTTTTATTTTTCTTTTCCCATTCTTAATTCCCTGTCCACATGTGATACATCTCAGTCTTGCTGACCTGTACTGCTACTGACCTCAAGGACCTGATTAGGGATATTATATTCCTGATGTTGGATTCCTGTTTGGCTATCAAACAAATAATCATTTCTTGTGTAGGGGTAACAAGTGATTACTTCGTTTATAGTGTTAACTTGGTGAAATAATTCACCTCATTCTCAACCCAAATATTAAACCTCTCTCTCCCTCTTGCCCTCTGTCCTCTAACTAGATAAAATAGCAAACTAGAGTATTGGGAAGAGACAAGAATAGAATCTTATTTATTGCATAAATGTTTCTTGTTCTTTATTTTTTAAAGCTGATGAGATCATTTATATTTATTAGTGTAATGGGAATATTCAGATGTTTTCTGTTGAGTTGTATGTAAGATCTTTTTTCTTTTTTTTAATTTTTTTTTTCATTTATTTATATTAGTTGGAGGCTAGTTACTTTACAATTTGTAGTGGTTTTTGCCATACATTGGTATGAATCAGCCATGGATTTACATGTGTTCCTCATCCTGAACCCCCCTCCCACCTCCCTCCCCATCCCATCCCATCCCTTTGGGTCATGCTAGTGCACCAGCCCTGAGCACTTGTCTCATGCATCAAACCTGGACTGGCAATCTATTTCACAATTGATAATATACATGTTTCAATGCTATTCTCTGAGATCATCCCACCCTCGCCCTCTCCCACAGAGTCCAAAAGTCTGTTCTTTACATTTCTCTTTTGCTGTCTCGCATATAGGGTCATTGTTATCATCTTTTTAAATTCCATATATATGCATTAGTATACTGTATTGGTGTTTTTCTTTCTGGTTTACTTCACTCTCTATAATGGGCTCCAGTTTCATCTACCTCATTAGAACTGATTCAAATGTATCATTTATAATGGCTGAGTAATAGGTCTTTTTTCCACTATAACTTGAGGCAGTGGCTCCTAGTAAAAAAATATTCCTGCTTAGTCTTGTTTTCACTGGTAAAGCCTTGAGGCCTTTTTAGTGCATCAGTGTATTCCATGTAAGCTCCCAGTTGAAATTTCAGTCTTGCTTTTTAAAGAACGTGACAATTTCATGTATATTGACAAATACCTGCTTTTTTTCCTGACAGCTTAAGATTAGGTATGCAAGAAGATTTAGAGGAAATGAGACGTGAAGAAGAAGAAATGAGACGTCGAAAGGCCAAGAAGCTGAAGAAGCGTTAGCTGCTGCTTTTATTTTTGTGAACTTCTGAAGACTGCTGCAAAGAAGTCCTGCCTTCAGACTGAAGAAGCCCCTTATCGTTTTAGAATTCTAGTTGGGTACTCAAGGAGAAGGAATGCATACTATCATCTATCTGCAGGCTGTCGTTAGAGCATAAAGTATTTTCACATACTTTGCAGGGTGAAATCGTAATGCAGATGACATAACGCCCAGTGAGTGCTCTTACGAAGCTAACTATTCACAGGAGCCAGCCTTGATCCTCATGAGCTATGCACTCTCATGTGGGGCCACTCACAATTCAGCCAATCTTGTATTCCTTTGCTACTCTAAAAAGGAAAAGAAAGGATTGCTCCTTTACTTCCATAATTCTGCTGATGCGTGAGTATGGCGCTGCCTGGCTCCCAATCAAATTTGACTTTTGATGAGGAACCTGGCCCTTCCGGGAATGCTGCCAGCAATAAAGTGACCAGTCCTAATCTCTGTGTTTGGATTGAGAACTTGAAAATGTAGAGCAGGTGTTATAACTATATGGATGTCATTTCTTTGACTTTGAAGTAAAAAGTAGAATAAATTGTACCCTGCATTCTTCATGGATTGGATGCTGAGCATTCTTATTCACTAATTTAGGTGATTAGGCAATTAACAGAGTTTTCCAAGTTAAAAGACAAGTTATGCCATTTTTGTTTAAGAATATTCTCTTCCAGATTTTACTTTCAGATTTACTTTTTTGTTGGTGTAAAACAGACAAGGTCACTGTGCTGTTTGATTTTTATCTAAAAGTTTCATAAACTTATTTTATTCAAACATTAGATTTGGAAGAGTAATAGTTTCAAACGTAAGGAAGTGACATGTGAGGCTCCCCTCCGCCTCATTCCACTCCCCATTGTGAGGATATTTTGAAATTCAAGGTGCCCTTTACCTTTTTGTGTCGATGACTATATTTTTATCTTAAATTCTTTAGCAATTAATGGTAAAAAACCAAAAACTAAATTCATGTGTATCAAGGCCACCACTTTCTCTTTTTGCCCATATTGCACTTTTATTTCAAACTATGCACTGTGAAGAGATTTTTTCCCAGGTAGGAGAGGATGTTCCCTGTTACCGTGCTTACTAGGCTGTGGAACGTCTTCATTCTTACCTTTCTTCAAGTCGTATCTATAGACTTGTTATATCTCTTAAGCCTCAAGTCCAAGCAATTCCAATCAGGCTGACCTAGGTTCCGGCTGGAGAGAAGCCAAGTCTCAAGGAAGGTCAGCAATAGAAAATGAGGTGTGATGATGCCGGAGAGCATGTGTCCCTGACTCTGAGTGGAGGACTGGGGACAATGAGACATAAGCTTGTAGAAAATTCTACAATAAACCTTGTGGCTGTCCTAAGCCATCCGTCAGTGGGGATCAGGAAGTAGGAGACGTTATCCTACAAGAAGATTTATTCTTCAAAAGATCTGAAAGTCGTTTTTGTGTGTTTTTTTTTTATCTATAGAGCTTGCTTTTTCTCTACAATGGAGTGTTCTAGATAACCACTATTAATGATCACATATAACTGTTAAAACACTGGTGGCAGAATAGCCTTTAGACTGCCTCTCACCTATCTTAAAGACTTTTACTGATTCCAGAGTAGTGTGATATTCCATGTAATAAAACAGGTTTGGAACATTATTTCCTTTGCTGTCCCTTATGTGATTTTTTTTTTTCCCCTTCACAAGTTTGCTTGAATATATATATATATATTTTAATATTCAGACTGAAATATGTAATTACAATCAAGTGCTTGTCATAGCTGAAAGATTTCTGGTGGCTTAAAGCTTACTAGCACTTTACTCAATGATATTGTGCAGTTACTTGTACAGAAAGGCACCATTGTGCTAGCTAAAATTACAGAACTTGGTAGGAAAAGTCCTTACGTGTAATCACTCTGGTTGCATTCTGCTATGATACAGATGTTGATTTCAGTTTTCTTCAGCATCAACATTATAAAAGAGCACTTCTGTATGTAGCTCATGAAAAAAAAAAAAAAAGATCCTGAATCTTAATCTTAGCCTTGTTCCAAATCCTGTCTTCCACTTTGTTCTGCAACTCCTGACCACTCTTAAACAGCTCACAAATCTTTAAAGGAACTGGAATAGGCTGTTATTTTATCAAGGTTTACAAATTAAGTGCTTGATTTTTAATGTATCCTCTGTTTTGATTTTCAGATTTTATTAATATTTGAAGATGTGCCTTTTATTGGGTAATGTTAAGTCATGAATGTAGTAATGTTATTTCACTATTGTAATAATGTTACATGATCATGGATGCAGCATTCTCAAACACGATGTGAAGGGAAAGTAGTTTTCATAAAACTCAATAGAGCTCTGATTGCACAGTCCTACTTGCTTTAGATGTTGCTATATTAAAGCAGGGGGCACTTTTTCTTTAAAAGCTACTTTCAGAACTTGTCTTTGTATTTTCTCTAAAACTACAAATGCAGTTATGTCCATTTGGAGGCCAGGGTACCACATGTCACAGGCAGCCTTACATGTGTGCCATGAGAAGGTTCAAAGACTGTTATCAAGAAAGTCTATGGGAACTCCAAATTTCATTTTTTTAATGTAATCCCCAAGATCTTCTCCAAGAAATAAATTACTGTTTTGTATTTTATAATTTAAAAGCAGCTATTAGTACATTTCTGAGGTATAACAGGAGACCAAAACATGTTTGGAAAGAGAATAAATATATAGAGAGAGACTGGTTGTTTTATTTTCAATGTGCTGAATATATTAGACTACTATTTATTTTGTGAGTGGATGTGATGACATAAATATTCAGGTGTTAGTGTATGATTAAGAGTGGGATATAGATTTCTTTGAAGTTATTAAATCCATGTCTTTTACATAATGGACAAATCAAGTTTAAAGAAACGTTTACCCAGCATAGCTTGTTTTCTGGTGCTGTTGACCTGCAAGAGAATCTACTTTTGCATTTACAGATAAAAGTTTTGCAATTATGTATAAAAAAAATTGTAGGCATTAAAAATATTTTATTGATATTTTCACTGGTTTGCATTTATTTAACAAAACTCATATTCCTTATTTCATCACCCCGAATATTATTCCAGCTAGAAACCCCAGCAGACTCATCAGACTTAGAGATGGGTTTACTTCCTAACACACACACACACACCCCCACACCTATGTTCCTTCCCCCTTACACATTCTTGTCCACTCAGCCCCTGCCACTGACACCTCTTCCCTCTCACCCCACCAGCTTAGTGAACTATTCTGGTATCAGACATACAAGTTCAGAGAACAGTTTGGAGATATAGTCAGGGAACAAGGGAAGAAGAACCGGGTATATAGCACCTCTTTTCAAGAAATTGAGCAGTTCCGATCCCCTATAATAAAAAGAGCCTGAGATAGCTGGGAGGATGAGTCCTTCGGAACATATGAGGCAAGTGGGTGCAGCCATGCAGCCAGAGAATGTATGTACTCGGTGTAATGTATTGACTCTAGGTCATACAAGTATAAAATATACTAGTATCCTATTTCTGCATATAAATTTTGAATTCACCTGTTCTATTAAGAAGGGTAAGCTATGCAGTGCATAGAGGCACTTAAAAATACTTTAGCAAGCATATAATAGAGTCATTAACAAAATGCTGTCTGTATAACCAAAAGGTACTTTGTTGGAAACGGTGCACTTTTGAACAACAAAACTGTTAGTCATACCCAAGCAACCATAGAATGGGAGCAGTTCCATATAATTTAAAAATATTTGCTCCTTTTAGATTTTCTTTCTCTTTTAGGGTCAGAAAGCTCAAACCACTTTTAGAGGGCTTATTAGGAATATCCTAGGGCTCAGACACCCAGATTAATAGCATGCGTCTTATATACAAGAATGGGAACCTTTTCTGGGTCTCATGAACTCAAAACTGCATCCTGTCGAGGGCTGGGCAGTTAGCTTTTGTTTCTACCTATGCTGCCGGGCTCAGTAGCGGTCACTGCTAAAAGAAAATGCAACCACTGGGCTATTCAGGTGAGGAAGACATTTGAACCAAGGTGGTCAAGATCTTAGAAAACCCAGTCTCTCTTGCTCAGCTCTTTTCCTTGGCATGTAAGAGCATGTCAAGGAGAGGGCCTGGATCTTAATCTCTGCTACACAGAACTGTGTGGGTTGGTAAAGTACTTAAGCCTCCCAACTTCATTTTTGCCACTTTGTAAAAAGTGGCTAAGAAGGTTACTATAAGGATTAAAATACCAACTAGTATCTAGCACCCAATGTTAAAATCCCCTTTCCCCATATGGTGTAAACTTTGGGTTCTTAATAGCTGTGCAAAGGCTACAGGCAAATAGCCCCACCCAGAGTACAGGCTTAAAGTTGCTGCGGTCTCTTAACTTTTTTTCACCTCTGCCTGGACCCTGGTCCTTGGACCCAGGAGAAAGGCACTATGTGGGAAACAGGTCTAAAGAGCTCTACAGAATTTCCTCAAGGGTACTGAATAACTAAGGATCTCAGTCTTAATGCCAGTCTTATGGATTATTAAACAGGGGACCCAATCCCTCTCATTCCCTCAACTACCTCCTCACCCTCCATCTCCCTGTTTTGAGCTAACAGAATACCAAGTCTTCATTCATCTTTAAAAGTGTGGTAACTTGTTACATAAAATGTGACAAAATAATGTGCAATTACTTTATATGGGACACCATCAGGAACTGTACAGCTGGGTGGGAAAGCTTCAGAGCTGCATCACTTCACCAGGATCATCTTTGCTTATTTCCACTGGGGTCTAGGGGGAGAAAAGGAGGTCAGGTGGGTCTTGACTAGTGTTGGCTAGGGTGTGGGGCTGAGGGAACTGTCCTCCTTCCCAAGGGCAGGCAGGGCTAGCTGTGTCCCATTCTGTCTCACCTAATGCCTCCAAGCCCAGCTGCCACTGGGACTTAGCAGTGTGGGAGCAGACAAGTGGTAGAGAAAACACAAATATCCAAGGTCTAAGAAGAGAGGAAAGACATCTGCCAACAGGACAGTTTTACAACCCAGTGTTTATGTGATGAGGGACAGTTAAGCCTGGGTTGCTGATGTGGGCTAATTTAAGAAGGGAAATTGAAGGCAGAGCATATGAAGTGTCCCGTAAATATGAAAACAGGTCATGCCTGTCAGACAGCTTTGACTCTGGGCCTGAAATATCTTTACCTCTGTATCTCCAGTTTTTTGTTTTTGTTTTTGGAAAGACACTAAAGAACTTAAGAGTAAACACTCAGGAAAAGATGTATAAAAGATCACATGAAAGACACAGGGAACTCTCTCAACTCTAAACAGATAGATACTGAATAACAATAGAAATAGGTATGCTACAGTAACTTTTTAAAATAAAGAGAGTGTCTCTAAAGTTGGATTTTTGGGCTTGGTTCATGTATCCCAGGGAATACATTTTCAAAGTAGGAATAGAGAACAAAACTCAAGGCACACTTACCCCCCCTGGGGGATATTTGTATCCCTTCCACATTGTTCCTGCAATGAGAAGCATCCATAAGACAACAATCATTGCAGGGCTTCTTAGCTGGTAGTGTGTGCAGAACGAAACAGGTGGTTCTGAAAGGTGTGGTATTCTATTCCGAGCCCTGGAAACTGGGCTGTCTTCATGCAAGACCAGATGGTGGATGGTCCAGCATGGTAGCTCCTGGCTGGAGAGCTTCGTGGTCTAGTTTGACCTGAAGTGGCTCGCCATGGCTATCTGGGGGGCAGATAGCTCGGACACTAATTGTGACATCAACTCTTGTGACCTTGAGGACCAGAGTGAGAAGGTATGGGACAGCTGGCCAGGGTGTGTACGGGCTAAAGAACTCTGAGTAGGAGGGCCCTGTTCTTTGACTGTGTGGTTAGGATCTAGCTGGCATCTTATCTTTATTAACTCATCACCTGCCAAAAGTTTGACTACCTGTTTTATGCAATCAGATGCCCAAGGCGTTGCTGTGAACAAAACACACACTATGGATTAATGGGGAGGAGTGACTAGCTATGTACACTATAAGCAATTACTTAAATAACTTGAATAGACTTCCCTGGTGGATCAGGTGGTAAAGCGTCTGCCTACAATGTGGGAGACCTGGGTTCAATCCCTGGGTCGGGAAGATCTCCTGGAGAAGGGAATGGCAACTCACTCCTGTATTCTTGCCCCCCCCACCAAAATAAATAACTTGAGTAACTGTTAGGCTACTCAAAGAAGAAAAGTCTTGCATTTCTAGAAATGGTACAGTTAAACCCTCATCATGCAGGGAAAGACTCCTCTTGACTTTCCTGAGAAGGGAAGAGGAGGAAGATGGGCTATTCTGCTCATTTCATAGCTGGAGAAACTGAGGCACCCACAATGTCAATGGTTTGGTCAGGATCGCACTGTGGCAGCTGCTCAAGCTAAATAGGTGCCCAGTGATTCCACCTGCAACCCCACCCCGCACAGGTCTGACTGTTGGGCTGATACATTCATAGAAATTCTGGGGCATAGGCGAAAAAAAAGAACCCCATCATGGCCTGCTCCTAGGATACTTAGGGCTGGGACTTGCTTGATACCCTTCTGGAGCCCTGGATACCCTTCTTAAAGCCTTCTGGAGAAGCTTCCCAGAAAACCTGCTCCTGTAATTGCATATTATAATATTAAGACTCTTAAGAGCTAAGTTTCTTTAACAATGGGAACATCTTTGAAAAAACCAGTCTGAATGAAATGGGGGTGGGATTCAAGGCCAGGAGATGGTTTGCTAAAAGGACACTGTTACTAATGCTTCCTATAGACAGGCTGGTCAAGTGGAATGAATGAGAGGGGTATTAAGTCCAGAGATCTATGTTTCAGCTTCACAAATGGGTTGGTTTTTGTGGCCCTAGGTAAGTAGGTAAGGTCATAGTCACCAGTAAGTCTGCTGACTAGTTCATTATTTGGCCTAGTTGTTAAGTTAGCATTTACTACTTAAAGCTAGCATTTACTAACTTGTCAAGTTTTGCATTAAATGCTTCACATGAATTTCCACGTGTAATTCTCACAAAAACAGAAAGAGACTGGAATATCTCCATCCTATGGATGAAGAAACTGAGGTTCAGAGAGATTAAACTTTCCTAAGGTCATACGGCCAGGAAGTTGCAAAGTTAGAACCTGAACTCAAATTTACATTAACTCAAGTTTCAGAATCTGCCAAAAGGGGCATTAAAAATGCTGGTCTAATTTATTATAGAGTCTGCATGGAAAAAATAATAGGTGGAACAGTCATTGAAAAGAATACCCAGGAGGTATAGTTATTAACAAATCTTTGACCCAGGGCTTGCTGTCCTCAGCAGTGCTCCTCAAAGTCTTTCCCATTTCACAGTTCATTTTATTTTCCAGAGGAAAGTAAACTTTCCATTGACATTTCCGGGTGCTATCAAGTTCTCTTGAAAGGGAGGAATCCAGCTCAACAGACCGTCATAGTCGCTCACAGTTGCAGATCTTCATCCAAAGTCTGGCTCCTCAGGTGTGTCTTGCTCTCCTGAACAACCCACCTCTCTTTCCACTTCAGAGTTGGAGGCTGAGGCAAAAAGAAACTTAAAGGCAGAGCTGGCCCTATTCATTGTTCCAGTAGGTAACTGCCCCTGTATGTGACTGGAAGGGCTGCTGAAACGTCCGCTAATACCCACATTCCCTTTCCTCCCAGCAATCACTGATTCACTTGGCCTGAAATCCAGAAGTCAGGCAATGCCTCTAGCAGAGCCCTTACAGATTCCATCATGCTTTGAAATAAGTGATATTAAGTAACCAAGGGGAGGGGTAAAGGCTTAAAGATGTCCCAGTGGGATGGGAAGTAGCCTGGGAAACTAACTTTGTTCCCACCACATCCTGACCTCTTATTAGTGGTGAGACCTCAACCATCTTTCCTGTTTGGTCAGAAATCCCAGCTGGGAGGGTGAGCCAGAGCCAAGACTGACTATGAAGAATTAACAGGCAAGGTCATTACTTACCACGAACTCTGGAAATGTGCCCAAGTAACATGCAAATCCAACAAAAAGCATCCAGCCAAGCACGATCATGATAACAAGTAAAACAATTTCTAAGACACGATTGCACAGTGAAAGACTATTCACCAAGATCTTGACAGAGCAGTGTGCTCACGAAACCCTCAGTTGGTAGAGGTCTCTCATGTCAGTTCTAGTCCGTAACTCCAAAGCATCCACAACTCTCTAGTGGAGAAGTTGGAGTCTAGTAGGGCATTGTGACATCATGATGACATGGGCCAGACCACAGAAGGTCAAAGAAGACTGCCCCCAGATGAGCAGTTAGCGGAAATGTAAGCTCTCTGAAAGCGTTATCTCATAGCAACAATATGAGGTAGGTACTGTTACTTATCCCATTTTACCAATGAGAAAACTGAGGCTTACAAAGCCTAGTCAGTTCAGTCACTCAGTCGTGACTGAGTGTATTTTTCATCTCTTTGTGACCCCATGGACTGCAGCACTCTAGGCTTCCCTGTCCATCAGCAACTCCTGAAGCCTGCTCAACTCATGTCCATCAAGTCGGTGATGCCATCCAACCATCTCATCCCCTGTCATCCCCTTCTCCCACTGCCTTCAATCTTTCCCAGCATCAGGGTCTTTTCCAATGAGTTGGCTCTTCGCATCAGGTGGCCAAAGTATTGGAGTTTCAGCTTCAGAAACAGTATTTCCAATAAATATTCAGGACTGATTTCCTTTAGGATGGACTGGTTTGATCTCCTTGCAGTCCAAGGGTCTCTCAAGAGTCTTTTCTAACATCACAGTTCAAAAGCATCAATTCTTCAGTGCTCAGCTTTCTGTATGGTCCCAAGTGATCTGCATTAGGTCACACAGGTGATGCTCCAGATCAGGGCCCAGTTTCCTGTTAGGAAGTTGAGCTCTTTAGACTAAGACAGGGGTTGGGAAAGGTGCATTCCTAGGTATATGACAACTGTGAATGAAACACAACTGAATTCTAAGGAAATGAGAAGTATTTACTTCTGTCCCTGCAACCCTTCCCCTCCCACCTCCCCTCATCATCATTTTATAGCATTCTTTAACACTTTTGGTCAGTTCCTGTCCACTGGTTCTCTTTTCTTGGCCTTCAAGAAGCTACAAGCATTCTTTTCCTCTTCTCACAAAAAACTCCAGTTAATGCTGTGGCTCCCTTAACTGTCTTGTTAAATTGCCTTGTATGACCAAACTTTCTGAACAAAGCCTTTCTTTCCAGTCCATGCTTTGCTTCCACACTTCACACCCTGACTTCTGCCCCAACCCCACTAATCAGATGCTCTCTCAGAGGTTACCAAAGATCTCCTTTTCTGTCAAGTTTAATGACCACCCCTGCACTGATATGGTGGGTTCCTCCCCCCACCAGAGTTCTTCCATATACATCCCCCTATTAGTTTGATATCCTCTCCCTTATTTTCATCATGAAAATAACGGGTGTTCATTGTAAAACATGAAATCATCCAAAGATGTATAAAGAAAACTGTAATATTCTTCCTCTTCTTAGCCCCATGATGTAACGAGTGTTACAGTCTAGTGTGTATTCTTCTGCCGAAGACTATCCAGGAGCTTGTGAACATCACTAGACACACAGAGGGATATACACATAGAGCTACACAGGGATACATAGCAACACACATAGAGGGGTTTTTAGTGTTGTTTCATTAGAGGTGATCACACCACATATGCTACTACATATTGGGTTGTCCAAAAAGTTTGTTCAGATTTTTTTCTCTAAATTGTTACTGGAAAACCTGAACAAACTTTTTGCTAACTCATAACTGGCTTTTCTCCTATAACAATACATCCTGGGTCAATTGAGAAAAAAAAAAAATCTAAACACATTCCTTTATCCATTTCTAATAAGAAGCTTTATTGAGGTATAAATTACATAGGATAAAACACATTTATTTTCAGTGTACAACTGATACAATTTTTAAAATGTATCAATCTTGTAACTACCACCACAATTAGGACAGAGAAAATTGGGATCATCTCAAAAAACTCCCCATACCTCTCTGAAGTCAATCCCGTCTTCCTAAATCCCTTGATCCCTGACAACCACTGAACTTCATGTAAATGGAATCATAACCTTCTTCCACTGGCGTCTCCACTAGCTTCTCTCACTTAGCATTAATGCTTTTGAGATTCATTCATATTATACAATAGTCAGTTCTTTCTCAATGAATATTATTTCATTGTATGGTTGTATCAGTTTGTCAATTTCCCTGTCAAACAGCATTAGGGTTGTTTCCAGTTTTGCGCTATTTTGAATAGAGATGTTATAAATACTTGCATATAATTTTTAAAGGGAACAGAAGTTTTCATTTTTCTAGGGTAAATCCCAGGAGAAGGATTGCTGGATCATAGGGAAAGTGCCTATTTAAAAATTTCTCATTTGAATCAGTTCTAATGAGATGGATGAAACTGGAGCCCATTATACAGAGTGAAGTAAGCCAGAAAGATAAAGAACATTACAGCATACTAACACATATATACGGAATTTAGAAAGATGGTAATGATAACCCTATATGCAAAACAGAAAAAGAGACACAGAAGTACAGAACAGACTTTTGGACTCTGTGGGAGAAGGCGAGGGTGGGATGTTTCGAGAGAACAGCATGTATATTATCTATAGTGAAACAGATCACCAGCCCAGGTGGGATGCATGAGACAAGTGCTCCGGCCTGGTGCACTGGGAAGACCCAGAGGAATCGGGTGGAGAGGGAGGTGGGAGGGGGGATTGGGATGGGGAATACGTGTAACTCCATGGCTGATTCATGTCAATGTATGACAAAACCCACTGCAATGTTGTGAAGTGATTGGCCTCCAACTAATAAAAATAAATGAAAAAAAAATTTCTCTATCACTAATTTTCAGCAACTTGACTTTGCTTTGTGTAAATTTCTGCATGTTTTTTCTACCTGGGGTTTGGCAAACTTCTTAGATTCAGTGGGTTTACAGTTTTCATAAAATTAGAGACATGTTTGGCTACTGTTTCTTCAAACATTCCTTCTGTCTCCCCAGTTCTTCTTCTGTGACCTCCATTACATGTGGATTTTGTCCCACCGCTTGCTGGTACTCTGTTCATTTTTCTTCTCTTTGTGTTCCACTTTGGATATTTTCTATTGCAGTCTTTTTCAAGTTCAATCATCTTTCCTGCTAATCTTCTAAGCTTCTGTGAATCCCATACAGTAAATTTTAAATTTGATGCTGTATTTTTCATCTCTTAGAAGTTCAGCTTCTTTTTTTTTTAAATGCTATCTTTCAGTTTTCTCCATATCATGCTCATGTTTTCCTTTACATCATGGAGCATATTTATGAGATTAATAATAAACATTTTAGGGTCCATTTCTCTTCTGGGGCTGTTTCGGTGGTTGTTTTTTCTCTTTGTCGTGGATATTTTCCTGCTTCTTTGAATGCCTGGCAACTTTGGTTAGATGTTCAACATCGGGAATTTTACACTTGAGTGCAGGAATGTTTTGTATTCTATTCAGTAGTGTTGGGTTTTCTTCTGGGATTCAGTTACGCTCTCTGAGTCAGCCTGGTTCTCTGAGGTGTGTTTTAAGCTCTGTGATGGTGGATCAAGAGCAGTCTTTACTCTAAGAATAATCACCCCTATTACTGAACTATGACCCTTCTGAACACTCTCCCTGATACCTATGGTGTTAGGTCTCCCATTCTGGGGGAATTTTCCACATCCCCAGCCCCTTTGGGAGCTCCCAGAAGTGTTCGGCCTACTGTTTCTGGGTGGTTCTTGTTCCCAGCCTCATGGAGTCTTTACCCTACGTATACACAGATAGAACTCAGCCAAAGACTCACAGGGGTCCCTGTGGAGATCTCCAGAGTGCTTCCTCTGTGGAATCGCCTCTTTGCACGTCTCCATCCTGCAAGTTCCTGGCACTCTGGTTTCCTTGCACACCACTATCTTTCTGTTTGACTGGGCTTGGTTCGGGTAACCCGTGTCTGTGCTGCAGGCTGAAAGCTGCCTCGAGGCAGTAGGCTGGGGCAACTGGAAGGCTCAACTCTCCTGTTTCCTGTCTTTCAAAATTCACGGACTGGTTGGCTGGCCCTTGTGCAAGACCTGAAAATAATTATTTCATATATTTTGTGCAATTTTCTATTTGTTTATGGAGAGAAGGCAACTCCTGTAGAGGTTGATCATTCATAGACAGAAGCAGAAGTCTAACTTATTTTTCATTCCTATATAGTATTCCACATGTATGTCCACCTTCTCCCTCTCTGGCTCTTTCTTTTTTCTTTGTCTGTGTTGTGCAGCTTCCCCAACCAGGGATGAAACATGGGCCCCAACAGTGAAGGTGCTACTCCTAACCACTGCACTGCCACGGAGTTCCCTCATCTTTATCCCAATAATAGATATATCAGGCAAGATCGAGTCAGGAGAGAGAAACCACAATAATTTGGACAGAGAAAGTTCAACAAAAAGAATTAGTAACTAGGAACAGGAAATTGATGGAAGAGGTTGAAAGCTGTATGTATCATAGGACTAGCATATACAGACAGCAGTCACCACCACTAGAACTGAGGCAAAGTATCCAAGGTAGGAATCAACTGGAAAGAGTGCCTTCCCCTCCAGGGCAGAGATCCAAAACTTGTTGGAGAAGTGATGGTCAGGACCAGCTGGACGGTAGGGAAAATCCAATGAGCTGCTATAGGCTGGAGCTGGTACATAGGGAACCACTGACTGAGATGCTGGCGGAGTTTGCTGGAAGTCTCTGGTGGCGGGAGGCGGTGGGGGA
The DNA here is from genome assembly GCF_910594005.1 of Cervus elaphus. NCBI lineage: Eukaryota > Metazoa > Chordata > Mammalia > Artiodactyla > Cervidae > Cervus > Cervus elaphus. Next base: position 24,343,347 of record NC_057816.1, on the reverse strand, counting down.
ATGGTTTGTCAGGTTTACTGATCTTCACTGAGAATCCACCTTCCTGGGATATGCCATTAGAATGGACTAGAAAGCCATCTCATTGCACGGGGAGGGGGGCGGGTAGAACTGATTGACTACCAGGGATGCCACTGAAATTCAATGAGGAGGAGTTTACAGGGGGCCACTGAAGCTGCAGAGAGGGAGCACCACCACCCCACTTGTACCACTGGCAGCCACACAGTAGGACCAAAAAAGCGCCCTGGAGGGAGGAAGTCTCTTCCTCCTTAGTATCACCCTAGGCCCTCTATTGACAGAACTTGATATCAAGCCCACTAGCAAAGGAAAAGTGCTTAAAAGGTCCAGTTCCACTACAGCAGAGCAAGCAATGAATGGTGGACTTGGAACTGAAAGGTAACAAGCAAGCAACAGGCAAAATGTGCATTTAGTCTTCTCTTCTCCCCCAACTTTTTACCACCATAAACATTGCTGTGATCGCAAAAAACAAACTTTCTTGGACAAATTTCTCTTGAGTATTGTGTTTTTTACTTCACCAGAGAAGTCAAAGTGACTCTCAGAAAGTTATGCTGGTTCAGACAGAGCATGAGAGGTTATATAAAATCCTTATAAAAAAAGAACCAGTTTAAAAAAGAGAGATTATAGTTTCATTTCACAAGGTCAAAGGACATTTGTGGCAGGACTGCCTGAGATGCAGCATATGCTGTCAGTGAACACCACCACAATCTTCACACATCTAAGAAGTAAATGATACTGTCCTCTGGTGAACAAAATTTCTAAATTTTTATGAGGTCCAATTTGTCTATTTTTTTCTTTTGTTGCCTATGTCTTTCATGTCATATCCAAGAAATCACTGCCAAATCTAATCTTAGGAAATTTTTTTTTCTATATTTTCTCCTAAGAGTTTTATTGTTTTAGGTATTAACATTTAGGTCTTTGATCCATTTTGAGTTAATATTTGTATACGATATTGCATAAGGATCTAACTTCATTTTTGCATATGGATATTCAGTTTTCTCAACGCCATTTGCCGAAAAGACTATTCTTTTCCCATTGAATGGTCTTGACACTTTTGTCAAAAATAATTGACTATAAATGTAAGGGTCTATTTCTGGACTCTTTACTATATTGGTGGCATACTTAGTAAAAATTATAGAGGCAGAAAGCAGAATGGTGGTTTCCAGGGGTTGGAGGAAGGGAAGAATGGGAAGTTATTATTTAATGGGTATGGCCTTTGTTTCATAGGATAAAATGACTTATGGGGACAGATGGTAGTGATGGCTATAAAACATTATGGATGTATTTATTACCACTGAACTGTATACTTAAAATGGTTAAGATAGTAAATTGTACATTATGTGTATTTTGCAATTAAAAACAGTTTTTTAAGAAGTAAATGATAAGGATACATTTGTCTAATAGACAGAATACCAAAGTTTTATCCCTAAACAATGTGTCTGGTAGGACCCATAACTATGAAAGCAGAATATAAACAGAGATCAGAAGCAGAGCACCAATAAAAAATATTATAATTTTAAACAAGCCATTCTTGTGATTTTTCTCAAGCTATAAACAAAGGAGCAGAATATACACTTTACCCATTTCTTAGCCTGGGGGCTTTTTTTCCCCTTTTAATATAATGAACATCTTTGCACAAACATCCTGGGTACTTTTATTTCTGTAAGACAAATTCCCCAAAGTGGGGTTAAAACTAGTACATATTTAATTTTGTAATCTTTTCTCCCTCCAAACACTGTCAGTGATATGTCTCTTATTCAACAGGATCTCAGAAACAAGGAAATAGATAATAAATAGTTCACTAAACCCCAGTTTGCTCATCAGTAAAAGAGGTAGTAATTGATAATAATTATTTGAATAATAATAATAATATCAATAATTGATAAAAATCCTATCTAGGTGAATTCATGCAATAGAGTGCATAAAACTCTGAGCAATGTACCCTCCACGTGGGAAATGCCAGCACGCGTGCACACACAAACAGGCACAGTGTTCCTAGTGCCTGTGATCCATCCACAGTGATTAAACCAGAAGAGAATTTCTGGTTTGAATGGAAGGCCTCTTTCATAAAAGGTTTTCACAAAAGACTGAAGAACCTTGCTCAGGCCTTACTTCTAACTAGATAGATTTTCCTTGATTAATGGCTTTGTGATGGGATCTACAAGACCTCAGAATCCCTGGAAGTTCCATAGTTCCTGAGGTGTGTTAGATCTGGTTGATGTGCTCTTAAGAGGCCTCATCCTTCAACCTTCTTACCTCCTACCTGTCTCCTGGCTTCCACTCCCCACCTCCTCTCTTCACAGTGAAGCAGTCAGACTTCTTTTACAACTCAGGTCATGTTGATCCTCTGTTCAAAACCCTGCCGTGCCGTCCTCTTTCTCTCAGGGCAAAAGTTTAAGGAAGAAAAAAGCAGCCCCTGACATCTGAGAACTGGCCCGACCCAGACAGGCCTCAGTATTGCTAGAAGATGACCTGGACTTACAGCCAGGCTTCCGTTATCTCTTGTTGGATATAAACAATCTCTCCGAACACTGACATCAGACAGCACAGACCACGATAAGATGAGACAAAACGAGTCCTCATCATAATTTCATCTAAGCAGAGACACAAACAAGGTTACCGTGCAGCCCAGGAAACATCAAACATCCTCTTCTCTCTGCTGATGTGACTGCTGCTGCTTTACCAAATACAGCCTCAGCCCTGCTCCAGTCTGGCCATCTGAGAGATAATATTTATTGAGACAGCCAATCTTAGAATTGTCCCTGGCTTCTGAAAACACCCAATCCAAAGTAAAGCTTTGATTCCTTAAGTCCTCTCCCAAATTACCCAGAGTCCCAATCCTGAAATAGGTTCTTTCCACGCTCTTACTCAGCTGACCTGATGGTTCTCCTGACGGTTCTCCTGCTCCGTCACCACAAGGAGGGATCGACCCTACTTGAGTGTGGGTGTGCTCCTGATGGTCTCCAGCGGGAGGGCACTGACAAGCCATAGTCACAATTGTCCACAAAATCCCTTTAGTGGTTCTCAGACTTTATCATGCCTTAGAATCACCCGGGCTTGTAAAGACCGCTTTACAGCAGAAACTAACAATACTAAAGCAGTTACGAAAAGTGAAAGTGAAGTCGCTCAGTCATGTCCGACTCTTTGCGACCCGGTGGACTGTAGCCTACCATGCTCCTCCATCCATGGGATTTTCCAGGCAAGAGTACTGGAGTGGGTTGCCATTTCCTTCTCCAAAAGCAGTTATACTCCAATTAAAAACAAAACAAAAAGACCACAAAGAAACAAAAGACTGCTTGATCCAATCCCCGGAGTTTCCGAGTTAAGTCTGGGGTGGGGCCTTAGAATGCATATTTCTGTCAAGATCCAAGTGATGCCGAGGAAGTCTGGGGGCCACACTGGAAGAATCATTGCCCTAAACCATCTGTGGCTCCCCCTTGTTTCTGTGAATTGCCTACTGCTTCCTCACCTCTTCATTTGGCTCCCTGCGCTTTTCAGTTACCCCAGGCATACACCTGTCTAAAGGCCCTGGATGTTCTCTAACACAGAATGCTCAGGGAGGCCTACCCTTATCTTCTTACCCCGCCTTTTAAAAATTTATTCCTCACAACATGTAATCACTTCTAACATATGGTCTCATTTACTTAGTATATTTATTGTTTTGCTCTTACTAATAAAAGAATGACATCCTGAGGACTGCCAATACTTTTGTCTATTTTGTTTACTTCTCCATTGTCAGACCTAGAAAAATACTGTAGGGGAGCAAAATTTGCCACCGTAAAATGTGCCCCTTTGGTAGGAGGATTAATTTACGATGATTACTTTTTTTTTTTCGATGATTACTTTTAAAGCCCAAAAGACTCAGGAAGAATCTTTGACCTTCCCCTAATTGCTTCAAAGGTTTCAGATAGAGGGTCTGTTCCCCAGTTAAGCTTTCACCTGCAAGGAAAATGAGCTAGGCGTGGTGGGGGTAACTGGGCAGAGCCTAGAAGTCACAGTCTCCTAGGCTCTGCAAGGCTCAGCAAATATTTGTTTTCCAAACATTTACTTTTGATCTCCATGTAAACTGACTTTCTCCCCTTTGAGGTTTCAAACCACAACCCCCAACATCCTCTTTTGCCTTTAGCTGAAGATGGTATTTAAGGTGGGGGCTTCAGCCATTATGGTTAGTCACAGTTCTCCTGGGTCTCTCTCAGGTATACGGGTTATTAATTTTAGTCTGATTTTCTCCTGTTTTTCTGTCTGGTGTCAGTTTACTCTTTAGACCAGCCAGAAGAAGCTACAAGAATAGAGGAAAATTTCTTCCTCCCCCAAAATATCTAGCAAACAGCCAATGCTCAACAAAAGTTTGTTGAATAAACAAATAAGTGCTCCTTCCAGCCTTTCATCTTCTTCTACTAATAGAGTCACAGTATTCCTACCTTTGGCTCTTCGTATAAATACAATCACCCTCCTGCCCCCACAACCTCTTGAGAGTTACAATAGCAATCTCTGGAGACTGGCTCAAACCAGGGATGCAAAGCAGGTAAGTAACTCATTCAAGCAGACCAAACAAGGCCAGCAAATTGCATCTCTTCGTCTTACTGCTCCAGATGACCTTATCCACGAATCTTATATTTTTGTCTTCAAAATCTTTTTGTCACCTGACTTTTTCCTCTTTCTACCACCAGCGTGATTATGCCCTGCCCCGCCCCGCCCCGCAAAGCCAACCCTTTCCCCCACGTTGCACAACCCTCACTTAGCTGTCTTATCACCCAGTAACAAGGTTCCAGATCTGTTCCGTTTTCCTGTCTAGCCCCCCGAGGATTTGAAATTCCATTATCTCTTCCTTTCTAAGTGCAACTACAACTCGGGGGTCTTGATCTTGATACTCGGCCGAATTTAACACATCCTTCTCGAAACTCTCTCCCCAGAACAGCGCCAATATCTTCTACCTCCTTTACTGCCTCTCCTCGGGTCCTTCCTATTCCTTTCTTCACAGATGTCCCCGAGTTTCCCTCCAGCAAGCCGGGTCACGGTTCCCTGGGCGCTCACACGGTTCTCAGCGGAACGGTGATCAGACAACCGGCGGAGCCTGGCTGAGCCCCGGGCGTTGGACGCGGGTGGACTTTCGAGCCTGGGAAGGGGCGGAGTCTAGGACGGCTCGGGAAGTTTGGTCCTCGGCAGCCTCCGTCCAGGGAAAGTGCGGAAGGAGGTCCCGGGCCTGGGGTCGCGGAACCGGCCTCGCGGTCCTGGCTGGAGATGGAGTTCGACAGCGAGGCTCTCAGGCGACTCCTTGGCAAGGTGCGGGCAGCCGGTCGGGCAGGGTCTGGGGCGTCGGGGTCTCGGGGCGTCCGCCCGTGGCCGGCCTACCGCCTCGGGGCGTCTACCGGCTTTTCTCGGGCCTCGGAGCCAGGGTGGGCTGGCCTGAAGCCGGCTGCGGGGAATGGGTGCGGTGCGGCGCGGCCCCGGCTCTGGCTCCGCCCGCAGTTCCGAGATCCCCCCAACCTCCACCCGCTCTTAGACCTTCTCACGCCACCAGCTTCTGTCTCAGCTTCCAGCACTCGCCTATCCCTTTAACCACGCCTTTCTCTCAGCAGAAATAGCTTACCCCCACCCACACCCCTGTGTTTTTGACTTGCAGTGTTCATCCTTTGTAAAACTCAGATGTTACTCCCTAGGAGATAGAATCACTCCCTCCTCTCTCCTTGTTTTCGGATATATCGATTATCACATCGTGGAGTAATTATTTCTATACAGACCTTACTCTTTGAAGGTGAACTTCATGGCGGCACATTCCCTCATCTAGCCCTGTGCCTGACAACGACGGGGTTAAGTAATTGCGGTAAATGAAAGACTCATGTATATTTGGGAATGAAAATAGGGTTGGAAGGCCCAGAAGAGATCCTCTTAACGTTGAAAGGTTGACTGGGAGGGCTGACCCAGAAGCCTGACCTGCAATTCTAGGGCGTGACTAAGGTCAGTTTCCAGGTTACACCAGGCTCTTAGACCAGGCTGTCTGATTCCCCACCAGTGTACAGTCTGAGGCAAACTTTTCCACCAGTTTCTTAGTTCAATGATTCATAACGCATTTTAAGACTTCCCTATGCGGAAAGCGTACATTTGTGACGTTTTTGTTGGGTTCGTGTCTTTTTGATTGAAATTGTTTATATGCCTGATTTGAATGATTTTATCTATTGTGACAGATGTGTAGGTCTTGTAGGGAAAGAAGTATCATCATACCTAGGGTTACAGGCTTTCTGACTCCTTTTCAGAGAATATTAAATTAAAAGAACCACGCTATCAAGTTTTTCAGTGAGGGAAGCATGATGTATTGTCCAGGGGGAAGAATTGCTGAAGTTGAGACGAGAAAAAAAAAAAAAAACAAAAACTTCATAATTTTGGTGGGACTGGAATGCAGGAAAAAGATAAAAGAGAGACGGTGATTTTCTCAAGGGTTGGAGCAGAATAGTTGAGGAAGGTTTTTATCAGTGCATAGGATAGAGTCTGGCACATTGGTGCTTAATAAATGTCTGTTGGATATGTCAATTAAGGAAACCAGTTAGAAACAAGTCAGTCTAGCAGATATTTCCAAAGTTTCTTAGTCCTTGAAGTAGCAAATAATATAACAACTTAATATTTAGAAATAATTTTAGTGCTGCAAATATTGTGAACAGTATATTAAAATCAAGCAACTGTATGGAGAACGTGAAAAATCTTCTTGAAGACAAAGGAAACCTTATAAATATTCCTGCTTAGATAAATACTCCAACTTCATGGATATGAAGATATCTGCTTTCTCCAGATCTGTAGAGTCAATGCAATTTCAATCAAAATTCTAACAGGGTATTTTGGGAATTTTTCAAACTGATTCTAAAATTCATTTGGAAGGACAAAAGGCCAAGAATAATCTTGACCTTCCTACAAAGAATAGGTGTGAGGCTTTCTCTACTGGATATCAAGACTAGTAATTGAGACAGTGTGGTATTGGTATAGGATAGACTGATTAACCAAGGGAACAGACTAGAGGGCTTAGAATGATGTTCACATATGTTTTGAAAATGCTATATAAAGCAGAAGAGGCATTGCAGAAAACTACAGAAAGGAGAATACAGGGACAAATGATTATCCATGTTGGAGAAAATGAAATTGGACCTTACTAACTAACTAAAAATTCCCCATGGATTAAAGATTTAAATGTAAGAGATGAGCTTTAAAACATAGAGATAAAATGGAGGGAAGAATCTTCATATTCTCAAGAGTATACAAGCATTTTGTAAACAAGATGTAAAATACTCAAAGAAGAGACTGATAAATTTGACTGCATTCAAAGTAAGAACTTTTATGTATAAAAAGACACATGAAGAGAGTGAAGAGGCAAAATACAAACTTGGCGAATAATATTGTAGTGCATAATTGAGAAAGTATTGGTATCCAGGCTATGTAAATTAGCCTACATATCAATATTAAAACCAAGACAAAATTGGACAAAAGACATGAATAATCATTTTTTGAAAAATAAAAGAAGACAGCAGGGACATGAGTGTTTTCCCAGTCCATTAGTAACCATGGAAAAGCAAATTGAGACCATGGTAAAACACCATTTTCTCTCACTATGTGGGTGACTTAGTTGCTCAGTCGTGTCTGACTCTTTGCGACCCCATGGACTGTAGCCCACCAGACTCCTCTGTCCATGGAATTTTCCCATCGAGAATACTAGAGTGGGTTGCCATTTTCTGCTGGAGGGGATATTCCTGACCCAGGGGTCTCTTGCATTGTCAGGTTAATTCTTTACCACTGTGTCACCTGGGAAGCCCCACTGTTGGTGGTTAAATGGTTATTTAACCCTTTGGAGAAACAGCTTGGGCTTTTTAAATTAATTTGATTATGTGTATTTTATGTCCTTCTACATCTAAGTAGATACCATAGATGATTCATAATATATGAAGCAAGAGACATTTGCAGAATTATTCATAATTCAAAATTAGAAACAACCCAGATGTTCATTGATGGAAAGATAATTTGTTCTATACTCATTCACACAGTGGAAAACACTACTCTGCAGCAGTGAAAATGAATGAAATATTACAACATGCAGCAATAGGAGTGAATCTTAGAAACAGTATGTTCAGGAAAAAAATTGGAGATTACATACAAAATTATATTTTAATTAAACCAAGAAGCAGCTCAGCAGTAGAGAGTGGTATTTAGGATGCACACAAATATGATAAAAACTATGGAGGGGGAAAGGCAAAGGAATATGACTATACAATTTAAGGTAGGCAGTTGAATGGTTGAGGAAGAAAAACCCAGACAGATATAATGGGATTGGAAAGCTCTGTGCTGTCCAGTAGTATGGTAACCACTCAACACATGTGGATTTTTACATTCATCAAAATTAGATAAAATTAAAAATTGAGTATCTCAGTCACACCAGCCACAAGTGTCGGTAGCCACATGTGGCTGCCGTATTCAATAGCACACACATGATCTTTTCCATTATGGCAGAAAGTTTTGCTGGACAGAGCTAGAGGGTAGGTTGGTTTATAAGTGTTTATTTTTCAAAATGTGTATATATGTACATATGTGTTTATGTGTGTGTGTGTGTGTATATATATATTCTTTAGTATATATTAAATACTAGGTTTAGAAAGATTTTCTGGTTCCCCAGTTTCTATTTCTACTATCCCTGGCTGAGTTACCTTGAACAGGTAACTTAACCTAGATTTGCTCACTCATGAAATAATAGGATTGGACTTAATTTGTAAGATTCCTTAGTACTTAATTTGTTTAAAAAAATGAAATGATGCCATAAAATACTCCTCAGCGTCCAACATTTGAGCAGTGTCATACAGGAGTACTCTGATGTTCATAAATATCAGTCTACCAAATAAACATACTGCAGTGGAGCAGATTCAGATTGAATTTTAGTAACTTCTCAATTTTTCAGTCTTTCTCATTTTTTTAATATATAATTTTATTTATTTATTTATTTTTGGCTGTGCTGGGTCTTCACTGCTGCACAGGCTTTTCTCTAGTTGCAGTGAGCAGGGGCTGCCCTCTCGTTTCGGCTCATGGCCTTCTCATTGAGGTGGCTTCTCTCGCTGTGGAGCATGGCTCTCGGGCGCATGGGCTTCAGTAGTTGCAGCATGTGGGTTCAGTAGTCGTGGCTCCCACGCTCCGGAGCATAGGCTCAATAGTGTGGCACGTGGGCTTAGTTGCTCGTGGCATGTGGAAACCTCCCGGATCAGGGATCGGACCCTTGTCTCCTGCATTGGCAGGCAGATTTTTTACCACTGAGCCACCAGGGAAACCCCAGTCATAATGATTTTTATGATAGTATAATTGTTTTAGTTTTAGGATTTCATGGGCCAGTTTTCCTCTTTAGTTTGCTGCGTGCACCCTTTAAGCAAATGGCATTGTCTGAGGTATATCTTTAGAGAATGTTACACAGACTTCTCTTAGGTGGTATAGGAATAGTAATGGATTATATGTTAATAGTCATGGATTATATTAAATATTACATTAAGGGGATACTCTGTTTCATATAGACTAAAAGTGGCATGACTTTTTTTTTCTTTTTTGGCCGTGCTGCAAGGCATGCAGGATCTTAGTTCTCTAACGGGATTGAACCTGGGCCCATGGCAGTGAGAACATGGAGTCCTAACCACTGGACCTCTAGGGATTTTTCCATAATATATATATATTTTTAACAGATAAAATAGATCTTTTTCATCAAGAATGAAAATCACCTACTTGACTAGTAGTGATATTTGGGTTTTCAAGCCCTAACAAAGAGTGCTTTTGCACGTTTTTCAACAGACTTGCATATTACTTTGCAATTAGATCAATTCTAGTATATATCCCTATGCAGCCATTAATTATTATATTCTCAGAGGATGTTAAGAATGTAGAATACAGCATATAATATCAAATAGAAAACAAAAGAAAACTGATATGATTCATAATAAATGTGTAATCCAAGTGACATCAGCGCAGCTTTTTGTACATTTGTTTAGTGTTTAGAGTTGGGATGATTTCATTCACTTTTGATTTCACTGAATCAGGAACACTGAATCTGGGATTCATGTTTACCCTGCTCTAGTTAATACTGGTCGGCCCTTTATTTTAGTGATCTCAGAGATTGATGCTCCTGTGGATCATAACTGCTTTCTATATCCACTCTGCTTGTATGACTCTGTCCCTTTGCTGGGTGCCATCCAGTTAGCCTACATTTACTGAAGGCATGCCCTGTGCAGATTGCTGTGGGGAAATACAAAGATGAGTAAGAGTTTTCTGTTTTCAAGTTGTTAATAAATGATATGCTTTTTCTTCTGCCAAATTTTTTCCCCAAAACAAAATGACCTTCTGCTAAAATGACCTTCCTCCTTCCCTCTATTTTTCTATACCATTCTAGGCTCTAATGTGAATTGTAGACAGCTCTTTTCAGAGGCCTTTCTGTAACTTAGATATGCTGTCAATTCATCATTTCCTGTCTGCACTTACTGTTGTACACGTGTTTCATTTAATACCTGACTTTTACAAATGTTAATCATGAGATTTTCATACTTTCGTGCTGAAGTTGCCAGGTGGTAGAGCTATATCTCTTGCACATGAAAAATTGATCTTGTACATGAAAAAAAAAAAAAGATTCAGAGAGAGGAAACAGAATCTGTTAGAAGTTATTCTTGATTTTCTCCTAGTCACCTCCAGCCCTCAGTTCAGTTCAGTAGCTCAGTCGTGTCCGACTCTTTGCCGACCCCATGAATAGCAGCACGCCAGGCCTCCCTGTCCATCACCAACTCCCGGAGTCTGCTCAAACTCATGTCCATCGAGTTGGTGATGCCATCCAGCCATCTCATCCTCTGTTGTCCCCTTCTCCTCCTGCCCTCAATCCCTCCCAGCATCAGGGTCTTTTCCAATGAGTCAACTCTTTGCATGAGGTGGCCAAAGTATTGGAGTTTCCGCTTCAGCATCAGTCCTTCCAATAAACACCCAGGACTGATTTCCTTTAGGATGGACTGGTTGGATCTCCTTGCAGTCCAAGGGACTCTCAAGAGCCTCCTCCAACACCACAGTTCAAAAGCATCAATTCTTCGTTGCTCAGCTTTCTTCACAGTCCAACTCTCACATCCATACATGACCACTGGAAAAACCATAGCCTTGATTAGACGGACCTTTGTTGGCAAAGTAATGTCTCTGCTTTTTAATATGCTGTCTAGGTTGGTCATAACTTTCCTTCCAAGGAGTAAGCGTCTTTTAATTTCATGGCTGCAATCACCATCTGCAGTGATTTTGGACCTCCAGCCCTAGGCACTCACTAATCTACTTTTTGTTTCTATGGATTTGCCTATTTTTGTACTTTATATGCAAGTAACTTAATATGTGGCTTTTTGTCTGTTTTCTTTCACTTAGTATGTTTTCATGTTTTATCCACGTATATATCAGTTCTTTATTCATTTTTATGGGTGAATTCCATTTTATGGATATATCATACTGGACATGTGGATTGTTTTCCTTATTGACTGTTATAGATAATGCTGCTATGAACAGTTGTGCACAAGTTTTTGTGTGGACATGTTTTCATTTTTCTTGGGTGTATGCCTCAGAGTGGAATTGCTGGGTCATATGGTAACTCTAACAGGCTTCCCTAGTGGCTCAGTTGTAATGAATCCACCTGCCAGTGCAGGAGATGTGGATTTGGTCCCTGTGTTGGGAAGATCCCCTGGAGAAGGAAATGGCAACCCACTCCAGTATGCTGGCCTGGGCCATCCCAGGGACAAAGGAGCCTGGTGGGCTACAGCCCATAGGGTTGCAAAGAGTCAGCCACAACCTAGTGACTAAGCAAGAACAATGTAACTCTTTAATGTTCTGAAGAACTGCCAGACTCTTCCACAGCAGCTGCACTATTTTACCACCAGCAGTGGTGTGTGTGTAGAGGGTTCTGATTTCTCCTCATCCTCCCCCACATTTGTTATTGTCTATCTTTCTTATTGTAGCCTGTCTTTTGATTATAGTATGACTCTTCTGATTTTTTTGTTCTTTTTTAAGATTGTTTTGGCTGTGTTCTTTGAATTTCCATATGAATTTTAAGATCGCTTTGTGAATTTTTGCAAATGAGCAAAAAAAAGTCAGCTGGGATTTTAATGTGGATTGTTGATCATTGAATCTGTTGGGGACTATTGCCATCTTAACAATATGAAGTTTTCTGATCTGTCAACAAGGGATGTCTTTCTGTTTACTTAGACCCACTTTAATTTCTTTCAACAATGTTTTGTAGTTTTAAGAGTCTGTTTTGCATCTTGTTAAATGTATTCCTGAGTATTTTATTCTTTTTGATTGTTTTCTCAGTTTCATTTTCAGAATGGTAATAGACTCTTAACACACTTTTTAAAAAAAATTTTATTTAATCCCCCGCACAAATTTAAGAGGTGGAGTCTAGGAGTCTCCTCTTTGCCAATGAGAAAAGATCAAAGAAGTTAAATGATTTTGCCCACAGGGCAACCGAGGTAGTGTTTCTGAGACTACATCTGGATGAATGAGGAGGCAACTCTCTCAGCCTGACTGCAAACCCTTGCATGCTTTCTGTTCTTTCTTTGAAACCCAGTTGTAGTACCAGGAAGGAAAATTCTGGGTATCTCAAGTGAATGAGGTATTCAGGCATGAGAGGTGGATCTTTAACCATGATGTCAGCTGTGTAATTTCATATAGATATGAAACGCCCAGGCGTTGGGTTTGAGGTCTGGTTTCATTTACTATCTAACTCAGCAAGTTATTTTGATTCTCTAGGTTTCATTTTCTATAAAGTCGAGCAGTTATAAGCCCTACCTACTTCACAGGGTTGTTATTAATGGGATTAAATCAAATACCATTCATGGTTGTAAAACTCAGAGCCCAGGGCCTAGTCCATAGTAAGTGTTCAGTTAAATGTTAATTTGTAATTGTTCCGTTGCCTATAGTTTTATTCTTTTTTTTTTTTTAATAGTTTTATTCTTATTCTGTGTTCATTTTTCTCTTTTCAGTACAAGTTCAGGGATCTAACTGTGGAAGAACTGAAGAATGTAAACATGTTTTTCCCACATTTCAGATATTCCATGGATACCTATGGTAAGAATCATTTCTCTAGTTTTTAAACGATTAATTATTTGTTCTTAGAGAGCTATAACTGTATTATAATTTCTCATTTCTCTCTTTTATCCCCTGATTCTGAACTGTACCTTATGACCTGTGGTTTTTAAGGAAACTTGAAGTTAATAAAATTTGTATTGTATTAGTTTCCTATTGCTGCTGTAACAAATTAGCACACAGTTAGTGTCTTGAAACAAATTTACTGTCTTATGGTTCTGTAAGCTAGAAGCCCAGCATAAGTCTCTGTAGGTTGGAAGTGTTGGTAGGTCTTAGTTCCTTTCTGGAGGCTCTGGGAGATTTAAAAAAAAAAAAGGCAAAAAAGACTGTACCTTTTTTAGTTTCTAAAAGTCACCCATATTCTTTGGCTCGGAGTCACCTTCCTCCATATTTAAAGCTAGCAATTTGCATCTCTCTGACCATCCTTCACAAATCTCCACAGAAAGGGTTTTCTGCTTTAAAAAATTTTTTTTTAATCTATTTTATTCAGCTGTGTTGGGTCTTCTTGTTGCGTGGGCCTTCTCTACTGGCGGCAAGCAGGGGCTCCTTTCTAGCTGCGGTGCTTGGTCTTTTCTGTGTGGCGGTTCTCTTGTTGTGGCGCACAGGCTCCGGAGTTTTCAGGCTTCAGTAGTTGCAGCATGTGGGCTTAGCTGCCCCGCGTCATGTGGGGTCTTCCCAGACTAGGGATCGAAGTGGTATCCCCTTTGTTGCAAGGCAGATTCTTAACCTCTGGACTACTGGGGAAACCCAGGTGCTCTGCTTTTAAGAACCAAATGTGGGGCTTCCCTGGTGGCTCATTGGTAAAGGATCTGCCTGCCAATGCAGGGGGCATGGGTTCACGCACCAAACCATTGAGCCTGTACTCTGGAGCCCGGGAGCCACAACTACTGAGCCCATGTGCTACAACTAGCGAGGTGCATATGCCTTAGAGCCTGTGCTCTGGAGGAAGAGAAACCACTGCAGTGAGAAGCCCACGCACTGCTGCTGGAGAGTAGCCCCCACTGGCCACAACTGGAGAAGATCCTGTGCCGCAGTGAGGATCCAGCACAGTGAAAAATAAATAAATAATAAAAAAGAAAGAACGAAATGTGATTAGCTTAGGCCCACTCTAATCATATAGGATAACTTCCTCAGGGAAATTGTCAGGGTCCTTAACTTAATTGCATCTAAAAAAGTTTCTTTGCCAAGCAAGGTAATATATATATATATATATGTGTGTGTGTGTGTTCCAAGGATTAGAGTTTTGGACATCTTCAGAGGCCATTATCTTGCCTATCACGTATATTGTTGATAATAAATTAATAATGTTTTAGTTATCTTTTTAGCTTAATATAGAGAGTCTAGTTACATGAGGAAGATTTTACTTCTTCATCTTTGAAAATTTCTTACCCCAGCCCACACTTGGAAATAACATTTTATATCATGACCCCATGTAATACATAACTAAAATGTTATATACACTGTGGCGTTTTCTATTCCATCCCATTTAAAAACAAATAGTGATTAAGACTGACTAAGTTGATTTCAGGACTTATGAATTAGTCAAAGAATACAGTTTTGAAAACTTTATATGAGTATGTTTTGTATTTGAATTAACTTGAGTTAATATATCTAATTCAGCTTCATATATGGGAAAATTTGGGGTATTAACTGAAGTATTTCTTAGGAATAGCTAATTTTTGTTTTGTTTTTAATTTACTTATTTTAAATTGAAGGACAGTTGCTTCACAGCATGGTGCTGGTTTCTACCAGACGTCAGCATGAAGCAGCCGCAGGTTTACCCAGGCCCCTCCCACCCGAGCACCCCTCCCACCCGAGCACCCCCCGCCCCCCATCACACCCGCCAGGTTGTTGCCGAGCCCAGCTTGAGTTCCCAGTGTTATACAGAAAATGCCCTTTGGCTGTCTGTTTCACGTATCAGTTCAGTTCATCACTCAGTCACGTCTGACTCTCTGCAACCCCGTGGACTGCAGCACACCAGGCCTCCCTGTCCATCACCAACTCCCAGGGTTTACTCAAACTCATGTCCATTGAGTCGGTGATGCCATCCAACCATCTCATTCTCTGTCGTCCCCTTCTCCTCCTGCCCTCAATCCCTCCCAGCATCAGGGTCTTTTCCAATGAGTCAGCTCTTCACATCAGGTGGCCAAAGTATTGGAGTTTCAACTTCAGCATCAGTCCTTCAATAAACACCCAGGACTGATCTCCTTTAGGATGGACTGGTTGGATCTCCTTGCAGACCAAGGGACTCTCAAGAGTCTTCTCCAACACCACAGTTCAAAAGCATCAATTCTTTGGTGCTCAGCTTTCTTTATAGTCCAACTTGCACCTCCATACATGACCACTGGAAAAACCATAGCCTTGATTAGACGGACCTTTGTTGGCAAAGTAATGTCTCTGCTTTTTAATATGCTGTCTAGGTTGGTCATAACTATCCTTCCACAGAGTAAGCGTCTTTTAATCTCATGGCTGCAATCACCATCTGCAGTGATTTTGGAGCCCAAAAAAATAAAGTCAGCCACTGTTTCCATGGTTTCCCCATGTATTTGCCATGAAGTGATGGGACAGGATGCCATGATCTTAGTTTTCTGAATGTTGAGCTTTAAACCAACTTTTTCACTCTTCTCTTTCACTTTCATCAAGAGACTCTTTAGTTCTTCGCTTTCTGCCATAAGGGTGGTGTCTTCTGCATATTTGAGGTTATTGATATTTCTCCCGGTAATCTTGATCCCAGCTTGTGCTTCCTCCAGCCCAGCGTTTCTCATGATGTACTCTGCATTTAAGTTAAATAAGCAGGGTGACAATATACAGCCTTGATGTACTACTTTTCCTATTTGGAACCAGTCTGTTGTTCCATGTCCAGTTCTAGTGGTTGCTTCCTGACCTGCATACAGGTTTCTCAAGAGGCAGGTCGGGTGGTCTGGTATTCCCATCTTTTTCAGAATTTCCCACATTTTATTGTGATCCACACAAAGGCTTTGGCATAGTCAATAAAGCAGAAATAGATGTTTTTCTGGAACTCTCTTGCTTTTTCGATGATCCAGCGGATGTTGGCAATTTGATCTCTGGTTCCTCTGCCTTTTCTAAAACCAGCTTGAACATTTGGAAGTTAATGGCTCATGTATTGCTGAAGCCTGGCTTGAAGAATTTTGAGCATTACTTTACTAGCATGTGAGATGAGTGCAATTGTGGGGTAGTTTGAGCATTCTTTGGCATTGCCTCTCTTAGGGATTGGAATGAAAACTGACCTTTTCCAGTCCCGTGGCCACTGCTGAGTTTTCCAAATTTTCTGACATTGAGTGCAGCACTTTCATAGCATCAATTTTTAGGATTTGAAATAGCTCAACTGGAATTCCATCACCTCCACTAGCTTTCCATTGCTGCTCTGCAAATAGATTCATCAGTACCATCTTTCTGGTTTCCATATATATGTGTGAATATACGATAATTGTTTTTCTGACTTACTTTACTTGTATAATAAACTCTAGGACTTCCCTGGTGGTCTGGCGGTTAAGAATCTGCCTGCCAATGCAGGAGACACAGGTTCGATCCCTGGCCCAAGAAGATTCCACATACTACGGGGCATTTAAGCCCACAAGCCACAACTACTGAAGCCTGCCTGCCCTAGAACCCATGCTCTGCAACAAGAGCAGCCACCACGATGAGAAGCCGGCACAGAGCAACAAGAGCCTAGCCTGTGCTCACTGCAGCTAGAGAAAACCCACCCCAGCAATGAAGACCAACGCAGCCAAAAATAAATAAAACTTTAAAAAAATAAATAAATAAATAAACTCTAGGTTCATCCACCTCATTAGAATTGACTCAAATGTGTTCCTTTCTATGGCTGAGTAAATATTCCATTGTATATATGTACCATAGCTTCTTTATCCATTCATCTGTTGATGGGATCTAGGTTGCTCCCATATCCTAGCTGTTGTAAATAGAGCTGCAATGAACATTGGGGTGCATGTGTCTTTTTCAATTTTGATTTCCTCAGGGTATATGCCTAGTAGTGGGATTGCTGGGTCATATGGTAGCTTTATTCCTAGTTTTTAAAGAATCTCCATACCATCTTCCATAGTGGGTGTATCAATTTGCATTCCCATGAACAGTGTAAGAGGGCCCACTTTTATCCACACCCTCTCCAGCATTTATTGTTTGTAGATTTTTTCACGATGGCCAAAGAATAGCTAATTTTATGTGTGGAAGAAATGATTAGATTTTGGCCCATCTGTTTGTTGCCTTTCTTGAATAACACCTGGCATCTGGTATATAAATGCCTGGGATGGGGGATTTAACAGCTACTATTTGTTGAACACCAAATATGTTTCTAAATATTTTATCTATATTATTTTACATACTCTTTTTACAACCAGAACTGTGAGATGAGTATCATCATCTTCAGTTTTCAGAGAGTTTAAATAACTTGCTGAAGATTACACAGCTAGTTAGGCATGGGGTTAGAGCTTGTACTCATGTTCATCTTCCCCTCTGCTTAAATAATGCATGTTCTTTTACAATGTCTTCCTTCATGTTATAGATTTAAAGCTTTGGTGTACCAGTTAATTCTTTATCTCTTTTCTCTCATCTAGAGAAGTGAGGTATGGTGCCATTAAACCCTCAAGCTATAGGATTATTATTGCCAATGTACATTTTGTTATTGAAGACAGTGTTGGTCATGTGTTATAATCATTTCTCTTTTGGCTTTTTTAATAATTTGCTTGGACAATGACTGTAGTTTCTGTACCACATTTCCAGATTGTTCCGTGCCCCTGAGAAACAATCTCTGTTCTACTGCTCTGTCCATTTTAGTTTTTACCTGAGGGTGACCCCTTCACCCATTGTTATCTTTCACTCATATCAGTTCAGTTCAGTTGCTCAGTTGTGTCTGACTCTTTGCGACTACATGAACTGCAGCACGCCAGGCCTCCCTGTCCATCACGAACTCCTGGAGTCCACCCAAACCCATGTCCATTGTGTCGGTGATGCCATCCAACATCTCATCCTCTGTCATCCCCTTTTCTTCCTGCCCTCAATCCTTCCCAGCATCAGGGTCTTTTCAAATGAGTAAGCTCTCTGCATCAGGTGGCTAAAGTGTTGGAGTTTCAGCTTCCAACATCAGTCCCTCCAATGAATACCGAGGACTGATCTCCTTTAGAATTGACTGGTTGGATCTCCTTGCAGTCCAAGGGACTCTCAAGAGTCTTCTCCAACACCACGGTTCAAAAGCAGCATTCTTCTGTGCTCAGCTTTCTTTGTAGTCCAACTCTCATATCCATACATGACTACTGGAAAAACCATATAGTTCAAGGTAAATATATGTACTTATGTACACTCTTGGCCTTGAGTTTTCTGTTATCCTAGCTTTTCCTCTTCTCCCTTTCTGATAAGTCATCAAATCTATTTAGACCTTTTTCTTGCACTGCCCAAGTAGTATGGTTAGCTACTGAGGTCTTAAAAGGACCATGTTCTAAGGCAGTTTGACAGTTTGAAACCACATGTAGTGTTTGCTGTACCAGTTCAGAAATGAGGGCACTAGCTCTCCATCAGTGTGTTCCAATTATTGATGGACAAGGTGAAACTTCAGAAATGTGAAGACTGAAAAAAGGTTGAGAATAATGGAGTTTGAGAAGTCAAAGATTATTAGTAATCTTTCTGGAAGGTCACTTTCAAAAATAAAACCTTTTTTTCTGATTATAAAATTTATAATCTGATATCTGAAAGTGATTATTAACATCAGTTACTTAGATTTGATGATTATTTGATAGTGTCTACACATTTTATAATCCTTTACTTCTTATAATGGGTTTTCACATGATCTCTTTGACATAGTCTTTATTTTATAGATGATGAAACTGAAGGTCAAAGTGATTAAAGTAACCAATAGTCAGATGCCTCTGTTGATGGAAGTAATCAATAAACAATCTGTAATAGGACTAGAAAAGAGGTTTTTTTAAAAATTTTATTTGTTTATGGCTGTGCTGGGTCTTCCTTGCCTTGTGTGGGCTTTCTCTGGTTGCAGTGAGTGGGGGCTATTCTTCATTGTGATACACGGGCTTCTCACTGTGGTTGCTTCTCTTGTTGCAGAGCACAGGCTTAGGCACACGGGCTTCAGTAGCTGCAGCACTCAGGCTTGGTAGTTGTGGCTCGAGGGTTCTAGCGTGCACGATCCGTCGTGGTGTGGTGCACAAGCTTAGTTGCAGTGTGCCACGTGGTATCTTTCTGGACCAGGGATCGAACCCATGTCCTCTGCATTGGCAGGTGGATTCTTAGCTACTCAGCCACCAGGGAAGTTCAGAAAGGAGTTTTATTCAAGCCAAGCTGAGGCTCATAGCTTAGGAGACAGCTTCTCATAAAGTTCTGAAGGGCTAGTCTGAAGAAGCATGCTTGTTAGCACAGTTTTATATGTCAGAACAAAGAGCATCAAAGGTGACAGGGGTTCATTCCTTCAGGGTTTCCAAAAAAAAGACACATGAGCATACACGGAGTGAGTCAACATGGCCTTCACACCTGTGAAGGGAACTCGATCATTGAAGGAGTACTAGCATTGATGTTTTAGGAAAGAGAGGCATTTATCTGTCTTCAAAACAAACATTCTTTGCTTCTGGACAGTGTATCCTTTTCTTTCACTGTTAAAACAAATTTAACACAATGTATGTTTAATGGGCCACAAAACTGGCTATTCTAGTTAGCATAAAGCTTAAGTTAAATAATGTATGAGCCAGAATGACTTCCCCATATCTCAATATGTAAAAGTTTCTTCCATCACCTCTAAGTAGGAAAGCAGGCCAAGAACTTGGGATTTAATATCAAAGTCCTGAGTTCTTTCAGCTGCCTGCTCTGCTTTCTAAGATAACATCATTTAGTACTTTGCCCTTGTCAGTGTATTTACTGATTCCTAGATTATGGTATTTATAAATTGTGTGTTTCTGTTTGTGTGTATGTACATGCATGCATATTAATAATACAGTTCTTCCTACTTCTGATTGCAGTTTTTGGGACTTTTTTTTTCTTCTAGTTTTCAAAGATAGTTCCCAGAAAGACCTACTGAATTTTACTGGTACTATTCCTGTGATATATCAGGGTAAGTATGGAAGTTGAGAAAATGTGGGAATTTTCTAAAAGAGCAATTTAATTAGAACTTGTATTTGTTTAGTTCCATAACATTCTCAAAGTGCTTTTTAAAGAACATTCTAAAAAGCTGGTTGATTTTTAATTAAGTAATTATTTATTTTTAATTAATTTATTTTTTTGGCCACACTACGTAGCTTGTGGAATCTTCATTCCCTGGACCAGGAATCAAATCCTGGCCCCCAGCAATGGAAGCTTGGAGTCCTAACCACTGGACTGGCAGGGAATTCCCTCACTTAAAATGTATATAACCTATACTGAACCTTACTGGATATAGCAGAATGCTGTCCCAGAGAAGGAAGGCCTAGGTGTTAATATCAACAAATTCATTTCAGTTCAGTGGATATTTATTTATTGAATGTCAGCTGTCTGCCCACCACCCTGCTAGGTTTTGAGGTTTGGTTCCATAACATTCTCAAAGTGCTTTTTAAAGAACATTCTAAAAAGCTGGTTGATTTTTAATTAAGTAATTATTTATTTTTAATTAATTTATTTTTTTGGCCACACCACGTAGCTTGTGGAATCTTCATTCCCCGGACCAGAAGTGATCCAGACAGACATGAGCGTGTGCTTGTGGAGAGTTTACTCTGCCTTCCATAGCGAACTTCAGGGGTTCCACCTTTTTTCCCATTGCATGTTTTGTTCCCCTTCCTTTCCCTCTGTATGATGTAGCATTATCCCCACTCTACAGGTGAAACTGAGTCCTGATCACGTGGTTTACCTGAGCCCACACAGCTGGTTATCAGACTGGAACTTAGAACTCCAATAGGAAATTTTTAAAACACAAGAGCCCATTAAAACTCAAAAAAAGGCAACATATTTTCAGATGTCCTGACAGGTTAGAATAGTTAAGTATTGGCCCAAAAAGAAAAAAATAATCACTAACTTACCTGTAATTAATTCTTAATTATGATGGATTGATTGACTGATTTCATAGTTCTTAGCATCCCCTGTGATTTCAAGGGTAGTTGCATATCGACAGAGGAACTTACGGATTTAAATGAATCATTGCTTGTTAAATCATGTAGGGAGGTAACAAGAGGGCATAAAAGTTATCTTAAAATGTCACTCGTTGGCTCTCTGCGTCTTCCTGGAGCTGTGGAGTCATTGATTCTTATGCTGGTAGTAATTCCAAGGTAGTAATGCAATATGTTTTCATTTTGTAGTACACCCTTTTTTTCCCTTTTGCTTTTGACTAGAATTATATCAACTCCTTTTGATGCACACCAGTTATTTCTAAGCTGATAGGAGGAGGTCAGAGTGTATTATCTTTCTTGTCTGTAAAGTGGGCCAAGGGAAGAGCCTAACTAGAATTTTGAGGATTAAATGCACTACTTTTAAGTAAATCTCTTGGCTTTTACAGTTCCTGGCACGTAGTAAGTGCCCAGTTAAATGTTGCCCATTATTATTTCTTTGCCTTTGTTGCTGTCTTCTGGTTACTAGTTTTGTTAGTGTAGTAATACATACTGGGCTTCCCTGGCAGCTCAGTGGTCAAGAATCCACCTGCCAATGTGGGAGACACAGGTTTGATGCCTCATCGGGGAAGATCCCACATGCTGAGGACAGCTAAGCCCATGCCCTGCAACTGTTGAGCCTGTGTTCCAGAGTCTGGGAACTAGTGAGCCCGTGTGGCACAGCTATTGAAGACCACACGCCCTAGAGCCCGTGCTCTAGGAGAAGCCACCTCACTGAGAAGCCTGTGCGCTGCAGCCGCTCACAGCAATTAGAGAAAAGCTGTACAGCAAGAGAGACCCAGCACAGCCGAAAATAAATAAATACAAAAGTTAAAAATAGAGGCCAAGTCTTGTCAAAATAAAATATAATTTTAAAAAATACAAATGTTCATGCTAAAAAAATTCAAACAGTTGAGAAAAGATGAGGTTAAGCTTATATCTAACCTCCCATTACCCAGTCCTATTCCCCAAGTGAATCTTCTGTTGATATTTCCTAATATATACCTGTAGAAATATTTTGGATTATTTCTTATCCCTCCAGATTGTGTCAAGGTTGTGATACACTTTTTCTTCATTCACCCATTCTTTAGAGATGTGTATCATACCCATCTGAACTTTATTTACAGCTAACTCAAATTATTTTCTTATGATATAATTACTTTAAATCCTAGGACTTTACCAGGAGTTCTGAATCTTGGGTAATGAATTACTGAAAGTAAATGGGCAGTCTAGGAGGCAGGGCATTTGCTGACACAAAGGAATGAGAAAGAAGAAGGGCACAGAGAATACCAGTAGTGAAATCTTACAAGCTCAGTTCAGTTCAGTCGCTAAGTCATGTCCGACTCTTTGCGACCCCGTGGACTGCAGCACGCCAGGCCTCCCTGTCCATCACCAACTCCCAGAGTTTACTCAAACTCATATCCATTGAGTCGGTGATGTCATCCAGCCATCTCATCCCCTGTTGTCCCCTTCTCTTCCCACCTTCAATCTTTCCCAGCATCAGGATCTTGTCAAATGAGTCAGCTCTTTGCATCCGGTGGCCAAAGTATTGGAGTTTCAGCTTCAGCATCAGTCCTTCCAATGAATATTCAGGACTGATTTCCTTTAGGATGGACTGGTTGGATCTCCTTGCAAACCAAGGGACTCTCAAGAGTCTTTTCCAGCACCACAGTTCAAAAGCATCAATTCTTTGGTGCTCGGCTTTCTTTATAGTACAACTCTCACATCCATACATGACTACTGGAAAAACCGTAACTTTGACTAGACCGACCTTTGTTGGCAAAGTAATGTCTCTGCTTTTTCATATGCTTTCTAGGTTGGTCATAACTTTTCTTTCAAAGAGCAAATGTCTTTTAATTTCATGGCTGCAGTCACCATCTGCAGTGATTTTGGAGCCCAAAATAATAGTCAGCCACTGTTTCCCCATCTGTTTGCCATGAAGTGATGGGACCAGATGCCTTGGAAATCAGGCTCACACATGCTTTGTCATGCGTGTGATATTAAAATGCATAAATGCGGCTGGGGAGGGGCATTGATGGAGGCAGCAGAACCTTGATCAACCAGGAAGATAACTTCAGTAGATACTAGTTTCCTTTTCTTTAAAGGGTAGTGATTAACATTAGAAAACGGCTCCATTGAGATTAGGACTACCACTCCAAAACAAAAATGTTGCATGGCCTAAAGAGTGGCTTTTAAATGTTTGATTGTGACCCACAATGAGAAATACTTGCATATGTTAACTTCAGTCAACACTTGTATATAACTGAAATTCCATACTACCTGCCATTGTATTTTTCTGTTTGATTCCATTTAAAAATTTTATTGTTTGCAGTCCACTAAATTAATTTCCCAAGCTATTGATTGTGACCAGCATTTGAAAAACACTGGTCTGGAGTATATAATGTTGGAGTGAATTCTGGAGGAATGTGACGATGTGTCTCAGTACTTGTCAGTCATTTTATGGTGCTGTGATCACATGACTTTATAATCATAAAGTTAACTTTGGACCAACAGCTGTGTCTGTTCCCATACTGTAAGTACTTAGATACCGTGTATGCTGACTGGTGTAACTAGACTTGTGGCGATTATTTTCCAGTATATACAAATGTTGAATCATCATGTTGTCTACCTGAAGCAAATATGTTATATGTCAGTTATACCCAAATAAAAACAAAATTTTAAAATACTTCGATAGGACTTCCCTGGTGGTCCAGTGGCTAAGACTCCACACTCCCATTATAGGGGGCCCAGGTTCATTCCCTGGTCAGGGAACTAGATTCCACAAACTGCAACTAAGATTCAGAACAGCCAAATAAACACATCATACTTTAAAAATAAATAAATAAATAAATAAATAAATAAAAATAAAATACTTCGATAAAGTTAGAAGAGGAATATAGTTCTGAGAACTGCTGATATAAAATAGTAAAAATCATACCATGACATTTCTATTATATACTGACTTTCAGTCCTTTAGAATTACATGGGAAGCTTTTGAAAAATGTTGTCCAGACCTGGTCCCATTGAATCATAAACTTGGGGGGCAAGGATTGGGTATTGGTATATTTCACAGTTCCTAAAGAGTTTCTAATACACAGGCAGAGCTGAGTATCATTGTGGTTAGGAGAGAAGGAAGCAAGATGAAAAAAACAGAGGATTTCCTTAGTGAGAAAAGATTTCTTCAATAGAGGAGAAAACTTTTTATTTATACCTTGCTTATTTCCAAAATGGGTTTGAAGACAATTTTAAAAATTGCCAAACCATCATGGTACTTAACTGTGCTTCCCAGGTAGCTTGGTAGTAAAGAATCCTCCTGCCAATTCAGGAATTGCGGGTTCAGTCTCTGGGTTGGGAGGATCTCCTGGAGAAGGAAATGGTAACCCACTTCAGTATTCTTACCTGGCGTCCCATGGACAGAAAAGCCTGGCAGACTGTAGTCCATGTGGTCGCAGAGTCAGACATGACTTAGCAACTGAGCAAAACGTGGTACTTAACCATGTCATGTACTATTCTAAGCATTTTATGTACCTTAACTGATTTTATCCTTACAACAATCCTATGAAGTAGGAGCTTTTATTACTCTTTTTTGTAGAGGAAGGAATTGAGGCACAGAGAAGTTAAGTAACTTGCCTAAAATCCTATAGCTAGTAATGTGTGGAACTAGGATTTGAACCTAGGCATTCTTGCTCCTGAGCAGCCATGTTTGAAATACATTGAAAAAACATATGCAGTAAGACTATAAAAGCAGGAACAAATATTGGGAGATCCAATAGAAGGGTTAAGGTAATTGATCAGATTTCTAGTTTAAGGTTAGTTTTTGCACTTGAGTTTAGCTTTGGGCTTCCTCTGAACCAAAGCAATCAGAGATTTTGGCTCTTGCACCTGATGTGAAGAATTGACTCACTGGAAAAGACGCTGATGCTGGCAAAGGTGGGAGGAGAAGGGGACGACAGAGGATGAGATGGTTGGATGGCGTCACTGACTCAATGGACATGAGTTTGAGTAAGCTCTTGGAGTTGGGGATGGACAGGGAGACCTGGCGTCCTGCAGTCCATGGGGTCACAAAGAGTAGGACGTGCCTGAGCAACTGAACTGAACTGAAATGAGGCATGATGTACATGGTTATGTAGCACATTACATGGTACATGTACATGGAAGATCTTTCACTTGGGTTCCTATCTCAGTGCACTAAAATTTAAGAGCCACTGAACAAGGTGGCTGTTAAGGTTATTTTCAGCTGTTGAGTTCTGTGTATCTAACCCAGCTTGTATGTTACAGTATCTTTAATTAATGAGCAACTTGAGGGCTAGTCTCAAATTCATCTTTCATTTGTTCATTCATTCATTATTTATATAAGAAACTTTTATTGAGCATCCAATATGTTAGACACTGTAGTAGGGAACATGGAAATGAATAATATATAATCACCTCTAGACGTTTATAGTGTTAAAGGGGAAATAGACTTGTAGACAAATAACTTGGGTGGAGCAAAGAATGTTATATAGAGAAAAGTTGTATCCCATACTCCTAGTACAGTAGGTCCTATAAATATTTACTGAATTGAATTGAATAAGCTGGCCATTGTCTTGATTAATTTTCCTCAAATGTTATACTGGTGCTTTAATGGAAACATATTTCCAATGTGGATGAATATAGGGAAATAGGCCTCAGTTTACATAAATCCTTTACCTATAAGTTTGACTAGACTTGTGTCTTGAAATGTCACGTAGCTATACCATAAATATAATATGTGTGCTTTTCATTATTGTTTGAAGATGTGTTTGTTTTGTCTCAAATAGGTAATACATATAACATACCTATTCGTTTGTGGATTTTGGATTCTCACCCTTTTGCTCCCCCCATTTGCTTCTTAAAGCCAACTGCAAATATGGGAATCTTAGTTGGAAAGCATGTGGATGCTCAAGGCAGAATATACTTGCCCTATCTCCAAAACTGGAGCCATGTAAGATCAATTTGGATTTTCTTTTGAAAATTTTTATTTTTCTGAATGTTTATCTTTGATACTAATGGTACAAATAAGTTACTGAATTTTCTTTCAATGATACTCTTCTTATGGTCTTTAAACATAATTTGAAATTGAACTCCCTGGGGGTCACCCACGTCCCAGAACCCTGCTGACAGCAGCCTGCTTGGATCTACTCTCTCCAGGTCTGGGAGCCAACCATTGTTTACTCCTTGTCTTTTTGCAGTCATTTGCTGTTTGATAAAGCAAATGAAGAGCTACTAGCAAAATATTGAGGCATTATTTCCTAGTCATCCCCAGTAAAGATTCTTGTGTAATAGGTGTATTTATATGTAGCTTTGCCTGTTTTTAACCTTTACGTAAATTTAATCATATTGTATATAATCTTCTATTACATGCCTTGTTTTAACTGAGTGTTGTTTTAAAAATTCACCCCAATGATGCATGAAACTAGTTTATATATTTTATAAGCCCTCACAAGGACTTCCCTGGTGGTCCAGTGGATAAGACTCCAAGCTTCCACTGCAGGGAGCACAGTTTCAGGGCACTAATCCTGTGTGCCATGAGACACGGCCAAATAAATAGATAAATAAAAGTAGAAAAATAAAAAGAATATGGCCCAGGTTTAAAACACAAAGCAAAAAGAAACCCTCAGATTATGCATTCTACATATTTCATCTATCACTATAATGAGCGTTTTTCCATATTAGACAGTATTTTCAAAACACATGGTTTTTAAATGGTTGCCTGATGATCCAGCATTAGGATATTGCATGATATATTTGTAAATTGCTTTGTTAGAAATTTAATGATGAGCATCCTTAAATATAAATATTTGTAAATATACAATGTTTGTACATCTTATAAATCTTTAGTAATTTTCTAATGATAAATCTCTAGGAATGGAATTATTGGATCAAAGTTTTAAAATGTTTTGAAGGCTATTCTTATATTTTCCCAAATTGGCTTCCAAGAAGTAGACACAATCTTATGATTCTGCCATTAATAGAAATCAGTGGAGGAGGGTATCTGGTTTATAGAACCCTTGCTCTAAAGGGTGCTATGAAAGAAGGTATTATATTTAAAACAAAACAAGCTTTGGCTTATCCCTATGGTTCATTTATTATTATTATTGTTATTTATTATGAATATAGAATATGCTCTCATTTTTGTAAGTAAAACTTTTATGACAAGATAATTTATAATATATTTGTATATACTGAGAAAGTTGTAGGACAGGGATGATAGAGAGGAGTGAGGTTGAAGTATAGGGTGGTATTAGAATTATCACTTCTTATTTTATATATGTACTGTAAAAGGGTGTGCAACTGTGGATTCATTTCACTTTGTTTTACGGTTTTCTATATTTTTCATATAAAGAAAACTTCTAAAAAGAAGAAAAAGAATAAGAAAAGGAAAAGATGCGCACCAAATTGTCAGTAGTGGAGTTTAGGTGGGGAGTTTACTTGATGAACTTGTAGATTTTTTGCATTGCTTGGTGATTTAAATAATAAAATTACCAGTTAAATGTGATGAATTCAGTTCAGTTCAGTTGCTCAGTTGTGTCTGCCTCTTTGCGACCCCATGGACTGCAACATGCCAGGCTTCCCTGTCTATCACCAACTCCTGGAGCTTGCTCAAACTCATATCCATCAAGTCAGTGATGCCTTCCAAACCATCTTATCCTCTATCGGCCCCTTCTCCTCCTGCCTTCAGTCTTTCCCAGCATCAGGGTCTTTTCCAATGAGTCAGTTCTTCGCATCAGGTGGCCAAAGTATTGGAGTTTCAGCTTCAGCATCAGTCCTTCCAATGAATATTCAGGACTGATTTCCTTCAGGATGGACTGGTTGGATCTCCTTGCAGTCCAAAGGACTCTCAAGAGTCTTCTCTAACACCATAGTTCAAAAGCATCAATTCTTTGGTGCTCAACTTTCTTTATGGTCCAACTCTCACATCCATACATGACTACTGGAAAAACCATAGCCTTGACTAGATGTACCTTTGTTGGCAAAGTAATGTCTCTGCTTTATAATATTCTGTCTAGGTTGGTCATAGCTTTTCTTCCAAGCAGCAAGCGTCTTTTAATTTCTTGGCTTCATTCACCATCTGGAGTGATTTTGGAGCCCCCCAAAGTAAAGTCTCTCATTGTTTCCATTGTTTCCCCATCTATTTGCCATGAAGTGATGGGACCGGATGCCATGATCTTAGTTTTCTGTATGTTGAGTTTTAGGCCAGCTTTTTCACTCTCCTCTTTTACATTCATCAAGAGGCTCTTTAGTTCTTCTTCACTTTCTGCCATAAAGGTGGTGTCATCTACGTATCTGAAGTTACTGATATTTCTTCCAGTAATCTTGGTTCCAGATTGTGCTTCATCCAGCCCGGCATTTCTCATGATGTACTCTGTATGTAAGTTAAATAAGCAGTGTGACAATATATAGCCTTGACATACTCCTTTCCTGATTTGGAACCAGTCTGTTTTTCCATGTCCAGTTCTAACTTGCTTCTTGACTGGCATACAAATTTCTCTGGAGGTAGGTAAGGTGGTCTGGTAGTCCCATCTCTTTAAGAATTTTTCAGTTTGTTTTGATCCACACGATCAAAGGCTTTAGTCAATAAAAATAAAGGCATAGTCAGTAAAGCAGAAGTAGATGTTTCCCCGGAACGCTCTTGCTTTTTCGATGATCCAGTGGATGTTGGTAATCTGATCCCTGGTTCCTCCACCTTTTCTAAATCCAGCTTGAATGTCTGGAAGTTCTCGTTTCATGTACTGTTGAAGCCTGGCTTGGAGAATTTTGAGCATTACTTTGCTAGTGTGTGAGATGAGTGCAATTGTGCGGTAGTTTGAGCATTCTTTGGCATTGCCTTTCTTTGGGATTGGAATGAAAACTAACCTTTTCCAGTCCTGTGGCTACTGCTGAGTTTTCCAAATTTGCTGGCATATTAAGTGCAGTACCTTAACAGCATCATCTTTTAGGATTTGAAATAGCTCAACTGGAATTGCATGACTTCCACTAGCTTTGTTCATAGTGATGCTCCCTAAGGCCCACTTGACTTTGCGTTCCGGGTTGTCTGGCTGGCTCTAGGTGAGTGATCACACCATCGTGGCATTGTGGGTCATGGAGATCTTTTTTGTACAGTTCTTCTGTGTATTCTTGCCACCTCTTCTTAATATCTTCTGCTTCTGTTAGGTCCATATCATTTCTGTCCTTTATTGTGCCCATCTTTGCATGAAATATTCTCTTATTGTCTCTCATTTTCTTGAAGAGATAGTCTTTCTTATCTCTAGTCTTTCCCGTTCTATTGTTTTGCTTTATTTCTTTGCATTGATCATTGAGGAAGGCTTTCTTTTCTCCCCTTGCTATTCTTTGGAACTCTGCATTCAGATGCTTGTATCTTTCCTTTTCTCCTTTGCCTTTCGTTTCTCTTCTTTTCCCAGCTATTTGTAAGGCCTCCTCAGAGAACCATTTTGCCTTTTTGCATTTTTTTTTTCTTGGGGATGGTGTTGATCACTGCCTCCTGTGCAGTGTCACCAACCTCCATCCATGGTTCATCAGGCATTCTGTCTATCAGATAAATCCCTTGAATCTATTTGTCACTTCCACTGAATAATCATAAGGGATTTGACTTAGGTCATACCTGAATGGTCTAGTGGTTTTCTCTAGGGCATGATAAAAATTTGTTAGTTGGAAGGACAAAATTGATGTCTTAACCTTAATACTTAGTTTTTTGGTTACTTGAAAAATTGAAATCTTATCATGTATTTATTTATCATGTATATTTCTTCATTTTTGAATTCTCTATCTCTTTCATCTATTTTTACTCTCTTTTAAACAAAAAACTTATTTTTTTTTTACATCTGTGCCCTGTTGTGTGAACTTCTCTTCCCTATTTCTTCTTTCTGGTTTACTCTGGCATCTCTTTTCATAGTTAGTTTAATAAATACTCAGAGGTAGTCCTATAATCTAGTCGAGGTTGTGCTTGGTTTCAGTTCAGAGAGTGTTGATTTCACTTTACTCTTCTGAACCTCTATTATAAGCCAAAACTAGTCTTAAAGAAGATACATTATTTAAATGGCCCTGTTTAGAAGAATTACATTTAGGGGGAGTGGAGGGATAAATTAGGGGTTTGGGATGAACAGATACACACTATTAAATATAAAATACGTAGAGACTTCCCCAGTGGTCCAATGGTTAAGACTCTGTGCTTCCAATGCACGGTATGTGGTTCAGGGAATTAAGATCCCACATGTAGCGCCATGTGGCCAAAAAATAAAAATACATGAATAAAATAGATTAAAAAGATCTACGGGATAGCACAGAGAACTATATTCAGTATCCTTTTTTTAATGTTTATTTATTTGTTCATCTTTGGCTGTGCTGGGTCTTCATTAATACAGTGGTTACTCTCTAGCTGCAGGGCACGAGCTTCTCATCGTGGTGTCTTCTCTCGTTGCGTAGCACAGGCTCGAGAGCGTGTGGACTTCAGTAGTTGTGTCTTGTGGTCAGTAGTTGCAGCTCCCGAGCTCTAGAGCACGGCTCAGTAGTTGTGACATGTGCTCAGTTGCTCCCCGGCATGTGGGCCTTACCGGATCAGGGATTGAACCCGTGTCTCCTGCATCGGCAGGCAGATTGTTTACCACTGAGCCACCAGGAAAGCCCTACATTTCAATATCTTGTAATAGGCTATAATGAAAGGCATCTGAAAGAGACTAGATAGATAGCTATACTTATGTCTATAATCTGTGTATCTATATATCTATATCTGATTCACTCTGCTGTATTCCTGAAATTAACACCACATTGTAAATCAGCTGTATTTCACTTCAAAAAAGTATGAGTTATGATTTTAAAAGTACTGCATGAAGACCCACATGCAATTGAAATTGTATAGTATTAATATGATTACATAGTGTTTTGGAGCTAGAAGGAATCTGGAGGTCACCTAGGCTAAGGATTGCAGATGTTTTCCCCAAGAGAGTCAGTGTGCAGCATTAGGCCTACAGAATTTTGTTTGGACAGCAAAGAGGTTTTGTTTTGCTTTGTTTTGTTATGTTCTTAATATAAGTTTGAGTGACTGTACATGTACTCTTTCCAATTTGCTACAATGACCATCTCCCCAAATTTTCTTACACTTGACAACTTCACGTATTATATTATCTGCTTGGTCTTTGAAAGTATTTGAGTATTTTTATTCTAATGGCATCTTTGTCTTTATAAAGAGTGAAACTCAGATCGAAGAATTAAGCAATTTTTAAAATGAGCAAACCACTTTAAGTATTCCTTATAATAATAATAAATGTATATTTTACACTCACAACATAATTTGCATACATTAGCTCATTTGTTTCTCATATTTATTGGAATTTATTATTCATATTATATTGCTAATAATACTGAAGCTCAGAGTTCTCATTAAGGTTGTTTTACCAGTTCAAATAAGCAGTAATGGATTAGATAAATATTTTATAAGCATTAATTTTCTAATTTGATTGTGGCTGTATAGGAGTGTTTTGTTTTTTCTTTTAGGAAATATATGCTCAAGTATTTGGGGTGAAGGGGTATCGTAGCTTCAGTTTATTCTCCGTTGGTTCAGAAAATAGAGGAAAAGGCACTGAGGAAGCACATGTGATAAAACGTTAAAATTTGAGCAATCTGAGTGAAGAACATATGAAAATTCTTTGTACTATTTTTTTGCCAGCTTTTCTGTAAATCTGCAGTTATTTAAAAATAAAAAAATTTTTAAAAGGTAGATAGACAAGACTTCCCACATATAGGTACTCTACTAGTAAACACATTTATGCTGTTGTTGCACTTTTTGGAGATGTGGTTTTAGCATTTCTCCCTGTATTTTTTAATTAAAAGAATTAAGTTTTTCAGTTAAAAGTACTATCTAATTTTTGTATAGGTTTTTATGGGTTTTCCAAAAATGAGAGCATTATGCAGTATTCTTTTGGCTACCTCTAACAATGTGTAGATTAATAAGGTAGTATTCCTTAGCAAAATTTTTGTATAACTTTTCCCTTTGTGCTTTCTGTAGCCTAAATCTGTCATTGTTGGATTAATTAAAGAAATGATTGCCAAATTTCAAGAGGAACTTCCCCTGTATTCTCTGTCATCATCTGACGAGGCACGGCAGGTAGACTTGCTAGCCTATATTGCAAAAATTACTGAAGGTTTGTATTTTTGTTAATAATAGCGTTATGAGTTTACAGTTTCTCACTAATATCCTTTATTCTCTGCTACTTGATTTCTGTAAATAAATACATGCTTATATATATACATAATTGTGTTGGATTAAAAAATTCCCATGTATTTATCATAGGGTATTACCATATAGTTCCAATTAATATGGTTTCTTAAAATGTAAAAGATTAATTTTATCCTGACAGATAAAATAATTTGTTCAAAACCACTTGATAAATATTAATGATCCCAAACCTTTTTCATTATATGTATATGTAGCTTTTTGCCTTGTTCAGTATATTGGACCAGAGAATCTGTGATTCTCATTGTTTTTCATTGAGGACAAAGGAAAATAACCATGCTTGCAACAATTTAGTAAGTTTTAAACATTTTTTTGCATTTTAGACTAGAGCAGTAAGAGTCACAATTTTTTTCAAAATTATGGAAATCCTATTTTCTTAAAGCTTAAAAAGACATTTTCTTTTAAAAGTGGTATCCTCTAGCAAAATATTTAATATGAGATTCTTCCTTGCATTTCATTTGTTCAAAAATATTTTTGAATGCTTGTATGGAGTGCCTAGTACCATCTTTTCTGTCCAAGTTATTAAAGTTTGGTATTTTTTTAATGCTAAAAAGACTTTTGATATTATTTTAAAATTATGATAATCTACTTTTCTTTTTAGGTGTCTCAGATATAAATTCAAAGAACTGGGCAAATCGTGAGAATAAAACAGTCAATAAAATTACCGTGGTTGGAGGTGGAGAATTGGGAATTGCCTGCACATTAGCAATTTCAGCCAAAGTACGTAAGCATAGTGGTTATAAATACACGTCATATTGCTACACTTTTAGGCAGTTTCTGTTTTAACACTCAGGAAATAATGGCTTTATTTTGTCATGTGGGAAAACCTCATTTTGCCTTAAAATATATTTAGTAAGTTGACAAAAAAATAGCTGAAAGCTGTCATTAGTAATATTGTTTCATAATTAGTAGTTAGACATGGACTAGGCTTTGAAAACCTGGTTTGAACAATGGGCTCATCATCCTAATCCAAGGGAACCTCAGGTTGACACTCATCTGACTTAGTCACAAATGCTTTTGTGTTTTCTGAGTCATGCTGCTTTAATTAAACTCTTATTTAATATAATACTTAATTTAGCTCTTTCTAAAATTAACATTTTTTTAAATTGCCTTTTCTTGTGTAATTACTCCACTTTCTTTTAGGATCATAGTTCCTGATTTGATTATTTTATAGTGGTCTGAGATATGTCTATTTTTTCATCAATCCTTTTTTACTGGATCTTTTCTATATAAATTATTTTTAGAAAGGCTTAAATCTCCCTCCAGAGGAGAAGGCAATGGCAACCCTCTCCAGTACTCTTGCCTGGAAAATCCCATGGACGGAAGAGCCTGGTGGGCTGCAGTCCATGGGGTCGCTACGAGTCCCACACGACTGAGCGACTTCACTTTCCCTTTTCACTTTCATGCATTGGAGAAGGAAATGGCAACCCACTCCAGTGTTCTTGCCTGGAGAATGCCAGGGACGGCAGAGCCTGGTGGGCTGCTGTCTATGGGGTCGCACAGAGTCGGACACGACTGAAGCGACTTAGCAGCGGCAGCAGCAGGGAAGTTGAGAAGACCCTCCCGGGCCCAGTGTCGTGGTGATAGCATGTCTGTGTCATTTGAGCAATGTAGCCCAAAATAGAGTGGCTCTCCCTTGATATATTTGTTTGGTAGCTGGTATTTGAGTTTCTGTTCTATTAAAATTTGATTGATTGACGTGTAAATTTGTCTCTTTCTATTTAAGATTTACTTATGTCTTGGAGGTAGGTTCTACTTCAGCAAAGAGTGAAATTGTATCCAGGGAGCTAGAAGATTTTAAAAGCTGACTATTCAGGACAATATATGCTAACTTGTAGCACATTATAGTTTCATTTCCTCCAACCACCATCTGAATGCACTCTTCCTTCTTAATTGGAATTTGAAATGTTTGCAGATCTTTTGTTACTAAATAGAGTATTTCTATAAACATTGCCTTAGAAGTTGCTTATTTTCTTGTCTGAATTTTTTTTTAGGTGTACAGAATCTCAGAAATAGTACTATGAGTGAGAGGGCATGAATAGTTTTTATGGTACTTACTATATATTGCTAGATTGCTCTTCAAACAGGCAGAAGTAATTTATGCTGCTAATAATAATGTATACATCAACCTCATTTTGGCATCCCTAACAAAACTGAGTTTTATCGATTTTACTTGCTTTTGGTAAGTGTAGTAAGTGGGCTTCTCTGGTAGCTCAGTTGATAAAGAATCCTCCTGCAATGCAGGAGACCCTGGTTCGATTCCTGGGTCAGGAAGATCCCCTGGAGAAGGGATAGGCTACCTTATTCTTGGGCTTCCCTGGTGGCTCAGATGGTAAAGAATCCACCTGCAATGTGAGAGACCTGGGTCTGATCCCTGGGTTGGGAAGATCCCCTGGAGGAGGGCATGGCAACCCACTCCAGTATTCTTGCCTGGAGAATCGCATGGACAGAGGAGCCTGGTGGGCTGCAATCCATGGGGTCACAAAGAATTGGACACGACTGAGCGACCCAGCACAGCACAGCACGGCACAAGAAGGCCCCTTAAAGTCATATTTAATGGTTAGAAGTCTCACTATCAGTGAGACTGTGTACTGTCTAGATGGAAAGTTTTTTCTGTTTTTCCTTTTAAACATTAGTATTCTGAGGAATTACCTTGCATTCCAGTGGTTAAGACTCTGCACTTCCAATGTAGAGGTACGAGTTTGATCCTTGGTTGGGGAACAAAGATCCCACATGCCCATGCGGCCCCAAAAAAGCAAAACAAAAGGAAAATAGTTAATAATTTGATAAGAGGTACAGTATTCAAATAGTGCAACAGTATGCAACTAGTGCAGTAGTAGTCATAATAATGGCACTAACTAACATTTACTAAATGTTTGCTAGGTACCGCACTCATCTAAACACTTGATTCATTTTTATAACAACCTTATGACTTAGGTACTATCATTACTGTCGTTTGACAAGTGGAGAAAGCAGAGCATAGGGAGGTTACCCAATTTGCCCCAAATCATATTATTAATAAAAAGAGCCAGGGTTTGAGGCTGGGCAGTCTGTTTATGGATCCTGTATTCTAGATCCTTACTACCCAGTGTGTGGCACTGGCATCATCTGAGATCTTATTAGAAATGCCTAATCTCAGGCCCTGTTCCAGATCTGTAGTTTAAAAATATCCCTCGTGATCAGTGTGCCTCACTGATCTTTTAAATGGTGACCTCTTAAAGGTTGAGAAGCTCTAAGTCAGGAGAGATGCTCAGGTCCTTTACTTTTTGGAAAAAGGACTCTGACAAAGGTAAATTGACTCTCAGGAATTTCTTTGCTGTCGTGTACAGTCAACCCACCATGGCACCCAGGGAGCTGTCTACCGGCATGTGGAGTATTTTCCATGAGATCTCTGGGAGAGAGAACTGCATGATAATTGGTTTTGTTTTAGCTCTATGTCTATTACCTTTTTTGTTTTCTTTAGAGAAACTTGGCATTAATATTGACTTTCATGCTAGAAATGACCAAATGGTGCTAAAATAACCAAATGCTAAATGACCAATGGTGCTAAAATAGACCAAAAAATCACTCTAGATTCTTTAGAATGGAAGTTATGACAAAACAAAAACAAACTCAAAAACAACAGCAAACGTATTGAGTGCACCATGTCATCTTTATTACTCATTATCCCATCAAAAGAAACCTGCAATTTGTGACTTTCTGTTTAAACCCTGTCAGTTCAGTTCAGTTGCTCAGTCGTGTCTGACTCTTTGCGATCCCATGAACCACAGCACGCCAGGCCTTCCTGTCCATCACCAACTCCCAGAGTCCACCAAAACCCATGTCCATTGAATCGGTGATGTCATCCAACCATCTCATCCTCTGTCATCCCCTTCTCCTCATGCCCTCAATCTTTCCCAGCATCAGGGTATTTTCAAATGAGTCAGCTCTTCGCATCAGGTGGCCAAGGTATTGGAGCTTCAGCTTCAGCATCAGTACACCCAGGAACTGATCTTTAGGATGGACTGGTTGGATATCCTTGCAGTCCAAGGGATTCTCAAGAGTCTTCTCCAACACCACAGTTCAAAAGCATCAATTCTTCAGTGCTCATCTTTCTTTATAGCCCAGCTCTCACATCCATACATGACCACTGGAAAAACCATAGCCTTGACTAGATGGACCTTTGTTGACAAAGTAATGTCTCTGCTTTTTATTTTTTTTTGTCTCTGCTTTTTAATATGCTGTTTAGGTTGGTCATAACTTTCCTTCCAAGGAGTAAGCGTCTTTTAATTTCATGGCTGCAGTCACCATCTGCAGTGATTTTGGAGCCCAGAAAAATAAAGTCAGCCACTGTTTCCCCATATATTTGCCATGAAGTGATGGGACCAGATGCCATGATCTTAGTTTTCTGAATGTTGAGCTTTAAGCCGGCTTTTTTACTCTCCTCTTTCACTTTCATCAAAAGGGTTAGACACAGTTTTTAGTTAAGCCAAAGGATCACATCATTCAAGTGCATGATATTGTTTTCTTGCTTGCATATCCCTTTTATTGCTATTGTGTTACTTCCTTCATAAGAGAGTAGATAAGGCCTATGTATGTTCTTCTTTGGGCTTCCCAGGTGGCGCAGTGGTAACGAATCCACCTGCCAATGCAGGAGATGCAACCGATATAGGTTGGGAAGATCCCCTAGAGTAGGAAATGGCAACTTGCTCCAGTATTCTTACCTGAAAAATTCCATGGACAGAGAAGCCTAACGGGCTACAGTCTATGGCGTCACAAAGAGTTGGACACGACTGAGGCCCTGAGCAGACACACACACACACACACACACACACAAACACATTCTTTAGCTCTCATTTCTGAATAAGTTTCAACTGAATAACTGGCCATGTTCAGTGTAATACTGTTCTTTTTCTTTTTGCACTGTCCAGGGCATTGCAGACAAACTGGTCCTTTTAGACTTCTCAGAAGGGACCAAAGGAGGGATGATGGACCTTGACATCTTCAACCTGCCTAATGTGGAGATCAGCAAAGGTCTGGCTGTTCTGCTTCAAAGATTTGTGCCTTGTTTGCCTCTGTATTTGAGTCAGTTTTTTGTAGACTATATTTTTTAGGGCAGTTTCAGGTTCAGGGTGCTGTTGGGCAGAAGGTACAGAGGTTTTCTGTACACCTCCTGCCCTGTACATGCATAGGCTCTACATGGTCAACGTCCCCTACCTGAGTCGTGCAATTGACAAACCTCCCTGGACACATCATTATCATCCAAAGGCCATAGTTTACATTAGGATTCACTCTTGTCTGTGTGTTCTATGAATGTGGACAAACCAAAGATGTATTACCATTATAGTATCAAACAGTATTTCACTGCCCTAAAAATTCTCTTTGTTCTGCCTGGAGTCCTAGAATTTTATTTTATTTATTTATTTTTTTTTCTTCTTCTTTTTTTTTTTTTATTAGTTGGAGGCTAATTACTTCACAACATTGCAGTGGGTTTTGTCATACATTGATATGAATCAGCCATAGAGTTACACGTATTCCCCATCCTGATCCCCCCTCCCACCTCCCTCTCCACCCGATTCCTCTGGGTCTTTCCAGTGCACCAGGCCGGAGCACTTGTCTCATGCATCCCACCTGGGCTGGTGGAGTCCTAGAATTTTAATGCTGAAAGCATCTTAAAGATCACCTAGTCCAAGTCCCTCAGTTTACATATTGGGAAACTAAGATTCATATAAATTAAGGGACTTACCTTAAGTGATAGAGTGATTACAACTAATGATGTTAATAAGAGATAAGTAGATAACATTCGTATTGGTTGGAAGGATTTATTCTTGGTATCTGACTCACACCTTAGTATAAATTATTTTCTCTAAATGCTTCCTTTTTCATAATATATTGGTTAATAACACTGTTTTTAGAGTTAGACAGATTGGGGTTTGCATACTAGTTTTGCCATTTGGTAGATTATATAATCTCTTGAAGTTCAATCTTATTATCTGTAAAATGGGAATTAATATATACCTCTTGGTATATAGCAAGGTGCTAACCCAAGGCTTTTTTTTTAAAAAATTGAATTCACATTGATTTCACTAAAAATATATTGTTAAAGTGAATTTTAACAGGAACAAAATGAGAGCTTATATGACTAATAAATGAAATTTAAAATGCTAAAAAGTAATATTTATTTCCTCTTTTTAATTCAGAAGATTTGCATCTATTTAACAATGTATGTAATATATTAGTATAGACACATATATATGTAGGTGAATATAAATATGATTGGGGATTAAAATTACTTTATTACTAGGGATGCATGATCAAAAAAATTGGAAGACCATTGAACTAGAGAATGTTTAGTCTCAGAAAACAGATTATAGCTAGAGTCAGGTTGTAATATGTTACTAGTTGCTTAGCTTTCCTTTGCCTTTCCTTAGGCAGGTCTCCAGTCTTCTTAACCATATTTTCCAAGTGAAATAGTGAGGCATATGATTTCACAAGCCTGAATGTACTAAGAACCACAGTGGATCAGAAAAGTTGAAATTGTACCTATAGGTTATAAACATTGGATATAGTAGTTATGGCAAGTCTCTTGATCCCTGTAAGATACAATGGATTTATTTTCCTTCTCTGGAAAGAGTACAGTAGTTGCCTTAATGATCTTTTTGTAGGATCCTTTGGGGAGCTGAGTATTGTCTTGTGCCTGCCGTTTCCAGGTACTGAAGTTCTTAAGGGACCTCTTAACCCTTCCGAATCTCTCCAGGAGCCTCGAGGCTGTGAGCCCATTTAGGACCTGAGGAAACTGTTTCTTCCTGTGTATCTCATTAACCATCAGTAACTGTTGTTTCAAAGACCACAGTCCTTGGAGTAGATATATAGGGTTTGGTGCTTGCCACCAAGTAAGGAGTTTTGAATGAATGCGTACTATTTTGGGGTAACTTTCATGTTCCCCTTGTTAATTTTGATTGCATATTCCTGATAACAGTTTAATTACTTTTATATGAAGTGATTTAATGTTACTAACATCTCAGATATGTTCTATGATATGGAAAAGCGCATTAATAATTACTACAAAGTAAGCTCATTTTGACATTTTACTAATGCCCCATCATGACAGACATTGATGATCATCCTAGGGTTGTACTTTGCTCCGTTTGGATTTTTTAAGATAGCTGCTAAAATACTTTGGAGAAGGATATACATGTGTGTATATGACCCTGCAAATGTACATACTATATATACATAAACAAACAGTGTGTGCATAGACTAAATCTGGAGAAATAGTGAGGAACTGTTAAAAGAGTAGTTGCTTTAGGAGTCAGATTGGGGAAACTGGTTCTGCACTTGTTTTTTGCACGTAATATTTTTACCCCCCTTTTCTTTCTATTGTGCTACAATACATATGCACAAATTTACATTAGGGACAGTGGGCACTTCACGGTGTTATGCGACCATCACCACTATCTAGTTCCAGGACATTTTTCTCACCCCCGAAGGAAACCCTCCATACCTTAAGCAATCACTCCCCTATTTTCCCTCTCCCCAAGGCCCGGGCAATCACTGACCTGTTCTGTGGATTTGCCTTTTCTGGATATTTCATATGAATGGAATTATATAGCATGTGACCTTTTGTGCCTGGCTTTTTTCACTTAGGAGAATGTTTTCAGGATTCATCCATATTGTAGCGTGTATCAGTGCATCCCGCCTTTTTGTGGCTGAATAATATCCTGTGGTGTGGATGTGCCGCATTTTATTTATCTGTTTATCAGTTGCTATACATTTGGGTTGCATCGTTTTGCTATTGTGAGTAGTGCTGCTATGAGCATGTATGTACAAGTATTTGTTTGAACACCTCTTTTCAGTTCCTTTAGGGATGTCCCCAGAAGTGGAATTACCGGGTCATATGGCAATTCTGTGTTAAAGTTATTGATGAATTTATAGTATCATTTTGAAGATCATTATTAACAGCACATAGAGATCTAAATACCTGTATTTCTTTGAACAGCTTCTTAATAATACTCCATCATATGGATGAGTATCTCCTCTTGGTAGACATTTAATTTCTTTGTTTGTTTGTTTTTTGGTGATTACAAATGATGCTACAGAGAACATTGTAATGTAAAAATCTTTGTGTATTTCTCTACCCAGTAGGATAAAGTAGAATTACTGGATCAAAAGTTGTTTCTATTTATGTTAAGTAAAATTTTTCTTTAATTTTTGCTGTGCCTTGAGGCATGCAGGATGTTAGTTCCCAGACCAGGGATTCAGTGCTTACCCCCTGCAATGGAAGCACAGAGAGTCCTAACCACTGGTCTGCCAGGGAATTCACAAAAGGTGTTTTTTAAAATAAATATTTTTGAGTTGTACTAATTTATACTCTCACCAGCAGTATAAGAAGGTTCCTGTTTCCTTCTTGCTGATTTCTTTTATATTAAACAGAGCTAATAGAATAATTATCCTATGATATTATTTTGATCATGTCATTTCCTGGCTGAAGACACTATTATGTTGGTCTCTTATCTTTTAATAATAATTATAGATGCCATGTTTTTTCAGGGAATCAGTAATGTATTCTAGCTAATTTACATGTATTCATATCCCATTACTGCTCTTAGTTTATTTTATAGATTGCTCAGAGAGATTGTGACTTTAGTCACACTAGCATTTCAAATAAGTTTGTTACCAATTTCTTATGATTCATTCCAGAAATAGTCTCTGCATATATGAGAAAAATGTGTGTATGGGTATGTCTGTGCCTGGAGAAAAAAATGTTCAGTAGTTGAATATTGTAAGTTGTTGCTGACATACAGAACAAAGTAAAATTTGTTCAATAGTCAGTGGGTTATAGGTTGATCACTTGTGTGAAAATCACCTGTGTGCTTTTTAAACTTACAGAAGCCTGGAGTCCACCCCAGGCCTATGGAGAGAGTAAAAGGCTTTGAAGCAGGAAGCCTTTCTTGCACTTGGTATTGCTCTGTTTACTTCAGAGTCATCCTTGAGGGTGAGGGCATTTCCATCATTTGAAGTAGAGGAAGCTACAGGAGGAAAAGAAAAGAAAAATCCTGGCAAGATAGGTTGGGGCCTGTCTTGGTTGTAGGGTCATAGTTAACTGTTCACTGATATTTAATAATATGGACAAGCTCCCTCATCCTTCCAGATATCAATTTCCTTCCATTTTATGAGAGTATAGGACTGAGTTTCTAAATACAGCATAATGTTCAACAGCACTCTGAACCCAGATTGCCTGGGCTTGAATTCTTACTCTGCTATTTACTAGCTTTATAACTTTGAGCAAGTTACTAAACTTCTCTATGCCTCAGACTCCTCATTTATAAAATGGGGATGATATGGACCCCACAGTGTGTTGTGGATTACATTAAATGAGTACGTACATGTCAAGGTCTTAGAACAGTACCTGGCACATAGAAGTGGTATGGAAGTGTTAACTATATACCTTTCACTTCTCATGTCTTCCAGTACTGAGATTTAGACTCATCACCAGGTATTTCCTCTGAGCATTAGAACATAGGAATTAAGAGTACTCATGGAGAAACATAATTAAAATCTAGGACTTCAGTTTTTTTGGATCTCTACCCTCACAATTGTGTCAGAATATGAACTAAAATTGAATAATGCATCTCACAGACACATTGCACACAGGTTCCCTTCTTCAACTTGTTTAGAAAAATGGCCTTAAGAGGCTTAATTAAGACTGTAAACCCTGGGATCTACTCATTGTCTCACTAGGATGCTAATAAAGATTTATACGTGTTGACTGAACTGGTATCTCTCTAGTTACTTTATTATTTTTCTGCTGTTTCTGATGCTGACAGTTCTGGCCACTGTTTTGGCATGTACTTACTGCAAGACACTGCTTCCCTGGTGGCCCAGACAGCAAAGCGCTGCCTGCAATGCGGGAGACCTGGGTTTGATCCCTGGGTTGGGAAGATCCCCTGGAGAAGGAAATGGCAACCCACTCTAGTACGCTTGCCTGGGAAATCCCATGGACAGAGGAGCCTGGTGGGCTACAGTCCATGGGGTCGCAAAGAGTCGGACACGACTGAGTGACTTCAGTTTCAGTTTACTGCAAGACATACTGTGTAATAGAAAGTAATGCAGTTGTAAAATAGCTTAAGTGTGCATAAGTAGAGGCATGAATTCTGAGCTGCTTTTCCTACGTCATAACAGTTGCTTATATGTAAGTCCCATTAGAAGAACCTAAAACCAAGATACTGGGCTTCAATGTAAGAAAAAGTAGAAAATGAGCCAACACTATTTAAAGATTTTCAAATCATTTTTTTCCTCTTTGGAGTAGAATCCTTAATAAATAAAGCAGATAGAATCAGCAGTGCACTGCTTGCAGAGGTCAAAGTAAACAGCATGAAGCTGTGCCTGCCGGCCATCTTTCCACTTTTTACTATTCCTGCATGTCTCTGAGTCACTTTCAAGGAACTCTAGGACTCCCAAACTTAACAGTTTAAAAATCAGTGATGTAAGTGATTATAGGTGCATTCTGCCTATAGCATATATTTTTCTGAGAAAATTGTGAATTATATAAAAACCCAAATCCCTGCTTGTAAAGTCTGGATGGATCCTGTAACTTATTTTATCTTTTCTGCTCTTTCCTCCCTTGGGATACACTGTTGCTTCTAATTCTCTTTCTGGAACAGATCTCAGCATTTTCTTATCCTTCCTGTGGAGACAGGGTTGATCTGGAAGCAACTGCTAAAAGCTGTGTAATTGCAGAAAAGAGAAACCTGATCATCATGAACAAGAACTTGGTTAAAACCTTTATCTTGAGCTCAGACTGTTTCTTTTTATTCATTAGATTTGTCTGCCTCTGCTCATTCCAAGGTGGTGATCTTCACAGTCAACTCTCTGGGTAGTTCTCAGTCCTACCTCGATGTGGTACAGAGCAATGTGGACATGTTCAGAGCCCTTGTCCCAGCTCTGGGACATTATAGTCAGCACGGTATCCTGCTCGTTGCATCTCAACCAGGTATAAGGTTTTATTCTAAATGAATTTGATGGCCCAGTGCCTCAGTAGAATTGCCATTTCTGATAAAAGTCATAAAACAGGGTTATAAAGGGACAGCTGGAGTATTCAGTTAAATTGCTCTTTTGATGAACAAGGCAGCACTTTCCACGTCCTGTCAGCCAGTTACTACTACTGACTGGCATTAACTAGAAGGTTACAACTTACAATTTTTTATGCAGTACTACTATTAATATGTTAGCCATGCCTTTCACAGTGAGAAAACAGTTAAACGCCCATGATGCAATATCTTATAGGAAAGATATTTTATTAACTCGGAAGTGTCATAAGATGCTATAGTGAGCAGGCCAGAGTGGATTTTTAACATTTTTTATTTTAAATTGTTTCTCAAATTACTTGAGAAATTTTTTCAAAGGATTAGATGGTACTGGACTCAAATGAGTGAACAGATTTTTTTTTAATGTTCCCAATAGAGGAGTATGATAGGCATTTCACTTGTTTTCTTACAGTAATTAATTGAAAGACGTTGGTCTTAAATTCCTGACATCTTTTTGGCACAGAATAAAAAAATAGTTGTGTTTTTGTTGATAATGCTGTACTACATGGTGGTGGTGTATGAATCAGTATTTTAATTTCAAGGAAGAAATTCACCTTAAGCTAGATGTAAAAGAGAACTTGATCAATGAAAAAAATTATCCTCTGGTTTTCTATACCCAGTTTTCATCTTTCATCCTTAACTGCTCTAGGACATGATCTGTTTTCCACTCTTAAAATTTTATATTTAATACAAAGTTATGTAAAATGCTGAATACTGGTTAGTTGTTTTTAATTGTTAATTAAAATAAATTTATATAATAAAAATAAATAATGCTTCATAGTGCATTTAAGACCTAAGAAGAATATATACAGGTTTTGATATACTTATTAAAATATTTTGTTTAGGAACTAGGCTAGAAGTATATTTTAAAAAATAATTTATATTTTCACCTTGCATGTAATATTTAGTGGAAATCATGACCTATGTGACTTGGAAACTGAGTGCATTTCCTGCAAACCGAGTGATTGGAATTGGGTGCAATCTGGATTCACAGAGATTACAGTATATTATTACAAATGTCTTGAAGGCACAGACTTCAGGAAAAGAAGTATGGGTTGTTGGTGAGCAGGGAGAAGACAAAGGTAAGAAATACATGTTTATTAGTTATGTATATTGATAATCTACATCATCAGAGGCCATGGTATGCACATATGCACAGTTCTGGGGACTCCAGT
Source organism: Cervus elaphus (assembly GCF_910594005.1). Lineage (NCBI taxonomy): Eukaryota > Metazoa > Chordata > Mammalia > Artiodactyla > Cervidae > Cervus > Cervus elaphus. The sequence continues at coordinate 24,298,655 of NC_057816.1, read as the reverse complement.
TGTGGAGCCTAGTTGGTTTTCCTTCCACATTTGAGTGCCTTTTGTATGTGGGGCCCTGTATTGTGAATAAACTCTACAAACGTGTCATTCTAGTTGTATTTACTTTTCTGTAAATAAAAGGCAAGACTCCTTAGGTTATATATTTTTATTTTTATATTTTGTATTTGAATTTCAGCATCCAGGATGAATTTAAAAGTTTAATTTTCTGGAGAGCAACATTTAAATAAACCCTAAAGCATACATAGATCTTCCTTGGTGGCTCAGACGGTAGAGAATCTGCCTGCAATGCAGGAGACCCAGGTTCAATCGCCGGATCTGGAAGATCCCCTGGAGGAGGGCATCGCAACCCCCTCTAACATTCTTTCCTGGAAAATCCCATGGATAGCGGAGCCTGGCGGGCTACAGTCCATGGTGTCGCAGAGTCAGACATGACTGAGCGACTTTCACACACACACACAGCATGTACAGAACTCTTTCCTTTACTTTCCCATCCTGCAGTCTTGCTTACCTTTCCTAAGTCCAGACTTTCTCCCTAGGTGCATACCTCTTTCTCTTTCTCACCTTTTAAACAGAATATCACTCTATTTACCCTTAAGGCCCCCCTTTTTTTTCTTTTTACCAGCTACTTGCTTTATGCTCTGTCCCTACCGTAGAAACCATTCATAAAATCTAGTCCCCCTAGATTTGAAAGCCTTTTTTCCTGTCCCATAAGATTGCTTTCCCTATTTAATTCAATAACCTCTTTTTTCTTTATTATTTCTCTCATGCTGTAAAGTCAGGTTGGTCTGGTGATTAAAGTGCTTTTTCCTGAATTTGCTCATTTTTTTTCATTTTAAACAAGTATACTTGCTCACTACTGTAAGATGTCAGTGTGATCCAGAAGAGGCACAGAGCAAAGCCTCTTCCTTCACCATTCTTAAAAATTATTCCAGGGACTTCCCTTGGTGGTCCAGTGGTGAAGACTTTGCCTTCTAGTGCAGAGGGTTGGGTTCAGTCCCTGGTCGGGGAGCTGAGATCCCACGTGCCTAGGGCCAGAAAACCAAAACATGAAATAGAAGCAATCTTGTAAAAGAAATTAAATAAAGATTTTTTTAAATGGTCCACATCAAAAAATCTTTTAAAAAAATTATTTTAGAGCAATAAGAAAAATTTTTTAATAAAGCTATTTTGGCTGACATTAAAAGTATAGGATACTCTCTTTATTAAGGGCCAGAATGAATATATTTTAGACTTCCAGTGCTTAGACACTTACGAGTGAGCATTTAACATGGGTTGAAATGACTGGAGAAAATTCTATGCAGGCCATCATTGAACTGCACTTTGGAAGAATGAATAGGATTCAAATAAATAGGCAAAGAGTGAAAGAGACATTCCAGGAATGGGAAAACATGCAAAGGCACACACTTAGGTATGGCATATTCATGGGATAAAAAAATCTAGACTGGTTGTTGCAGAGTTTCAACCAGATAAGCTTGGTTGATAACTGATTGGTAACTCATTTTGGAGGTATTTTTTTCTTGAATACCTGATAAAGGGTTGGAAAGATTATCAGGCAGAGGGGAACTATTAAAGGTATTTGAGCATGCGAGTGACATGTTGAAAAGGTAATCTGGAGGGAATTTCATTACTTCCTCATTTAAAGTGTATTGTTATTGTTGTTGTTTTTGTTGTTCCAGTTGCTAAGTCCTGTCTGACTCTTACAGTGTATTATTACTACTTTATTCATCCTACAGGTGCTGAGGGGTAGAGCACAATGTAGAAAAGAACTTCTCTGCCTGTGAGGAAGTGATCATTTAACTCAAGAACTGGAGGAAGATTTAAAATCTGTATAACTGTGCACTGGCTACCTAGAAAGTTCAGTGCTAGACTGACTCAGGCAGTAGAATAAACCTTTATAAAACCTGACTACGTGATTCAAGCAGACATAGCTTTTCAGGCTCAAAATGCTTACTGACACTAAAGACTAATCAATAGAATGAGAAAAGGGGAGCAAATAAGAACTTGGATGAGATGTATTTGAGTAACATGTCTAGGGATTCAAATAAACACAAGACCCCCAAATGTTTGCCATTTGAGTTCTGGTCCATGTTAATCTCTTGCCTGTCTGATAATTGTAAATCTCCCAGTTAATTTGCTCTTTTCCCTCTAGTGTACCCTATAAATGATGCCAAATTAATAATGATATTAGCTAAAACTTACAGGGTTTGCAGTATGTTTCACATATTAATTCAGTCTTCCTAAATCACATTCTTCTTTTCAAAAACTTTCACAGGCTTCCTCTGACCAAATCATTAAATTCTTCTACTTGCAATTCAAGTAGTCCCAAAATACAGCCCTAATCTTCCTTCCCAGTTATAGTTATGGAGGCAGTCATGTTGTTAGAGAGCTGGAAGCCACTCAAAGGGTCAACGATTACAGTTTGTGGTAGGGAGTCAGCAATAAATGCGGGAATAGTAGGAGTGACCGCTCCAAGAGCCTTTTCAGGTCAGAGAAGGACTAAAACCAGGTCTTGTGCATCTCGGCCCTGCCCCACAGCTTTGCTTCAGCCACAGGGATCTTTGCCCACTGTGTTTACTTTTTTCATAATCCCTTCTCCTTCTCACTCAGCATATTCAAATCTTATTCTTCAAGGTCTCAGTTAAGTCCCTCTTACTTATGCTTTGAAGTTTTTCCTGATCACATCATCGCACAGATTCCTTCATTCCTTTGAGTTAAAAGCTTTTGCTAGCTAAATGCAATTAACCATATATTGTCTCAAGATGTTTATTCTTTCATAAAGTTGCTGTTTATTCTGATCCAATTTGAATTTTGTCTGTGTACCTTCTCCTTATTGAAAGGGTAAATTGTTAAGCTGTTCTTTTGTTGAAAAAGTCATACATTCACATTGCAAAACAATTAAATAGTACAAAAAGATAATGTAGTGAAAAATGTCTCCCTTCTATGCCAGACACCTAGTCCCTCTCTCTAGAAGCAATGCCACCTTTTAGAAATGTTCTGTGTAAGGACAAGCATATGAAATATATATCATACATCATTCTCCACCTTGCCTTCTTTCTAATTGTTATGACTTGGAAATGACTGCAGAATAACATATATAGATATCATTCATTCTTTTTAAGTACTGGAATACCAAAATGTAACCAATCCCCTAAATTATAATTTTTGAATTAATAAGAACATTTTACATTATGGTTATATGAATATCTCAAATTGTAAAGAGAAAATAAAGGATGGTGTGACTCGATGAGTAAACCTAAGACACTTTGCTGACTGCTGTTGGAGCTACATAAATGAATAAAGACCCTGTCTTTAGGCAGGTTAGAGACTGATACAGAAAGTGACTATAATAGGCAGTATTGATGAGCCATAAGAGAGGTCCAAGAGAAGTAGGGTAAAAGCACAAGGAACTGGGCTTCCCTGGTGGTCTAGTGGTTAAGAATCTGCCTTGCAATGCAAGGCACACCAGTTCCATCCCTGGTGCAGGAAGATTCCACATTCCTTGGAGCAGCTGAGCCTGAGAGCTGCAACTACTGAAGCCCTTGCGCCTAGAGCCCATGCACCGCAAGGAAGAGTAGCCCCCACTCCCTGCAACTAGAGAAGACCTACATGCAGCAGCGAAGACCCACCACAGCCAAAACATAAATAAATAAATATTAAAAAAAAAAAAAGTACAAGGAATGGAACTCTCAAGTAGAGAGTTGAACTAGAAATAGATGTAGATGGATGTGAATTGAGATTACTTAAATATAGTTTATGTAATATTTGATACAGAGAATATATATATATAATGTATATATTTGTTTTAAAACATAGTTGACCAAACATTCATGAATCCATACTCAATTAAGAACATTATGAATGCCAGTGAAGCTACTTATGTACTCCCCAACCCATCTCCCTATGTCTAGTCTTGTCTCATGTTCATGCCCTGTCGTGTCTGAGTCTTTGTGAGCCCATGGACTGTAGCCCACCAGGCTCCTCTGTCCATGGAATTTTCCAAGAAAGACTGGAATGGGTTGCCATTTTCTCCTTCAGGGGGTCTTCCCAATCCAGGGATCAAACCTGCATCTCCTGCATTACAGGCGGATTCTTTACCACTGAGCCTTGGACTGCTGTCAGATCACTTTTTATCATGTCTTCTACTTTGTTTCAGAAATAATTACATCCACTGATTGGTGGGTTTCCCTGGTGGCTCAGACGGTAAAGAATCCGCCTGCGATGCAGGAGATCAGGGTTCCATCCCTGAGTTGGGAAGATCTCTCTGGAGTAGGGAATAATGGCTACACCCTCTAGTATTCTTGGGTTTCCCAGGTGGTGCTAGCAGTAAAGAACCCACCTGCCAGTGCAGGAGACAAGAGATGCTGGTTCAGTCCCTGGGTTGGGAAGATCTCCTGGAGAAGGGCGTGGCTCACCCACTCCAGTATTCCTGCCTGGAGAATCCAATGGACAGAGGAGCCTGGTGGGCTACAGTCCATATGGCTGCAGAGTCGGACACTGAAGTGACTTAGCAGGCACATGTGCACTGATAGGTCGTCTTCCCTTGGGTTAGAGGCTCCCTCTGCTGGTTTTCCTCTGCGGGGCTTCCCTGGTGGCTCAGACACCAGGGAATCCACCTGCAATGTGGGAGAACCTGGGTTCCACTCCTGGGTTGGGAAAATCTGCTGGAGAAGGGAATGGCTACCCACTCCATTGTTTTTGGTCTGGAGAATCCCACGGACAGAGGAGTCTGGCAGGCTATAGTCCATGGGGTCACAAAGAGTCAGACATGACTGAGCGACTCACTTTCTGCTGGTTTCATGGGTAGACACCAGTTGGTTATGTCTTTGTATTGGTGACACCATAGCAAAATTAGAATTATTTTTTTATTCAGTGCTTAGTGCGTGTATTAAATGCTTTGTAATCTCATTTAAAATTTAAAAACACCCCAAAAAGGAGGTGGTGGTTTTTTCCAAATCAATATACAAGGAAGCATAAGACTCAGTGAGTTTAACAACTTGTCCAAGATTACACATATAGTAAGGGCAGAACTGAGATTTGAATCCTGGGTCTGACTGCAAAACTGTACTTTTTCTTGTGGTGACTTAATTAGATAATTTCTCTTAAGGCTTTAGTATCGTGTCTGGCACAGATAAACACTCAGTAAATAGTAGCTGTTATGACAGTGATCAAGATGGAAAGATGGTGAGGAAGAGAAAATTGGCAAAGGGACACGGAAAACTACACTTTGAAGTAGGCAACATTAAGATTTAGAAACAGTTATAAGAATAACAGATATGTGTAAGTAAAATTATTCTCTTTAGTTATTTCCTCTACAAATGACAATTACAGCATGACATGGGGAAGAATTCCATGACATGTAAGACCCTTCAGGATCTGTTTCCTGCTTCCTTCCTGAGCCTCATCTTCTGCCATTCTGACAAGCAGTTTATGCTAGTCACATGATCAGCTTGCAGCTTCCTGAGGGGCTCATGCTCTCTCAAGCTTCCTTGCCTTTGCACCTGATACTTCCTTTCCCTGAACATCCATTCATTTGGCTAAGTCCTGCTTATCCTCCAAGACTGGGCTTGAGTGCCTCCTCTCCCAGGAAGCCTTCCTTACTTCTCCAGGTTAAGTAAGTTCATGCCTCTATTATACTCCTTATCACAGTGTTATAATTGCATGTTTACCTGTCTTCACCCCACGAGACTCTAACCTCCTTGAACTTGGAGTGGCCTCAGTAAATATGTTTTGAAGTGAATGAATGATCTTGATACCATCTTTTTGTAACCATAGGTCATTGCTGTGCTCCACCAAATTAATTACAACATGTGATTTGGAGCTGCTGTTTTTAGCTGTGATAGTGAAATCATGTAAAGTGCAGGTAACTCCTTCAAGTGATGTTTTAGAAATCCAGAGACTGGACCTCAAAACAGTGTTAGCTCTTCTGCTGTGTGCATCAGTCTTACCTAAGGGGTAGGTGTTATGTGTAATGGAAAAAAAATATCCCATGGTCATTTTTAATTAAAATTTTTGGGATCAGAGGATTACTGTTCTTAAGGAATAGAACCAGAAAGATAAGGATTGATTAGATGCAATATTTGAAAGGGATCCTTAAACTAGGATAAATACACACTTAGGAAGTGTGAATGGTTGGGCAATAAGTGAACAAAAAATGAAATAATTAAGTCTATCTAAACTTAACTGAAAATCCTAATGACTGTGTCAGAAGCAAATTTGAATATAGTGAAGCTTTCTCCATCTCTCTGAACATTGTTTTCTCATGGCTCTTAAAAGTCAACTCAGAGAGGAAAGATGAAACATGTGATTACTTTTGTAATAATAGCAGTAATACTCATAATTAAATTCCAGACTTCTTGGTGTCCTTTCTTTTCCCATACCTACCTTTCCCTTTTTATTTATTTTCCTAAGGTCTGTAAATGCTTGTTCATCTAGCAGACATTTCCCTGCAATTTTCTGTCTATTGTGAAAATACTAATAATGTACCAAACTTGTTTTTAGAAAATAATTCATGTATAGTCCTATTCAAATGAAACATTAAAAAAAAGACCCTTAGTAATTTCTCCACATGCATTTGTATTGTTCATGTAACAATTTTTGGTTTTGCTTTTTTTACTTAATATAAGAACTTCTATGACCTTCAGTGGTTGTCATTGACATAGACACTGATGCTGAGGTTTTTGTTTTTTTTTTAATCTTACTTAATCGAACCAGACATGCTCAAGTGTCTGTCTGGAAGCTGCTGCATTCCTTGAGGACTTTTGAGGATCTCCCACAAATTATCCAGTCTGTTACAGTGAAAGGGGTAGTCCTCAAGATTTTGCCATGGTACTGCTGTGAACTTCATTTCTATCAGGGAATAATGATTTCCCCTTCACTTCAGCCTTCTAAATGTCCTGAATTCTTCTCATAGGAAAATCTTTGTAAAGTCAAAGCCATAATCATCTTCTCCCAAAAAGGGGAGATACAAAATCCCATATGCCATTCTGTTCATCTTGATAGTGTACATTTCTTTTCTAGCTCAATCACTCTCTGTCTTGGGGAAACTTAAAGATCTAAACTGCAATCTCTAGTGACCCCATTAACATTAAATAATAAGGGAACCATAGAGAAAAATGAAAACTGATTTTTAATATCTACAAATATGTATGTATACAAAAGCAAAAAAAACTGCTAAAACTTTTCCATGTTTTCCAAGTTAACCGTTCCAAGTATGTTTTCCTCTCTGTTTACTATAATTACAGACTGTGTGAGGTCGATTCTGTATTACCGCTTGTGCATTCTTTCGTTTGGTAGAGAAACGGCGCCAGAGGACACAGGACACATGATCCCTGCCCCCCGGGATCTTACAGTCAGTCTGGGGAGGAAAGTGTCCTTTGTTGCTGATGTTGCTGATGGCCTTATTTTTAATGCAGTTTAGAAGAGCTGTGGGAATTCTCTGGCAGTCCAGTGGTTAGGGCTTGACACTTTTACTGCCGGGGCCTGGTTTCAGTCCCTGGTCAGGGAACTAAGATCCTACAAGCTGCACGGTGCAGCAAAAAAATAAAACAAAGAAAAAGAAGACTTGTTAAGTGTAAAATATGTCTTACATATCTGCATGTATTTCTATTTTGCCTACCCAAAGATTTGTATCAAAGAAGGTCTTCACAGTGATGAGAAATCAATGACTATTAAAAAGGTTTCAGAATGTTACTTTAAATTTCGTATTAAAGTATGGTATAAATATCTATTTCACATGTATAGCTTTGAGTTTTTAAATTGTTTTTATAAACGGTGTAGTGAGAGGAAATGGAAAACCCAAATATGCTCTTAGAAAACAGGACCCTGCTCTCTAACAGTCGTGGAGTCTCATCCAGAGTGTGTGTGCGTAGTCGCTCAATCGTATCTGGCCTCTGTGACCCCATGGACTGTAGCCCACCAGGCTCCTCTGTCCATGGGATTCTCCAGGCAAGAACACTAGAGTAGGTTGCCATGCCCTCCTCCAGGGGATCTTCCCAACCGAATCAAACAGGGATCTCCTGCACTGCAGGCAGATTCTTTACCAGTTGAGCTGCCAGGGAAGCCCAAGAATACTGGAGTATGTAGCCTATTCCTTTTCCAGGGGATCTTCCCAACCCAGGAATCAAACAGGGATCTCCTGCAATGCAGGCAGATTCTTTACCAGCTGAGCTACCAGGGAAGCTGTAGGTGACCAAATTATTTGTCATCTGGTGATAGAAATTAGTCTGTGTGGTTCCCAGAGGAGCAAATGCCAAGGGCTTACAGCACGTGGGAGCCTATTATACACTGCCTGCTGAGAAAGTCTTTCTACTCAGTCAGTAAAATGACCCAGTGTTGTTGAGAGAGAACAGGTAACGGGCTGCAAGTAGACTCTGGGATCATGTTTTGAGGGGACTACGGCTCCATGTCTTCTCACCCCAGGCAATCAGTACAGCACAGTTAGCGCCGCCAGTGGAAGTATGTAACTATCCAGCAGGGGGGAAATATTCATGAAGTTTGATACAGGTACCCTTGACTGCAAATGATCCTTTATCACATTACTCCTAAGAGAGTTATTGACAAGATAATAATCAATTTTTCATTTAATTTTTAGTGCCCATATGGAGTGGCCAAGGGGAAGTAACAAATCATGACTCTCAGATGCAGCTGTCCAACAGGTAACGCTGAATGTAGATTTGCATGTATCCAACTAAAAACCATACAATTCATAGCTAACATGATGGCTGTTTGCGTGGCATGTACTTACCAGGCTTCTGCAAACAAAACTAACTAGTATGGACAAATCCAGAGTGCATGGGAGCAGTATTTTCTATTCTTTGATTTCTTACCTCAAAGTAGATCCAAGAGTGTTTTGCAAGCCTAATATTTAGATATGCAGTTGACTTTTTAAAGGGTGGAACAGACTCCTTATTTGTAGGCAGTGATTTACCACTTCTATATTTAGGATACAGGATCCTGTATCTGAGGATTTTGGCTATTTTCTTAAAGGTAGAGGAGAATTGGCCCATACCACTTAAAAATCAATATGTATTTATTAATCATAGTTAAAATACATTTGGAAATTAGTCTAATGTGAATGGATAACCCCCATTATAATTTCAGGCAGAAACCAAGTATAATGCACAGATCCTTGAATCTTTTGTGTTTGTTCAGAGGCCTTCTAGGGGTCTTGACCCCATAGGTTGGACTCTACATACTATGTATTTTCATGCCATTTGTTGTTTTACTGTCTCATAATATAACATCCTGTCCTGAATTCTGATTCAGGTGATTTTAGGTTTTTAAACCTTCAGTTTATGGTTTTTAGACTGTAACAACTGGAAAGAATAGTCTCATATTGAGAATAGTAGTATGTTGTATAATCCATTCTAATCTGTTTCTCTTTATAATCCTGCATTTATAGCTTTCAAGAGGAATGAATTCAAACATGTCTGTTTGATTTGTATAATTTTTAATTAGTTACAAAAAGAATGTATGCGCTTATAAAACTTTGTGTTTTAATTGAAGTGTAGTTGATTTACAATGTTGTGTCAGTTTCTGGTGTACAGCAAAGATAAAGCCTTAACTACTGCACATATCTGTAAAGCGAAAAGTGAAAAGCAGGGGTAATTCCATTCTCCAGAAACAACCGCTGTTAACAATTTAGCGTCCATGTATCCAAACGTTGGTTTCTCATGCTTCTGCAAGAATTATCATCATTATTGTTGTTTTTATAATACATTTATGCTATTCATATTATCTTGCAACTTGCTTTATTTCCTTAATAGTAAATGTTGGATATTTCCCCATATTGTACACATAAATGTACTTTATGTTCTTGTCAAGAGCTATATGGTGCTACATTTGGTAGTGATCTATTTAACAAGTCCTCTTTGGATGAATTGTTTCCAAAATTTTTTCTGTATTCAACAAAGCAAACATACTTACACGTATATCTTTGCACAGTTGAGCATATTGCTATAGGACAAATTGCTGGAAGAGTAATTTTAGATCAGGTGTTGCCAAATCTTCCTCTTAAAAACTTGAATAATTTTGCACTCTGAACAGCAGTTACAGAAATGCCAGTTTCTCTGTAGCTTCTGCAAAAGTAGTTATCAGTCTTTTTGTGAAAGTCGCTCAGTCATGTCCGACTCTTTGCAACCTCATGGACTGTACAGTCCATGGAATTCTCCAGGCCAGAATACTGGAGTGGGTAGCCTTTCCCTCCTCCAGGGGATCTTCCCAACCCAGGGGTATTGAACCTAGGTCTCCTGCATTGCAGGCAGATTTACCAGGGAAGCCCATTAGTCTTTTTATTCTTTGCCAATTTTGATGGGCAAAATTGATGTATTTATTGTTTTAGCTCATATTTAGTAAGTATTAGTGGTGGTAAGCATCTTTTTATATTATTAGGCCATCTGTATTGACTCACTGTGGACTGCCTAATATTTTAAGAAAAGCTTAATTAATTACTGGGCTATCTGCTGGTTTTCCTAACAATTATATAACTCTTCTGTGTCATAAAAATATCTAATTAATACCTTATACATAAGCTAAAACTAAACATACATATGTTGTGCGTTTTCTGAAATCATGATTTGTCTGTTTTGTTTTTTATAACCTAGGGCCATGGAACTATTAAGGGTAAAAGGTCAAAGATCATGGTCTGTTGGACTATCAGTAGCTGACCTGCTTGACAGTATTGTGAATGATAAAAAGAAAGTACATTCTGTATCAGTTTTAGCAAAGGTAATTGCTATTCTCTCATCATAGTTTTAAATATTTATAGTATTAATATAACAAAAAAAGTGCTGTTCACACTGTAACCTGGTGTCTTCAGTATCACCAACTTTTAGAGTAACACATGGGAGAAGATAGTTTTGGTCTAATCCCTATCTTGCTTGGCTATGGGAAGTCTGGACTTCTACCAGGTTGCCCTTCACCCCCATTAATTTTTGGAATTCCCAAAAAGCATTTATATATTCCATAAACTTCTGGTTGTCATTTATCTCCTCAGCCAGCCAGGTCACCCCAGGCTGACATGCCAACTGGTCTTAGCTGGTCATCAGTCTGTTTCTCCAGTTCAGGTTGTCCTTTACTGCTTTATTCCAAGTATAAAGTCCCTAAAGCACAGCTAAGAGGAGGCACAAATGCTTAACCAAATATTCGCAAAAACTTAGAAATACTGGAAGGGAAATAAAACATGGAAGGGAAAACTGAAAACAGGTTACCAAATTTGACTGCACTCAGAGCCCATGTTAAGCCCCTCCCCTGGGAATCCACTCTAACAATCTTTTTTCTTTCTTTTTTTTGAGAGTTTGCTTTATTATTGTTGTTGTTTTACAATAAAAATAAGTAGCTATGCTCTCAGGAAAACAAATTTAAAAAGAAAAAAAAATCACAGAAATTTATTAACAGCATTTTAAAATAAGGCTTTTGAAATATTTATTGAAATAAATTATCTCAGCCTAAACATGTACTCATCACTCTTTTTTCAGTTACTTCTCAACATTCTAAAAACTTTCTTATGTAAAATATATTTAACTTTGCCAATAATTTTAGATAATACTGGATTCTTCCCAAAAAAGACTACCATAAAACTATGCTTTCAGACATTAAAGAAAAACTTATTCCAATAGAACATAAATCTGAACTATGTAACCTATGCTTGCATGTTTCAGATCCTTCAAGTTAAATGCATCAAGGATTTGAAAAAGTTCAGACCTGGGTCTGCTCCAAGGCAGGTGGACACAACATCTTAACTTTCCATGTTTAACTAAACCAACAGGAACAAAGTTATGACAGTGAGGGTCTCCAGGAAGAAAGATATAAAAAATATCTTTTATTTCTTCAATAAAACTCTTCAGAATTTACTCTCCCATTTTGTAAGGCCCACATTTCCTCCAAGGATCAAATCCACAACCTTTGGCACTGCCTAATTTACTTTACCAAGGAGTTAAATCCATGAACCAAAGCCTGCTGCTTAACCCTTTCAGTGCTGACCTTCCCCATGTCCAGGAGGGGGAATGGGGACAATGAAATACAGAGAGGGGAGGACAGACACACAGGGTATACCTGTGAGATGCAGGAGCACCAGCGTCAATGGAATAAAGCCAGCTTTGAATAGGGAGCTTAGAAAGTTAGTCCCTGGGACACAACAGGTCACCTCCTTCCACTACATCCCTGGGCTTTCCCCTCCGTGCTCCAGGCATCAAACCAATGACAGTCTTTTTTCTTTACCTCCAGCTTGTTACCCATATTGCAGGGTGCTAGCTTACTTCCCCATAAAGGGAGTATCTTTGACCAAATTCTTCCCATCTCATAACAATTTTCTGAAACAGTAACTGGAGTTTAGAAAATAAATGAACAAATTTTTTAAAAATTTCAGCTTATATCACTTTGTAGTGCTAGGACCAGAAAAGGAAGAAAATACCCATATATGTGGTATTAACTTTTTTGCAGTGATTCAGCTCTAATCCCAATTTTTTTCTTTTCAGGGATATTATGATATAAATAGTGAAGTGTTTTTAAGTTTGCCTTGCATCCTTGGAACGAGTGGAGTGTCTGAAGTCATCAAGACCACAGTGAAAGAAGAAACAGCGACTGGGAAACTCCAGAGCAGTGCATCCTCCATCCATGGTCTCCAGCAACAGTTAAAACTTTGATTCTAAAGCTCAGAGTTACCTGAAAGGAAAGGTGGTTTAATTTTACCAACACATATATAGAGGGTGGAGAACTTCTGTATCTTACTATTTATCCTTACAACCTGCTTGGTTAAGGTCAGTGGTTCTTGGTTGGCTTTTTAATTTAAATCCTTAGGTAGTTAGATGAGAAGGAAAAAAATCTAATTTTCTCTGTTCTTGAAATCATCTGTACTGTTCTTTAAACCTAAGCAGAGATAAACATTCATCTGCGATATACATCATTTAAAAATTACGTATCCTCAGTTAGCACATTCAGCACTTTGGGAATATTTTAAAAATCATGACTTTTTACAAGAAAATTACCCTTTAACAGTTACAATAAACATCATAAGCTGAAGGCCCAGTATGTGTTTCAAAATCTGTGCTAGCTCTACGTTAAAGGATCTAGTTTATGCTATTTACAATTCTTCTTTAAAATAATGTTGGTAAAAAGCATAATAATGAACAATAAAGCATTTTGTTTTCCCTCTTCAAATTAATTAGCTACCAAAAAATGGAAAAGAACTGTACACATACTTTTTTTTTCTTGTACACATACTTTAATATAGTAAAAAGGAAAATGAAAATTTTAAATATATGAACAAGAAGTGTAGTTTAATATCCAGCAGGACTGTCCTTTCTGCAGTTTTCTATCATCTCTTCTGGGCTATATAAGATTTCCAACATCTCAAGAACACACCATGCCATAAGTAGAGCCATAGAGACATGCATATTTTTATATGGAAATAGGTTATGAATGAAAGCCAAGCATTTACTTTAAAGCTAATATATGAGGCTTTTGTAAAGGCATTGGTCTTACTGGGAAGAGGTTGAATGGGCTGATTGTTCTGAGCATATTCTTTAACTACTCCTGAAGAAATGATTCATGGTGCATCCTTTAACTACTCCTGAAGAAATGATTCAGGGTGCATCTTTTAACTACTGAAGAAATGATTCAGGGTGCATCTTTTAACTACTGAAGAAATGATTCAGGGTGCATACACTTTGGTGGTGGATAAATAACATCTTCACATGTGAAAGACAGCATATTAGGAATGTGACACATAACTAATAGCAGCAGCTAGCATCAACACTTCCAATATTCCAGGCAGTGTGAAAAGCACTTTATTGTTTTACTCCTCAGGATTATTTATTAATCCTCACAGTAACCCACTGGGGTAGGGACTATTACCATAATCTTGTAGAGGAGGAAATTGAGGTTTAATGGCCAAAATCTCATGACTAAGGGACACTTATCCATACAACCTCTACTTTTTCTAAACTCTAGAAGAGGAAAAAAGCCTAAGAGTCAAAATAGTTAAAACAAGACCCTAAAGCTGGGGTCTGTACTGTTACACTCTTCATGTAGGGGCTTTTTTTCTTCAACATTATTTTTTAGAAACACTGATTCTTTGACTTCCCTTAGCAAATAGCTTGGGAGGCGAGCTGTATGCACTGCAGTAGGTGTTTAGTTATTTAGTGATTCAGATAGTCTAGACTTGGAGCCTGCTATGCACCGGGTGCCGTATTAGGCACTGCAGATACAATGGTGAGCAAACCCTGGACTAGGTACAGGCCCCCACGGTGCTTACAGTCTAGTACAGGGACAAATCTCACAAATAAATGTACAGTTCCAAGTGTGGTACTGTAATATGAAGATGTCCCAGGTGCTTTGAAAGCATTTTATAGGTGAACCTAAACCTGGTCAGTGAGATGGAAGCCAATGGATTATAAGAGCAGACACATTTTAGGCAGAGAGGAAGTAGTTAAACTAATGCTGATTTAGCATAATAATGGATGTTTATAATGATGAGCTTAAATCAGAAAGGAAAGGTGAAATTTATTCAATGTTCCATGTTTAAGAAAAAAGAAAAGTATTTAATATGCTTGGGAAGGTGTAAAAACATTGGACATTTGAAGAAATGAGCATTAGTTCTGTGTAATTTCACTACATGAATAGGTTATTTTGGTGTTAACTGTAACAGTGTATCCTCACTGTCCTTTTGTATGAAATAGGAAAGTAAAACTAAAAGGACCAGTGCTTGTGTTTTTATACTAGCCTTTTCTAATACCAGATACCTAATTATGCTCTTGAACAATAACCTAATTACAATATACTATATAAATAGAGGAATTGCTAAGAATTAACTGCATTGTAAAAGAAACATGTCAGTACAATATTTACTGACTGTACTGTTACTCCAAGAACTGTGTTAGAATGAGTAGTCAAAGGTGAATAATAAAAAATTGGGGGTGGGGTGGGGGAGGGAATAAAAAAGCAAAAAAATAAAAGAAAAAAAGATGAATAGTTATAGTCCTTGCCCTGCAGAAACCCACAATACAGAAGTAATTCTAGCACATATTTTCTTGAGTGTTGAGTATTATGAATCACATATAAGTTAAGTAGTACCACCACCATCTCAGTGTGAATTGGTGCTAATTTGACATTCATGATGTTTCTGTTAACCTTCATTTTTTTTTCATCTTTCCAAAATCATGCATTCCCTCTACTTGTTATGGTTTATACTTCTTTGATATTGTAACACATAAATATTTTATTTTCCAACTTACATTGTATCAAATAATTATTATTAAATATCAAGAATAATGAATAAAATAAATTTTGACTTGAAAATTACCAGGAGATTCCTAATTTATTGAGTGGAAGGAAATTTATTCAGATTGAAGAGAAAGATTCTTTCATATGATTCATAAGTCCCCAGGATATTTAGTTACTTCATTTTAAGTGGCTTAATTGCAAAATGAAGAGAAAGGATTTTGTTGTTTTCAAACTTTTTTTTTTTTTTATGGATCTTTTTATTTATTTAATATATCACCAACTTCATCTCCCTCCATACCAATAATTGGAATTTCATCTTGTTTCCATGCTGAGTGGTGAAACAATGACAAAGCTAATCAGAATAAGCTACTTCAGAAAGAGAACTAAGCTAACACAGCCCACTTTCTTTAACAGGCATAATATAAATATATGTACTCTAGAATGCACAACGGTTTAGTCTCTAAGAAACTCAAATGGGATCTTGAAGAATGTAGGCAATTCCCAGGTACAGCAAAGATAAGCTGAGATGTTCTGCAACTGTTAAGGGTTCCTGGCACTACATCTCTTGGCCACTAGCTGATTATTGACAAGGGGGAAGACATTAGCTAATGCCAAATGGAGATGCAGACAATGCTATGTTGACTTAGGGGCTATGCACAGGAACCAGAAGGCAGAAAAGTACTAAACACTGCTGAGAGCATCCACTCCAGGAAGGACTTTACCTTCCAGGAGCTCTAAACTGGCACCACCCCCAGTGCTCACATGACTGACTTTATCCTCCGTGTTCCATTTGGCGCAACAAGTAGCAGTGTCTCCACCACCTATGATGGTGATGCAGCCCCTGGAAGTGGCTTTCACCACCTCATCCATAAGGGCTTTGGTTCCTCAGGCAAAAGCTTCCCATTCAAATACACCCACAGGTCCATTCCACACGATCTGCTTAGCCCGAGCAACAGCCTCAGCATACTTCTTACTGCTCTCAGGACCACAATCCAAGCCCATCCAGCCAGCAGGTATGCCAGAGGCCACAGTGGCTTGGCCAGTCTTGGCATTCTCATCAAACTTATCAGCAGTGACAAAGTCAACAGGCAAAGTAATCTTCATGCCATTCTTGTCAGCTTTGGACATCAGGTCTTTGACAATCTTGGATCCCTCTTCATCAAACAGAGAAGTGCCAATCTCCATGTTGTTGAGCACCTTAAGGAAGGTAAAGGCCATTCCACCACCGATAATCATTTCATTGACTTTGTCCAGCATATTATTGATCAACTGGATCTTGTCTGCAACTTTAGCTCCGCCCAGGATGGCCAGGAAGGGTCGCTCGGGGCTCTCCAAGGCCTTGGCAAAGTAGTTCAGCTCCTTCTTCATCAAAAAACCTCCAGCCTTCTTTGGCAGATTTACTCCTACCATGGAGCTGTGGGCTCGGTGAGCAGTGCCAAAAGCATCGTTGACATAAACATCCCCTAGCTTAGAAAGTGAAGCTCGGAAGGCTTCTATTTTGGTTGGTTCAGCTTTAACCTTGTTCCCAGAAGCATCTTTTCCCTTCCCTTCTTCCTCCACATGAAAACGAAGGTTCTCCAGCAGGATGACAGACCCAGCAGCTGGGTCAGCACAAGCCTTCTCCACTTCTGGGCCCACACAGTCCTTCAAGAACAAAACATCCTTGCCCAGCAGAGATTTGAGTTCTACAGCAACTGGCTGCAAGGAGTACTTATCAGGCATGTGGACACCATCAGGCCGGCCCAGGTGGCTCATAAGAACAACTGACTTGGCTCCATTGTCCAAGCAGTATTTGATGCTTGGAACAGCAGCCTTGATCCTCTGGTTGTTTGTTATCTGGTTGTTCTTCATAGGAACATTGAAGTCTACTCTCGTGACGACCCGCTTCCCCTTCACATCCAGCTTGTCCAGAGTCAGCTTGTTAGAAAGCGACATCTTGGCAATTCAGCTGCAGCGAGAGGCCAGGGGAAGCGACAGCGACAGAATGAGACCGACTCCTGTTTTCAAACTTTTAAAAATTATTTTTAACAAAGCCTTTTGAAAAATATATAATCTACATTCTTCCAATAGATAAAAGCAGAGTTGCTCTAATTGAAGGTGCTTCTGGCTAATAAGCTGTGTCTTTAAGAATAGCTTGAAAACCATATATTTTTAAGTGACAAAGAAGAGGTACAGGGAAGGACAGACTGTCCTATAGTTTAATTTGACTGAAGCTGTATGCTTAACTAGTATATAGCGTCCAAAGAGAGATACCTATTAGAAAAGAATATTTTATGTGTGTGTGTTTGCAACAATACGTAATGATGCTTTCACGTATCTTCAGTTAGGCCCTCTTTGTTTATGTGACCTTCATTTAGATGCCAATTTAGAAGAAAATTAATACTACAGCCTGTTCCTCAGTACCACGATGCTAAAATTATCCAAATAATACTTCACACCCCCTCAAACCCAAGTGCCCTGAATGGCATTGTACTTATAAAACCGGTATTGAGGTGCAATAATGACTAATATAAATGACCATGAGGAATTTCTATGGGTAGTAGAAATTCAGTTCAGAGTACCTACTCTTGAGCGCGCACGCCATGTGTGCCGACCACTCGGGACCGCGCCCAGTGAGGCCCAAAGGCCCCGCAGTTTGGCCGGCAATGTTCCTCTCGGCGGCGCCCACTGGGGAAGACATAAGAAATTTGCCTGAGACAGCTGTTCAGAATGGAGCTGAAGGAGGCTTATTTGTGCACAGAGATACTCCTGAGAATAACCCAGCAACTCCATCTGATTTCACACCAGAAAACTGTAAGAGGATAGAGGCCATTTTGAAAAACTTCCCAGAAGGGCATAAGGCAGCAGCTGTGCTTCCAGTTCTGGGTTTAGCCCAGAGACAGAATGGATGGCTGCCCATCTCTGCTATGAACAAGGCTGCAGACATTTTACAAGCACCTCCAATGAGAGTGTATGAAGTGGCAACTTTTTAAATAATGTATAATCGAAAGCCAGTTATATCACATATCAAGTCTGCACTACTACGCCTTGCATGCTTCGAAACTCCAACAGGATACTGGAGGCCGTTCAGAAAAAACTTGGAATAAAGGTTGGAGACTACACCTGACAAACTTTTCACTCTTGTATAAGTGGAATGTTTAGGGGTCTGTGTAAATGCACCAATGGTTCAAATAAATGACAACTACTATGAGGATCTGACACCTAAGGATATTGAAGAAATTATTGATGAACTCAAGGCTGGCAAAATCCCAAAACCTGGGCCAAGGAGTGGACGCTTCTCCTGTGAGCCAGCTGGAGATCTTACCTTTTTGACTGAACCACCAAAAGGACCTGGGTTTGGTGTGCAAGCAGGCCTTTAATTTATATTCAACTGTAAATATGTCAGTGGAGAAATAAAATATGAATCTCCTATCTACCTAAATTTTTTATATTGTTCATTTCCATCTGTGTACACCTTGCTTGTAACCTAGCAACTTAGAGCTGTTAAGTATCATGTCAGAACTTCAGAGCACCATTTTCAACTGCCTGTTCACTTTCATCAATATTAGGGTGCTGTGAAATAAAAATTCTGTCAAATTTCAAAAAAAAAAAAAAGTACCTACTCTTGCACTGTACAAGACCATGAGGATCTGAAGCGGAGCCTGATTTCAAAGACTTGGATTTTGATAGTGGACAGGCTGGTACACACACCAAGTCTAAGGAAAAAGTTAGCCTGTATTATCATCCATGTCGGGCACAGTGGAGTTCTGACCTAAGTGAATGGTCTCTTGTAAAGAAATTACTGCCCGACTTCCTGTGAAATGAGATCTCTGCACTTTGCCCTTGTGAATGTAATATGAAGCTTAAAAATGAAAAACAACCTGATAACTAGAGAGACCCTGGGCATCGCCTAATGCAAGTCTTTCCTCTTGGAGTTGGAAAAAACAAGCCCGAGCCAGCCGTGCACTTGCCTGCAATTATCAGAAGGCTAAGTCAGTGGCAGAACAGTTTTCTGACTCCAATCCAGTCTTCCCACTTGACGCATCAGTCATTAAACCTCACCGGAAAGGCATTCCTACTGCTTACCCTCCCTGCACCTGCTCTTTTAGTGTGAGGGCAACTGTGAAAGAGCGGCCGATCTTATCCCGGCTCAGCAACTCTACCCTCGGAACGAGTTTCCCCGGACCTGACCTAGGCCGTCAACCCCTACCCACGGCCGACCTCGGAAGTGACGTAAGGGAAGCGGAAGCGCTGGCGTGGAGGCAGACTTCCTGTTGCTAGAGGCGGGGGGGGTGGGGGGCTGGCTCGTCTGTGTGCGGTTGTGTGGGGCGGCCTGGGGCGGCCCCGGAGCGGCTGACCCTCTGCTTGCAGGGACCGGAGTCGCGAGGCGGCGGCCATGGCGGGGTCGGAGAGCCAGCTCAAGAAAATGGTGTCTAAGGTGAGGCTGCGGCGCGCTCTCCTCTCGGCGCACACCCACCACTCCCCCCCGCGCCGCCAGGGCCTGCCCGACCAGCCCAGCGAGCCCCCCAGGCCAGCCCGAAGTCCCGGGCCTCCCCTTGGCCACCTCTGCAGCCGCCCGCGCCAGGATGCCTGTCGCCCGGGGCCGGAGTCCCCGGACCGGGGCCGGCGGGGGGCGGCGACGGTCAACAATGGAGCGGAGCCGAGGCCGCCTGCCGCCTGCCACCTGCCGCCCGCCCTCTTTTCGGGGAGAGAGTTTGGAGCAGTCTGTGGGGCAGCATAGTTTTCATCAACAGAAGGAGGGGGTTGTACTTAAAACTCGGTCTTGGGCACCGCTTCCTTCATGTCCCAGTGCAGGGCTCTTCATTCTTATTCGCCCTTCCCTCCCGGCTTCCTGAGGTGGTGTCCTTTTCAGTTTGTATTCTTCACGCAGCTCAATAGCCCACCCCGCGGTTGGTTGAATTGGCTCAATCATAAATGGAAACGTCCTGAGAAGCTCATTACCTCGGGTGAAATAGAATTCCATTACCATACCAGGGTCTTTGATTTGCTCAGAGTGACTCCCTTTTAATTTTATGTTGCTTATAAAGCCAGTTTATTTACGTTGAAATTTTTAATCTAAATAGTTAAAGACTGGTGTGGGTTTGTTTTTTGGTTTTTTCCCTTTTTTAAAAAAGCCTGTAGGCATTTTGTATTTAAAGCTGTGAATTAGTTTAACAACTAAAAATATGGCACCTGATACCAGAGTGAATTGGGTGTTTTTTGGTTTGTTTGTTGCTTTGTGTTTGTTTTTCAATTTATCAAAGCTAATTAATGGGAGTAAGATGTATGTGAAATGGTTGAGAGTTGAATATTCTCCAGTTAAACAGGTTTAGCTTTAGATACTTTTGTCAAAATAAGAGTGGTAGAAAGTGAAATAGTTTAAAACAACTTTCAGTATTATTAAACACATTATTATGTGTAAACTTATTTCTCTGAAAATATACTTTTTCACCCAGTAAAATCATCCCTATAGTCTTTGATTGAAGAGCAAATAATCTCTAAGGAGAAATTGATGGTTTTTGAAATAAAGCTACTCTTTGATTTTTCTAATCATATCTTCTAGGCTTCTGATTTTCTTTCTTTTTTTCTAATTAAAATATAGTTGATTTTCTTTTGATAGA
Source organism: Cervus elaphus (assembly GCF_910594005.1). Classification (NCBI taxonomy): domain Eukaryota; kingdom Metazoa; phylum Chordata; class Mammalia; order Artiodactyla; family Cervidae; genus Cervus; species Cervus elaphus. The sequence goes on along the minus strand of NC_057816.1, from coordinate 24,277,836 downwards.
GTAAACTTATCTTTAATTGCAGAGGAAGTTTCAGGGAGCCTTAGAAAACTGTGGCCTGGATCTGTGTTGTAGCATTTAATTTTTCCAAGTATGTTATTTTATATACTATGTAACTGAAGGGTGTCTGTTCCATAGCATTTTAAAAAATCTTTTAATTGATTACATTGCCCTTAAAGTTTATTCCTTCATGTATGTGTATCAAAGTACCTATATATAAGGACAAGAATATTCAAATATTGGTTTGGAATTTTAGAAACCATAGTTAAGTTTCCTAAACTTTCTGTTGAGGAGCCTGCCTTCGAAGACAGAGGCAAGACATCTAAAGATATTTTATAGTTACACCTGCCGTCTCCTCCCTCCATCCTGTTTATATCCTCAGAGCAAAAAAGGACATAGTTTGGTGGAAACCAGCACAATACTGTAAAGCAATTATCCTTCAATTAAAAATAAATAATTTTTTATGAAAAAGGACATAGAGCAGAGGTGGGAGAGAACATTTGTCTCTCATCTGGTTCTTGACCCAATACCTGAAAAATTGAGTCTCTTACAAGTGGTGATGTCACTTCTGATTCCTGGCATCTTTTCTGTCCAGCTTGTTCACAGATAGATATGTAGATATGTAGGAGTAGTAAGTGGGATAATAAAAGCTATTTGTGGAGTTTTTTCCTTCTGGTGGAGGATTAGCTTCAGTTGTTATCCTTTCAGTTGGATGTGGCCCAATGAAGGAATTGGTCGCCACGACCTGGGACACATTGCTAGAGTGATGGCCCTTTACTCTTATCTGATTGTGGGACTTCATCACCCATCATATTACTTTGGGCTACCTGCTTTGACATATATTTTTTGAAGTATGATTGACATGCAACATTATTATCTTTTTATATATTACTACCGTTATTTTTTTCCTTAGAGCAACTTTTAGCTTCCAACTTAAATATAGCTTTTAGTTTAACATCCTCCTCTGTCATCATCTTTGTAATTAAGAGAGGTATATCTATACTGTTGGTCCATCTTGCTTTACACAAATTATTTAGATTTTTCATACAGACAACTACCTGTATTCTTTCATGCTGTATGTAACAGCATTCCTGTCGGTGGAGTCACTACCAGCTAGTTAGGAGAGAGCTGATACATTAGCGATTGTAATGCACTTCACACTGTTTTATTAGATTCTAGGGATACAATAGTGAACAGATAGAAAACTCTATACCTGTGGAATTTAAATTCTCATAGAAGGAATAAACAACTCAGTAAGTTCATTAAGTAACATGTTGGAGGATGTTAAGTGCTTTGGAGAAAAGTAAAGCAAGAAAGGGCGATAGTTCTCAAATGTGAGGATAAGATAGGTTGCAGTTTTATAGACAGTAAAGGAAGGCCTTCCTGAGGTGTGTTTGATCAGAGACCCTGAAAGCAGTGAGGAAGCAAACTGGAGCAGTCTGGAGTAAGAACATTCCAGGAAGAAGGAAAAACAAGCTCAAGGGCCCTCTCGTCATGCATGATGGAGAAGCAGCAAAGGAACCTGGAGGGGCTGGACTGGAGTGAGGAGAGGGAACAGTGCTGCTAAATAAAGGAGTGGTGGGTTTTGGAGGGTCTTGCAGGCCCCCGTCAGCGTTCTGGCATGTCCTTGCAGTGTGGTGGGGCTGTTTTAACAGAATAGCTCAAGCTGCTGTACTGAGGCTAGACCATAGGGGGTTCAGTAGAGTGGAGGGATAGCCACCTCTAAAAAGGCTGTTGTATAATAATAACCGAAGTGTGGCTATGAAGGTAGTGAGAAGTGATCAGATGCTGGAGATTTTTGAAGGTAGAACTAAGAATTTTCTGACAGACTGACTCACTGTGGATGTGTAGGAAACCAAGGCATCCAGGATAATGTCAAAGTTTTTGTGCTGAGCATCTAGAAGGATATGGATGTGGAAGAATGTAAGAGGTGTAGATGGAGAAGGCTATGGCAACCCACTCCAGTACTCTTGCCTGGAAAATCCCATGGACGGAGGAGCCTGTTAGGCTGCAGTCCCTGGGTTCTTGAAGAGTCAGATACGACTGAGTGACTTCACTTTCACTTTTCACTTTCATGCATTGGAGAAGGAAATGCCAACCCACTCCAGTGTTCTTGCCTGGAGAATCTCAGGGATGGGGGAGCCTGATGGGCTGCTGTCTGTGGGGTCGCACAGAGTCAGACACGACTGAAGTGACTTAGCAGCAGCAGCAAGAGGTATAGAATTGGGGGGAAGACAAAGGGTTCAATTTGATCACGTTATGTTTGACTTTCATTAGATATCAAAGTGGAGACATCAAATTGGATATACATGTCTGGTATTCAGGAAAGTGGAATTTTTAAATTCGGAAGTTATCAGTGTATAAATGGTATTTTAAGCCATGCATGGAGGTCAACACCTGAGTAAGAAGAGGACCAAGGACTGAGCCCTGGGGCTCAGTGATATTAAGATCAAAGGTTAGGAGAAGATAAAGAACCAGCAAAAACACTGAGAAGGGGCAGACATAGAGAAGAGGAAAGAAAATGTTTTGTTTCTCCTTTTATTTTTTTTTTTAATGTCTAAGAGTCCTTTCTTTTCTGAGAGTTCTTGTTTCATTGCTACAATATCATTTCTTCTTTCTTTGAAATTTTTAATGCTGATTGTTTTTGAAGTTTTCTTCTGTTCCTTGCATTTTTATTCTTAAAAATGAAAGTTGCTCAGTCCTGTCCAACTCTGCGACATACATGGACTATACATTCCATGGAATTCTCCAGGCCAGGATACTGGAGTGAGCAGCCTTTCCCTTCTCCAGGGGATCTTCCTAACCCAGGGATCGAACCCAGGTCTCCTGCATTGCAGGGGGATTCTTTGCCAGCTGAGCCACAAGGGAAGGCCAAGAATACTGGAGTGGGTAGCCTATTCCTTCTCCAGTGGATCTTCCTGACCCAGGAATCAAACCAGGGTCTCCTGCATTGCAGGCAGATTCTTTACCAACTAAGCTATCAGTGAACACCCATTTTTATTTTTAGTTCCTTCTTTTCTGTTTGTTTAGGTCTGTGACATGCTTCTTGGAGACTTTCTTTTTGGGATAGCTGACTGTTCTTTTTAAGAGAGAAGCACTAAAAACTGATCGAAAGCTTTGTGTGCAAGAGTGGAGCTTCAGGGTGTTGTGAACACATGGGGATTTCCATTTCCTAGTTTCCTAGTTTGCTCAGAGCCGAAAGCAAGGTTCCTAGGTTTCCTGGACTTGAGTGGTACAAGGCAGGGGTATGAGAATACAATACAGCACATGATAAATTGCGAAAGAGTTGGTATTGACAGTAAATGCTGGAGCGGGAGCGATCCATATGGGCTAAAGGGAAGTCTGGAAAAGAATTCATTGATAGGGAAAGAGATGTGAGGTAGGTCTTTGACAATGAGATTTGATTTGGTGGAGACCATATTTTAAGTTGGAAAAAGAGCTAAAATGAAGGTAAAGGTTTGAAGAGGTGACAGAGAAAGCTACTGAGGTTCTTTCAATCAGTCTTTGTTATTGATTAGTCAGAACCATTTTACTTTAAAGGAAAGTGCTGTTAAGAAAACAGTTTTAAAAAATTAAACTAGCAGTATAATTTGTGCGTTGGTTTTAAACTAAATTTTTTATTTTTCTTTTCAGTACAAATACAGAGACCTAACTGTACGTGAAACTGTTAACGTTATTACTTTATACAAAGATCTCAAACCTGTATTGGATTCATATGGTGAGTTTATGTATAAAAATATCAAGTCAGAGTTTACTCTTTTTGTTAATAATTGTAGGTTTTCTGTTTTCCTTTTAAGTCTGTTGGTTTTTCCCATTATAGGACTGAGCCTTCACCTAAAAATGGTGTTGGGGGGATAGGAAATTACAAGATTTAATAACATCTTATATTTGTTTAGTAATTTTAAGTTTTAAAATACTATAACAAAAACAGTGCAAATTTAGACCAAATGTTACAGATAGTTTAGTCCATCATTTCCAGAAATAGTATCAGTAGTTGTGAAGAATGTTGCTTTGCGGGTGGGGAGATGGAGGGGATTCTGTGGTTAAGTTTGAATACTTACAGGTTAAACAAAATTAAATGAATTTCTTTGAAGCAAGATTTCTCAGAACCTGTAATATGTTTATGTATTTTGTCTCACCAAGAGGGGAGAGAAGATAATACATTGTTCAGTATATTCTAGAGTTAATTAGTGAACCGTTTTTTTCTCTCTAGAGCATCTCTTTATATTCTTAGGAACACATTTTGTAAAATTATATTCTAGACTATTCTTTTCATTTTATAGATGAAGAAAACGCTTAAAAACTGTTGTCCTTAATTCTGTAGAGTGTGTAGGTGACGGTTTGTGTCCACCCTCTATTGAGATGAAATTGTGATTTAAGTTAGAAATGACAATGAAAACACTTTCTCCAGGTGTTTTTTAGTAGTCTTTTTGGCCCCACCAATCCTAGCATAATCTCTCCAACCCTGTCTCCTTGTGGACAATGTGCCAGGGCCAAGGGAGACCGTGCTGCCGTGTGCCTGTTGTGAGGCCCCTGCAGTGAGTGCAAACTGGTGGAGAGGTGGGAGGCGGCAGAGGGGGAATCAGTCCTGAATTCCCTGAACAACAGTCATGAACCAGAAGTCCTCTCCCACACTAGGACAGTTCTCCCTCCTGTCCACGTACTGCACTGTGGTATTTAGATCTGCAAGAAAACTCATCTTTCCGAAGTTAGAGTTACTTTTAAAATGGCTTCTCTGGGGGAGTAAAGTGACTAAGTCTAGAAAGTTATGGTAAGTGTGTAGTTTTTACTGAATACTGAAAGAATAAATGATCAAAATTGACAAAGACTGCAGCCTCATTGAACACATCTTATATAGCTTTGTGTGACTGGACCAAGTCTAAACCATTGTCATCAACATGCTTTTAGAGTAAATATAAACCTAGAATTTAATGTAGTCTTTTAAAAACACAAAATCGGAGTAAATTACATCACAGGCTGTAAGTGTCAATAGTAGGTAAAGGAACTGAGGTCAACAGTATAGTTTTGTATTCTTGTACTGTACTTTATAGCCTTTTCCCATATAGTACAGTGTTAATTCCAAATTGTTGCAAATAATAGCTGTTCATGGAATACAGATTATGTGCCCTAGTTATTCAGTCAATTACAGATAGGAAAACTTGTGTGATGTGAGAAATACTTGTATTAAAAGAAGATGTCCATATTTGTGAAAATCTTTTTTCCTTTTTATTACTGTGGGGTGCTACATTGGGATTGAAAATGACAGTGAGTAGGAGTGAACATCTGAGAAATCTAAAATTTAATGCTATTAGGTTAATATTTGTGGAAGTGAAAGCATTAGTCGCTCAGTCGTGTCCCACTCTGCAACCCCATGGACTGTAGTCCACCAGGCTCCTCTGTCCATGGAATTCTCCAGGCAAGAATACTGAAATGGGTAGCCATTCCCTTTTCCAGGCAATCTTCCTGACCCAGGGATCAAATCCAGGTCTCCTGCATTGCAGGTAGATTCTTTATCATCTGAGCCCGCAGGGCAGCAATTAATAGTGATTTTTAAGTAATCTTATAATCATGTTGGTTGAAGACCCAGAGCTCTTATTTATTGATACTATAGCATTCACATTTATTTTCATAAGTAATTCATAGTATCTTTACTCATTCAAAAGCTGATCCCATTAAGTGAATCAACAAAGGATAATTTGTTATTGGACAAAATGTTTGAACATTAGCAAGTTTTTCCCTTTCAAGAGTAATAGTGCATTGTAGCCATTGTTTCTGAAAGAATAACTTATGTAAGAGTATCTGTCAAAATGCTTATTGATTAACTCAATATTCTCACCTTTCAGTTTTTAATGATGGCAGTTCCAGGGAACTAATGAACCTTACTGGAACAATTCCTGTGCCTTATAGAGGTAAATGTCTTATGTGATTTATTTTTCTAGCATAGATGCATTTTAATTCATACTTAGTTGCCAAAGAATTGTAAGTAAATTAAGCTTGCTTTCTCATGACTTTCATGATAATATAGAAACTTTAACTTCTAATTGAAGTTCATTTGGCAGCAGCACCTAATATTTTCAGCTTCCTTACAAAGCTTCCTTCCACCACCACCTTCCTTACAAAGATATATCAACAAGTAAGTACCTAGAAGCACTGGGAGAGTTTTGTTTCAGAGAATCTTAGAACTAGAAAGGAATCTTGGCTGCCTCCTAGTTCAGTCTCCCGTCCTATTCAAACTTATCTGACAATGGGAAGCTGTGTAATGTAGTGACTAAGATAAAGGCTTTACAGTCAGGGCAGAGTAGGGTTTTAGTTCTCGCTTTGTAATCAATTAGCTTTGTGGTGCGTGCTTAGTCACTTCAGTCGTGTCCGACTCTGACCCCATGGACCATGGCCCACCAGGCTCCTCTGTCCGTGGGATTCTCCAGGCAAGAATACTGGTGTGGGTTGCCATTTCCTTCTCCAGTGACAAAGTATGAAGTGAGTGAAGTCACTCAGTCGTGTCCGACTCTGCGACCCCATGGACTGTAGCCTACCAGGCTCCTCCGTCCACGGGATTTTCCAGGCAAGAATACTGGAGTGGGTTGCTGTTTCCTTCTCCAAGCTTTGTGGTAGTGGGCATCTATAGCATTTGTATAATGGTCCTAACTCAAGGAATAATTAATTTGTAATAACATATATTGTAAAGGATTTAGCTCAGAGACTGGTATATAATAAAGAGGTACCAAAATTAGCTATTATCTATGGTTGTAATGCTGATGAAGGATAATTACATCTCTTAGCCAGTCAGCCACCCTCTGGTGGAATACTTAAAGCGATAATGGAGCATTCAGCTTCATAAGCAGCTGTTCTGTTTTTGTTGGTTAATTGTTTCTTGTGACTGGCTAAGGCCTGTGTCTCTGTAACCTACCCACTGATCTTTTTTTTTTTTTTTTTTCCACTGATCGTATATAGTACCTGCTATGCGTAGGGGTTAAGGGCTAGGGATACAAAGGTGAATAAAAGATGTATCTGGAAGAGCATACAGAAATAGAGGAAATGGGGAATAAATAGATATTTATACTATTCTATACCTGCTATAGAATAATAAAGTATGTGCTGTGAGATTATAGAGGAGAACAGGAACATATAGGAAGGTCATCCAAGAAATGATGTTCAAACTTATTATTAAGGGATGAGTCAACCATTCAGAGGGAGAAAACACTTGCGCATCAGCATTTCATAGAGCAAGTATGAGTGAAATGCAGAATGGCTGACTTTGCCTTTACCCCAGGAAGTAAGCTCTGATATGAGTGAATAGGTATAAGTGAAAGTAGGAGGCAGAAAACTCTTGTAGACATAATTAAAAGCATTATTTTTTTTCCAGTTTTATTGAGATGTAATTGATAATAGCATTGATAAGTTTAAAGTATACAGTGTAATGATTTGATTTCATACATCAAGAAATGATTACCACAGTAAGATTAGTGAACATCCATCATCCCTTATGGATACAATTAGAGAAATAGAAAAAAAATATTTTTCCTTTGTGATGTGTACTCTCTTAACTTTCATATACAACAAAAGCAGTGTTCATGGCATTTATCATGTGGTACATTACTTTCTTAGTACTTATTTTATAATCTGGAAGTTTGTACCTTTTGATACCTTACTATAATTCACCCTTCCCCCCAGCCGTCACCTCTGATAACCACAAATCTGATCTCTTTTTCTATGTTTGCTTATTTGTGCGTGTTTGAAGGATAATTCACCTCTAACACTGTGTTTTTGTTACACAGCATAGTGATTTGATATTTCTATGCATTTCAAAGTGATCATCATGATAAGTCTAGTTACCATCTGTCACCATACAAATCATTACATAATTATTGACTTTCCCTTAACTATACATTTCATACCTGTGATTCATTTATTCTGCAGCTGAAAGTTTGAGCCTCTTGATCTCCTTCACTTCCTTCTCTCCCCACACCTTTCTCCCCTCTGGCAGCTGCCTGTTTGTTTTTTGAATCTATGAATCTGTTTCTGTTTAGTTTTATTCATTTGTTTTGTCTTTTCAATTCCACTTGTAAGTGAAATCATACTTTATTTGTCTTTCTCTGTTTGACTTATTTCAGTTAACATAATACCCTCTGGGCCCATCCATGTTGTCACAAGTGACAAGATTCCGTTCTTTTTTTATGGCTCAGTACTACTTCACTGTGTATCTGTATACCACATCTTTATCCATTCACCTATCAGTAGGTACTTAGGGTGCTTCCATATCTTGGCTATTGTAACTAATGTTGCAGCTTTCCAAATTAGTATTTTAACTTTATTCAGATAAATACTCAGAAGTAGAATTGCCAAATCGTATTTTGTTCTGTTTTTCATTTTTAAGGAATCTCTATACTGTTTTCCACAGTGGCTGCACCAGTTTATATTCCCACCAACAGTGCACAAGGGTTCCCTTTTTTATGTACATTTTATCTAAACTAAACCTCTGTTCCCTCACCATTTTTTTACATGGCACAGTTCTTAAGCCTGAGTAATTCTGGAGAAAGCATTATTTTCTGGAGAAAGCAAAGAATTCTGGGTGGTGGAAATAAAGTTACGTTTTGTGTATTAAGATGTATCCTTTGTGTGTGTGGGGGGGGTTCATTGTAGAAGTACTTTTGAGTAAAAAAATAAATCCAAAGTCCCATCACTGATTTTTTTTTTTTTTTTTTTTTTCCATCACTGATTTTTTTCTAGTGAAATGTATGTATATATACTTTGATGAAGTAGCACTGTTTCTCAGAAGGGGACATGTGTCTGAATTGCTAGGTGATTCAGATGCTTGCTTGGGAAATTGGGCTTTGAGCTTAGTAACAAAAGTCTTTGATTTATGTTCAGTATATTAACTCTATTGGATCCTTTGAAACACTGTTCATTTCGATTACATGTAGGCAAATTTCTCAGCTGAGAGAGATTCTATTTCATAAAGAGAAGGAGATGACATCATTGATTCTGAAACCACCTCTGAAAAGCCATTCATTGGTCAGGCTGTGACCAAACAGTCAGCATCTGTTTGACATTTGGGTTAGATCTTACACAGTCTTGACTTTTGGCACGGGAGTTTCAAGTCCAGTGTATATCCCTTTCTGGTAGAACGCCATTATCTCCAGTCTTCCCAGGAAATTTTAGTAACTGAAGTGACAGAAGTCAAATAATAAAAGAATGACTTGAACCAAAAGATAATTTGTGAATAATGTGTTTACAGCAGTAAGCTCACACTGGTAGAGTAGTGATCAGTTAACTCCTTAATCCTGCTCTTGTATTTTACAAACTGAAAATTTGAGAAGGTGATCTTAAACAGACTTTGAAACATAAAATATTTGTTGTGATTTTTTTTTTTTAAGTGTTGCTTAGTTGTTACTCTTTCTTGCTTACCTACTAAACCACTATTGAAAAATAATAAAAATAGAGTAACTGAAGTTTCTCTTTCTCTCTCAGGTAATACATACAATATTCCAATCTGCCTGTGGCTGCTGGACACATATCCGTATAATCCCCCTATCTGTTTCGTTAAGCCTACTAGCTCAATGACTATTAAAACGGGAAAGCATGTGGATGCTAATGGGAAGATATATCTTCCTTATCTACATGAATGGAAGCACGTAAGTATTAATGGTATTCTGTGAGTTTGTTGTATTATATATTTTGTTCACTAGCATCTACTTTATGTTAACACTCAAGGAGTATTAAAGGAGGATAAATTCATGTAAGATCACTAATCACTGAGCTGGGTAATTGAAAAAGGCTTTTGAAAGAAACATGTATTTTTATAGAGCTTGGTAGTTTACAGAATACGTGCAGTCACTGTTTTGTTTGCTTGAGTTGAACCTTTAAGAATAGATAGAATTCACATGTGGGGAATACACTTGAAAAAGTAGTATTCTTTGACATATATTTGTGAAACTGTTCAAATCTCATTACTCAAAGTGTTCCAATCAGGAAGTAATAGGAATAAACTTTTGATGGCTTAGCTCTGACAATTTCTATCCAAAATATTGCTGGAAAAGCCAAACAAAGTAGAACCAACATCTGTGGAACACTGCAGAACAGTGAGGCAGTTAGGACTTGAAGGGCCAAGATCCTATGAAGAAGGAAAGCGTAAAAAGATGAATCAACTTCTGTCAGTTTTCCCCAGGAGTATTGACTGATTGTTGGTGCAAAGTGAGACGCTGATAATCTGAGCAGAAGGCCTTAGCTAGAGGCAAAGAAGACTGCAAAGTTTCTAACAGTCTCCTAGAGCCCAAAAGAAAACATTTGTTCTGTCTGCTAGCTACCCAGTATTTTAGGAGCCAAGAATTTAGGAGAAAAGGAAGCTACAAAGAAGGGAGCCAGATATAATCTGAGTTTCCCCCTCAAGACATATGCTGAATTCCTAAATTTTAAAGACACAATGTTAAAAAAAGCTAAGCAGAGAGCCTCTGAAAAACACAGCCAACTTCTCAGCAGTCTTAGGTTGTAGAAGAAGTAGGAGTTCGAAACCTTATCAAGGAGGATGGGTAGAAGTAAATGCCCTAGATTCTCAGTTGGCATGCTGGAGGAACACACCCTGTGAGTGAGAACTCAGGCAGAATGAGCCCTGTAAAACTCCAACCTTGAATCAGCTCAGCCCCTGCTTATATTAAGGTGATTTTCCACACTTACCTGCCAGCGATAAGATAGAGTGAACTTTGGTTGGGGGAAGATAGTATATAGAATCTGTGTAATTATTCAAACATTCATACATGTATGTGTCAAGCATACAATTTAAAATTATCAAGTACATCAAGAGATAGGGCATAGAGTGGGGGAAAAAGACACTAGAAGCAGGCACCACCCTCAGGTAACCCAGTTATCAGACAGAGACTTGAAAATGATTATGATTAATGTGTTCAAGGTGGAGAATTATGTTAGGTATATGATTATATTAAAAATGAACCAAATGGAAATCTTAGAACTGAAAAATAGAATAATAGAAATTTAAAAACTCAATAGGTGGGTTAGTAGCAGATTGCACTCAGCAGAAGAGAGAGTCACTGAACTGGCATATGAATACTTTATATTTTTAATGCTAGTGACCTAGAAGTAAACCTTACAAAAGATGTACACATCCATTACAGAGAAAGAAAGAGAACCTTATTCATGGATTGGAAGACTCAGTATTATATAGACTCTTCAGTTTATAGTATATCTACAAACTGAACTATTTCCTAAGAGAAGCTTTTGTTTCTTTGTGTATTTGTTTCTTAATTTTTTGAACTTGATAAGCTGAATCTAAAATTTATATGGAAATTCAAAAGATTAAGAATAGCCAAGAAGAATAAGGTGGAAAGGACTTGCCCTGTAGGCATCAAAATGTTTTTTAAAAAACTAGTAATTAAGATGGCTTGGAATTGTCAGAGAAGTATTCAGATGGATAGATGGAACATAATAAATAACCCAGAAAAAGATCCACTATGCAGGCATACGTTGGAGACATTGCAGACCTGATTCCAGACCATAGCAATAAAGCGAAATATTGCAATAAAATGAGTCACATGAATTGCATGGTTTCCCAATGCATATAAAAGTTAGGTTTACACTGTACTGTAGTCTGTTAAATGTGCAATAGTGTTAGGTCTAAAAAAAACAATGTTTATACCTTAATTTAAAAAAATATATTTATTGTATACTGTAACAAACTGTAATAGAATATGAGAAAGAATATGTATAATTGAATCACACAGGGGAAATTACAAGAACAATGTAAATCAAGTATACTTCAAGAAAATTTTTAAAAAATATTTTATTGTTAAAAAATGTTAACTATTATCTGACAACACAGGGTTGCCACAAACCTTCAATTTGTAAAAATTGCAATATCTGCAAAACACAGGAAAGCTAAGCACAGTAAGAAAAAAAAATTATGCCTAAGTATAAACACTTAATGTATAACAGTTATGGTATAGAAGATCAGTGGGAATAAGATTAAGAACTTCAGTAGTGGAGTTGGGACAGATTCCTATTTGTATCGTATACAAAAATTTACATATATATATATATATATAGTATATAAAACTTAATATAGGAGACTACCTTAAGGTCATGATCTTGTAATAGGTGAGGTTTTTTTTAAGAAGATGCAAAACTTTTACTGTAAAAGAAAAAAGACTAAATTTTAAGAAAGAAAAAAGACTAAATTGAGCTTATGCAAATTAAGAACTTCTGTTCATTAAACACACATTAAAAGGTGTGAAAAGATTAACCATAATCTGAAAGAATATACTCATCACCTACAGTATAATATCCAGAACATAAAAATAACTTTGGGGAATCATAAAAAGAAGCCCAATAGAAAAATAGATGAAACTCTTGGATAAGTATTTCACAAAAAATCTTAATGGCCGATAAATATATGGAAAGATTTTAATCCTGCTAATGGAGAGGGAAATATATAATAATTTAAAATTCATGAGATGCCATTACATGTCCATTACATTTTCACTCCTGGTTGACCGTACCAAGAGTTAGAGAGAATGTGGAACAAAGGGAACTCTTAGACATTGCTGATGGAGGTTTACACAGCTACTCGGAATTAGTTTGGCATTAATTACCTAGTAAAGTTGTAAGTGCCCGTGCCCTATGTCCTCGCAGTTCTACTCCTTGGTTCTACTTCACACTGGAGCAGGGTTTCTCAACCTTAGTGCTGTTGGCATTGTGGGTTGGGGGTTGGATAATTCTTTACTGTAGAAAGGCTGTCCTGTTCATTACAGGATATAGAATCCCTGCCCTTTATCCACAAGATGCCAGTAGATGGCACATGCCACACACAGTTGTGACAACTATAAATGTCTCTAGACGTTTCTAAATATTCACTAGGAGGCTAAAATAGCACCCCCAGTTGAAAACCACTGCCCAAGAGTAAACCTTGCACATGTATACTAGGAAACATAGCAAGAATGTTCATGACAACATAAATAATCAATCCACGGGACTGTTAGCAGTATAGAAGCATGAATAAAGAAGTTGTATATTCACTCAGTAGAATACCATACAGCCATCAAAATGAATTTATAATTATATTCTTGAACAAGAATGTATATTAAAAACATTGCTGAAATAAGTCTGAATAGAATACACTTTGATTTAATTCAATGAAGTTCAGAAATAGGAAAAATTAAACATACTGTTTAGAGAATTGTTTATGAGATATAGTATGTTTAAAGAAAGGAATGATCATCCACTAAGTCAGAGAAGTGGGTAACTCTAAACAGATGGGGATGCAGTTCGGAACTTCTAAGTTACTGTCAATCTTCTTAAATTGGGTGATGGCTACAAAAATAGTTCCTTTATGGTTACTCTGTAAAGTTACATTTGTTTTATACATTTATCTATCTATGTATGATATATTCCACAGATCTAATAAGACATAATGGTAGCTAATTTTGGCGTGGTATTCAAGGTTATATCATGGAAGATCCTGATTTTTAGCTACAGATTTTGTCCTTTAGTAAGCAGTTGGGAGTCATTTTAGATGTTTGAACAAGAGTAGGGTATTAAATGCAGTGATTATCGGGTATAATATCTGAAGTATACTAGATAAATACATTAATTAGCTTTCTGACTAAAAAATCACTAGCTGCTCTAAAACATTCTAGAGACTTAACACTAGAAATTTCTTACCCACATAATAGCCCACTGGGAGTCTTCCTTGCCGGCAGGCAGCTTTCCTTCACTAGAGCTTCAGGCACCAGGCTCTTTCCAGTTTGTGGTGCCACCATCTGCCAGGGCTTCAGAGTCCTCTGCGTCAAGGAAGACAAGCAAAGAGGGACTAGTGGAGGACTGCGTTCCTTATGCATCTTGGCTTGGAAGTTAAATCTCTTCTGCTTATGGTCCCTTAGTAAAATCTAGTTGCAAGAGAGACTGGAAAATGTAGTTACTGCATAAGCAACTGACTCTCAGCAACAACTCTGTATTAGGTGTGGGGAGCATGAACTTCTATAGAAAATCCTCTCAATCATAGCAAATAAGGAAAACTGGAAGCCACACAGAAGGCCATTGCAGTAATCTAGCATGATGCAGAAGATGAGTGAGGGCTGCTGTCATTTATCTTGATCTTACCAATTAAATTGCTTATTAATTTTAATTCTGAACATATATACTGCTTGGAATGTAAAATTAACATTTTTATTGCTTTCTGGAAAAGCAAACAAAAGAGATAGGGAAGGAAGCAGTTTTGCTCTTAACCGGGGTTTTCAACAGGGAAGCAGTTTTATAAAGATATGTTTTAGTTGACCTTTAGGCATTTGAGCTAAAATAAATTAATATTCTTGCTATTTTTTTTGGTATCCTTCCCATATTATTCTGAATTAGTAATTTGTCATTCTGAAATATTAATGTCCTATCACTTTATAATAGGCCTGGAATTCATTTTCCTTCCTTCAAAAACTAACATGAAAGGAATGGTATGATAAAGAATTAAAGTAAAATTTGTCTTGACAAAATGATGGTTATGAGATTGTATAAATGAAGTACTTATTCATACTACATGAGTGAGCCTTTGAAAATAATATGCTAAGTGAAAAAAGCCAGACACGTATTATATTATTCCATTTACATGAAATGTTCAGAGTAGGCAATCCATTGACAAAATAGATTAGTGGTTACTAGGGGCTGGAGGGAGGGGGAAATTGCAAAGGATCACTAATAGATACAGATTTCTTTTGAGGATGATGGCAGTGTTCTGAATTAGATAGTGATGATGGGGGGCAAATCCCACTGAACTGTATACCTTTAGATGGTAAATTTTATGCTATATCTCAGTTTTTAAGTTGCATGATTTTAAAATCACTTTATGAGTGAGTTTGGGAGTTTTCTTGGACTAAAGATAAGAGATTAAATTTTGTGGTTCCCAATAGCAGCCCCCACACACCAGCCATGACCTCCAGCCCCTTCTCTTCAGTGCTGCACAGATGCTTTGCATGCTTGCTCCCAGCCTCAGCCTGTCAGTTCATAGACATACATGAGAAAGATACGGGAGTAGTGAGAATCACTAAGTTTTCATAAGAGCGTTTCTGAAATGTTGTCTATTGTCATCGACCATACTTTGGGATAGAAGTAAACAAAATGGTGCTTAGGAAAGTTGAAAACAGCTAGTAAATTCTTCTGTCAGGAGAAGGGAAGGTATGAAGACGGTTAGCAGATCAAGATCATTGAGTAACCCTTCAGAACTTGATGAACTCATGAATAAAGTATATGAGATGAGCTACACACAAAATATAGTAATGGGTGGAAACGGGATCATCAGATAAGTCAGTATGAACAACTTTGCCTAGCATAGTTTGTCTTAAGTTAGTGATCAGTTAGATATTTGAGAAAAAAATTTAG
The DNA here is from genome assembly GCF_910594005.1 of Cervus elaphus. Classification (NCBI taxonomy): domain Eukaryota; kingdom Metazoa; phylum Chordata; class Mammalia; order Artiodactyla; family Cervidae; genus Cervus; species Cervus elaphus. The sequence goes on along the minus strand of NC_057816.1, from coordinate 24,262,467 downwards.
CAGCCTTTATGGGATACAGCACTCTCTTTGAAACTGATATTAGAAGGAAAGATCCTTTAACAATTTGTATCTTTTGTACAACAATCTAGTAATTTCTAAAATGGAGTCTACCTATAATTTAAGAAATTACAGTACTATCTTTAATAAAAATTAGTTAAGGAACATGTGTTTTCAAGGTAACATTGTTATCTTTTTAAAGGCCTTAAATAATATTTGTGACTAGTGCTTACATCTGTCCCTAAATTTGTACCAGAATCCTTAATTTGTCCTCTGGAAATACAATAAATTTTGGTTAGCTGTATGGAGTCCCATGAAGAACGATACTATCTGAATTTTTGCAGTATGGTGCTTTCGCTAGTGCTGGTTTTCTATACATGAAACAGCAGCCTTGCTACACATAAATAATAAGAAATCACATAGCTCTGTTAATTAAATGTAATTTTCACGTTTGGAGTCCTACAAAGAAAATTGTGGAGCTAAGTTGAAAACAGATAAGAACTGGCCAGACATTTCCTGTTTACCAAAGATTAAATCTGTAACTGCCTTAAATTTGTTTTCCATTTTTAGCCACAGTCAGACTTGTTGGGGCTTATTCAAGTCATGATTGTGGTGTTTGGAGATGAACCTCCTGTCTTCTCTCGTCCTACTGTTTCAGCATCCTATCCACCATACCAGGCAACAGGGCCACCAAATAGTAAGTAGAATTGAGATTTGGTTTTTAAACTCGTATAAACAAAAGAAAACAGAAAATCTTATAAAATAATTTTTTTTAATGACTTCCCTTTGCTTTTTAGCTTATCAAGTTAGTGGATTTTTTGGAGGTATTCTGAGGCCCCACATCTGCATGTACAGATTCCCAACAAAGACTGGCATTTGGGCTTTCGTTTGTGGGTAGAAATCTTAACTATGGATGTGCTGGATTCCAAAATGGAGGAGAAAGAATGCTGGAATAGAGCTGGAATTTTTTTTAAAATTATGCATGCCATGGAATAGCTTTATTTGATCAATTTGGAGGCAGATAAAACCTGAAAGGCAATCTGACCTCTCCTTTTCTTTGCAACTCCAGGATCAGCGTTGTAGATAATAATCAATTACAAAATCAACTATATCATTCATGTTCAGCTATTCTGGGTATACACAATGACCTAGCTCTCAGCTTTCTTCTCTTGAGTACAGCCAATTCATTTTACTTTGAGTCCAGGGGGTGGGGCATGGAGTCAGTATCAATTCTCCCCTAATTGGTGTACATTATCTCTATTATTTCTGGATTTGTTTTTTCTTTTAATAATTCTTACTGATACTTTAAAATCACCATAGATAATTGAGAGTTGGTTGTACTTGTTTTGACTTTACTAAACCTGTTTATTGTGTTTTGAGCTGTGGTTTGTTTTTTTTTTAACAGATTTTGTTTAATATTATAATTAACCAAATTTATTTATCTTATAAGTTAGATTACATGAACTTTCATTTTCCTTCTGCTGAAAATTATCCTCTTCCTCTTTTATTCATTCTATCTTGAGTAACATCTTGACTCACAAGCTGAATGGAAATCTAACAGAATTTCCTGAATCATTTTCCTTCCCTACTTTCCCAGAAAAGGTTTGGTTGTAGCATTTTGTGGCTCTTTTAATAAAGTAGATTCTAGGGATTCTTTTGGTCCAGAAATTTGTTTTCATCTTAATAAATTCTGTGGACACAAGATTAATCTTGCCCATCTAAGTTTGAAATGCCAAATATTTGCTAGCTCATCATTCATATTTATTTGCTCAAATAACACAGCCAGTGACCACTTACAATAAAGGTAAGAAAGTTAGTCTCCTAAGCAGCATATTTTTCCTAAAGTTCTTCTAGTTTTATATTAACATGGGAAGTGCAGCGTTCTCGAAAGAGATCTCACCAAACAGATTACTGTTACAATTCCATTTTGTACTCACTACTTGTAAATCACTAAACAGTCTAGAGCTAATATATATAAATTACTAGAAGAGACCAACTTACTGTCTACCCAATACTTTTTTTTCAATACTTTATATACATTTAAACAATATTCTTTATTATTAGGTATGACTACAAAGAAATGAAGGTCTGAATTCTGTCCTACATATACACATCAAGGAATAGCCCACAAATTTTGATCCATACTTAAACAAATATGATCTTCTAGTTGAAAAATTATGTACTTTTATTATTATCATCGTTATCTTTAAATATTTTTGATCTTTGGTTTTAGGATGACTTTGGAGTTAGGTAGAAGTCACACCAAAAAAGTGTGCTGTGGCCAAACCTCATTTTTTGACAGTAATAGTCAACACTTAATCAGTGGTAACTGTGAGACACAGATAAACACTTCATATTCTTATTTAATCCTTATATATGTTATGCTTATTTGTATTCCATTTTATTCTAGCTCTGAAATTATTTCACCTCATTATCTGCTTCGTTATCAGTCTTGGACTCAGATAACTTTTGTTGTTTCCCAAAATCAAAATTTAAAGAGTTTGGTCAAATTACTAGCTTTGCAGAACCTTAGTAAAGGAAAATTACTTATAATTATGAGAAAATTGCTTATAATGGTGAAATGTCACTTATATGTGTGCGAGAGAAACTAACATGGGGAGAGAAACTAGTAAGTGACTGTACATGTTGCTGATACCTAATAGTGGCTGGCCTCATCTTTTGATGTTCATAAAGATCAACCGTGTTTTGACCCAGGAAGAAGAAATGTTTTATGAGACTTAGCAGTTGTGACATTTTGGAAAGTGTTTTCCCTTTCTGAAATAGCATTAAACATCATCCTTAGCTTCATTTTTCTTAAGAAAAAATTTACTTATGATACCTATAGATATATCTTAACAGGAAGACTATGAACACTGATACTTGGGGATGTAAGCTCATTCAACTCTGATAAAGACTTTTAAGGCCTGTAGTCAGAGCCCAGCAAGCTTCTGCCATCTTCTTGCATTATGTCCTCCAAAAATTTATTTCTCAAAGGTTCTGCCTCTCTTCAAGCCTTTGTATACTATTCATCTGTTCTATCACTCTTGTTTACCACCACATCCTGTGTTGAAATTAGCTACCTCCTGTACGATCCCATCGGAGAAGGCAATGGCACCCCACTCCAGTACTCTTGCCTGGAAAATCCCATGGATGGAGGAGCCTGGTGGGTTGCAGTCCATGGGGTCGCTAAGAGTTGGACACGACTGAGCTACTTCCCTTTCACTTTTCACTTTCTTGAATTAGAGAGGGAAATGGCATCCCACTCCAGTGTTCTTGCCTGGAGAATCCCAGGGATGGGGGCGCCTGGTGGGCTGCCATCTGTGGGGTCGCACAGAGTCAGACACGACTGAAGCGACTTAGCAGCAGCAGTACGATCCCATATACAACACTCTGTACTCATCCTGTCATAACACTTGCCCCTCTGTATTGATACTCCTTTGTTTATCTCCTCATAAGACTATAAGCAGCTTGAGGCTAGGAAGTCTTTTTTTTTCCAATCTGGTACCTTTCATAGGAAGGCACTAAAATATTTATTGATTGAATTAATAGCTAATTCATCATTATATTCAGTGAAAAAAATTTCACTGAGGATAATTTGATTCTCAGACAATTCATTTCTAGTTAAGGCTGGAATTCTCTTTTTCTTCCTGTGTTGGTTAGCTTCTTGGCACCACTGACTAGCTTCTATATCATTAGTGTTCTCTTTAAAATATATATAAAACATTCTTTAGGCATGCTAGCTTTGAGCCCCTTAGTATTCCCCCTTAGTATTTCCAAGCTTTTGTTTGTTTGGTTTTAACTAATCTAGGTGAATATAAGTTCTGTGTAGGACTTCTTAATAGTAATCTGAAGTCCTTTAAAATCTTCTCTGAAGCCAACAAAACCAGCTGTGCTAATTGGTCAACATAATCTTGTAATAAATATCAAAAGATATCTTAGATATAATAAAGAGGTCACTTTGTAAGAAGCTGACCTTGGACCCCTTCCTCCAAATTCCAAACTGAATTGACTCCTGTCTCAGATTGTAGATTCCTTTAGGCTTGAAGAGCTAACCAGGTTGACCTGTTGGCCAGTTATTCCTTGTTGGGATTGTCGTGTGTGTTGTCATAACTCAGGTTTAATGCTTTTAGAATTATGTGATTTGAAGATATTTATTAGCTGTAGTAAAGAACTAATATGGATGGAGTGTTTTGTTGGCAAGATTTGAATTCTTTACCTGTATGAAATATTGCTGTGGTTTGATGGTGATGTAAGTCTTATTTAATAACCTGTATATCCAGGACTATGTGCATATTATTTTAAAATGTTAAAAATTATTTTTAGCTTCCTACATGCCAGGCATGCCAAGTGGGATTTCTGCATACCCATCTGGGTACCCTCCCAATCCCAGGTAATGAAAAAATATCTTTTGAATAATTGTTTTAGAAATTCTGTTAGATCTAGAATAAAATAATGGGTGCTAACTAGGGCATTGAAGTAAATTTGGTTGTAATTTAATGGAAGGTAAAGCTCAGTATATTGGTGAAATTTTATCATATGTACATAGTTGAACAGGAGTTTTTTCCGTTCTAAGGAAATGCAGCTCTATTCTATTTACGAGAGGAAAGGGGTGGGAAATGACGATGATCTTGGTTAGTTTTGGACCTTGAAATCCTTGCTTCTTTCCTTTTGAGAACTCTGTATATCCGTTGTAAATAGCTGAAAGATTAATGGAATACTAATTATGATTTCAGCCATGGAGAAAAAATGTTTTAATATCCTTTTAAAAAACTGACCTTTTCTGTAAACTATAGGGAATGAATTAATAGTTCATATGATGGGGTCACTCTTGTCCACATGATATTTACTTATTCAGTTCATAGACTATTCAGTTTTTTGCCAACCTTTATTATCCATATGATAATACTATAGAAGTAAATTAATAATAAAATCAGTCTGTGAATAATACATGTGAGAAAAATCAGTAAGAAATAATTATTAAATGTGTGCCTGTTTCAGTGGTAATCTAGGAGTAGTTTCCACTCCTTGGGGTTAACTTAGAATCCAAGGTGGTCTTGGGACTGGCTTAGAATGCAAGACAGGCCTGTACTTGGTGCCCAGATGAAATATACAGCTACTCAAAATTAATAAGAATTAACAAAATTTTAACCCTCAATTCTTAGCTTCAAAAAACCCTCACAAATAAATGCAGCCAAATTTCCTCAACACCTGCCATAAATAAACATATGTATGTACATATATAATATGCTGACTCTTATAAGTTAAATTTAGCAAGGGTATTTATTTGGGGGCCTTTCTTAGTTTCAGGGACTAGCTTAATAAGGTAGTAAATATTCTTTTACATTTAGATGAGTAAGCAGAGACTAGATGAACATCCATCAGAGACAAGAGAGACAGATTCCTATGGTTGTTATATACAGTAACAGGTTATCAGTTTTAGATTTCTTAAGGCTGTTAATTTTCTGATTAAGTTACAGAAATGGAATTCTGTCTGAAGCCTTAAAATTATAAGCCTTTATAATCAACAGTTGCTAGTAAACTAGAATGAACTTTGGGTACATAGGGAATGATTATTAGAAGCACAATAAGGAAATGGACTTCTGAACAATAAAGCCACTTCAAAAAAGACTCGTAGATAAAAATGAAGGCTGAAAATATTGACAGAAATGTGAATCATATTCATTTAATCTTATATAACCTTCAATGTATCTTTTGTAAGGTTATTTGTAAGAAGTTGCTTTTTGAGGCATCTATTTTTCAGAGATTTAATGGGGTTGTGTGTGTGTGTGATGTAACTTTTAATCTCATGACATGCTGATGAGTTGTTAAAGGTAACTATATTCAAATTGCTATCTGTATCTTTCGGCCTATGAAAGGTCTTGGCAGAAGAGCCTGAGAACCTCTTTCCCTTCTTCCTTTATCCTAAAGGAGAGTTAATAAGTCAGTGACTCAAGAATCTGTATTCTTAAAACAGTGAATATGAGATTATTTATTCTTGTTATAGAAAGTTGGACTAGATAATCTCTAAGGTCTCTTTCAAATTTTAAGATCTTTTGAAAGTTTTATTTAGCACCTGCAGCATGTATACAAGGAAATTAAAAAGTATGTCAAGAATAGTTTGAGTATGGGTATATATACTAGCAAGCATGTATTATTAGAAATAGTTTCTGATAGCAGAAAAGACAGGAAATGGTAAATGCGGGGATAAACTGAGCTTTAAAGGAGAGGCCACGTCTGACTGGAGGTGGGCGCTCAGAGGCGGCTTCGTAAATGAGGAAACTGATTTATGAGGATGACCTTAAGAAGAAAAGAAGGCGTTTAGAGGTGGAGGGAGCGGCAAACAGTAATAACATTTTACAGCTGAGAGGAAACTTATTAGTCATCAAGTTCAGCAACTCATTTTATGTAGTCATAGGTATGATATGAAAACCAAAAAAAAAAAAAAATCCCAGCAAAGATTAAGGAAACACCCTAATATGGCAGGAAAATACAGGATTATGAGTAGGAGAATTGAAAAGAATAAAGGTGCAACTTTCATGGAATATGAGTACTACATGCTAGGAAGTCAGAATGGAAAAGTTCTCACAAAATATCTGTTGCTTTCAGTTCTGATATTGTTGGATTGCCTTTAGAAAAACTCAGGTTGCTTTCTGCTACTGTGAAGGTGGCCCTCAAATAACCAGGGCCAAGGGGCTTCCCTCGCAGTTCAGTGGTTAAGACTCTGTGCTTCCACTGTAAGGGGCATAGTTGATTGGGGAACCAAGATCCTGCATGCTGTGGGCCAAGAAAAAGCAAACAGAAACCACGGCCAAGCAAGAGTATTTCATTAAATCTAGTGTCGTTAATGGAATTTCTGTAGAACTTCACTTAAATAGGCAACTGTAGCTCTAAAACTGGAAAGTCATGAGCTCGTAAAACAATGGAATATCCAGCTTAGCTTCCTGGGCTTCTTAAAGACACTGTAGAGTTCGGGCCATCACGGTGGTTAATGCTTTCTGTCCTTGTCTTTAGTGGTTACACAGGCTGTCCATACCCGCCTGGTGGTCAGTATCCGGCCACAACAAGTTCCCAGTACCCTTCCCAGCCTCCTGTGACCACTGTTGGTGAGTACCCTTCAAAACTGTGTTTCTGCTCAGAAGGAAATTCAGTCTCCTGTTGTGAAAAGTGCATTCCACGTTTCTCTTTATTGATAAGTTTGACATGTAACGTTGTGTAAGTTTGAGGAGTGCAGTGTGTTGTTTTGATAGGTTTATGTGTTACAGGGTGATTGCACTATGGCAGCACTAACTACATAATTACTGGGCACTGTTACATTCCGTGTCCATTACACAGCGCGTTAGGTCGCTGTGGTTCACTGCTGCTGCTCTTGCTGCTTAGTCACTCAGTCGTGTCTGACTCTTTTGTGACCCCTTGGACTGAAGCCCACCAGGCTCCTCTGGCCACGGGCTTTCCCAGACAAGAATACTCAGTGGGTTGCCATTTCCCTAGGGCATCTTCCCAACCCAGGGATTGAATCCACGTCTCCTGCATTGTCAGGCAGATTCTTTACCACTGAGCCACCAGGGAAACCCCTATGGTTTATTACTTGTTACAGATTTGTACCCTAAATACCATCAATTTTATCACCCTCCTCCCATTTCACATTTACATGTGAATTGTTAGAGTACTCTTTCTTTTTAGAGCTAAAACTCTTAATGGTCAGTGCCCTATATTCTAAATCTTAGAAGTGATTTATCATCATATAAATGAGCCTTCTACCAGAGCATAGAAATAAATTTGATTGATTCTTAATCACTTTTTCCTGCGTTTTTATTGGTGAACCTTGTATGTGTTGAACTATTAACAGATTCTTAGGTTTTCCAGCCTGGTTATATGTAAAGATAGATGTGCATTTTTAGGAGAAGAAAGCACCATTGGGAAATATGAGTGGGTCAGATAAGACCTGTTATTTCTGACCAGTAGTTCTTGCTTTTTTATGTTGCTTATTAGTAGAGTTACCTGAAATGTAATTTTCTTCAACTGAGAAAATGAAAGTGATACAGGAACTTCTGCAGACTCCCACCACCCTTCCTGACTATCTACCACCACCTGTACCACCGTATTTGCCTTTTCCCTGTTCTTACAGAGAGTGGGTCTTTCCCATTCTATAGTTTTCCTCTCTTTCTTTGCATTGTTCATTTAAGAAGGTCTTTTCATCTCTCTTTGCTATTCTTGAGAACTCTGCATTTAGTTAAATATTTTTCCCTTTCTCCCTTGCCTTTCACTTCTCTTCTTTCCTCAGCTATTTGTAAAGCCGCCTCAGATCGTCACTTTGCCTTCTTGCTTTTCTTTTTCTTTGGGATGATTTTGGTCACTGTCTCCTGTACAACAATGTTATGAATCTCCGTCCATAGTTTTTCAGGCACTCTCTGTCAGCTCTCTTTGGCACAGTGGTTGGGACACAGACTTGGATTACTGTCCAACATTAAACCATTAATGTTGAATGGTTGCCTTGGAAACAAACCAGGATCATTTTGTTGTTTTTGAGATTGCACTTAAGTACTGCATTTTGGACTCTTTTGTTGATCAGGAGGGCTATTCCATTTCTTCTAAGGGATTCTTTCCTACAGTGGTAGATATAATGGTCATCTAAATTAAATTCGCCAGTTCTCATCCATTTTAGTTCACTGATTCCTGTTACCTCTTGCCATCTCTGGCTTGACCACCTCCCATTTACCTTGATTCGTGGACCTAACATTCCAGGTTCCTACGCAGTATTATTCTTTACAGCTTTGGACTTTACTTTCACCACCAGACACATCCACAGCTGAGCGTTGTTTCCGCTTTGGCTCATCTGCTTCATTCTTTCATGGAGCTAATAATTGCCCTCTTCTCTACCCCAGCAGCATATTGGACACCTTCCAACTTGGGGGGCTCATCTTCTGGTGTTATATCTTTTTTGTCTTTTCATACCGTTCATGGGGTTCTCATGTCAAGACGCTTAAGTGGGCTGCCATGTCTTCCTCCAGTGGACCAGGTTTGTCAGAACTCTTGACTGTGACCCATCTGTCTTAGGTGGCCCTGCACAGCACGGCTCATAGTGTCAGTGAGTTATACAGGCCCCTTTGCCACAAGGCTGTGACCCTTGAAGCTATCACCTCCATGATGCCTACTTAATACTCTGATTTTGGCATCATCCTTGATTTTTCATCAGGAACCTGTTATTTTTCAAAATATATCTAGAATCTGATCATATCCAGTGCTGATCCGAGTCACCGTTCTCTCATCTGATTTACTTCAAAAGCCTTCTTCTGTCCTTAGCCCCTACATCTGTTTTTAGCATAACAGCTAGAATGATCCTATTAAAAGATAAATAAATGATATCACTTCTCTGCTCAAAACCTTCCAGGGTTTTCCTATTTCACTCAGAATTCATTCCACATTTCTGAGGCTTAGAAGGCCCTTTATGATCCTGCTTTCCTCCCCATTACTTCTGACCTCATCTCCTACTCATCTCCTCCTACTCGTGTTTTAGGATTTGTCCACTGCCTGTTTCTTTACAAGGAGTAGTCAGGCCTACCCTGACCAATCTGTTCTCACCATCACCCCGCACATGTATACAAACATGTGGAACATCTAGAAAGTTCATACAGGTTTTTCTGTAAAATGGGAAAATCCAAAGGAGCTTTTTGGCCAACCCAATAGATTCTTGTGAAGTTTACTTTTCTGTTACATTTTCTGATAGATTGTAACCATCCTGATATCTGTTGTAAATATCCCTCCCTCCCAGCAAAAGTGTTTTCTTCAGTTGTTTTTGTCATTGATACATTCTAATTGAGATTCTAGTGGCATTGGTTTTGTTTTTTAAAAATATTCTCATCTGTCTGTCTCATCCTTCTGTAATACAGGTCCTTTTTTTTTTACAGTGTAATTTTATTTATCTATTTTTGACTATGCTGGGTCTTCATTACTGTGTGCAGACTTTGTCTGGTTGTGGTGAGCGGGGGCTGCTCTTCGTTGTGGCACACTGGCTTCTCACTGCAGTGGCTTCTTGTGGAGTACAGTCTTCAGCACACGGGCTTCAGAAGTTGCAGCTCGCAGGCTCTAGAGCACAGGTGCAGTAGTTGTGACACCCTGGCTTAGTTGCTCTGCAGCATGTGGAATGTTCCTGGACCAGGGATCAAACCTGTATCCTCTGCATTGGCAGGCAGAGTCTTATCCCTTTAGCACCAGGGAAGTCCTACAATGTAATTTAAATGCTTGGGTTAGAAACCTGATGATGGGAGATCTTTAAACCAATAAGCAAAACGTACTAATTCTTGTTAAGTTCTCCATTTTGGCTCAGGCATCATCAATAAATTAATAGTGCTGTTTGTTAACCCTATATTTCTCATTGAGATGATGGTATCTGATTTGTAGAGAACCTCAGTTTCCAAAGATTTTTTATGTTAACCTATTTCAATGCAATAGGTATGAAGCATTTTATAGCTTAGAATAAATGACATCCATATAACAAGAAATAGGAATATGGGGAAAATGGTATATTTTGAATCAAATCTAATGTTTGTTTTTAGAACAAGTTATCAAAGCAATATTTTATTGTATTTCTAAGAGTACTTTCTTAGAAAGTCTGGAAACAAATTATCATTCTATGATTATATATAATATCCTTCATGTTGCTTTTCTATCCTTTGTTGCTTGTCTGCTTGATTTTTTTCATCATATTTTAGTAGTACATTGTGAAAAACACTCTTGAACTTCAAAATTGTCATAAAGGAAAGCAGAAACATTAAAGTATCATTTGAATATTAGAGTTCACGAGTAGTCAACATTTTCTCAGTCTGCCAGGGGTCATCAGGATTTGCACTATTATTTTTGTACTATTGAGGCATGAGAAAGAATTGATGTGTTCCTTTATCCTTTGTGGAACTTGGTAGTGTAAAGATTTTGATCTTACAATGTAAAGCACAGACTTGTTTCAAGGCATCGTTCGTTAACTCGTACCTTATCAGCGTGGGTGCCTGTGCAGTATTGAACAATGTTGAAGTAAAAGAACCACTTAAAAGGAATCGATAGAGATTACTTTTTTTTTTTTAAGGCAACCAACACTTTCATTTGCTTTTATTTTTTGCGACGTTATTCCCAGACTGTAAGTTTTGTTTCTCCGTTTCTTCTGGGATCTTTCTCTTCCGGGCAGCCTCCTCTCCTGGTTTAGGAGCAGTCTGTTCTTTCTCAGTTAGGAGCATCAGTGAGGCAGGAAGAGCTCAGGGACCGCCTGATCCCACTGTGAGCTCTGTAAGGCCTGGGGGCTGGGGGCTTTGTTCACCCGAATGTGCTCAGTGAGCAGAGAATCTACACCTAAGCCCTTCAGTTCAGCTGTACTCTTTGCATTTTTGAGCAGGTGCAGTAAAAATTCAGTATTCTGTCTGGGCCGTCGATCCTGCATCCAGCCCCAGTGTTTGGCCTGTGCACACCTACCAGCTCCACTATTGTGACGATGGAACGGCACACGTCGTTTCTGTAGAGTGACATCCTTCAGATACTTGGTGGCTTTTTGGATATGCACACCCTTAATGGCCTGGGCAGTTTCACCAGTGTTCTTAAACTGAACATGAAGATTTGAACTTCTTGGTTTGCTTGATTTTGTGGGGTTTTCTGGGTCAAGTGAATAGCACATCATTTTTAGAGGTCACCTTAGGCTGCTTACCAGAAAAGCGAGATTACGTTCTGTATGGCAGTCTCTTCTGAAATAATGCAAAAGACTGAGGATTGATGCAGATCTTGGGGCTTAAAACAGCTTTTTCTGACTCTATTCCATGTAGATTTTGAACACCATTTAAAAGAAAATTTGTTTTGTCATTTCATTTTATACTATACTTTTTTGTTACCTCTCAGACAGCTTCTGGCCTAACCTGACCTTTAAAAACTACATTCATGAGATTGATGCTCACTGAGGGCATTGACTAAGCAGTGACAGCAGCTGTTGAATAATGAAGAGCCTTTTGATGGTGCTTTTCTATCAGGTCTGGGCAACTGTAGTGATATTTTAATACATTTATATTATTTAATGAGGGAAAAATTATGATCTGTAACTTAAATTCTTCCTTGAAGTTCTTATAAGATCAGGTTTATTTTTTTGATGTCATCTTTGCACTTCACTATCAAAAACATTTTCTACTGGAAGATCAGTGGGAAAAGATGAGGAATTTGGATGGTTTTCCTGAGATTTTCTGCCCATTATTTATTAACAAAGCATCAGAAGGAAGGTGAACTTTCCTTGATATCTAAAAAAGATTAAAATTTTTAATTTGTTTTTTCAGATTCAAGTATATATTTCTTAAGACTGAAACATTTTTGTTAGGACTAGGCATATAACTTTTACCAGGTTGGCATTGCCAAAACTATAAGAGAACTTGAACTCTGATCTTAAAGGCTTAAAACTACTGAACCATCACCAAATTATAAAGAATAAGTTTAGGAGACAGCATTAGTATATGTTCTAATAGCAGATCCCAGAAAAAAGCAGAAGCAGGTATGAAGATGTGGTCATTTGTATGTTTCCAGGGCTGAAAAACAGGCACCTTGAAAAGCTTTGGTCCCCAGTAGGGAATTCCCATGGAGAAGGCCAGACTCTTTTGGATAGCAAAGAGTGGCATGATGTGGGACCAGTCACTTCCACCTTGATTCATGTTTAGCCCTCTCTGTCAGACTTCCGTGTCCTGGTGGTGCACTCAGGTGGCAGTCTAGGAGTGATGAAGTTGCTGGATATTACAGTCCAAATTAAGAAAGATTTAAGATTTATCAAGCAGATGGTCAGGAATGTTACTGAAGTGTGGTCCCATGCGGCACCCAGAAAAGTGTGGTGCCACTCAGAGGGACCTCCGCATGTTTTGCATGTACGTGTGAAGAAAGTCAGTCGACATACCGGCTCCTTTGTGAAGTTCATCAAACACAGGCATACATACACATGCCACATACCACCTTTTGTTTATCTACTCATCTGTTTTTTTAGTTGACATGAAATGAAAGTTGCCCAGTTGTGTCCAGCTCTTTGCGACCCCGTCCATGGAATTCTCCAGACCAGAATACTGGAGTGGGTAGACTTTCCCTTCTCCAGGGGATCTTCCCAACCCAGGGATTAAACCCAGGTCTCCTGCATTGCAGGCGGATTCTTTACCAGCTGAGCATTGCATTGCAGGCGGATTCTTTACTAGCTGAGCCACAAGGGAAGCCCTTGTTTTTTCAGTTGTTTGTTTATTAATTTGGTCATTTAGTGTATAATTACTGAGTGCTTGCTACATACCAGGAGTAAGAACCCCACTGGGAACAACACAAAGTAACTTACTGCCTCATGGAGTTTGCATTCCAGTGAGGGAAGACAGGAAACAAACTTAGAGAAAATACACCGTGTGCCAGGTGGAGATACATGCGATCTAGGAACATTCAGGTTGAAGAGGGGCACAGGAATACCGGGAGGGCGAGGACCGCCTCCTCTCCTCACCTCCTTCACGTCCACTCCGCTTACACACTGGCCTCCTGCAGCCCTTGAGCAGCAGACACGCTGGTTTGCTGTTTCAGCCCTATCTGTGCTCTGCTTGCCTGTGTGGTGATCTGGAGATCTAGTCACTGCTGTTACCTCTGCTTGAAGAGTTCTCTCCAAGCCTGGAAAAAGGCTTCTATGCCTTATACTTTGAGGTGGGAGTATGTTTCTGGTTCAAGAACAGCAGCGAGGCCAGTGGTGTGAGCTAAGGGTGTGTGAGGAGATGGGGTCGGAGAGCAAATAGAGCTGGCTCAGGTGAGTCCTTGTGGGTCAGGGTGAGGCCTGTGGCTTTTCCTCTGTGTGAGCTGGGGAGCCATGGGCAGGCTTTGAGCAGAGGAGTGATCTGATCTGATTGATGTTCTAACAGATACATCTGTGCAAGACCCTGGGTGGAAACGGTGGCCTCCTTGAAGAGGCCATTAAAAGAATCCAGGTCTGAGGTGGTGGCTTGGACCTGTGTGAGGACAGAGGAGGTGGTCACATGTGTTGAAGAGGGGTATCCATTCGTCTCTTGATGGATGCTGAGGTTGCTTCTGTATCTTGACTATTGTAAATAATGCTACAATACATAGGGGTGCATATATCTTTGAATCATTGTTTTTGTTTTCTTCAGAAGAATACCCAGAAGTGGAATTGCTGTATCACGTGGTGGTTTTATTTTTAATTTCTTTGAGGAACCTCCATACTGTTTTCTGTAGTGGATGCACCAATTTGCAGTGTACGAGGGTTCCCTTTTCTCCGCATCCTCACCAGCGCTTGTTCTCCTTTTGATAATAGCCATTCTGACTATTGCAATGCCCTGATGATTAGTGATGTTGAACTCTTTTCATGGCCATCTGTATGTCCTCTTCAGAGAAACGTCTGTTCAAGTCCTCTGCCCATTTTTTATCAGGTTGTCTTTTTTGATCCTGAGTTGTATGAGTTCTTTGTATATTTTGGATCTTAACCCCTTATCAGATGTATCATTTGCGGGTATCTTCTTCCATTCAGTAGGGTGCCTTTTTGTTTTGTTGATTGTTTCCTTTGCTCATCAAAAGCTTTTTTAGTTTGATGTAGTCCCATTTGGTTTTTTTCTTTTGGGTTTTTTTTTTGGGGGGGGGGTGCTTTTTTTTTTTTTCCTTTAGGTTCCCTTACCTGAGGAGGCATATCCAAAAAAATGTTAAGACCAGTGTCAAAAAGAGTACTGCCTATGTTTTATTTTTTTTTTTTAAGTTTCTTTCTTACAGTTGTATTTAGATATAATTGACATATAGTACTGTATAAGTTTAAAATGTGCAGCATAGAGAGAGGTGGGAGGGGGGATCGGGATGGGGATACATGTAACTCCATGGCTGATTCATGTCAATGTATGACAAAACCCACTGAAATGTTGTGAAGTAATTAGCCTCCAACTAATAAAAATAAAAATAAAATAAAATGTGCAGCATAATGATTTGACTTACTTACATCATGAAATGATTACCACAGTGAGTTTAATGAACATCTGTCATCTCCTGTAGATACAAAAGGGAAAAAATACTAAAAAAACAAGAACTCTTTAGGATTTACTCTTAACAGCTTTCCTATATAGCAACGTTAATTACATTAATCATGTTGTATGTTTCATCCCTAATATTGCCTGTGTTTTCTTCTAGGAGTCTTATGTTTCAGGTCTTACAAACATTTAAGTTTAATTCATTTTGAGTTTATTTTTGTATAGAGTGTGAGAAAGTAGTTCAGTTTGATTCTTTTACATGAAGCTGTCCAGTCTTTCCAAAACCACTTACTGAAGAGGCTGTCTTTCCTGTTCTGTATTCTTGCCTCCTTTGTCAGAGATCAGTTGACCATGTGAGTGTGGGTTTATTTCTGGGCTGTCTGTTGTGTCCCATTAATATGTCTGTCTGTTTTTATCCCAGCACTATAGTGTTTGGATTACTGAAAAGCTCTGTAGTATAGTTTGAAATCATGGAGCACGATACCTCTGGTTTTGTTCTTTAGTATTATAGATTTTTAAATTGTGCTCTTTCACAAAATAATCTAAAGGAATGACTGATGCTGACCCATTTTTTTAAGGATGGAATCTGTCTCTCAAATTAATTGGCCTTTGTGCTTAAACCTTGCTAGTAGCGTCTTTCATTATTATGATAGTAGCACCATTTTTTTTTTTCAAATAGTTACTACTTTGGTATCCTATTTTAATAAGGTCTATACTTAACCTTCACTTTGAATACTTGAACTATTATGTAAATTAATTTAAATCTTTTTTTCTGCTGTGTGTTTATTTTCAAGAAGTGTTAACCTGCTCATGTTTTCCTTTTTTCTCATTGGTTGTGGTTATAGAAACTTTAGAGTATTGCTCTAATAGTATTTAAAAGATTTTAAAAAAAAATTAAGGTCCCCTGATTTCTTTGGAAGAAAGTTCCATGACCTGCCCAGAGCCTGGCCAGTAGTATTAGCAGCTTACTTGTTCATAGACTATAAATAAAAAGCCCTTTGTAAGCAGCTTAATGAATTTGCTTGATTTGTGTTTAATAGCATAAATCAGAATGACTTTGCTCATACAGTTGTTTGAAATGTTTCTGTTTCAGAGCGACCTGTTTTTTTGTTTTTATTATAAAAGGAACTAATATGGGCTTTATCTGGTGATCACCAGGGGTTTGACCTAGTTTCTGAGTAGATGGTCAATAAGCTTCTGTTTCAGATTGCTTAGGCACCGTAATTTGCTCTGTAGCACAAATGCCATTATTACTGAAGATGATTATGTGAATCTTGAGCAGGTAACATCAGAAGTACAAATGCTGGGGGGCAGATGACTCACTTTTGCTGGTTAGATGTGAGGTCAGAAAAGTTACTAGTTATTATGTATTTTTCTTTGGGGTTACCATGGATTCTTTCCCTAATGAGCTTCTTTTTGAATTGTAGGAAGTAGTGATCATCAGTAGGTATTGTTAGGAGATAAATAAAGCTGATTTTCTTTAACTGTTTAAAAAATGGTTCTAAATCAGGAAGTGCACTTTACTGGCCCAGATTATTCATTGAATTATCAGATTCACTGAGTAGAGTATTGGTTTCCTAATAGTAGGAAAATTATCTCACTTCTTAAGGATTAAGGTTAGTGATTGAATCCTATCTGACATTTAAATGAAGTTTTGTTTAGGATTGTTTCTCAAAATCTGTGTTACCTCTCCAGTTGCTGCTGATCTGGAGTTGTAGAAGGGCCCTTCTGAAATCTGACTCTGCATGGTAAAGGTCAGTGTGCAGGGACTTGAGGTCTGGCAGTTCGCCACAAACTCGTTGATCCAAGGCTCATCATAACAAAAACTAAAATTTCTCTTAAGACATTTGAGAAGGAAAAAAGGCTTTTTGAAAAGTGATCAGGAAGAAGAAGAAAATTTTCTACCAAACTTTTTTCTTACTTGTTTATATAAATAATCTCTTTTTAAATGTATTTTATTATTTTTTCTTTTTAATAGGATAATTGCTTTGAATTGTGCTGGTTTCTGCTATACATCGTGTATCAGTCATTGCTGTATATATATATATATATATATCCCCTCCCTCTAGAACCTCCCTCCCACCCCCCATAAACAGTCTCTCTAAGTGTCATGGTTCATTTAACTTTGAACTTTAATCTGGGCTTTTCTCTTGGTGTTCACTTTTGATGACTTAATTACAATTCATTTTTTCTATTTAGAAAGTAGATGGGTGTTAAAATGTTCAGATATACTGTACATGTCTGTGTGTGATAAGGGAGAGGACTAGCTCTAGCCTTGGCATTTCTAGGCTCCTTAGGTGAACTGTGACCTTTATTGAAAGCCAAGTGACTGCTGCCTCAGCTTCCTTCCCGTTCTGAATGTTAGTGGCTTTAGCTAGACTTATTTGGAAGGACTTATTTGGTCCTGTATGGTAGCGTTTCATTTGCCCTAATGTATTTTATAAGAGAAACAATATAAATTCTAGGACTTAAAATTTTTTAATTGGGATTTGAAAGTTTAGCATCAGTATAACTTGATCCATTTTAATGTAATAATTTTAACCGTTTGTTGATGTGTTTGTGTGTAAAACATCCAGACTAGTTATCAAAAGACCCTTCAGTTTGCATTAGTTAAGATCATTTCTGCACAGATGAATGGGACACTTTGACGGCATGTGACTGACTGCACGTTTGAATGCCTAACCGTATTCATATCACTTGGGTTCCTAATCTCTGGGAATAGTTTTGTTGTATCTCACAGGAATCATAGTAACATTTCAGATGGGCGTAATAAGAAAGTTCTTTCAGAAAAAAGTTTTAAAGTTCCTATTCTTAATGCATCTATCATAAAATGAGGACTTAGTGAAATGCCATCTCTACTAGCCATTATTTTGTAAATCACCTTTTCAGCACAAAATTCTAAACTGTTGTACCCTTTTTTGCTGTCACTTAGGACTTAAATAAATTAGTGCAATATAAAAAACTAGAGATTTTGATTTGATATAAATTCTGTCCAAATAAAGTCTTTTTTTTAAGTCTTTTTTTAAAAATTGAAGTATAGTTGATTTATAATGTTAATTGCTACTGTACAGCAAAATGACTCTGTTATACATGCATATACACACATTGTTTTTCATATTCTTTTCCACTATGCTTTATCACAGGATATTGAATATAATTCCCTATGCTGTACAGTAGGACCTCCCCAGTTTGTGTCTGCTAACCCCAAACTCTCAGCCTATCTCTCTCCCACCCGCCTCCTTGGCAGCCACCAGTCTACTCTCTGTGTCCCTGATTCTGTTTCATAGTAGTTTCACTGGTTATATTTTAGATATAAGTACTACATGTGGTATTTGTCTTTCTCTTTCTGACTTCACTTCATGTGAATCTCTCGTTGCATCCATGTTGCTGCAGATGGCATTATTTAGTTCTTTTATGGCTGAGTAGTATTCTGTTGTATATATATACCGTATCTTCTTTATCCACTCACGTTGATGGACATTTAGGTTATTTCCAGATCTTGACTGTTGTGAGTAGTGCTGCTGTGAGCACTGGGGTACATGTCTTCTTCTTAAGTATAATTTTTTCCAGGTATATGCCCAGGAGTGGAATTGCTGGACCATATGGTAATTCTAGTTTTAGTTTTCTGAGGAACCTCCAAGCTGTTTTCCACAGTGGTTACACCAACTTACACTCCCACCAACTGTGTAGGAGGGTTCCATTTTCTGCATACCCTCTCTAGCATTTGCAATTTGTAGACTTTTTAATGTGACTGGTGTGGGGTGATACCTCATTGTAGTTTTTTCATTTCTCTGTAATAATTAGCGATGTTGAGCATCTTTTCATGTGCCTATTGACCATCTGTATTCTTCTTTGGAGAAATGTCTACTTAAGTCTTCTGCCCATTTTTCAATTGGATTGTTTTTTTGTTGTCAAGGTGGATGAGCTGTTTGTATATTTTGGAAATTTAAGCCCTCATCACTCGCGTCATTTGCAAATATTTTCTCTAATTCTGTAGGTTGTCTTTCCATTTGGTTTATGATTTCCTTTGCTGTGCAAAAGCTTCTAAGTTTGATTAGGTCCCATTTGCTTATTTTCATTATTTCTGTTGTCTTAGGAGATTGACCTAAGAAAACATTGGTTCAATTTATGTCAAAAATGTTTTGTCTAAAACAGCTAAGTCTTTAACTCATACTGAGAGGAAAGCAAGTTGTCTTCCTGAGAAAGGGAAGTGAGTGCGTTTGAATAGTGAGGAGTCAGGCACATCATTAAAGGATTAGGATTCTTGTTCCAAAGCAGAATGGGAGAAGAGAGTGGAAAACTCCCATCTGGTAGTTTCAGTCTTTGAACATGTTCTGAGGACTTTTGTTTTTGTTTTTTCTTTTATGAAAAGATGGTAAAAGAGGGCGTAGGGCTTTAGGAAAGAATCCAAAGGATCAAGGTTTTGGTTTAGGTTATGGCAGACTTCCTTTGGAAGATGCCCGGTGATCTGAAAACAATGAGAGAGAGGCTGTCGTGGCAGGCAGCCTGTGCTCAGGACTAAGAGATGGGCAAGGAGTTAGGACGATGGGAGATACTCAAGGAAGACAGGAGTGGAAGAAGCAAGAGGTCAAAGGTACGAGAAGGAATGAGTGGAGATATGAATTGGTGAATTCGGGGAGGTTGCTAAGGGTCATCCCGGTGTCTGTACAAGAGGATGTGACTAGAGAGGTGGTCGCTGAAGAAGATTATGGGAAAACTTGAGGGGAATGAGCCCAGAGATGTTACAGTAACTGGCAAATTGATGAGAACGCTTTGGAAAAGTCAGGTATTGAGAGGTCAGGGATGTGAAAAATAAGACCTCAAGTTACCCTCTGGCTTTACAACTCTGAATTCCAAAGCACACATCTGAAAGTTAATAGTTTTGCTTTTCAGAAATGTGAAATAATAAGCTGACATACTTTTGTAAAACTGGAAGTAAATTCTGAAAAGCATATATGGATTTATATGTTAATCAATCAAAAGTATTAATTGCCTCTGTAAATGCTGGAGTATGGGTGCTGTTTGGGTGCTTCGCAGCAGGAGGTTCCTCACAGGAAAGAGGGAGACTTAGCAGGAGAGTCTGATGGTGGGCTTTTCTTTTTACTGTGTACATGCAGTGTCCTTAGCTCAGATGGACGAAGGACGCTCCTCAGGGAAACCTGGCCATGGGAGATACTGTTTTTGCTCATTTTCACTTGCAAGAAGAATAGAACCCAAGTCACAAGAAAACAGTTCTTCTGTGATAGAAAGAAAAAAGGGGTGGGGGGGGAACAGAACTGTAGACTTAGACGCTATTTTTGAAACCAGTAACATCTGAGGACGCTGAAGTCTCCCAGTGTCATTTATAAAAGCCCAGAAAAGCATTCAGGGTATCCTGGATATGGACCAGCTTCTGGGAGAAAACAACATTACTAATCAAAAACTAAAAAGTGTAGTAACCAGATCAGCATATGGAATAGCAAGAGCTGTGATCAGAGGAACAGTGGAGGGCACAGGTGGTGCTGGTTGCGATATCATTTGAACAGTGCAGTTTCCTCTTAGAAACAGCGCACTTTGCATGGGACCAGGAGGGGGCCTGTAATGGATGAGAACACGAGTGGTGAGATTCTGGGTACATTTTTACAGACTGACTTAAAGGGTCTCCCCCACCCCCCCCCACCCCCCCCAGTAAGTAGAACTCAGCATCAAGGTGATAAAAATTTTCAGCTCAGAGTGGAAGTGATACTGTTGGTCTGTAATCGTTCTTTATTCATTGTAAGCAGTAAAGGTAAGTATAATTCCCCACATGGTATTCTGTCATCAAACATAACTGAAAGTCAGAATACCGTTTATCATTTGCTGATTTATGACCCTAACTGAAGAACACTGATAGTCATAAAAAGTATCTATACTTAAAGGGAGGACCTTTTTGAAGAAAATATCTGAGGGGTAAGTTTTATATAAGACACTGATTAGGAAGGTAAAGAGTAAAGAATCTGAGAACAGAAGTTTATCAGCTGAATTTTTTGGATGGCATTCTCTTTTGTACATCTGTTCTTTCCTGTTCTTTTGGTAAAGGAATAAACATCTTACAGAAGGGAAGCCGTATTGACTTGTACATTAGTTTAAGGAAACTCTGCCCGTTCTCAATCTTAATGGCCTTTAGAGTGGGTGGTACCTTTCTCCTTCAGCTTAGCAGTAAAGCCTAAGAATGGACTTGACCTGAATCAGATGTTTTTCCTTGGTATAAATTTGTTGTTCCTTTTATTGGAGATTTAGGGATCTTTGTAATCGGTAGATATCTGTAGAGGCTCTCAGTGAGCCTCTGCCTCATTGAGAAAATAGCTAATTGTTTGGGCTGTAAGCCAAGAAAGTAGGTAAATATGGATAAACAGTAATCTCAAATTGTAGTACTGAGAAGACTCTTGAGAGTCCCTTGGACTGCAGGGAGATCAAACCAGTCAATCCTAAAGGAAATCAACCCTGAATATTCATTGGAGGGACTGATGCTGAATCTCCAATACTTTAAGCCACCTTTTGTGAAGAACCAACTCATTGGAAAAGACCCTGACGCTGGGAAAGATTGAGGCAAAAGGAGAAGCGGGCAGCAGTGGATAAGATGGTTAGCGTCACCATCTCAGTGGACATGAATTTGAGCAAACTCCGGGAGATAGTGGAGGACAGAGGAGCCTGCATGCTGCAGTCCCATGGGATTGCAAAGAGTTGGACACAACCTAATGACTGAACAAGAAGTAACCTCTCATGGGGAGAGTATTTCTGAATCAACTCCTGTTTTAATGTTATGTTTAATAAAGTTATGGCATACAGTATTTTCTTTCCTCACACTTTGAAAGTGTTGACTCATATTTTGTCCTGTTTTGTGATGATTCCCGTGGAAGGAGTACAGAGAGATTGGGAAATAAGCAAGTGTTTTGCCCTTTCCTCCCGCAGGTCCCAGTAGGGATGGCACAATCAGTGAGGACACTATCCGAGCCTCTCTCATCTCAGCGGTCAGTGACAAACTCAGATGGCGGATGAAGGAGGAGATGGATCGCGCCCAGGCAGAGCTCAACGCCTTGAAACGGACAGAGGAAGACCTGAAAAAAGGGCACCAGAAACTTGAAGAGATGGTTACCCGTTTAGATCAAGAAGTAGTAAGTAACTCATTGCATAACGGCACTGTTCTAACTGTAGCTATGGCAGAGTTTTCTGTGTGTACTGTGGCTACCCTGAGTACTCTGGGTATGAGAGTTCAAACGATTGTACACGCTCTTTAAGCACTTGAACATAGCTTCTCTACAGCTTGTTAAAAAACAGAGCCTATGGTTGAAATACTGGGAAGTGGATGTATTTAGAGGATTTTTTGCTTGCACCTTCATGCTGGGGGATAATGTTTTGACCCATAGGAGGACTGTTTGAGTGTTAATGTTACCAGACAGTTACCCAGAAATAAGAATTTGAGAGAGTTCTAAGCCATGATAAAGATCTGCAGACCTGGGGTGCAGACTTAAGGATCAGTTTTCTTTTTTGTTTCCAAACATTGTTTGAACTATATTTAAAGCATCTTTGGTATGCAACCTTTAGCTCTTCAGCTTTCTCACATTTTTATCAGACTGCTGTGCCCTGAAGAGTCAGTATGAGTCAGCCCTGTGACTCTTGTTTAAAGATGTAGAGTTGAGTACCAGCTTCATCTTCACTTTCATTCTTGTGAGGGAGAATGTTCCAGTAAGTATGCATTTTTGATGAAAGGATAGAGAGTTTATTGGGTGTTTGAGGGCTTTGGAGAAAGAGATTTGTATGTACACATTAGTCTAATAAATGGTCCTACTGTGTAAAATGAGCTTCTCGATAGTCAGCTACTTTCAAACATTGAGGAAAATGGCACCGTACAATTCAGAGCCCACAGCCACCACCTGCTATATCTTGGGACTAAAATTCAAGTGTTTGTGGAGTTCTGTGTGTTGAATCATCTGTATAGACCTGGGGGAAGTTGTTCCTCTGAGGCAGATGT
The DNA here is from genome assembly GCF_910594005.1 of Cervus elaphus. Classification (NCBI taxonomy): domain Eukaryota; kingdom Metazoa; phylum Chordata; class Mammalia; order Artiodactyla; family Cervidae; genus Cervus; species Cervus elaphus. The sequence continues at coordinate 24,239,487 of NC_057816.1, read as the reverse complement.
CCACTTGTTTTGAAAGAAGGGCCTCTTTTATGATTTTAATGTAAGAAACCTCCTGCAGGAAAGTGTCTTATCTGATGGCTTAGTTTGCAATATTTATTACTGGTAAGTGACAGGCTTATCACTGCCACCAAAAGTGCTCAGCTTAGCATCTCCTGTTTGCACTTAGCATGTTAGAGCACACCTTTTCCTCTAACTTTGAAATGTGTTCTATTTGAAACATGAATCTCATCCATGAGTTGTTGAAGCATTGTTTTATTAGCAAGTCTGCTTCTGTGAAGTTGAGTTGCAGATGTCTGACAAACAAGATAATTACAATTAGTGTAAAATCATCATGCTTGGACTATTCTGTTTTCAGGCTGAGGTTGATAAAAACATAGAACTTTTGAGAAAGAAGGATGAAGAACTCAGTTCTGCTCTGGAGAAAATGGAAAATCAATCTGAAAACAATGATATTGATGAAGTTATCATTCCCACAGCCCCACTATACAAACAGATCCTAAATCTGTATGCAGAGGAAAATGCTATTGAAGACACTATTTTTTACCTGGGAGAAGCCTTGAGGCGGGGAGTAATAGACCTAGATGTCTTCCTAAAGGTATGTCTTCTTCACTCTGCTTTCCAGAGTTTTGGAACTTGTTTTAGAACCACTGTTGCTGAAAACCACAAATCAAGAGGGTTTGTCTGTAGGGGATGAGTTAAAATTCTTTTTCTTTCCAAAAGTGAGCAGGTGGGGTAAGTGGCTGTAAGCAGTGTCTTCCCACCTACAGAGAGGACTGAGGATAATCTGAGTATGGAAAGAAAAGTGGGTTTAGTAGCTGCAGTTCCTACCCCAAGGCAGCATCAAGCTGAATGTAATTCTTCTTACTACTGCACCCGGGTGGATCAGCAGGCACAGTCAGATTTCCATTCTTTCAGGTCACACCATCTAAATTAAGATCATTGACTGCCCCATCCTTGTTGCTTTTTTTCCCCCCTCTGTTAACTTTCTTAGACTTGCATACTTTTATCCCTGTTTCCCCTTGTAGAGCATTGGACTTGCCCTGCTAGCAGTAGAGGCCTTTTAAATGAAGATTATTCCAGGCTTAATGCTACTGTACAGACATGGAAGATCTGTAAGCCAAGTTTGGCTACTGTTCTCTGTTGGGTCATGAAGAGCGTGTCTTTAGGGATAACAGCCACCCTTTGGATATTCAGTACAGCTGCTTCTGATGCTTCAGTGTACCTGCGAGGCTGGTCAGGTTGCTTGCTGATCCTGCCTGTCTCCCTGTGAGTGTGTGACTAAACCACTCCTGGACCTGGTGTAAGCATATGCATAGCTAGGACCCAAGAGAGGGCTCCCTTTCTGTATGCTGCCCTCTGCTTGGGTGGCATAACTTAGGCAAGATAAACATGGAGAGGTGAGACAAGGATGCCCTTTGCTAGGCACTGGACCGAAGGTGGCCTTGTGCTACTCATCCCTACCCTTCCCTTTTTTAGCTAAGTAGGGACATTCAGTTCTAAAAGGTTTGTGTTAACTTTTGTTAGGATCACGGTACAAGTTCCCCTGGCATCTTGGTTGTCTCAAGATGTAGCTTGAACTCCTGAGCCAGATCCTGCATGGGGGTGCTTTCCCTGTGACACGTTGTAGGGTCTCAGAAGACTGCTTTCCTGAATACAAGTGTATTAGTTGCTCAGTCGTGTCCAACTCTTTGCGACCTCGTGGGCTGTAGCCCGTCAGGCTCCTCTGTCCATGGAATTCTCCAGGCAAGGGTATTGGAGTGGGTAGCCATTCTCTTGTCCAGGAAATCTTCCTGACCCAGGGATTGAACCCATTTCTCCTGGATTGCAGGCAAATTCTTTACCATCTGAGTCACCAGGAAAGCCACCACAGGTTCCTTAACACAGCCTGCCAGCATCAATCCAGTGAGTTTAAACAGCCACATAAAATGTAGTATTGGGCTCCAAAGGAAGGTTGATGAGTTTAGGGTTCCTAACTCCCATATAGGTTACAAACTGTCTGCTAGTTTATGCCTGGACCTGGGTAAGGGCTAGTCTAAACTGTCTAACTTCTTCCCCCTCACAGCATGTACGTCTTCTGTCCCGTAAACAGTTCCAGCTGAGGGCACTAATGCAGAAAGCAAGAAAGACTGCCGGTCTCAGTGATCTCTACTGACTTCTCTGACACCAGATGGAGACTGAACTCTTCTAAAGTATTCTTTTCTTCTCTTCCTTTCTCTTATATCAGTAGGTGCCCAAAATAAGTTATTGCAGTTTATCATTCAAGTGTAAAATATTTTGAATCAATAATATATTTTCTGTTTTCTTTTGGTAAAGACTGGCTTTTATTAATGCACTTTCTATCCTCTGTAAACTCTTTTTGTGCTGAATGTTGGGACTGACTATGCTAAATAAAATTTGTTGCATAATTTTTCTCTTCTTTACTGAACAAAATACATGAAACAAAATATGTGAAACTTAATAAGCTCAGCTTCTAATTTATCCATCATGAGTTGAAATTTACCATTATTCTCTAGCATATAAAGTGGATTCTACTCAATATGGGATATAATACATAGAAATCTAAATGTTCAAATATTTGGATTTGAATGACTTTCTGTGAAAGGTCCTCGTATCCTCCTGCCAATTCTGTGTAGATTTTATTCCTTTCCAGACCTGACAGAACCATAACTGTTTTCGTCATGAAAGTAGCAGAGTGGCCAGTGCCAAGCAACACATCTGAGAGCTTATTAACTCCGCAGGATGACCTGGCCACAACTGGGGAGGAAGGTACAGTGTACACTGCCTGTCTGCACTTACTGTCACTTGCAGCCAGTCTCCCTGGTGAGTGACTCTGCGTAAGACTATGGTCACCCACCCAGTGACCCATATGTCCCATAGAGCTAACCCAGCAGAACAGAGTGTTCTCTGTCAGATGAGAGCTGGAAGGTTCTAAAGAAATGAACATTCTAATTTAAGATACCTTAAGGTATGTAGGGTGTGAGGCAGTCTTTCCCAAGAGAAGAAAGACCAATTTGGTCTCACCACTAAAGAATTTATAATCTTAAAAAATTAAAATCCACTTGTAAAAATTATCAGAATAAAAACTAACAAGGTTTAATTTAGTGTTAGGATTACATGAGTTATTTTTGTGTATATATACTTTTATTTTTACATGGTAGAGGAAATTACAGCTTTTTTATAGCATATAAATGAACACAGATATATCAGCCAGCCAGAACAAAAGAATTAGCATATACTTGATGAAAAGCATCAATTTCTAAACGCAGTAAACATACATCATAAATCCTTTTGGACCAAATGGCTACTACATATATACAAGGCAAGTACTGGTACATCAGAGGCACCAGAACACCTTCTTTGATGCAGTCATTTAGGAATTTGCATCCAAATGTTGGATGATAACTAAAAGAGCTGGAGGGCTAAATAGAGGACTCACTCTGCCCCCCCTTTTTTCCAACTTTTAGGAATTCAGGTTTATTCAGAAGTTTGACATGTAATCCTATAACTACCATCTCTTTTTCGATAACCTCAGAATAGTAGTTGTAAGTAACTTTAAAGCTTGAGCTCCTTCTGAATTTCCCAAAGAGTTTCTGCACTCTTTATCAAATGGGCCTCCTCTTCAGGAGGAGTTTCCTCTTCAGCTTTACCTTTACGAGGTCTGTAATACCATTCACTCCCAGGACACATGGAACACTAGTATAGTCTTCATTTATTCATAGTGGCCCTGAAAGTAAAGACTTAAAAATTATTTCTTTTTCTTTTTTCCTAACAGAAGTCTGCAATAGGAGAAACAACAGTTGCTGGGTGAATAAGTATTTAACAGATTTGTAGTATGAATTGTGGCAGAAAAAAAGACCACCAGGAAAAAACAGTTTAAAACACATGACTAGACATTTATTGTTCAAATTCATCTTGCCATCTTTCCACACAGGCCCCAACCTCTTGCCATGTTTGCTGGGACCTACCCTTCTTTTCCTCTCCTTGCCCACAATCCACTTCCTGTAAGGAACTACTTTAAAACTTCCTATTACTTTATTCCCAGTGATTTAATTCTATTTTACTTTACCCTCTCCCATTCAAACTAGCAGAGGCTTCATACCTGGGCCCCAACTCCCCCTGCCCCAGGAGACTTGACTGCTAATATCTTTGTGACCAGTGCTTTTCTTAGGTCTCTTCTTGGATCAATTGAAAACGGTTAGAGAACAACTCAAAATGTTACAAGACCTACCCACACAGTGGTTCCCAATGTTACTAGATGTTTATAGAGCTAGTTCACTTAGTTAAATAACAAAGATGCAATGAGCCTTTCATCTGATCAAATACAGTAAGACATACCACACTAGGCCCGGAGAAAGGTCCACAGAGGTAGGTCTCTTCCTCCTCTAGTACCCATCCCTTTGTCTCTCTTCAACAGCAATAAAGAATATACTTTAGGAAGAGGTGCTTCCACAGAGTCAACTTCAGAAATTATCCTCCATAAATGCCCTTTTATCTCATTTTATGTTGATAAATATTTTTTCAAACATAAACATCCTACCTTCATGTTGGAAACTGGATGCACTCCTAAGATTGTTCAAAATACTTGCTGTTAAATCAGCGCAGATAGGGCAGCACCCCATTTCTTTTTAATCATCTCAGAGCCACTGTGGATTTGGAAGAAATGATGAACATAAGTTACATGATTAGCTGGGACCCAAGAGAGGGTTCCCTTTCTGTACACTGTAAGTGTCTGAACATCCGTATATGGCAGCCTGACAATGCCACGAATCTGAATTGTTTCCATCAGTAATTTCTCCTAGGAATTCCTTACAGGACTTGGTTGTTTAAGGTAGAAAAGAGTTATGAGGATAAGTGAGAGTTATGAGACCCAAAAATTAATGTGAAATCAATTTTACTATTAACAGTAAAGAATTTATAGCAGCAATTTAAAAATATATTCTTTTAAACAAAAATTTAACAAATAAGTGCCTACAATATGGTAGATACTGGGTTAGGCTCCGCAAGGAGCAAGAAAGACTTAGTCCCTGACTGCTTAAGAGTTTGTTACCTGGTGAATATGATCACACAAAAATAAAAAGTGCTAATGAAAGAAGAGTATCGGAGACACAACAACATGTACTTAAGGGACCCAAGTCTCATCCCTCTGGCACAATTCAGCCTTACAGCTAACTTCCAAGGTACTGAAGATGCAAAAGGAACATATTGCCCTGGCAACCACTTTGTGGACATTTCCCCACTACTCAGATCTTTATCAGTTCCTTTATCTGAGTTTAGATCCTTCAGAGAGACCCCAGCAATGTTCACTCCAACCCACACAGAAACTAAGGAAAAGATACCCCAGATAGATTTATTACATAGTGTTATATAACAAGTGTTTTGCTTTTTTAAAAAAAACCTGAGCAAAACTTATAATTGCCCTGAGAGGTTTACAACTAGGAATTTTTACCAAGACTTTAACAAATTCAGATGCTTAGCCCTATCCCACATCAGCTAAATGTAAATCTTCAGGGATGGAGCCCATAATTTGATCTTCTTGGCAGAGATACACCAAACAAGAAAGAGACAGTTTGAAATTGCCAACTATAAGTTAAGTTTTACCTTTTATCACTTCAAGTCCTTTTCCATAGCCAGGGTTTGTATTAGATTTCAAGGGTCCTTAGCCAGAAGAAACTAAGATGGTAATAAGGACTGCTATCATATTAGCACCCCTTCCTCCTCTTCCCTTTAATTTTCTCCAGTAAATAGAATTCATGTTAACTGAATTATTCTGATCTTTCTGAGCTAGAGTATCCCAAGTTAACTATAAACTACATTTTATTACTTCATGCTGTGTTAATAAGAAAGCCTTATACTCTTAATCATACATACGCAGGATTATAGTAACATTCTCATTTTTTTCAAACCTGTATTTCTGGTAAGTTATAAAAATAATTTGCTAAAATTTTAAATACTACTAAAAGGGCCTAAAGTAGAACAAAAGTCCTTTTTCCCCACTCAAGAGGTATTTTGTGATTAAATATGTGATCAATATAGTCTAAATATATTTCAGTGTGTGTGCATGGCTCAGGGGCATTTTTGGGCTTACCACTCCAGTCTCTGTGCTCTAAAAGGTCAAAAACCACAACGGCTTTCAGACTGGACACCAAGCCTCTGCCCAGTCGAGAAACAAAGGAGCAGGAGCAGTGGCCAGATTACTGGTTAGTGACAAGCTGCTCCCAATAGCAACAGTTTTGGGGGAAATGCTCTTAACTTCCATGCTACAAAGTTAAGATAGCCACTGACAGAAAAAAAATTGAAGTCAGAAAAAGTTCTCATCTTAAATGATAAACTTTTTTACACATATGTAAATTAAAACTGGTAAGTCTGATGTTTCATGGAGGAAAAAAACATAGTTCTCTGTCCAGCTCCAGCTGTGTACCCATAGTTTCAATAATATTTACCCAATAAGAATAAATTATGAAAAACTTTTGTTGCTACTCCACCTAGACTATTGTTCAAAAACATTGATTCATTCCATAAAACATTTAAGAAATAATATTCCATTATCAAGTCTTTGAAATAATTTTTCTCAGACAATAATCCATTTAGATCAAAAGCTTAGCTAAAAGGGAAACAGAAGCAACTAAACATGGAATATAACTGTCAGGTAAAACATAAATCAGGCCTTAGTCCCACTTACACAAGGAAAAAAATTGGACATAGTCTGATGTTTTAAACTATTTTATCAGAATTTTTTTCTTCTTGAGTTTAAAAAGTGGTAATTATTAGCCAGAAGGTTAGTGGAGATATAGTAATGGAAAACAGAATTTTCAACAATAAAAAAGTATTAATAAGGAAGGGTACTATGTAACAATATATGAAACAATCCAACAGTATATAATAATAGTGAACCAAGACACAACTCATGAAATGCCCTCAAAATATATTGGAAAAAAAACTAGGAAATGCTAAGTGGATTTGATCAACTACTTTTATTAGAGGTTGATAGATCATTAAAAATTAGTAATTTAGTAATACTAAATAGTAAAGTCAGTAAGTGTGAATGGATACAGAAAGATCATCTAATTAAGTCCATCCCCCTTCCCCAAATACATAAGGAACATTTATAAAGATTGTCAAAATGTAAGTAAGCCTTAACAGATTTCAGAGGGTGAATGTTAACCCACATTTCTGTGATCTCAATTCAGCTAAGTTAGAATCAACCACAATATAACACATTTAAAAATGTTTCAAGGCTAAAAGCATACTCAAATGACTCACTGAATTAAAGAGAAAATAAAACTAGGAATTACAAAATATTTATAATTGACAGTAAAAGTACCACAAAACAAAATGTGGTACTGTTAAAGTTTATATTCTTAAATGCATTATTTAAACAAGAAAGATCAAGGATAAGAGTATTAATCATAAAGTAAAAGGAAGCTTTTAAAAATGAGCAGAAAGTGGTAAGATTAAAAACACCAGTATCAATAAAATAGCTAATTCTTGGGGAGAGGAGGACTAATAAATTAAAAAACAACTAGCAAAACTAGGGCACAACATCCCCAATAGGAAACAGAAGAGGTAAGCACAGATACAGTAGAGGTTTAAAAACTCATAAAACACATGCCAATATATTTTAAACCTTGGATGAAAGGGACAACTCAAAAAATAACCTCAAATGACTTAAGAATGGAAAATCTCAACAAATTACATTGATGAAGTTTTATCAAAAATCTAGCCCCTTGCCTTTTGAAATGTTTTATCAAAATTTCAAGAACAGTTCATGCTTATCTCAGGCAACCTATTTGATTAGATAATAGGAAAAAATTTTGGTGGGGACATAGTAAAACCTTGCTACCAAAACTGAGCAAAGAGCACATGAAAAATAGTAAATCTTATTTACACAGATACACACATACTAAATAAAATATTACAAATAAGTAGGGTTTTTGAAAAATAGTTCATGACCAAGAACGCTTTACCCAGAAATGCAAAGATGGTTCAATATCAGAAAGTCTATTAATACATCACACCATGTGAGATTTAAAGAAAAAGATCATTTGAGTTGTAGAAAAACCTGATGAAATTCCAAATGAATTAAGAGTTTAATAAAAGTAAAATTCAACAATCTAGGAAGAAAAGGAAACAACCTGAAAAGGTATCAAAAATCCAAAACAAACATCACAAATAATGAAGAAAAACTAGAAGGATTTCCATTGCAGCCAAAACAAGATAAAGATACCCACTATCACTGTTTCTATTTAACATTTTACTGGAGTTCCTATAGCCAATGCAATAGTACAGGAAAAAGATAAAGGTCTTATAAAATATAGAAAAAAGGCCTTATCTGGAGGTGGTAGATGTGTCTAGCAGAAAATGTATACACACACTTCTTTTATTTAAAACATATGCTGCATAAAATTATAAAATTTATTTTTGGGCCTACAAGATACAGAAGGTATGACAAGAGCAATCCAAAGGGGGACGGGAAAGACACTAGTGGAGCACGGAAGTGACACCAGACAGTAACTCATATCTAGATAAAGAAATGAATACCAAAAAATGAAAAATAAGAAGGTTAATATAAAAAAAAACTTTATATTTTTTCTATTAGCTTCTACAAAAGATGGTTATATAAAGCAATTATAACACTTTATTATTACATTTTTAATACACATAGACATATAAAACTACACATAAGTGGTGAGAGACTGCAGCTATAATGGAGCAAAGTTTCTGTATTTTATTAGAATTAAGTGTGCAAAATTATGAAGTATGTCTTGGAACTTTAAGCTGATATTATAACCACAATAGAAAACCGTAAAGAAAAAAGACCCTCAAAAAACATAATTTAAAATGTATTAAATATATTGTCACTCTGCTTATTTAACTTTGCATATATGCAGAGTACATCATGTGAAATGCTGGGCTGGATGAATCACAAGCTGGAATTAAGATTGCCGGGAGAAATATCAACAACCTCAGATATGCAAATGATACCATTCTAATCGCAGAAAGCAAAGAGGAACTAAAAAGCTTTTTTATGAAGGTGAAAGAGGAGAGTGAAAAAGCTGGCATAAAACTCAACATTCAAAAAATTAAGACAATGGCACCCAGTCCCATCACTTCATGGCAAATAGAAGGGGAAAAGTAGAAACAGTTAACAGATTTTATTTTCTTGGGCTCCAAAATCACTGTGGATGGTGACTACAGCCATGAAATTAAAAGACACTTGCTCCTTGGAAGGAAAGCTATGACAAGCCTAGAGAGCATATTAAAAAGCACAGACATTAATTTGCCAACAAAGGTCCATCTAGTCAAAGCTATGGTTTTTCCAGTACTCATGTATGGATGGGAGAGTCTGAGCACTGAAGAACTGACGTTTTTGAACTGTGCTGTTGGAGAAGACTCTTGAGAGTCCCTTGGACTGCAAGGAGATCAAACCAGTCAATCCTCAATATTCACTGGAAGGACTGATGTTGAAGCTAAAACTCCAATACTTTGGCCACCTGATAAGAAGGGACGACTCACTGGAAAAGATCCTGATGCTAGGAAAGATAGGGCAAGAGGAGAAGAGGGCAACAGGATGAGATGGCTGGATGGCATCACCAACTCAATGGACATGAGTTTGAGCAAACTCTGGGAGATAGGGAAGAGCAGGGAAGCCTGACGCACTGCAGTCCACGGAGTCGCAGAGTCAGACACAACTTAGCATCTAAACAACAAATAATTAAAATGGAACTTTAGAAACTATCTGCTTAAGGCAAAAAAAAAAAAAGTAAAGGACAAACCAAGAAACAGAAGACACAAGACATAGAAAAATAGCAAAATGGCAGGCATAAATCCAAACATTACAATAACATTAAATGTGAATAAACAAGCCATTCAAAACGCAGAGATTTTCACACTGCATAAAATGAGATCTATGTTGCTTTCTAAAAGAGACACCTTTTTTTGAGTACTATGTTCCAAAGCCTTTGAAAAGCACTAAACCCATCTTTACTTGTTTGCATCCAATTATGAGTCTATATATGTCAAATAGGTGGAGGACCTCTGAGTTGAACATCAAAGCAACCTAATTTGATGAAAACAAGAAACTAGGGTAACGGATAGCCTCTATAAAATTAATAGAGAAGAAAAAAGTCTATAAAGAGCTTCGTTGAAGTGGTGATAGTTAAGAACTGTGGCAAAGAATCTCAGGCCAAGGATGTCATCAAGGAGTATTTCAAATTTAAGAAATGACAAATAAAAAACTTAATCCTGTTCCTCAAAAAAGAAATTGTAAGATAAATTTAGAAATGTCCGAAACAAATGAAAACAAAAACAACATACCAAAATGTATGGGGTGCAGCTTACACAGTGCTTAAAGGGAAAAAATCAGTGCCTGCTGGGACTTCACTGGTGGTCCAGTGGCTAAGACTGTGCTCCAGTGCAAGGGGCCCAGGTTTGATCCCTGGTTGGAGAACTAGATCCCAGGTGCTGCAGCTAAGAGCTGCTGGCCATAACAAAGACAAGATTCTGCACGCCACAACTAAGACCTGGCGCAGCCAAATAAGTTAATTTTAGAAATGCCTGCAAATGCCTAACAGAAAACAGGAAAGATCTTAAAACAATAACTATCTTAAGAAACAAGAAAAAGAAGAGCAGCCTAAATGCAAAGAAAACAAGAAATAGAAAAGGCTAGAATGGAAGTAAAAAAATAGAAAGTCGATAGAGAAAATTAATGGCATCTTCCTAGAGAAGAGGAAGTCACTCATTTTCACTCATCTGGTGCTTAGCGTTTCCCTGGCACAGAAGCTCAGTAAGTTTTCTGAATAAATAGATTAAAATATAGGGCCCTTTCCTACTTTAAAACTTTATAGTTCTTCAATCAGGCAATGTTACTTGCAAAAAGGAATCAGGACTATATATTTCTAGCATGCTACAGTGTATGTAATAAAGGTGGGAAGTTATATATTTGTATTTGCAGAAGAAACTCTAGAAGATATACAGGAAATTGACAAATGGTTTCCTAAAGCGGAATTTAGGGGAAAGGTTAGATGGAAACAGAATGAAAGTATGACATATGTATATCTTTTTATATTAGTTTTATTTTTTAACCTTGTGAATGTATTACCTTTTGAAAAATAATGTTGTAGATAACTACATATTATCTTTAACATATATCATTAAAGTTTGTGCTGAAAACAAAACACTAATGATTTGAGCTAGTTCTTAGAAATAAGTGATCAAATATCCATAATTAAAGTACATGTCCAACTTATACTGTTGGATCTTTTTCCTGTATCCTAATGAGTGGAACTTCAAAGTTAAGCACTTTAAACTAGACTATAACTTACTAGCCTAGAAGTTGAAACTGTATCACCAGGAAAAGGTTGTTGCTTCATGAGATGCAGGGGCTTTCTAGATCCGCTTGAATTAGTACAGAGACTGTAGTAGCATGGAGCAGAATTGACAAAACTACCTTTGAAACATAGTTTTTAAAATGCTCTGTGTAGCAATGAGCACACCTAGCACTCAGATTATAATATCATACTCTTAAAAGGAATCAGGCTCCCTGAAAAAAAAGGCTGATTTATGATTGAGGCAGGAAATATATGAGATGAAGAAGCTGAGGCATCTTACCTGCCAAAAACTAAGGAAGTGCTCAAAACAAAAATTCTACGTTGACTGGAGGTATGTCAAAAGGACACAGTGGTCAACTGACAGTTTGCACACTTTTTCTGCTACCTATTTCTCCAGTTGTTCTAGGGAGCTGAGTTTCCTGGTCAAGCAGAGGGGTACCTCATACTATTACTACATGAGTGAAAGTGAAATATCAACATGCTTTCACATAGAGATGTTTGTAACACAGAGGATACCATCGTAAGAACTAGAAAAAGCAGCCCCCCTGTGGATGGAACAATTAGCAAACAGCACCTGTTCCTCTGGGGTAAGCCAACAGGGGCTGGATAGGCCCCCACTCACCTCTTGAACTAGATACAACCTGCACAACCACATGCAGCGGACTTGCCTCCACCTGAGGAAAGTCTGCTTAACCCAACGGCACGGAATGAATGAATAAAAGTCGCTTAGTCGTGTCCAACTCTGCAACCCCATGGACTGTAGCCTGGCAGGCTCCTCTGTCCATGGAATTCTCCAGGCCAGATTACTGGAGTGGGTAGCCTTTCCCTTCTCAAGGGGACCTTCCCAACCCAGGGATTGAACCCAGGTCTCCTGCATTGCCGATGGATTCTTTACCGTCTGACCCGCCAGAGCTCAGAGCACATAACTTATCTGGAGAAGGGGGAGGGGAGGCAGACTTTTAATAACTGCTTTTATCACCAGGTTAAGTCACGTAGTTACAAAGTAGTTCAAAATTTCTGAAGGATATTACTGGGTTTTTTTATTATTTATTTTTATTAGTTGGAGGCTAATTACTTTACAATATCATAGTGGTTTTTGCCATACATTGACATGAATCAGTCATGGATTTACATGTGTTCCCCATCCTGAACCCCCTTCCCACCTCCCTCCCCATCCCATCCCTCTGGGTCATCCCAGTGCACCAGCCCTGAGCACTTGTCTCATGCATCCAACCTGGACTGGCATGGAAGCAACCTAGATGCCATCAGCAGATGAATGGATAAGAAAGCTATGGTACATATACACAATGGAATATTACTCAGCCATTAAAAAGAATAAATTTGAATCAGTTCTAATGAGATGGATGAAACAAGCCATTATACAGAGTGAAGTAAGTCAGAAAGATAAACACCAATACAGTATACTAACGCATATATATGGAATTTAGAAAGATGGTAATGATAACCCTATATGCAAAACAGAAAAAGACACAGATGTATAGAACAGACTTTTGGACTCTATGGGAGAAGGCAAGGGTAGGATGATCTGAGAGAATAGCATTGAAACATATATATATATATTTTTTTTTTTTAAACACCTCATTCTTACATAAATAAGTATCCAGTACTTCACTGGAACACTACTGTTCTAAAGGCCCTGGCCAAAAAAATACAACCCCAGGTTGTTTCCAGCCCACTAGGAAGGAAAACGTCCTCTAAAACAGAACACAAATCAGGGCAAGTCAGGGCCTTTGGTAATCTCAGAGCCACCAGCCAGATTCTAAAGAGGGAGCTCAAGTGGTTTTTCTGGGACACTCTACTTGGATTATTGTTCAATTAGTCAACACAATAGATCTTCAAAAGAGAACAATTAATTAACATGATAAGGAGGTGACTTCATTCTTTGGACCATATGTCATAATTGTGTTCTGACAGCCTTAACAAAAACACCCTCCATCATTTGCAGGCATGAGGATAATAATTCTCCACCAGGTTGTTGCTGGAAGACAATAAGAGATTGACAGGCTATAAATGACACTGTTTTTTATTTTTCACTTATGTTTACAGGCTTCACTGCTTGAGTCAAGGTTAGGCTTGTTAAGTGATTAAAGAAAATTTTTGGCATGTATTTATTTTATTCTAGAAGAATAAAGTACATGAAGAGAAGTTTTCTGGTTTGTTCATAATCTGTCAAAAATTGAGTTATTTTCCTGATGTAATTAACTCACTTGAGGACCTTACCACTTCTGAAAATGCCATATACCTACCTGCTTCTTAAATGTGTCCAAGCACCTGACAGACTTGTTCAGAGCTGAAGCAGCAAGCAACTGACTGCTCTTGAACAGCTGCTGCTTTCCTGGGGCTGCAGCTGACTGTGCTAGGAAGCAGCCACGGGGCAAGGCAGCACAGGCAGGTAAAAAAACTTTCTCTTTAAAGGCAACATACTCAAATGGCTCTCTGGCATAGCTAATTTCTACTATCATGTATTAGCTTACAGATGATCCCCTAAGCTTAATTTTTTTCTCCTTAAGAGGCTGACTGCAACTGACTTGTTGAGAACGGTGTACAGCTTACTTTTAGTAAGATGCTGACTGCACGGGCCGTGGCAACCAATCCACTTCCTATAGCGAAGCTCTTCCTCTTCTGAAGTTCACACTTGATGGTGGCCATCCTGAGGAAAAACTGCAAAGCCTCTTCTGATTTGGAATTGGTCTGTAGTGAGAGGGGGCATATACAGAACTCCTGGGCGCTAGTGGGGAAGGAGGTGCTGCAGACACTTAGGGAATGATCCAGAAGACAAACCAAGTGGAGGAGGAGGAAAAAGGTGCAGTAAAGAGGAGTTAAGAGGGAGTGAAGGAAGGAAAAGGGGCTGCTCCACCAAAAATGAGCACTGGGAAAGCTCTTTTACCACTGGGAAAGCTCTTCCTCCCATTTGCCCTCCCCAGCTCTTAGCTCCAGGCTGGAGCCCAGCATCTATGGGGAGTCCACAGGCCCCAGGCCAGAAGGTCCAGGCGCACAGTACCTTGGCCCACCTTCAGATGGATGCAGAGCTGAGTGGCAGGCACACCAACAGCCCGCAGGGAACACGGAGGCAACGCCAGGAAACAGAAACTCACTCCCACAGCCCTCCCATCCTCCCACAGGTGCACACGACTCCCGCAGCCCAACTCAGGCTGCCCATGCAAGAGGAAGAGGAAGATGGAGGAAGCTGGCTGAAGCTCTAAGGAGGACAGCCACTGGCTGCTGAGGCTGCGTGAGGTGGCGCCCAGCCCGTGCACACCTCACGGGGCTGAGGACAACTGGAGCAGGCGCTGAGACACTCGGCTCTGAGGCAGCGCGCCCGCTGCCTGTCACCTGCGCGCCCGCTGCAGGCTGCTGTTTCTGGCTGGCGGGCTTCAGAGGCTCACTGGGCAAGCGCACAGGGTGAAGCAGGCACGCTGAACTAAAAGGCCTCAGCCATCAAACAGATTACTCCTCGCCCAGAATCCATCCACAGGGGAGCCCAGATAAATTTATTTTTAACGAACCTTGTCTAAATATATAGGATAAGGGCTTTTTGATTCTTGATTCAGAAAGTTCCCCTGGAGAATGGAATGGCTACCCACTCCAGTATTCTTGCCTGGAGAATCCCATGGACAGAGGAGCCTGGCGGGCTGCAGTCCATGGGATCACAAAGAGTCACAACTGAGAGACTAACACTGTCACTTTCACTTTTTCACTGGGAATTTTTCACCAGGGCTGTGGGAGAACCTCAGGGCTACTTTTTACCACCCACAAATATGAGCCAAAGTGAAGTAGAAAAAAATTTTAAACCCTCTATGCAAGAGATTTTTTAAATGAGATGCAAAGCTAAGACTTTGATCAGGGCCGTGTTAAATGGTAACCATAGACACAACTGATAACCATTTCTACAACTCATTATTTATGAAGTCTGCTAAATGTAGAATCTAATAAAATCCCCCTCTCATTCCTTACTTCTCCCACCACATTCTACTCTACTGTTTTCTACTCACTTATGAATCCTAAACATAATACACATCTGACAAATTCTTTTACAAAATGTAGAGCAGTGTTTCTCAACCTTTTTCATTATCTTTCCTTCAAAAGCTTTTTCAGACATTATCCCTAATTGTTCAGCTCCCTCACCCGTCCCCACATCATTAAATTAAATATTACAGAATGAGGTTTTTGTCTGGTAGGATTGAGCTTTGGCGATTCAAACCTTTGTAACATCAAAGATTTTTTTCACCCACCTCCCACCCAAGAACCAATTTTCACCCCTTGGGACAATGGTCCAGTTGAGAACACACAATGTAGAGCAATTTTATTCCCTAGAATATTCCCTGTAGAAAGTACACTGCAGCCTTTTTGATCTCTGCAAGGTTTTCCTAAAATGAAGTTTTAATTTGGTATATAAGAGGAACTTTAAAAAAAGACAAAACCCACATTAGACTCCCCTCCTCCCCATCGTAATGAAACTCTCACTCATGACCATATTTTGTACATTCAAGGGAAGAGGTGAAAAAAAAAGGACAGAGAACAAAATAATGGCAAACTAACCATATTCAGTAGTAGATGACTGAAAGCTATCAAATATCAAGAATAACAAGAGAGTGAACCATAACTCTCTGACCAAATGGGTTTGCCTCCACTAGAGCCATGTAAGTCCTCAGGGCCTGTATATATGCCTTCTGATTTTCTCACTGGTCCTGTCCTAGTCTAATTTATAAATTACCTTGGTCCTAATTTGTCAGTTTTTGTTTCATTGTCTATTTCCTATAGCTGCCTTAAATTCTTTTTGGAAATCAAGGAAATATATATTTTTGTATGAAGCACATGTATTCCTAACATTGGACACCAAGAAGGAGCTACCAATTGACTGTTTCAAGCATCCATCAATAACCAGTTAGATGGTGGTGGTGGTTTAATTGCTTAGTCGTGTCCGACTCTTTGCGACCCACGGACTGTAGCCCCCCAGGCTCCTCCATCCATGGGATTCTCCAGGCAAGAACGCTGGAGTGGGCTGCCATTTCCTTCTCCAAGCAGTTAGATGAGGTACCCTAAATACTCACTGTGAGATACTTGAAGGTGGAAATCATGTCATACTGACCTCATAACCATAATACAGCAAGCAGAGTAGTAGTTTGCTAAATTAATAACCTGGTCTAAACTCCCTGTGTGGTATTTCAACAGTGGGACCAAATCAACTATTTGAGTTTATATTAATTGGTATAATACTTGGAGGGTGAAGATACTTCATTTAATTTTTTTATGCCATAAAGTTTTATTTCTATTTTCATTCTTATATACATTGATATTAATTGTAATGATTATATGTAAATGCATGAAGTTACTGAAGCAATATAAAGTAAATAGGCTGATGCCCTAATGGAAGAAAGCACAAGATGAAATTTCAATACTAGAAATCCCATTGTTTTATGAGAAGAATCATAAGTTCTGTATAAATGGATTATTATACATATTCTAATAAACCTGAAGCCAACTTTTACATATATGACATACGCTGGAAGTATAAGTTACATTTGTACAGGTTGAGCCCATTAGAATAGAGCTATAAGAGATTCCTAAAGGGGAGAAATTCCTTTACCATTTCCTTTTTCTAGTCTTGAGAGACTGGAGTTATGTCATAGGTCCAATGTTCTTTTTATTTTTTACAGATCAGGTGAGAATACTTTCAAAATATAAAACATACAGTCTACTATCTTCTGTTCTCAAAAACATGGAACATTAAAAAGTTTTAAAATCTCAGGTCTTTTTGGACATTCCAAAGTGTGCTTGCACTCTTCTTTAAAAGGGCCTCCTCCTCAGAATTCAAGTTAACTTTCACAACATCTGAGACACCATTTCGTCCCAAGACACAAGGGATACTGAGAAAGATTTCTTCTTTTATTCCATATGAGCCCTAAAAGGCAAAATTAGGTTATTATTCAGTAATGTGATATGGAAAAGCTGCTATGCAAGAGAGCTTCAGAATTAGAATATACAGAGAGAATATGGAACTCAAGAAGAATCACTGAGGGCCGTGGCGAGACCACCACCAAACGCATCCTAATGTCTAATGACCATGTATGAACTTGTGTTTAATGACACGAAGAACATCCCAGAGGACTTCAAAGGAACCAAGAAAGGCATTGTCTACTTTACCCCTAACCTCTGTCATATTTCTGTCTAAGGGAAAGGACGTCATGCAGTCTGATGAAGGACTATGCAGCCTGTGAGATCAAGCAGCCTGTGTTTGTTTTTTGGCGTAAAATAAGAGAACAGTGAAGTAGGAAGTAGCTCGAAAGGCTCTGCTCTGCATAATCTCTACACCAGGGGATGCCATTAAGTTTGAACAACAGGTGCTAACAGGTGGCTTCTCAAGTTTCCAGAGGTAGAGCCTAAGGTTACAAGGTCCTCTCACATGCCCAGCAAGGTTTATGTAATTTCCCTGCCAGTCACTCACGGAAGGCACCCCTGCCCTCTTGGCTGGCACTGGATTTTTATCCAGGTCCTTCCATTATGGACAGGGCCAGGGAATAGGTGCAGCCATGGCCACCCCCCTATCCTGGGGCCATGGAACCTTCCATCAGCAACCCTGATGTTCCCTCCAACCCTGGAGCTAAAGCCAAGGCCACAGAGGCAGCTGCTGGAGCCTACTACAACCTGGGTAACTCACACAATGCCTACATGACCACACACCAGCCTCCACCTCCTCCCTGGAAGATAAGAAGACTCAGTAGATCTCTCACACCTCTCTGCCTCCCACTTCCCATTGCATTCTCCTACCTCACCCCTTGGGGTTGAACGTGGGGTTGGAGGCAGCATTGGGAAAGTCTTGTTCTTCCTCCAGATCTGACTGTAAAGTTGCCAGGAACTAGCACCGAGCAAGGGGAAGGCTCCTTGACTCTGGAGTGGTGCCTCCCAGCTTCCCCTGATAGTTCACAGTCCACTGGCACTACTCAACCAAGTCTCCCTCTCACCATCTCTGGGGCTCCCCTCAGGAGCTCACTGTTCCTGTTTTATTCTAGTGGTCCACAGAAGGACTCCCTATCCATCTCCTCCACTGCAGTCCAACTGCCTCACTTTGGTAGCCACTTGATACTCAACCTCACGATTTCCTCAGACTAGTTAGATGTCTTCTCCTAGCAGGGTTCCCTACCAGGCTCTACTGACATTCACTTCACTCTGGTCTAAGCCTAGCCACGGAAGGCCATTGACCCACCAGACTATCAGCGCACATTCCCTTCCCAGTCACATTCCAGCTCCAGTCACACTTACCTCCTCCCACTCCCCTCTCCTGTCCTTGGTCCTTCTGGTGCTACCTCTGTGTAGCACAATGCCTTCTGGAGCTTGAACATGAGCCGCAGGGGTTGGCTGAGTGGCATCAGTAACAAGGCTAGTGTGGCTGGCGCAGAAGCCACTCTCCTCCCCTGCTAGTGATTCAGGAATTTGTTCCCTCTCCTTTCACTGTATCTCTTCCTACTAGAAGGGCCTTCTTAGAACTGGAAATGCATGTCCATCCCACTTAGGGGCTGCTGGATGGACTGGAAACAAGGGCCCTACCGTGACCTATCCCTGCGTGCTGACCATGACCTGCTGCCAGCCCCTCAGCCTACCCTCTTTCCCTTTAAGCGTCATGCCTGGCTGGCAATATGACCCCTGGATGCACTGAAATTTGCTTCCTTTTCTCCTAGACTGGCCATGAAATGAGGAAATGGCTATTTAAAGAGAATTCTCTATTTATTGACAAAAAATCAAGTTAATATAGTAATATTAAATAAACTATTGCCAACTTTATTTGCTGAAAATGTGAAGTAATAAAAATGAACTGGGAAAAAAGAATAACAGCATACAAATGATTCTGTTCTTAATGTCAAATGTTTAAGTATTTCCTATAAAATATAACTCATCTATTGATTTGTTCAGTAATGACTAAGAAATTCCCATATTACTCAATGTCTTTTTGAGGAGCCTTCATTTGATACCTAACTCTTCTTCAGGAGCCCTCTAGAGGTAATTGCTTAGTCAGGAACAGTATGTGAAATCAACTGAATACTCCTCACTGTCTCTTCCAAATTATTAATCCCTTGCCCTCTTAAAAAAAATTCCCCCTATTTTTTGAGGCTCATCTTATTTAGCTCTTTCTTTCTAATCACCATCTCCAAACCTATTGAGTATTCCTGTTATCCATAAAAGACTCTAACACCTAATAATCTTCCCTCTCAGCTTCTGCCCTTATCCTTGGTGATGTCATTGTCCATGTGGATAAATCAACCAATTCCCTTTCTTTCCAATTTCTTGTATTCTTTCTTTAGTTCACGAGACCTTCTCTTCCCACCCCAAGCATCCCACTCTGAACTTTGTTATGAGATTCCTCCAACTTAAGATTCATTTCTTGGGTCCATTCTGTAACCCTTTTGCCATACTCTAAGACCCTTTGCCTATTTTAATTTTTAGCTTTTATAAATATTTCTTAAATCTTTATTAATCATTTTCTTTTTTAATTTGTTCATTTGTATGTATATAACACATAAGGGCAAAGGTCTTGAATTTGACTGTGACCCTTTAGTAGAAGGTCAAACTCATTTTTAGCATGTGTAGAAACCAAAACTATCTATATCTCTGTCTTCCTCTCTCTCCCTCTTTTAACACTCCTGAAATAAAACCCAAACCCCAATGACTTCAGCTATCTATTTCTCCATTCCTGCACTCAGATCCCTAGAGAAAATGACACAACAAAGTTGTTAACATGTTAAAATTAATGCTTATCAATTTCAAATGAGTCCACTTGACAGTAATTCTGCCTTGATTCTGTTTACTTCTGTTTTTTATTATCTACAACAGTAATTTCAAATCTTCTCAAACATCTGACTTTTTTCTATCTCCCTTGACTTTCAGCAGATGACTGTCTCCTTTCATTAAAAAGACAGACATCATCAGATGCTTCCAATGCCAAACTTACAAATCTATGATTCACTATCTGTTTTCTTTGTTACCCCCTATTAAAACAAATATCTGTCCCTCCTCCTTCCTAGGGCTAATACCTTCACGAATGCTCTGCTTATTAACTAACCCTCTCTACTTGTTATTTCTATCCCCAATATCTTCTTTACATCTTACCTTTTAAAAGAAAAAAACTTGCCTTGCCTTGATTTTCCTCCCCAATTACTGCTCTATTTTCACACTCACTTACCTCAAAAGAGCTGTTTACACTGGCTTTTGGGCTTCCCTAGTAGCTCAGATGATGAAGAACCTGCCTGCAATGCAGGAGATCTGGGTTCAATCCCTGGGTCAGGAAGATCCCCAGAAGAAAGGAATGGCTACCCTCTCCAGTATTCTTGCCTAGAGAATTTCATGGACAGAGGAGCCTGGCGGGCTACAGTCTATGGGGTCACAAAGAGTTGGATATGACTGAGAGACTTTCACACTGACTTTAATTTCCCCAGCTACTTAAGAGGTTCTGTCAGGTGGAAATGATTTTGCTTCCCAAGGGACATTTGGTAATGTCTGGAGACATTTTTGATTGTCAAAATTGGTATGTACTGGCATCTAATGAGTACAGGCCAGGGATGCTGCTAACATCCCACAACACAAAGGTCATCCCCAACAATGAAGAATTACCTGGTCTGAAAGTAAATACTGCTGAAGTTAAGATGACCCTGCTGTTCTCCAATTAGACTTTTTCATTCCTATTACTTTATTAAACATCTCCTGCTAAGGCTTTCAATGACATATGTCACTTTATCCTCCTGGTATTTTCAAACCCTCATTTTACATGACTTCACATCAATCAACAACAGAAAACCAATCCTTCATCTTTAAGGTACCCTCCTTTCACTTGGTTACCATGATTTTGTGTTCTCTTGGTTTCTCTTTTAACTCTGGCCACCACTTAGTCACCTCGTGGACTCACACTATAAACTCAGCTTTCAAAACTGAAATTCCTCAAGACTCAATCTGTCTTGTCACTTTATACTCTCTCCTCAGGCAAGCTCATTCAAATTCATGATTTCAGTTACTATGTGTAAGGGATATCTATTGTCTTTGCCTGTCAAGTATCTCTTTCTCTTTTTTTTTGACAGAACCTCTTTTTTCCTTTCGGTAACTTCCTCTCCCTGACTGACAAGTATCATGGGAATGGACACGTGATCCCAAAAAGGCCAATTATCAAGAAATTAATATGGGTAATGGAGAGGCAGGGTACTGATACTATCGGCTCTAAGCATGCAGCTGATGGGAACCATCTTTGTTGCTCCATGAAAAATGTCCACAGGATATTAACGCCAGCAAGAGTGAAAAGATGAGCAAAGATTGTGGAGAGAAAAAAATAGCTCTAATGATACAATTTGAGCATGTGGTTCAGGCCTCCTTGGCATTTCAGTTACACGAGTCAACATATCTTCTTTTGCTTAAGCTAGTTTGAGTTGGCTTCTGTGGCTTACTGTTTTCATGCTGATGATGCTCACATTTATAACTGCAACCCAAAACTCTTTTATGAATTCCAGAAGCTTGTACCCAACTGCCTATTTTCTCTCAGACATTACCAAGGCACCTCAAATTCAATTTCTCCCTAATTGCAAACATGATCTTCAAATCTGATTCTCTTTGAATATGCCCTCCCTCAGTGGATTATACTACCATTTAACTGTGCAAAACAAAAACCTAACAATGACCTTTGTCTCCCTCATTTTCAACTTCACTCCATTACCAAAACCTATGAATTTTACCTCTTAAATACAGTGTATCTCAAATTTGTCCCTATCTCTTTATCTCTACTACTACTTTTTTCTGTAATACACAGCCTCTTCCCAAGTTTACTCACCTATACTCTTGTCCCCTTCAAATCTGTTCTGTCCATCACAACCCCAGGAATCTTTTTAACAACAAAAACAAAGATTGTAAAACCGGTCCCTTTCTTAATTTCTTTGGTGGATTTCCATAGCTCTTATGGTAAGGACCCAAACCCCTTTATAAGATTTATAAGACTTTCAGTGGCCCAACCCTGCCTACTTCACCTAGCCTTATCATACACCTCCCTTTGTTCCCTTTGCTCTGTGCATTTCAATAACTGACCTTTTTTTCCTTCCAGATTCTCAAGTGCCCTCTTTTTATATCTACCTCAGGTCCCCTTCACATGTGTTCCTCCCTCTGCTTGGAATATTAGTCCAGCCTTCCAAATTAACTCCTACTCATTATTCAGATTAGGTCACATTTTACTTCCTTAGAAAATCTTGCCTGCCTGTACCAAGAATGCCCCCTCCCCAGAGCAGTTAAATTCTTTTCTTGTAAACTCTAAGAACTTCACAGTTTGTCATCATGGCACTTAACAAAATGTGTTATTATTTGCTTTGGTAACTGTTTTATTAAGTTGCTATCTTTCATTAAACTCTGTAAGGTCAGGGTCTCTATTTTGTTCACCAATATATTCTCAACATTTTGTGTAATGCCTGGCACATAGTAAGGACTCAGCGTTATTAAAAGAATGATAAGTGAAGATTCTATTTAAGCCTACCTTCACCATAGTGGAAACTGGATGCACTCTCCTAAGATTTTTCAAAATTGATTTTACCAGATCTGTCACAGACAGTCCAATACCCCAAGAGGTATACCCCTTCAGCTTGATAATCTCATAGGCACTACAGTTGTGGAAAGTAAGAAAATCAAATTCATGAGAATTGATTCAGAGAAAACATATTTTTCAAGCATCCATTCTAAAGCAACCTACATGTCAATAACACTCTTAAAATTTTCTTAGAGATCTCTTCTTGAAATTATCTCTGAATAGGCAATAAAAATTTCTATATTATTCTCATTAACTTCATTATTCACTGTAAGTAGTAATTTACCCTTTGTTTACCATAAAGGTAGACTACTAGGTCATTTATGACACTCGAAATGAAACTTAGCTTCAAATTTTTGTATTTTTGCTTAAATATCCAAACATAGACTCTGATCACCTTGAAAGTTAGCATATATATCTTGCTGACCACATAAAATTGTTAAGGTGTCAGTGTAAGTTTAAACTTTATATAATTATAAGATAAGTTACATATTTTCCCTAAGGATATATTATTAAATCAATAATACATTAAAGCATGGGGAAATGTTTTGATATTTTTTCAAAGGAAAATAGCATAATCCGAAATATTATATAATTTCTTATCTCAGGCTTGTAAAAAACATAATGTATTTTTATAGGAACTTTAGAATTATATCAATCTAGCAAATTATTACATGACTATTCTTGAGTAACAGGCTTACAGGTGACCTCTTCTTTATGCTTATGAATTTTCTGTAATAAATAGGTATTTTATTTTTGCATTGCCACCAATAGCAATCTTGAGTTTGGATTGACATTAAAACTTAAAGGACAAAGAGGTTTTAACTTAGCTCGGATTTTATATATTTTTGAGAAAAGGATCCAGGACAAGAAACGCAGAATGTCCAGCATCATTATTTGTATCAGGGGCTCTTGCAAACACCTAGGCACAGTTTCAAGGCTCCAGGACTGTACACAACACACTCAGTAGCAAATGGATCAGCTCAACATGGACTATACTTATTGTGCTGTCCTGTGATTTGACTATCAATCCAAAACCAGGGCACTATTAGAGGCCATGAAGATTGGTATCAAAATTAAGACTAACTTTCAGACTCTCAATATAACCAAGACTCTGTGGGGTAAGTAAAAAAAAAGGAAAGGAAATTTAGCCTAGTGACTGACTGACTGGTGGTGTTTAGAGTTAAAGAAACCTATGCCTTAGGTAACTGAGAACAAATCTTAATAGTGGAATCTGGAGAAGAGGGTTGAGAAGAAAATGGCTAAGAACATAATTCTTTAGTTGCTGTTAATCATCCTAATGAAATTAAAACTGCTGATATAAAAGGGAGAATCAAGAAAAAGCCGTTTTAAGGCAGGTATTTTAAGACAAAACCTGACCCATATTGTAAAGTAAATGCTCCATTCAGAAACTGGAAGGACATCCTATTGAATCATGTTGTCACTTCCCTGCAATTGTTAGTTAGGCACTGAAAAATTAGAGGCTATTAAGAGTTGAGTTGTTTTTAAGGAAAGTACTAGCAGTATCCCGAGGAGTCTTTATAACTATAGATCCTCTGCTAAATGAAAAAGGGGTAAATAATTTAATTTTGGACACTGCATTGTTAAGGACTAACTGGAATGAGTATCTGTAATGTGTTGCAGTATTTGGTATTCAAATCACACAGGACTTCAGTGGAAAATGTGATCTTAATCACTATTCCCTTATAGCAACAGTGTTTCAAATGAAAAAGAAACTAACAGTCCCTGTAGTACAATTATCAGGGACTGGACAGACAAAAGTCCAACAATGTGACATCCCTATAAAGACCGGCTACTCCATGACATCTGTAAACCAATCTTGGCTAAAACACGTTCCTTAGTGTCTGGGTTATAGTTGTCCTGCCAGATCAGATAGATTCCTGCATTTATTGGGAAACAGCTCCCAATAGCCCCTATAATGGGAAATATATAGTAGATGGGGGAAAGGGACATTTTTGCTGAGAGTAATGTGAAATGATTCTGTAATATTAACATAGGTTTCATTTGGTAGGCATTAATTTAATCTCTTATCCAAAGCTATATGGCATAACAAATGTTTGTAGGTCCTCTTAAGAAAATTTAAGAAAATGAAACATACCACTAACAACCATCAAAGAAAAGATATTTTGGGATATTAACCTGAAATTTCCAATTGATGTGGAAATAGTTTGACCAGAAGAGGAAATAAGGTTGGTTCAGAGAAACTGAACACACAATTAAATGCAGCTATCAAATAACTTTAATAAGGTACAAATGATGGTAAACAAAAGGGAAAAATAAGATAGTCCAATTAATTAAGAATTATCAAAACATCTGGTGAGGGATTTTGGTTACCTATTTGCTCTTATACATTCTGGTGATTATAGGTATACAAAGCTTGTTTTTTTCTATGTATAAAATATTAGGATATGTCATAAGAATTATGAGCAATATATAACACAAAGATAACCATGCAGGTCATGACAAGCTATCAAGGTAAAGGGTTAACTGTAGGTATGAATCTTTTCCGAAAAGGTAGGAGTATCTGGAAAGATGACTTTGAGTATGCTTTTTCACAAAACAGTTGTCTAAGTTTAAAAACCTAGGTGGCTCAGATAGTAAAGATTCTGCCTGCAGTGTGGGAGACCTGGGTTTGATCCCTGGGTTGGGAAGATACCCTGGAGAAGGGAATGGCTACCCACTCCAGTATTCTTGCCTGGAGAATTCCATGGACAGAGGAGCCTGGAGGGCTACGGTCCACAGGGTCACAAAGAGTTGGACACGACTGAGCAACTTCCACCTGCAAGTACTGGAGGCTTCTAGGAAGATGCAGAGTAGGAAGCACCAGGAATCTATCTCTCCACCTAGACAATAAATGCAATGCCAGACTCTGTCTGATATAACTTTTGGGGAAACTCTGGAGTCTTCTGCAAGCTTGAAACTTCCAAGGGAAGGCTTGTATATTAAATTGTGGTTAATTTCAGCTCTTAGCACAGTAGGGGCTGTTCACATGTACCCAAAGCAGCTTGTGCACAGCCTGTGAGAAAAACTATTTTCTTCAAATATCAGAGATATGTTTTCTAATGAATGATTACTGCTTCTGATAACAGAGGTGGAGACAAAGAAGGCAAAGCCATTATTGTTTCATTTCCCCACAACTGTTGCAAGCTTCTCCCCTTTTGACTAAGGTGGCCTCTAGGGAATGTAAAGAGCAAGTAAGTACCCTTTCCCTCTTCCCTTAATATTTCTTTTTTCCCATTGGGAGCCAGACACTGAAGACCAGAATATACAAAAGCAACTGCATATTTTGAGGAAATTAGAAAGTAACCACCTATGTGCACAGGCTTAGAAACAACATCAAAGACCATAAGATTACAACTCAGGCTGGTCCTTGGCACAGAAACAGCTTTCAACAATCAAAAAACAAAAGCAATACCAACAAGAACAAAAACTCAGTAAACCCTGGGGACTGGATACATTCTGATTTCTAAAGTTGCCACATTATTAGATTCAAACATCTGGTTTTCAACAACAAAAAAATCACAAGGTATACAAAGATACATCAAAGTACAGCCCATTCAAAGGAAAAAATAAATCAACAGAAACTGTCCCTGGTGGGGGGCAGGGGGTGGCGGGGAATTGATGGTAGATATACTGGACAAAGACTTTAAAACAGCTGTCTTAAAGATGCTCAAAAAACTAAAGGAAGCTATAGTGAAAGTCAAGAAAATGATGAGTGAACAACATGGAAATCCCAATAAAGAAACATAAAACCTAAAAATAAACCCCAGGCCCCAAATCCTAGAGTTGAAAAGTATAATAAGTGAAATGAAAAAAAGAAATCACTAGATGGATTAAACAACAGATTTGAGCAGTCAGAAAACAGAATCAGCAAACGTAAAGATAGGACAATGCAAATAACAGCCTGAGACACAGAAAGAAAAAAGATTGAGGAAAAGTGAAAAATAAGATCATCAGCTGATTTCTCACCAGAAACTTTGGAAGCCAGAAAGTAGTGGGTAGATATATTTAAACTGATAAAAAAGAAAACAAATGTCAACCGAGAATCTTATATCTGGCAAAACTATTTTTTAAAAGTGAGGGAAAAATTAAGACATTGTGAAAGAAACAAAAGCTAAGGGAGTTCATCACCACTAAACCTGCCCTGCAAGAATTACTCAAGGCAGTCCTGCAGGGTGAAATAAACAGTAATTTTAAGTCATGTGAAAAAATAAAGATCTCAATAAAGGTAAATGCATGGATATTTATAAAAGCTAGTAATATGGTAACAATAGTTTCTACTTCCACTTTTCGTTTTCTGCATGATTTTAGAGACTAATACATTTAAAAGAACAACTGGTCAAAAAGGTAGTATCACTGTGACTTTGTATGCAACTCTCATTTTCAAATTTAAGAAACAACTGCATTTAAAAGAATAATTAATGAATTATTATTGATTAATTAATTGTTAATTATTAATAATTATTAATTATTTTGGGTCAAACAGTGTATAAAGATGCAATTTTATGACATTAACAATCAAAAGGGGTGAGGATGGAACTATGAAGCAGAGGTTTTGTACATTACTGAAGTTAAGCTGGTAGAAATTCAACTAAAAGTATTATAACTTTAGGGTGCCAAAGGTACTCGCCCATGGCAACCAGAATAAAAATAGCTATAATAAATAGCTGTAGGATATACAAAAGAAAATAAGAAAGAAATTTAAATATTCTGCTATGAAAAATAAACACGAAACAGTAATATAGGAAATGAGGAACAAAAAGCTCTAAGGTATATAGAAAACAAAGAGCATAATGACAGAAGCCACTCCTCATCAGAAACTACTTTAAATGTAAATGAATTAAACTCTCCAAGCAAAAGAGATTGACAGAATGGATAAAAACACATGAACCAAGTACAAGCTATCACATGAAACTTATTTAAAAGTAAGTAAAACCAAAGAAACAAATAGTTAAAAGATATTTTATACAAATAGTAACCAAAAGAGGGTGGTGGCTATACTAAGGTCAGACAAAACAGACTTTAAATCAAAGAGTTTACAACAGACAAATGATATTATATACTAACCAGAGGTTCAAGAAAATAAAACAATTATATAAACATGTATGCATCTAATAGCAGACCATCAAAATACATGAAGCAAATAGAGAAAATATTGAAGGAAGAAATAGACAGTTCTACAATAATAACTGAAGACTTCATTACCCACTCTCAATCAGAAAGCAAGGAAAGAAACTGAGAATTCAACACAACAGACCAACTAGATCTAGCAGAACACTTTACTCAACAGCAGCAGCATCTATGTTCTCCTCAAGTATACATGGGATATTTTTCTAGAGTAGACTAAATGTTATGCCACAAATTATGTCTCAATAGATTTAGTTCCTTTCATTTTTAAAGAATATTTATTTATTTGGCTGCATCGGGTCTTAGTTGTGGCACGTGGATCTTCAATCTTCATTGTGGCATGCAGGACCTTTAATTACAGCACGTGACCTCTTAATTGCAGCATGTGGGGTCTAGTTCCCTGGTCAGGGATCAAACCTGAGCGCCCAGCATTGGGAGCATGGAGTCTTAAGACACTGGACCACTAGGGAAATCACTAGTCTCAACAGAATTAATAAGACAGGCATCATACTATATTCTCTGACACAACAAGGGGAATTTAGAAATCAATAATACAAGTAAAACTGAAAAATTCACAAATTTGCGGAAATTAAAAAGCACATTCTATAACAACCCAATGGATCAAAAAGATATCACAATAGAAATTAGGAAATACTTAAGAGATGAATGGAAATCAAAACATAAGATAAAACTTATTAGACAAAGAAAGCAGTGCTAAAGGGAAACTTATAGCCAGCCATATATGCTTACATTAAAAAGCAAGAAAGATGTCAAATCAACAATCTAACATTACAACTTAACGAACTAGGAAAAGAAGAACAAATTAAACCCAAATCTAGCATATGGAAGTAAATAATACAGATTAGAGTGGAAATAACAAAATAGAGAATGGAAAAACAAAAGAAAGAAAATCAACAGTTTTTTTAAAAGGTCAACAAAATTGACAACTTTTAGTTAGATGAATTAAGAAGAGAGAAGTCTCAAATTACTAAAATCAGAAATGAAAGTGAAGACATTATTATTGATTCTAAGCATTACACAGATACCAAAGAAAGAAAAAGTCACTATTTTTTTTTAATTAAAATAATTTAAAAAGGGGGGGGGGCGC
Source organism: Cervus elaphus (assembly GCF_910594005.1). NCBI lineage: Eukaryota > Metazoa > Chordata > Mammalia > Artiodactyla > Cervidae > Cervus > Cervus elaphus. The sequence continues at coordinate 24,210,341 of NC_057816.1, read as the reverse complement.
AGAAAAAACTACAGACCATTATCCCTTACAAACACTGAGGCAAAAATCCTTAACAAAATACTAACAAACTGAATTCAACAGTATTTAATGGATTATATACCATGATTCAGTCCTAGGAAGCAAAGATGGTTCAACATACCAAAATCCACCAATGTAATATATCACAGTAAGAGAATAAAAGAGGAAAACCACACTGTCATTACAACTGACACAGAAAAATTATTTGATAAAATTTATAATACTTTTTCATGATAAAAACACCTTAGAAACTAGGAATAGAAAGAAATTACCTCAACAATATAAAAGCCATATATGAAAAGCCCATAGTGAAGGTCATACCCAATGGTGAAAAACTAAAAGCTTTTAAAAGATCAAGAATAAGGCAAAGATGCTCACTTTTGCCAGTTCCATTCATCACAACATTGAAAGTTCTAACCAGAGCAATTAGATAAGAAAGACAAATAAAAGGCATTCAAATTGGAAAGGAAGCAATAAAAGTATCTGTACTTACAGATGACATGATCTTACATGCAGAAAACCATGAGGATTTCATACACACAACAACAACAACAACAAAAACATTTAACTAATAAATGAATTCAGGAAAGTAGCAGGTAGAAAGTCAACATTAAAATACTGCATTCCTATTTAACGACAATGAACAATCTGAAAGGAAATTAGTAAAACAATCCCATTTACAATAGCACCAAAAAAAAAAGTACTTCAGAATTAACCAAGGAGGTGAAAGACTTGTACAATGAAAACCACAAAACACTGATGAAAGAAATTAAAGAAAACATAAATAAATGGAAACACAACCTATGTTTATGAATTGGAGACTTAATATTATTAAGATGCTAATACCAGCCTAAACCATCTACAGATTTAGTGAAATTCCCCAAAATTCCCAAGGATAGATTTTGCAGAAGTTGAAAAACTCACCCTGAAATTCATATGGAATCTCAAGAGATTCAGAATAGCTAAAACAATCTTGAAAGCTGAAGGACTCACACTTTCTCACCTCAAAACTTACTAACTATAAAGCTACAGTAATCAAAATTATATGGTACTGGCATCAAGATAAACATATAGACCAGTGAGATAGAATAGAAAGCTCAGAAGTAAACCTCCATATCTGAAAATCTGTTCAACTGATTTTCAAAAATTGTGCCAACATCATTGAATGGGAAAAGTGCAGTCATTTCAACCAACGATTCTGGGGAAACTGGATATCCACATGCAAAAGATTAAAATTGGACCCTTTCCTAAAACCATTTACAAAAACGAAACAGATCGCCAGCCCAGGTTGGATGCATGAGACAAGTGCTCAGGGCTGGTGCACTGGGAAGACCCAGAGGGATGGGATGGGGAGGGAGATGGGAGGGGGGATCGGGATGGGGAACACATGTAAATCCATGGCTGATTCATGTCAATGTATGGCAAAAACCACTACAATATTATAAAGTAATTAGCCTCCAACTAATACAAATAAATGGAAAAAAAAAAAAAAAAGGAATCAAAGATCTGAATATAAGACCTAAAACTAAGATACTCTTACATGAAAACACAGGGCAAGACTTCATAACATTGCACCTGGCAATAATTTCTTGGAATAGAACACAAAAGGCAACAAAAGAAAAAAATAGACAAATGGACTTTATGAAAATTTCTAAGTTTTGTACATCAAAAGACAATATGAAAAGGGTTTAAAAAAAGAACCTATGGAATGGAAGAAAATATTTGTAAATTATCTGATGAGAGATTAATATCCAGAATATTAGTAAGCACTCTTAAAACTCAACAACCAACAAAAAATCCAATTCAAATCTGGGCAAAAGACTTGAGTAGACATTTTCTCCAAATAAGATATACAGATGGCTTAACAGCACAGGACAAAATGCTCAGCATCACTAATCAAGGAAATGCAAATCAAAACTACAATAAGATTACCACCTCACATCCATTAGGATGGCCACTGTCAAAGAGAAAGTTAAGTGTTGGTGAGGATGTGGAGAAACTGGAACTTCTCTACAGTATTGGTGGGAATGTAAAATGGTATAGCCATTGTGGAAAACAGTAGGGTGGTTCCTCAAAACAAAGGGCAGAGGGAGACGAGGACATCAGATGATGATGGTATCACCGATGCAATGGACATGAACTTGGGCAAACTCCAGGAGATGGTGAGGGACAGGGAGGCCTGGCGTGCTGCAGTTCATGGGGTTGCAAAGAGTCGGACACGACTGGGCAACTGAATAACAAACAGCAGCAATTTCACTGATGGGTATATACCCAAAAGAACTGAAAACAGAGTCTCAAAGAGATCTGTATATGCATATTCATAGCAGCATTATTCACAATAGCTAAAGCATGGAAGCAAACCAAGAATCCATCAAGAGATGAATGAATAAGCAATATGTGGCATATTTACATACAACAGAATATTATTCAGTCTTAAAATGTAAGGAAACTCTGACATATACTATAATGTGGATGAACCTTAAGGACATTATGCTAAGCAAAATAAACTAGTCACAAAGAGACAAATACTGAATGATTCCACCTATATGATATACTAGTCAAAATCATAGAAACAGAAGGTACTCACTGTCTTCTTTTCTGTTTGAAAAATTCCCCCAAAAGAAAGCTATGCATTATGTGAGTCCAACTTTGGGAATTTTCAGAATGTTATTTACCTCACAAAAAGCAAAAATCAACTTTTATACTTTTTCTCTGTAAAATATGTTGTTACAACTGATTATTAAGGTACTAAGAAAGTGAATAACTAATGTTACCTTCCAACAACTTCCTTATGGATATTTTTCCAGTGGTCCTTGTCTGAATCAGTTCCTATGTTAGGATCTAGACTCTTCAGAGAAACACCAGCAACATTTACTCCACTCCATAAAGGCACTAAAAGAAATAAATCTCAGAATGAACTCTTCTTCCCAATACTTCAGTTGTTTAAATGCAGTGGATTTTTTTTTACCCAGGTGTTGGCTTTATCATATTTTATTAACTTGCCATACATATATGGTAAGTTCAGTGGGGTTTTTAAGAATAAAGTTAGGTTACTACCTTACACCATATATAAAAATAAGTTTCAAATAGACAAAAGAGAGAAATGTAAAAAGTAAAATTATAAAGTACCATAAAATATGCAGTAGAATTTATTTGTAATTTGTGGTAAGGAGTCATGTTAAAGCAAGATATAAATATAGAATCCACAAAGAAAATAATCTATAAGAAATAACAAAATATTATAAGAGGGCAAAGAGCAATAAATTAATATCATACTATTAAACCATACAGAATTTTTTTTTAATAAAATCATGGAATATTAAATGGGAGAAATTAAAACATATCTGGGAAAATTATTTTTAATGATTATTGTCTTTTAAGCTAAGACAATGACACAAGCCAACAGAATCAAATTAAGGCACTGGTCAAAAAAATTTGTTTAAATCAAATAAAAAATACTTATTATACTATAACCATTGAAGTACTTATTAAATGTTTTGAACAAACGGATGATTGAATAAAGGAATAAATGGTGCCTATTCTCAATGGACCAGTTGGCATTACAGAAAGAAGACTGATACACACCACAGAATTAAGAGAGCATTATAAGCATGAAGTTCTAAATGTGTAGTTTCATGGTGGTAGTTTAGTCGCTAAGTCGTGTCCGACTCTTGCAACCCCATGGACTATAGCCCACCAGGCTCCTCTGTCCATGGGATTTTCCAGGCAAGAATACTGGAGTGGACTGCCATTTCCTTCTCCAGAGGATTTTCCTGAACCAGGAATTGAACCCAGGTCTCCTGCATTGCAGGCAAATTCTTTACCGACTGAGCTATGAAGGAACCCAAAACATCTAAATGTGTAGCAGAGATTAAATGTTTAAGTTAGGAAAAGAGCCAAGACATATGACCTAAGTAATAATTTAAATCACACACTAAAAATTTTATTTCTGTGAAAAGTCAGGGAAAAACAAATCTCAAGAGTCACAAAGTAGATTAATGGTTGCCTGTGGCTAGGGCAGGGGGTGAGTACAGGAATTGGCGTTCTTGGGGGTGATGCAAATTTTCTACTATTAGACTGTGGTGATGGTTGCACAACTCTGTGAATAAAAATCCAATGAATTATACACTTTAAACGGGTAAAATTTATGGGATGTATTATATCTTAATAATTCTGTCCTTAAAACCACAATCAAAGTGCTCCAGACCAAAAAAAAAAACACACACACACACACACACTCATTGAATTTTAAAATAGCTATATGCTCTATGCACTATTTTGTGTGAGGTAGCTAAATCCAATGACACAAAAGACTGAAAGTTAAGGAAAACAAACAGTAAAATGCCAATACTTTAAGGAAAATAAGCATTATTAAAGATAAGAAGTGCGATTATATAATGGTAATGAGTTTACACTTACCACTAGAATCACCATGTTCACCAATAATCCAACCATGGCAGCTTGAGGGATGTACACCTAACTTCTGTCCAATTAGGTAACGGAAACGGGCAGAGTCTAGATTACAACCACTTCCAATTACACGAGTTGCAGGTAAGCCACTTAACTTCCAGACAACGTATGTCAAAATATCCACTAGGAAGAAAAATTTCTTGTTAGAGAAAGATTCATAGTAACTTCTTACAATCTGATTTTCTGAATAGACAGATTGATTAATTGTCTTAGAGTCAAATATGGATTCATTAGAGTTCAAAATGAAGCAAGTCAACAAAGAAAAAAAGATAATCTCTCAGATGGGTTTTAAAAGATTAAATGATCACCATCAGAATTTTAAAATGAAAGATTCTTTTTTGAAATAACATATGTGCCTATCTGTATATTTAATGATCGGTGAATTATACCTCTTTAAGATCACCTAGCTTTTTCCTCTCCATCATCACAGCCTCATGTAAACTATCAGAGTCTCCTACCTAGAATAAAGCCACATGCACGCTTAGGACTGTATGCAGGTGTGTGCAAGCTCAGGAAAAACATGATAAGATTGTAAACTTTAGCTCTGTCTAACCATGAGGTTCTATGAAAGCAGGAAGTAAAGGCTAAGGCATAGTTACAAACTGCCTGGTGAGTGTTGAAGGCATGCCCTAACTTGTACACAGAGCACTGCAGCAAAGACTGGGAGGTATCTTTTGGTTCCAAGCATTTAAGGAAAGTTTTGTCCAATCAGTGGCGGATCACTGAACAGATGAAACATAGACCTCTGTGTCCACATATAATAAAAATACAGACTTGACAGAATTAACTCATAAAAGTCACAAAACAAACTATAACAAGCTGATGCAAACGCCGAGAAGAATTTCATTCACAGAGTTTTTCTACTGTACTTTTTTAATGTTCAAGTTTCAACAAATTATGAGGCATGAAACAAAATAAGGAAATACATAACACAGAAAGACAAAAAAACATCAACAGAAATTGTCCCTGAGAAAGCCCAGCCATTAAACAACTACCCTGTCTTCAAGTCCACAGATTCTTCCTTCTGCCTTCTCACTCTGCTAGAGTCCCTCTAGTTAATGTTCATTTAACTTTTTAACTTCAGAATTTCTATTCTTTTTTAAAAAATAGCATTTATTTATTTAGTAATATTCACTGTTTGGTGAGAGATCAACCTCATTATTTCCTTTAGTTCTTTAGACACGTTTTGTTTTAGTTCTTTAAACATAGTTAAAGTAGTTCATTTAAAATATCTGATAAATCTCTATTCAGTTACTCTAGCTAGAATTTCTAGCATGATGCTAAACAGAAGTGGCAAAAGCAAGTCTCACTGCCTCATTCCTGGTCTTAGAAGTAAAATCACTCAGTCTAGTACCATCAAGTATAAGGCTAGCTGGGGTTGTTTCATAAATATTTTTTTATGAGGTTGAAGAAAATTCCTTTCATTCATGGGTTAGTAAATTATTTTTTAAAATCATAATTCAGTGTGGAATTTTGTTTACTGCCTTATCTGCATCTATTAGCCTTTTATCATTATATAATATTGTCTGCAACAATAATTTTTGTGTTAAAGTCTAATTTCTGTGATATCAGTATAGCAACTCCAGCTCTCTTTTAGCTCCTGTTTGTATGCAGTATCTTTTTCCAGCTTTTTATTTTCACTTACTGTGTCTTTTTATTCTTTTCAATTAAAATATTTTTTTTTTCAATTTTTATTAGAGTATTCTGTGTGTGTGCTCAGTCCTGTCCAACTCTTTGCAACCCCATGGACTGTAGCCTACACCAGGCTCCTTCTGTCCATGGAATTTTCCAGGCAATAACACTGGAGTAGGTTGCGATTTCCTTCTCTAGGGGATCTTCCTGACCCAGGGATTGAATCTGTGTCTCTTGTGTCTCCTACATTGGCAGGCAGATTCTTTACCACTCCACCACCCGGGAAGCCCCTTTTTGGAGTACAGCTGATTTACAATGTTGTGTCAGTTTCAGGTACACAGCAAAGTGAGTCAGTTATACATATATCCACTCTTGGTGGATCACTAAACAGATGAAACAAAGACTTCTGTGTCCATGTATAATGAAGAATACAGACTTCACAGAATTAACTCACAAAAGTCACAAAACAATATATATATGTACATATATCCACTCTTTTTTAGATTCTTTTCCTATATAGGCCATTATGGACTATTGATTAGAGCTCCCTGTGCTACACATTAGTGCTTATTAGTTGTTTATTTTATGTGTAGTAGTGTGTATATGTAAATGCCAATCTCCCAATTTATCCTTCCCTCCCCCTACTCTGGTAAACCATAAGTTTGTTTTCTTCACATCCGTGACTCTACCTGTTTTGTAAATAAGTTCATCTGTACCTTTTTTTTTTAGATTCCACACACAAATATGATAAATAACATATGATAGGCTTCCCTGGCGGCTCAGTGGTAAAGAATCCAGCTGCCAATGCAGGAGACACGGGTTTGATCCCTAGGTTGGGAAGATACCCTAGAGAAGGAAATAGCAACCCACCCCTTTATTCTTACCTGGGAAATCCCATGGACAGAGAAGCCTGGCAGGCTACAGTCCAAGAGGTCACACAAGAGTTAGACACAACTTAGTGACTAAACAACAATGCATAAAACTTGCATATCAATTATATATCAATAATGCTGGGGAAAAAAAAGTATTGTGTGCTTTGGATGGGTGTGGTTTATCATCATAAATTTGCTAAACGACATTGTTTTAAAAAGAAAAAGAAATGGTATGGAAAGGTCAGTTTTCATTCCAATCTCAAAGAAAGGCAATGCCAAAGAATGTTCATACTACCGCACAATTGCACTCATCTCACACGCTAGCAAAGTAATACTCAAAATTCCCCAAGCCAGGCTTCAACAGTATGTGAACCGTGAACTTCCAGATATTCAAGTTGGATTTAGAAAAGGCAGACAAACCAGGGATCAAACTGTCAACATCTGCTGGATCATTGAAAAATCGAGCATTCCAGAAAAACATCTACTTTTGATTTATTGACTATGCCAAAGCCTTTGACTGTGTGGATCACAACAAACTGTGGAAAATTATTAAAGAGATGGGAATACCAGACCACCTGACCTGCCTCCTGAGAAATCTGTATGCAGGTCAAGAAGCAACAGTTAGAACTGGACATGGAACAACAGACTGGTTCCAAATCGGGAAAGGAGTAGTATATCAAGGTTGTATATTGTCACCCTGCTTATTTAACTTACATGCAGAGTATATAATGCAAAATGCCAGGTTAGATGAAACACAAGCTGGAATCAAGATTGCAGGGAGAAATATCAATAACCTCAGATATGCAGATGACACCACCCTTAAGGCAGAAAGCGAAGAAGAACTAAAGAGCCTCTTGATGAAAATGAAAGAGGAGAGTGAAAAAGTTGGCTTAAAACTCAACATTCAGTGCTCGCTTCGGCAGCACATATACTAAAATTGGAACGATACAGAGAAGATTAGTATGGCCCCTGCGCAAGGATGACACGCAAATTCGTGAAGCGTTCCATATTTTTTGGGATGGGGAATACATGTAAATCCATGGCTGATTCATGTCAATGTATGACAAAACCCACTACAATACTGTAAAGTAATTAGCCTCCAACTAATAAAAATAAATGAAAAAAAAAAACATTCAGAAAACTAAGATCATGGCATCTGGTCCCATCACCTCATGGCAAATAGATGGGGAAACAATGCAAACAGCAAGAGACCTTATTTTTCTGGGCTCCAAAATCACTGCAGATGATTGCGCCATGAAATTAAAAGACGCTTGCTCCTTAGAAGGAAAGTTATGACCAACCTAGAAAGCATATTAAAAATCAGAGACATTACTTTGCCAACCAAGGTCCGTCTAGTCAAAGCTATGGTTTTTCCAGTAGTCATGCATGGATGTGAGAGTTGGACTATAAAGAAAGCTGAGCGCAGAAGAATTGATGCTTTTGAACTGTGATGTTGGAGAAGACTCTTGAGAGTCCCCTGGACTGCAAGGAGATCCAACCACTCCATCCTAAAGGAAATCAGTCCTGACTATTCATTGGAAGGACTGATGCTGAAGCTGAACCTCCAATACTTTGGCCACCTGATGTGAAAACCCTTGATGCTGGGAAAGATTGAAGGCAGGAGAAGGGGATGACAGAAGATGAGATGGTTGGATACCATCACTGATGCGATGGACATGAGTTTGAGTAAGCTCTGGGAGTTGGTGACGGACAGGAAGGCCTGGCGTGCTACAGTCCATGGGGTCGCAAAGAGTCGGACATGACTGAGTGAACTGAACTGAATGGAAATATCATCCTTATGCAGTTAAAGGTAATAGAAAAGACTCACCTGGATTTGAAACAATAAGCATCTTACAATCAGGACTATTTTGGACTATGGCAGGAATGATTGACTTCATGATATCCACATTACGTTGGACCAGGTTAAGGCGACTTTCTCCCTCTTGCTGCCGTGCACCTGCTGTAATAATAACTAATCTGGAATTTGCAGATACACTGTAATCTAAAGAAGGAAACAAAAGAAAATATTTGGATCAAGATTGCCATGATCTCTGTGCCTTAATTCTTTAAAAGTCTATTGTATGGTGATGGTATTAAAGTACTCCACTACTATCATGGCTTGCACTTGCAAATGAACAGATTTTCCACACAGTAATGTTATCTTAGTCACGTCTGACTCTTTGGGATCCTATGGACTATAGCCTGCCAGGCTCCTTTGTTCATGGAACCCTCCAGGCAAGAATACTAGAGATGGTAGCCATTCCCTTCTCCAGGAGATCTTTCTGACCCAGGGATCAAATCTGCGTATCTTGAATTGTAGGCGGATTCTTTACTGTTTGAGCCACCAGGGAAGCCATGAAATTAAAAGACGCTTGCTCTGTGGAAGAAAAGTTATGACAAACCAAGACAGTGTATTAAAAAGCAGACACATCAGTTTGCCGACAAAGGTCCTTATAGTCAAAGGTAGGGTTTTTTCAGAGAGTTGGACAATGAAGGCTGAACCTTGACGAATTGATGCTTTAGAACTGTGGTGTTGGAGTAGACTCTTGAGAGTCCTTTTGAAAGCATGGAGGTCAAACCAGTCAGCCCTAGAGGAAATCAACCCTGAATATTCATTGGAAGGACTGATGCTGAAGCTGAAGCTCCAAAACACTGGTCACCTGATATTAAGAGCTGACTCACTAGAAAAGACCCTGATGCTCAGAAAAATTGAGGGCAGGAGGAGAAGAGGGTGACAGAGGATGAGACAGCTGGATGGCATCACTGACTCAATGGACATGGGTTTGAGTAAACTCAGGGAAATGGTGAAGAACAGGGAAGCCTGGCATTCTTGAGCCTGCTATGGTGTCCATGAGGTTGCAAAGAGTGGGTCACAACTGAGCGACTGAACAACAGTGTTACCTGGTATAACCTGAAGGAAATCTTGTCACTAATGATTTACCAATGTTCACACTGATTTAAAAAAGTAAAATAATAGAACCTACCATCCCTTTCAGCCCACATTTCCATTTTTTATTAAAGCCTGAGGCAATGCAACTCAACTCTCTGGATTCTTAGAAATACCATATGAATCAGAAGCTTAGAATTCTGAGAATTTATGTGTGTTTGAGGATTTGAAGAGTGAGAATGTATTACAATTATTGTGAGGGGCTATGCTTAATATCATAAAAACATTCTTCATTCACATAAGAAAATTAACCTTCTAAATTTGATGACCAGTTGTAAAGTATTTCACTTATTAAGCCCAACATGATGTTCAGTATCCCACACTGGACTTTTAAAAAAGTATTATAGGGCTTCCTTGGTGGTCCACTGGTCAAGAATCTGCATTCCTTGGGCTGCCATCCATGTCCCTTGGGGCTGTGCACCCACCACACAGGGACCAGAGTCCAGTGCAGAGATTGCTTCGTCCTGGAACGCGGCGTACAGCCCAGAAAGGAGGTTGCCCCCTCCCCTGACACACATGGCATGGTTCCTGGGAACCTGGTGCTAAACCATTCCTAGAAGACCTGCTTCTGGGTCTGGGTTTCATACGTAGCAGAGCAGCTCCCTTACAGCAATCTACTGAACATCAGACCTCCACAAAAGGGTTTAAAAAAAAAAAGAATCCACGGTCCAATGCAGAAGAGTCAGGTTCCATCTCTGGTGTGGGAACTAAAACCCCATATGCCTGGGGCAACTAAGTCCGGGCACACATTGAAGGTATCATTCCACTGTTTTCAGCTTTCAGTGCTACTGTTGATAAGTCAGTCTGCCTCCCCCTCCCTTTTCTGTAGGTAATTTGTTTTCTGATCATTTTAAAATTCTCTTTGTTTTTAAAGTTTTCTAATTTCACAAGACTGTGTCTAGATGGGGATTTTTATTTATCCGTCGTGAGATTATTTGGGTTGAATCCATGGGTTGTTTTTCACCAGTTCTCCAAAATGCTGAATCAAAATCTTTTCAAGTATTTTCTCTGCCTCATTCACTCTTCTAAGTAGAAGTATTTTACACTGTCTCACTCTATCCTCCATGATTCTTAACCTGTCATATTTTCTACTTCTTGCCATCTTCTGGGTAATTGCCTTAGATTCACCACTTGTTTCTTCAAATATGTCTGCTCTATTATTAAATCTATTAGTTTTTTGTTTCATTCCATTTCATATTCAGAAGTTATATTAGTATTTGGTTATTTCTAAAAATCTGTTCTTTTGCTCATAGTTTCCTATCTTATATTGATATTTTCAAGCTTGTGCTTTATTCTTTAAATAATTACAGTTAAATTATAATTTGTTTTATAACTTCTTTATCAGAAATCTACTGTGGTCTCTGTCAGCTCTTGCTCATTTTTTCTTGTAGATTTAATTATTCATACTATGAGATGTTTACCTTCCATGAAACTTTATTTGGGGAAGTTCTTTGAGGCCTTAAATAAAATGTATTTCCTCCAGAGACTATCTTAAGATTGCTAAGCTTTTATTGGAATTTAATTAAGGGCCAACTTGTGGCTTCCAAATCCTTAGCAGCCATTTCCCTCTTTTACTAAAGCATTTCTGAGACAGTCAATTTTACTTGCAGTTCCCAGAGATAGGGAGAAGGGAATTATTTCCAGGTCATTCTTACATTAAGAAATTGGCAAATTAAGGCCAGCAAGCCAAATCTGTTCTACTACCTGTTTTTGTAAATAAAGTCTCATTGGAACATAGCCACACCCACATGCTTATGTACTGTCAATGGATGCTTTAATACAAGAGGGCTGCAAGTTTTGACAGAGACTATGTTGCTCACAAAGCCTGAAATACTTACTATGTGACCCTTTACAGAAAAAAGTTTACTGATCCCTGGTGTAGTCCATTGGGGTCTTGCTTTATGGGGTTATTTCCTACGCACCTCTCAAATTAGGCTGTCTCCAGTCTGCTAAGTCCTGTGAGGCAGGGAAAACCAAAATTCAAGTTCACTAGGTTCGGCTAATGTTAGCTACTGAAAACTAGCAACAGTGCTGTTTAACTCTATAATTTCCTGCCTTCATTCAGCACCTGTTCTGAAAATGTCTTAATTTTATTAATAGCATATCAATTCTTTAAGTATTGATATTTATTCTTTCATATTTTTTGCACAAGTTTTGTTATTTATAGCAAAAGGACTGATTCAGGTACTTATCCTGCCATATTACTATTAAGTAAAAGCTGAATGATTTTTAAAAGTATTTTAATACAGGAGTAGCTTTTTAACTTGACTCTGCTCAACAAATTCAATAGATTAACTGATGTAAAACATACTGATACCCAAGGTACACTGAACACTCTCAACTATTAATAGTAGACTTCTAATATGTCTGTATACTTCTGTGCTTGTGAGTTGCTGCGTATCAAGAATTTGTCATGTTTCTACACAAACATATTTATGCCAGATATATTAATTACCTAATATGACGTAAATCACTAAAATATGATGGTGAAAGAAATACATAGTAAACAGGACATTCAGGATTGAGATGTGAATAGATTTCACACACACAATGTGTCAAGTGAATTGGTAATGTTTTACTTCTTTTGCTATGTGCTGGCTGCATTGATGTTTGTTATACTTAAGCTCTAGCTCTTTTTTACATCTCAGGTATTTCATAGTTAATTTTTTAATGACTGTTACTATGAAAATTAAGTTGAATGCTTTAGAAAGACATGTTAAAATAAAAATCTTAAAAAATCTTCCTTTTAGTTATAAGAGAAATAAAAATGAAGAAAAACCATAAAAATTTATTAGCGTTTTGTGATTAGACTGCTTCATGAGTATCTTTAAACTAATTATGGTACTTTAAAGAAATAGAAATGATTATTACTGGTTTGCTATTAAAAAAAAAAAATACTGCAAAAACTCCAATCAGTTGAGCCATGCTCAAAGGTCTTACCCTCCAATCAGGAAATTAGCAAATGAAGTTCTTGTACATTTACATGTTTCAGGTCAATATAAAATTTTATGATGGTTCTAACAGGCACTTTAAAAGTAAGTAACCATTTTCAGTTCCAATTATGTTAGACAAGAGGGCTTCTAGTAGCAAGTACATCTGTTGAATCACATTACCAAAAAGCACACTATATATAATACTTTATGATAAAATAATTATTTTTCCTAATTCTCTAAGCATTCTTAGTTGGCCAAAACATAATGCTAATGCTAATGGGGCTAAGCTCTCCATTTCCTCTTCTATAGCTTCAAACTATACCCTGAAACCTGGTTGCCTAAAAAACAGGTTAAAAAATACAAATACACATCAAAAAAAACAAGAATATAGATAAATGTATCAATAATATTACAAAAACTATTCAAGACTGCATATCTTTGGGAAAATATATACAACTGAATGACAAGTTTAAAAAGTATTTATATAATACAATGTCAGTTGTGTAAAAAACAAATGAATAGAAAAAAGTAAAGAAATACACAAAACCATTAACAAGAGAGATTAAAAAAATTTAATACTGTTTTTGTATTTATCAAATATTCTCCAATCAGAATGGAATGTTCTTTTTTTTTTAATCATTAAAATATTATACTCATTTATTACTGTGATTCTATGGAAAACAAAAAAGAGGAATAGGAAGAAATAGTATTGCTTTTGTGCCTTCTTTTTTTTTTTTCATTTATTTTGGAATGTTTTTAAAAAATTAACCTTCTAAATTATATGTCCTAATTACAAAGGGGCTATTTTAAATTTTATACTTATTGACAACAATTTGATAGACGTCACTATTTTTTTTTAAGTTTTGAAAATAATTTTATAAAACTAACCTTTTCCAGAGACAATCTTTGAAGTATTAAAGAAAAGACTGCCATGCTGAAGATCCATTGTTTCTCCCTTCAGTTTGTCTGTTACAACATCAACAAGGGCAAGCTCATCAGCCAAATCCTAAAATACATGAAAGGTCTGAATAAAATGTTCCCATTTCAATTTTAAGAGAAAAAGAAAAAATTTTATGTGGTTATTTTATAATCAGACTTCCCTATGGCTCAGATGGTAAAGAATCTGCAAAGAAGTGCTACATTTTTAGTAGAAAAAGTGGTATAAAAATAATAATTCTTTACAGGAGTTCTTTGGTGGCCTAGCGGTTAGGATTTTGGACTTTCACTGCCATGGCTTGGGTTCAATCTCTAAATCCCTGGTCAGGGAACTGAGATCCTGAAAGCTTCAAGGCTTGGCCAAAAAGAAAAAAGTCTTTTAATGTGCCCATACTTTGGCCACCTGATGCAAAGAGCTGACTCATTTGAAAAGACCCTGATGCTGGGAAAGATTGAAGGCAGAAGGAGAAGGGGACGACAGAGGATGAGATGATTGGATGGCACCACCGATCAATGGACATGAATTTGAGTAAACTCTGGGAGTTGGTGATGGACAAGGAGGCCTGACGTGCTGCAGTCCATGGAGTCGCAAAGAGTCAGACACGACTGAGCAACTGAACTGAACTGAATGTACCTAAAGACACCAGAAGTTAAGGTAAACAACAGAATGCAGCAAAAAGTATTAATTGCTTTGCCTTCATGTAATTGTTAAGTTTTTCAGAATTGTTTTTTTTCCTACTTCAGATAACAGCTTTAAAACAAACGAAAACTTATGAAATCCTTTCAAAGGATTTTATTATATTTAACCCTTATGCCTAATTTCTGAATTGGTTGAAGCTGTTTTTAGTATGAATCCTTATGGCCAAAAATGAAAGGTAGGCACCTCTGGGAAACCACTTCATGTGGGCTTGGTATATTACAATTAACGCTGGCCCTCCAACTTAGGGGTAGGTAAGTAACCATACACCCAGACCCAACCAGTTGTTTCATCCTTCCTTCTGGACTCAGCAGTTACTTCACAAGTGGGCATATGGCCCAGGCATAACAAATGAGCACACTGTCTGTGAGCTTAGAAAATGGAAGTGAATTCTGGCCCTTTCACCTCCTAGGCATTTGACCATGAGCAAGCTCTTTAACATATATGCTTCAGTATTTTCATCTATAAATGGAGATGATAACAGTACCTGCCTCCTAAGGTTGTTATAAAGATTACAAAACACCTTTAAAATAAAAAAAATACCTTTAAAACATTTAGAGAGGTGACAAACTTAACAATGAAAACTACAAAACTGCTGTAATAAGTTAAAGAAGAAATAAACAAACAGACATCCTATGTTCATGGACTGGAAAATAAAGTATTATTAAGACATCAATACTACTCCAAGCAATCTTCAGATTTAATGCAACCACTGCAAAAATTCCAATGGCATTTGTTTCAAGAATTAGAAAATTCCATTCTAAAATTCTTATGGAATCTCAAGAGACTCTGTATAACCAAAACAATCTTTAAAAGGAATACAGAAGGTGTCAAGCTTCCTGATTTCAATATTTATGACAAAGCTACAGTAATTAAAACAGTGTGGTACTGACATAAAGAGACATATAGACCAATGGAACAGAAGAGAGTCCAGGGGGGGAAACTCCCACATATGTGGTCAGGTATTTTTTGACAAGAGTGCCAGGATCATTCAATAGGGAAAGGACAGCATTTTCAACAAATGGTATTGGGATAACTGGACATTTACATGCAAACGAATAAGGTTGGACTGTTTACATTATACCATAGATAAAATTAACCAAAAATGGATCAAAGAGCTAAATGTAAGACCCAAAACTATAAAACCCTTAGAAGAAAAGATAGAGGGAAAACTTCATGACATTGGGTTTGGCAGCGATTTTTGGATAAAACACCAAAAGCACAATAACAAAAGTAAAAAGATAAATTGAACTACAAAGTCAGAAAAACAAATATTGCATGTTAATACATATATATGGAATCTAGAAAAATGGTACATAAGAACTCTTATTTGCAAAGCAGAAATAAGAGACACAGATGTAGAGGACATATGGACACCAAGGAGGAGAAGGAGGTGGGATGAATTGGGAAACTGAGATTGATATATATATACTATTGATACTATGCATAAAGTGGATAACTGATGAGAACCTACTGTACAGCACAGGGAACTCTATACTCAGTGCTCTGTGGTGACCTAAATGGAAGGAAGTCCAAAAAAGAGGGGCTAGGAATGACAGTCAGGTAGGAAGGCGAGGGACCCCTAAGGGGCAGGAGGAAACAAACTGCAAGTGGCAGATACGTTTTTCTCTCTCTCTTCTAATCCTGTGTCGTTGGAACACTCGGTTACACCTTAACTTAACTTTGAGCTGCTAATGGCTCAGCAAACCAATGCGTTTTTCTTATGGAAATGTTTTACTTAAGCTATGTTAATGAAACTACGTATTTGCTTTGGAATCTTCCTTTCTTCAAATGGGTTTTGCTTAAGAAGTCAAGTGGGCCTTAGGAAGAAGTACTGCAAACAAAGCTAGTAGCGGTGATGGAATTCCAGCTGAGCTATTTCAAATCCTAAAAGATGATGCTGTTCAAAGTGCTGCACTCAATATGCCAGCAAATTTGGAAAACTCAGCAGGGGCCACAGGACTGGAAAAGGTCAGCTTTCATTCCAATCCCAAAGAAAGGCAATGCCAAAGACTGTTCAAATTACCACACAATTGCACTCATTTCACAAGCTAGCAAACTAATGCCCAAAATTCTCCAAGCTAGGCTTCAACAGCAAGTGAACCGAGAACTTCCAGATGTTCAAGCTGGATTTAGAAAAGGCAGAGGAACCAGAGATCAAATTGCCAACATCCATTGGATCATAGAAAAGAGCAAGAGAATTCTAGAAAAACATCTACTTCTGCTTCATTGACTATGCTAAAGCCTTTGTCTGTGTAAATCACAACAAACTGTGGAAAATTCTTAAAGAGATGGGAATATCAGACCACCTTACCTGCCTCCTGAGAAATCTGTATGCAGGTCAAGAAGCAACAGTTAGAATGGGACATGGAATAAAATGAACTGATTCAAAATTGGGAAAGGAGTACATCAAGGCTGTATGTTGTCACCCTGCTTAACTTATATGCAGAATACATCATGGGAAATGCCGGGCTAGATGAAGCTCAAGCTGGAATCAAGATTGTCAGGAGAAATATTAATAACCCAGATATGCACATGACACCATCCTTATGGTGGAACTAAAGAGCCTCTTGATGAAGGTGAAAGAAGAGAGTGAAAAAGCTGGCTTAAACTTCAACATTCAAAAAACTAAGATCATGGCAGCCAGTCCCATCACTTCATGGCAAACAGTTGGGGAAACAATGGAGACAGTGACAGACTATTTTTGGGGGCTCCAAAATCACTGCAGAATGTGACTGCAGGCATGAAATTAAAAGAAACTTGCTCCTGGGAAGAAAAGTTATGACAAACCTAGACAGCAAATTAAAAAACAAAGACATTACTTTGCCCACAAAGTAATCAAAGGTGTGGAAGGTTTTTCTCACATCCAGTCATGTATGGATGTGAGAGCTGGATCAAAAGAGTTGATCACCAAAGAATTGATGCTTTAAACTGTGATGTTGGAGAAGACTCTTGAGAGTCCCTTTGACTGCAAGGAGATCAAACCAGTCAATCCTAAAGGAAATCAGCCCTGAATATTCACTGGAAGCTGAAGCTCCAGTACTTTGGCCACCTGATGTGAAGAGCCAACTCATTAGGAGAGACCCTGATGCTGTGAAAGATTGAAGGCAGGAGGAGAAGGGGATGACATATGACGAGATGGTTGGATGGCATCACTGATTCAATGGACATGAGCCTGAGCAAGCTGTGGGAAATGGTGAAGGACAGGGAAGTCGTGTACTGTAATCCATGGAGTGGCAAAGAGTCAGACACGACTGAGCAACTGAACAACAAAAATGTATACATATAGCTGATTCATTCCACTGTACAGCAGAAACACAACATTGTAAAGCAACTATAGTCCAATAAATTTTTAAATTTAAAACTTATGTGTATCAAAGGACACAACCAACAGAACAAAAAGGAAACCCAAGGAATGGGTGAAAATTTTTGAAAGTGAAATGAAAATCACTCAGTCATGTCCGACTCTTTGCAATCCCATGGACTATACAGTCCATGGAATTCTCTAGGCCAGAATATTGGAGTGGGCAGCCTTTGCCTTCTCCAGAGGATCTCCCCAACCCAGGGATCAAACCCAGGTCAACAGCATTGCAGATGGATTCTTTACCAGCTGAGCCACAAGGGAAACCCAACATTTGTAAATTATTTACCTAATAAGCAGTTAATATTTAGAATATAAAAAGTACTCCTACAACTCAACAACAAACTCAATTTAAAAATGGGCAAAAGATTTGAAACAGACACTTCTTCAAAGCTATATAAATAGCCAACAGGCACATGGAAAGATACTCTGGAAATAGTAAGGAAAATTAAAGGACCTCCATTGTTATTTTATCAAATTTGTTTTATAATGAGCATATAATGCTTATATAATTAAAAAATGTAAGCATAAGCCACTGGGAAATATGATTTTCACACATCACTCTTCAAGAAAGGCAAAGTGATGAATCACTTTAACAGAAAATGTTATATAATATTAACAAAATAATGTAATCAATGTTTCTATAAATAAGTTTAAGTAGTTTGACTAAACACGTATGTGTGCTTAGTCACTCAGTTATGTCCAAAATTCTTTGCCACCCTTTGAACTGCAGCCTGCCAGGATCTTCTGTTCATGGATTTTTTTCAGGCAAGAATAGTGGAGTGGGTTGCCATTTCCTCCTCCAGGGGACCTTTTCGATCCATGGATTGAACCCTGGTCTCCTGTGTCTCCTGCATTACAAGTGGGTTCTTTACCAGCTAAGCCACCGGGGAAGCCCATAATATTCACAAAATTATTTTGCTACGGTTACATTTTAATCTTAACAAAATAATGTAATCAGTGTGTCTCCTATGAATAAATTTAAACAGCCTGACAATGCTTCACACATGGTAAACTCTACATAAATGTTTCTTAAGTAAAAAATCAGGTGATACTTCTTTGCCGTCAAGGGGTTAACCCTGCAATTCTGCGCTCAACATCTACAAGACCTATCAGTGCTCACTTATTTTCAGCCACAGTATAAGCTTATCACTTACCTTCAGCAAGATACAAATCGCACAGGCCATGCCTACAGCACCAGTTCCAACAATGGTGATCTTACTCTGGGAGACCTTATCTTCCTCAGTTAGATTCTCAATAAGCTGCTCCTTGACAGATGACATTTTGAGAACCTGATAGAGATAATGTAATTTCAGAGGAAGCAATCTCCCTGAACTAATCACTCCCATACCTATGGAAGTACCTAATGAATTTGCAGAATGTCAGAAGGGGGAAGCCAAAGGGAAAAAAATACCTGCTCGCGAGGTGTGGAGGCCTCGAAAACCGACGAGTGTATCTATCAGTGTTAGGGATTGGGAAACCAAGAGGTTTTTAAAACTTTTCCCTACCCCAAGTCACCACTTTCACTCCAGTCCCAGCCACTCACAAACGCTTATCGTGTGGCCCAAGTCAGTACAGACGGCCGGAATGCACAACGCACGACCTTTAAGTCGCTTTTTAAGCTACACCACCAAAAGAAAAGACACACAGCAACGTCAGTAGAGGCGGGAAGCGCAGCGACCGTTACAGTCTGAACCGTTAGGCAAGCACGCTCCTACGCACGCACGCACGCCTCTCCTCCGTCAGCACACAAGCTCTGCCCCACGGCCGCCTCGGGCGCAGGCGCATTGGGAGGGGCTTGTCTTCTGGTGTGAGTGGGTTGGTGGGCACCTGCTGTTGTGTTGTCGTAATCTCCGTGTAAGGAATTTTAGTTGGTCTCGAAGAGTGTGCAAGAGAGGGATATTGGTATGTCGTTTCATTTCCTTCGGCTGATCTAGGCCTCAGACTGATTTAAAAGCCGAAACTTTGGAGACCAGACCCACCTGGTGGGCAAGGGGGCAAGCTCGAAGCCTTCGTGGGAAAGAACTCTCAGGCGAGCACCTGCTGTTCACCAGTGGGCCAGCTAAAACCAGCATCCTGAGGACGATGCTTCGAAATGCTGAATTGAGAGAACAAGGTGGTAATGGAAAGGGCATGGTTAAGGTGATTTTAATTTATGCAAGGAATTTATAACTCACAGGTTGGGACACAACCTCACCTGTCAGCTTTTGTCATCACTTGCATCTGAATCCTTTTCAAAATATAAAGGATAATCCATTTTCTGTATAAAAGCCAGTAGTTTGTTGTTGTTGTTGGCGTCGTTTTAATGTAGTTTTGATCATGCAATAAGTCTGCTTAAAATCCTTCAATGGCTTTCCAATGCACTTAACTAATTTTTACTGCGATCTAAGAAATGGTCATTGGAAGGACTGATGCTGAAGCTGAAACTCCAATACTTTGGCCACCTCATAAGAGTTGACTCATTGGAAAAGACCCTGATGCTGGGAGGGATTGAGGGCAGGAGGAGAAGGGGACGACAGAGGATGAGATGGCTGGATCGCATCACCGACTCAATGGGCATGAGTTTGAGTAAATTCCGGGAGTTGGTGATGGACAGGGAGGCCTGGCATGCTGCGATTCATAGGTTCGCAGAGTTGGACACGACTGAGTGACTGAACTGAACTGAAGAAATGGTCAATACATGGCCTTCTTTCATCCCTCCAACTTCTTCTCAAGACACCACACTTCCTTCCAGCTTTTGGACAGCTTTTTCCCATTTCAGGACTTTTTGCTGTTGTGTATGTCTGCAAAGTTCTTCCCCAGCCCTTGTCAAAAGTTGATTCCTCATTTTCAGTTTTGAACAAAAATGGCGCTTCCTCTAACTTTCCTTGACAAATGTATCAACTACCATCCCCTCCCAACATCTCCTGTTTCTCTTATGGCACTTTTCACAACCTATTACTAGCCCCAGGCAAGGGCTTCTCAGGTGTGGCAGTGGCTATTGAATCTGTACTACCACTTGGCTCTTTTACTTCCTTCCACATCTTCTGGCCCTTGTACCTCATTTACTAGAGACTGAGTGTGAGATAGTGCTGACTTGGATGACCTCCAGATCCAAGCTTTACACCTGCATGCCAAAAGTGTCGTTTTCATAGTGATCAAACTCCTGCTGTAGGTGAAGAGGCTCTTCATACCTGCCCAAGGCACATATTCTGAACATCCCCTTTGCTTCTTCCACTAACTGGCAACTTGTTTTAAGATGGGGCTAAGGCCTGCTTTGTCCACTTCCCAAGGTTATAAAAATGAGATCATATTCCATTAAAAACAATCAGGGCCCCTTGCAGAGTTGGCTTACCCTTACCTCGGGCAGGAAGATACGTGGTGAACATGGAACATACAGTGTGCCCGAAACTGAGGAAGCTTTATGAGATTAAATCTGAAAATTCATGAAATATTTAATCTGTTAAGCATTTTGTCATGTTGATATTAGCCAATTTATTGTGTCAACACTAAATGAGGGTAAATATGTTTTTTAAAAGACTGCATCAGAGTCTACAAAAGGGTATAGGAATAACTTCATATTTCTTTGGGGGGATAATTAACAGTTCTTAGTGGTAATAGTTGGAGAAGGAAATGGCAACCCACTCCAGTGTTTTTGCCTGGAGAATCCCAGGGATGGGGGAGCCTGGTGGGCTGCTGTCTATGGGATCACAGAGTTGGACACGACTGAAGTGACTTAGCAGTAGCAGCAGTGGTAATAGTTGCATAACTATGTGAATCCATAGAACTGTATACTTTAAAAGGGTGAATTTTGTGCTATGTAACATATCTTAAGGCTATTGAAGTCTATAGGAAAGCAAATCCTATTATAACAGCTAATTGTAAGGCCTGTAGGCTAGTCTTATCCTTCTACTTTTGAGACCCATTAAAAAACATAGTTTTCTTTTTTTTTTTTTTTTCTTTTTTCCAAAAAAACATAGTTTTCTTAACTGTCTCTCAAGTAGGAAAGTTTGGGGAAAAATCCTGGAAGTGATGACCGTAAAGTTGTTCTAGTTAACCTCTGGAAGTATGGTTTTTAGGCCTGAAGAAGGTCATAGTTATAGAAATATTTTGAGGGAGATCTAAAGAAAATTTTTGAATAGATAACCACCAGGACTATCTGGTTTAAAATTAAGTACCACGAGATGGTTGGATGGCATCACTGACTCAGTGGACAAGTTTGAGCAAACTCCCAAGACTTAGTGAAGGACAAGGAAGTCTGGTATGCTGCAGACCAGACCATGGTGTCACAGAGTCGGACACAACGACTGAAAAACAATTGTTACTGGCCTCCAGAGTGAAGGTTCTTAAAAATCTCCCCTCTGTAGTGGCACAGAACCACTGCTTATGTTCAGTTGGCAAATAATGTTTTTTACATCTATGTATAGGGTGTTACCTATGTGAATTGTAGAGTACCAGTTATGATTAGCACTATAATCAAATTATCTCATCATATTTGAGGGCTTAGTATATTAAAATGATTACAATGGAAATGGTAACAAAACAGTCTAGCCAATCTAATCACACCCTTAATTCTTTAAGTCTGGTCATTAGTAAACAGTACTCCTTAAAAAATTCATTGCAAAACAAAAAAATTCATTGCAGTGCAGCCCAATAACCCAATGGCTCCCATTTATGTAATAAACAAATAACAGCTTTATGACTGTATCTTAATTACCAGAGTGGTCACTGTTCAAGCTTTATTTAGTTGGTGTAACAGTTGGCTGCATTATTTATGTAATTTTTCCCTTTTACATTACAAGGCAGTGTACACTATCCTGATTCATACAGTACGTAAGATTCTTTAGAACAGTTATGCACGTGGCATGCAATACTGGATTTATACATTGGATCCCAGGGTGTGATTCACTGGAGGGAAAAAGTTGCACTAGGCACCTTGGCTAAAGGAACCAGAGGTTATAGAACACAGTAAATACACATCCGGTTTGAAGGGCAACTGCAGCATCTGCAACATGGGCAGTGGTACCTCTTGAGGAAGTTGAATTATTTGACAAACCAATTTAGGACCACACAAGGTAAGTGCCATCCAGCATCAGGATACAGCTGCAAGGTTTTATGAACCATTCCTATTTCTAACATTAGGAAATTGATTTTTTCCTAGGCTGTTTTAACATTACTGTTTTAATCACAGATCAGATATAAAGGACAATATGAGTTACAACCTCCAACTAAAATCCTGTGTAGCCTAGACAGTGAAGTGATACAACATTAGAAGACTTTAAAACTGCAGTTCTTTCTGGATCCCCCAAAGTGTATCTGCACTCTTCTTCAAACAGGCCTCTTCCTCATGAGTCAGAGTCACTTTCACAACGTCTGAGATTCCATTCTGTCCCAAGATGCAAGGAACACTAAGGAAGACATCTTCTTTTATTCCATAGAGACCCTGAGGATGAAATGAAAAATATTTTATGTTTTTTCTATGCATTCTGGGATCTCCCAAGACTTTCTATTCTCTACAATCATGAAGCTTACTTAATACAACTTGGCAAGTAAAATTTCTTCCTAGATTTTCAGTTAGGATGTAATGAAAAGGGTAAAAGAAAGTCATTAAAATAGCAGCAAGACTTCCATTCTAAAAGAAAATCTACGTTATTGCTATTATCCCTCATACTTTCCAATTTTTATTGTCTGACACTTTGGTAACTTTAAGTGTGATTTCTATTTTTCCCCAAAGGAGAAAAATTTGTGTCTTTTATAGTCTTCCACTCATCTCAACAAAATTGAGTCAAGTTTTCCAGTCAACAGGTTATTATTAAGTATCTATGGGCTAATAACCACAATACTAACCACAGTAATCCTAAAGCTCAGCCATGTCTTTTCAAAAAAGAAAGCTGCAGGTGCACTATTTCACTCAAATCAATGATTGAGGACTTACCTTAATCTAATTGCTTTCTGAAATGAGTTTAAAAAACAAAACAAAACAGGAAATAATGGCATTCAAGTACATTTTACTACACAGACCTACCTTAATCATGGTGGAAATCGGATGCACCCGCCTAAGATTCTTCATTATACTTTCTGCCAAATCGGCCACTGACAGTCCAATGGCCCAGGATGTGTAGCCTTTCAGTTTGATCACCTCATAAGCACTGTAGGATAGCGAAGGACAGGAAAAGGTAGGGTAGGAGGAACAAAGAAAAAGCTTTCACTGAACATATGCTTTATGAGAAATCACTGATATAATAAGTAATACTATATAAATACTAAAGTTGCATTATATACCTAAGTGTAACCCTTGCACATGTATGCCAGGATATTATGTATGGGGATGTTCAAGAACCTGGCAACAACACCAGTGTCCTTCAACAGGAGGATGGATAAATTATACATAGTTGTCAAAACAGACAAACAACTAGGGCTCAGGCAACAAAATAGATGATTCTTATATGCAATACTAAATTTAAAAAAGCAGATCCGAGATTACATATTGCATGCTTGATTTGGGATTATCTCAAGAGTGTGTATGTGGGGGTGGGGGGTTAGGGGTAAGTGGGAAGAGCACAGAATCTACTCATTTCCAAGCACCAGCAGACTAATAATTCCAACTCAACAAACACTACAGTTAGTTGACAGCAACCGTCAATATTTCTTGGGTTGGATGATGGGTTCACAGGTTTTAACAAATACAAATCAGAGGGCCTTGCTTAGACCAATCATGATTCATTCTTCAATTCCAAAGACCCGAGGTCTACACATGGCTACCTTATTTAAAGTAAATAATGCCAGTAAGTTGCAAGTTTCCCTATTTGAACAATTTCTAACAGTTAATTATTTTGTGTACCATGATGAATTTGTATCTTGCTTAAAACTTTATAATCATCTGCGTAAACAAGCAGCTAGTTGTGTTTCTATTCATAGATTATTGTAAGAACTTAGATTTAAAAATTCTTATTCCTAACTAAATCAATGATACATGCTTTTGAAGTAAAGACTGAATCTCAAATCAGGTGGACTTGTTTTATATCTGAGTTTACAAATACAGGAAGAGTTATCATACTATAAATTGAGAATTATGGCAAATAAAAGTAGACTATAACATTAATACATGCCTGCAATATCTAATACCTTTACCTGTTTTATAGTATGAGTTTTAACAAGCTTTAGAAAACAAGTTTTCTGACAGTTACCAAATGCAAAGGTTATTAAACTTTTAATCTTTTTTCTTTCTGGCCACGTGCGAGGCTTGCCAGATCTCAGTTCCTCAACCAGGGATGAACTCACAAGCTCGGCAGTGAAAGCTCAAGTCCTAACCACTGAACAACCAGGAAATTTCCAAAACTTTTAATTTCTTAAATAAAAATAATAATTTTGACCTCCTGTGTTACAAACTATGAGAGCTATTACCTGTCAACCACCTGTTTGTGAACCGCTTTCCACTGTTCCTTATCTGCATCAGTGCCTAACTCAGGGTGTAAATTCTTCAGGGAGACACCAGCAACATTCACTCCACTCCATACAGGCACTGAATAAAATAGTACAGAATATATTTACTCCCAAGCACTACCTAGCTGACGAGCAATTCTGACCCATTCTCCAAAAATTGTGTTTTCTTATCTGAGGAAGATTATCCCCTTTTGGTAGGTGGTCAAGACTACCAATACTCTTAGATTTTCACTGATTAAATTATGTAAAACTAAGAATTTTCATTGTATGCTAATCTGCTTTTTTCTAATGCGAAATATAGAGACAGGATATTATGAGATCATAAGAGGAATTTTCTTGCCATAAGGAACCAAGAACTCTGCACAAATTAAAACATCTTTCAACTGTGATAATAGATTTTTTCTCATACACTCCATCTGGATTAGCTGTCCTCCTTTTCAGGGACAAGCAGTTTGCCTATAAACAGCTGTGATATTAAGAACTATCATCTTATTTAATAAGTTCATTATAATAAATTCCATTCTTCATCCCTTATACCAAAATATGTCACACAAAAATGACTAAAATCTTAACAATTCTAGCACACAATTATACCAAGAGATAAGATTTCTGGAAACCATCTACCCTAATAAATGGGTATCTGATTTAGGCTCTGATTCAGTAACTATATTCCTGTCAATTTTTTTACACAATCTTTGCAAACAATAAAGAAGTCATACTTACCACTAGAGTCGCCATGCTCCCCAAGGATCCACCCATGGCAGCTTAATGGGTGAACTCCCAGCCTCTCCCCCATGAGATAACGGAACCGAGCTGAATCCAGATTGCAACCACTTCCAATAACACGGTTTTTGGGAAAGCCGCTTATCTTCCAAGCCACATAGGTCAAAATATCGACTGTGAAGAAAATATTTAGGCAGAGGTATTATGTGAATTGGGCTTCCCTGGTGACTCAGAAGGTAAACAATCTGCCGGCAATGCAGAAGACCTGGGTTCAATCCCTGGGTCGGGAAGATCCCCTGGAAAATGGAATGGCTACCCGCTCCAGTATCTTTGCCTGCAGAATTCCATGGACAGAGGAACCTGGCAGGCCCCAGTCCATGGGGCCACAAAAGAGTTGGTCACGATTGAGAGACTAACATTTTCACTATGTGAATCATGAGCTAATGACTGACTACTCAAGATTCATGGCTCTGTATAGATCTTGCTATTTACCACGACCAATCAATATTTCTGTTAATATTTTTAAGCCTCTATATTGTGTATAACAAATACATTAAGTTTTCAAGAAGTGTAGTTTAATGAAAATAAGTTGTGCATCAATAACACATTATTCATAATTATTCCTTATCCAAGATCTTCCTAGGCAAGTTACAAATTTTAAAGTGCCAACTATGTTAAAGCCATTGTTTCCCCTTGATGTTTTAAATTTAACTATTTTACAAAAACACAAATTTACTCTCAGGAGGAAAATGAGAAATATGAGACATATATATAGATTATGATACATACTATCAGTTTTACTCTAGCTCATCTATTTTTATGCCATTAAAAGTCTCACCTGGATTGGAAACAACAAGCAACTTGCAATTTGGGCTGTATTTTACAATATTAGGAATGATGAATTTAAAGATGTTCACATTACGCTGGACCAAATTAAGACGGCTCTCACCCTCTTGCTGACGTGCCCCAGCTGTGATAATAACCAGCCTTGAGTTTGCTGTCACATTATAGTCTAGACAAGAGAGAAACAATAACTAGATTAAGGCTTTTAAGAAAACTCAAGCAAAAATCTGTTCCATTAACCTTTTAAACAGACAGTTCTATCAGTGCTTTTTGTATGTGGCATACACATATATGCCCAGACTTCTTTACTTTTGGAGTTTTATCACTGTGGCCGCTTACATGGAGGAAGACTACATCAACACCTTCCTTGTATTATGTAGTTATATTGTGGCTTTATATAACTATGACTGGGGGGAGCTGAAAGGAATAAAATTTATTTCACACTCATATCAAATGAGACACACACCCCAATTTTTTGCCGCCTGAGCTTAATGTTCACACTTTTCCACACTCCTATTTCTACTTAATTGTGGTCATATCAGCTCAGGGATGGGTTTTTTTTTTTTAAGCAGAGGGAACTTCACACTTATCAAGCATGTCTTGCTTCTATATATCCTATGGCACAGGATGGTTAATCCTGGGTTGAAGACAATGAAAAGAGTAATCTATCAGATAAATGGTCAATGGTTTCCAAGTGTCAAAACTGACTATTTAGGCCCATGTCTGTTTCCTGGCTGGTGCTTGTAAAGTGTGACAGGGTCAAGCCAAGAATATCTGCTCAACAGGCTCATTTACCCTAGTCTCAACCTCGTGTTAGTGTATGAAAGGAAGTAATGGAAGTAAGTGCATTTAAATATTTGAAGCAATGTGGTAAACTATGAACCTAAGAAGTTTTGCTAGTTATATTATAATTCAGATGTTTTCCACATCATGGACAAACTGGATTTTCATTTAAAAACATTTTTGGAAATTCAAACATTGATATCTATAGATATCAATGCAAAATTGTTTAAAAGGCTCTTATCCTGTATAAAGAGGAAATCTTTGAAGAACTGATAGGTTTAATTCTTTATCAGGCTTGAAAATCCTAACACAGAATGTAATATAAATTTGCCAAAATCAACCTTTGCCAGAGACAATTTTTGGTGTTCTAAGGAAAAGGCTGCCATGTTGGAGATCCATCATCTCTCCCTTCAGTTTATCTTCCATGACATCAACAAGAGCAATTTCATCTGCCAAGTCCTGAAAGACATAAAATTTTAGTTCAATGGAAAATAGCCATTTCCAAATTTTTAGACAACCATGCAAAATTTCCATATTTCTGGTATAGGAGAATTCTGCTACTTTATTATTAGTATGTACCTCAAAGTAGAGGTAGGCTCCCATTAAAAGCTGACTCATGGATGACATATACATAGGGAAAAGAACTGACCCCCTCTCTCATCGGAGCACCCTCAGCAGGAGCTCCACCACCACTGCACAGAAGCAGAACACTGAATTTGCAGTGAGTACAACCCAGCTATGTAAAACTGCTCTATTTAGTCTCTCAAATTCAGTTTTACACGTTGATTTTAGGTTGTTAGTCATTAAATAGATGATATAGACGAGTATTAAGGCCTAAAAAGTGGTATTCTAGATCATTCCCTGGTTACATGTTTTCCATATGTTAACCAACATAAAGTTTTACTTATCGACAGATTTGTGCATTACAAAACGTTGGTGAACAATATCCTTTCAGGTGAACCTATAGAAGTTCATAGGTGCATCTCAGACAAGGAGCACCAATAATAGCTTTAATACAAATGGAATGTGGACCATCATAACCAAAGAGATTATAAAAGCCGAGGTGCAGATCTACCCCTAATCAGCTACAGTGTAATAAGTGGTCTGCCAGTTACTCTTAGCCACACCTCAGTTAGGGGGCATCATAGAAAACGACCACAGGTGGTTCACTGGTTTGGGAAAAATAAATGGTATCAATGTCTGATCCAGTGGGGAAGGAATAAAGACTTTGAATAACAAGTGGTCTCTTTTAAGAACACACAGAGCAACCTGCGTGGTTACAAGACCTTTGCAGAGCTCATTTCCACCTTTAGTCCCTTCTCCTTTCAGTCCTTTTTGTTTGGAATCCAGAATTCATCACTTCACTCTCTTACTAGTAACTCCAAATCTGAACTTTAAGCTCTCTCAATTTCTTTTTAATATAAACCAGGCTTGAATGCTATAAAAAGTGTTTTTTATTCATTCACAAATTTTTTCTAATTAAATGTTAGTTCCATAATTGATACCAAAACTACTATCCAAGGAGCAGAGCAGAGGGGATTACCACGGGCAAAAGACTTCCCACATTCAGTTTAATTTTACCATGTATATGTGTCAGTTTCAATTCAAAGTTACTTGTAAATAATTTTAGCTTGCTTAAAGGCATAGACTCTACTTTTTCATTTGTAGGCAACTAACGAGGTTAATAAAGCACAGTGAATTTAAGGAACTGGGTCTCCAACCTAGAAACCTTTAATTTTTGTAGTTTAGATACCCTTTTGGTATAGCATCAGGTTTTAAAAGTTTGTTTCACATAAAGTTCTTTCAATGAGTGCATGAGCTTATATATTTGTATATACGATGTGATAATGCAATTCTTGGAGAGCAACAGTAGATGGATGGAATCAAGGTATCCTTAAGGGACTTGCA